>NC_137349.1:9070785-9670785 GCF_965287045.1 Carcharhinus amblyrhynchos | reverse complement strand
CACATTGGGTTGGTGCAGGAGGTGGCAGTTGTTGGTGCTCACTGGCAGGGTTCCCATCCGCTGGGGGCTGGGTGGGTAGAGAATGCCCCCCACAGACACCCAGAGAGAAATGGCAATTCCAGCCACCACGCCTGAAAATGCACCCTGGCAAAGAGAGAACACGGATCAGGAATCCCAATGAACACCCAGCTAAAGAACCCCAAGAAACGTTCAAACAACAGGAGACCGGTGTCAGTGAACCAAAAGGTTGATGGGTTATTTTAAAGGAACACAACACAGGGGGCACAATTCCCCAACACTTCCCACCAATGTCATCTTCCAGCCCCAACGCAGTCGATAGCAATTTACATTCTTTGCTGTAATTACTGTCAGGGAACCTGCACTGCAGCAAGAGGTCAACTTCGTTCGGGATCGGAAGGTAGGTCCTGCCGGGGGGCAGAGGTTGGCAAATTCCACCCATAGAATTTACAGAAACAGGTGTGATGGCACTGTGCCTTTAAGAAATGTATTTTAATCATCTTTCTCTGAAGAATCCTTTTATCGGCACCGTGTTGTCTGCAGCCGATGTCTTTTATTGTTACTGAAGCAGTATTATTAACACTGTGTTGATTTTAATCTGGGCTAATGCAGTGTTCTGTGGCTTTAATACTCCTTTGGAGATTGCAAGATTACAGAGAGGATAATGGGTTATATATTGTGAGAATTCAATGAGTATATTAGGTTGTTTAGGGCTTTAGTGAATATATTTAAATGTGAGGTCTTTAAAATTTCAATGAGGATATTTGAGTGGAACTTATAAAATGTTGAGAGGAATAGACAGGGTGGATTCTCGGGGGCTATTTCCCAGGGCTGAAATGGTCACTACGAGAGGACATAGGTTTAAGGTGCTGGGAAGCAAGTACAGAGGAGATGTTAGGGGTAAGTTTTTCACTCAGAGAGTGGTAAGTGAGTGGAATCGGCTGCTGTCGGTGGTGGTAGAGGCGAACCCACTGGGGTCTTTTAAAAGACTTCTGGATGAGTATATGGGATCTAATGGGATTGGGAGTTACAGATAGTTCTAGGGCTTGGTAGGTATAGATGTGATCGGCGCAACTTGTGGGCCAAAGGGCCTGTTTGTGCTGTAGTGTTCTATGTTCTATGTTCTAACTTGATTCGGGGATGAGTGACATGCCTGGGCACTGCTTTTTTTAAATAAAACATTCCAAATTTGTCAATTTGTTTCTCTGTTGCTACAGAGGGGAGGTAATAGCCCAGTCATATCATCCCTAGACTATTAATCCAGTAACTCAGCTGACGTTTTGGGGACCTGGGTTCGAATCCCGCTACGGCAGAAAGAGGGGAATCTGGATGTTGAATTCGATGATTAGAATGAATAGCGGAGCAGGCTCGAAGGGCTGAATGGCCTGCTCTGGCTTTGAGTCTCTATGTTTCTGTGTAGTTCAGCAACCACAAGGCAGAACGGGATCTGGTGCGATTTGGGATAGGATGGTTATGATTGAGTTCACGTGTGGAATGTGTGCAAATTGGGAGGCTGGCTTTATCCAGGAATACAGGAGGACAGAATCGCTTATAAACTTGCTGCGCAATCTCCCACCAAATTAACCTGATTCCGAGCACCGCAAAGACATATATTGATGTTGGTGGGTGTGTCATTGAGAGAAAATCACCTTTAAACTTGTACTTACTTTGGTGTTTGCAGGGGGTATAAATATTCCAAGGATAAATGCGCCCAATAAAGGGTTACTGATGATGCTCATCACTGTGAAAGAACCCTGGGGAAAAGTTTGAATATTTGATGTTAGACCAGGTGGGTTACTTTGGGCACGATTCATTCTAGGTGCCTGTACCAGTGGGTAACCAGAGTGATCCCCAATGGCATCAACAGGGCCTGTCAGGTGTTCACCCATCTTCAGCATGTAAAAATATGCCAGGGTGCCAAGAGACAGGCCCCTCGGCCCCTGGTAACCCACCCCCTGTGCTGACAAGGGGAGGACACCCAACCCCTCAGCACAGAAGGGTGTCCTCCCCACTACCACTGAAAGAACAGGTTAACCGCTCCCTCCCCAGCCTCACATGAGGATGACCTGAACATTCGCCCCACCCTGCCACAGCCCAGGGGCCTCACTCCCACCCACAACCCCCTCCCACACCCAGCAAGAGGAATACTATGAGACTGGGTTCCCTCATTCCCTGTATCCCCCCCTTCAGGCCCATGTCCTTGGCAGTGTCCACCCTTCATTGCCCCCTGCTACCCTGGCAGTGACTCAAGTGCTGCCATTGTTACTAACCCCATGTTTATAAACATCCTGCCTCTGATTGACAGATTGGATCAATTGCCTACTTGCCATGAAGTTTCACTTCCTCTTTTCTAGCCGCAATGTTTAGGAAGTAGTTGAAATGCATCCAACCAAAGAAAAGCAAAGCTCCTCACTAGTGGGTGAGTGATCCAACCTGTCAATCAAAGCACTTCAAAGGGGCGGAGATAGTAGATGTCACTCTTCCAATGTTGGAAAGCGACCTCCTCAGTGAATCAATCAAAGAATTTCAAACAGGTTTCAGAGCAACTGGACCCTTGAGAGAAAGCAAGGAGATCTCCCTGGTAAAATTGACAGCTCCTTTCAACCAGAACACATTGAGGAGGCCATTTAACATCTGGAATCACAGAATCCCTACAGTGCAGAAGGAGACCAGTCAGCCCATCAAGTCAGCACCAACAACAATCCCACCCAGGCCATATCCCCTTAACCCTACATATTTGTCCCACTAATCCCTCTAGCCTACACGTCCCAGGACACTAAGGGGAAATTTAGCATGGCCAATCCACCTAATCTGCACATCTTTGGACTGTGGGACAAAACTGGAGCACCCGGGGGAAACCCATGCAGACATGGGGAGAATGTGCAAACTCCACACAGACAGTGACCCAAGCCGGGGATCGGACCCAGGTCCCCGGAGCTGTGAGGCAGAAGTGATAACCACTGTGCCGCCCATAGCTTATGGCGTATGGAACACTGCAGTGATTTTAAACCATTCCGGATGGCCATGGGGAATGGATATCAGAGAGACCAGGGCACTTTGAAGCTTTTAAAGACAGAGACAATAAAGAATATCTTTCACAGAATGTTGCCTGAAATCTCCATCCCGAGAGTGAACACCACCTTTCCCAGGGCAACAAGGTCAGGTGGAGCCATCATCCCTGGGGAGAGTACTGAGGTCAACTCCTTACCCCCAGCCTGAGTCCACCCAACACCCAGGTCTCACCGACGTACCTGCAAGACCCCTCCTCCAAGCAGCGAGGACAATGCGGCAAAAATGACACAAGCAGAACCAAACAACAGGGCTGTAAAAAACACAGAGAAGGTGTTTACTACAACAACAACACACATATTGCATTTACATAGCACCCTTAATATCACTAACAATATCAAGTTGCTTGAGAGGAATATTGACCTTGAACCACCAAAGGAACCATGAAGACAGGTGGTCAAAAGCTTGCTTAAAGAGGGAGGTTTTCATAGAATCCCACAGTGCAGCAGGAAGCCATTCAGCCCATAGAATCTGCACCGACCACAGTTCAATCCAAGCCCCATCCCCATAATGCAATGCAGTTACCCTACCTAGCCCCCCCTCACTCTACGGGGCAATTTAGCAAGGCTAATCCACTTAACCCACATATCGTTGGACCATGGGAGGAAACCGGAGCAGCCGGAGGAAATCCACGCAGACACGGGGAGAACGTGCAGACTCCGCACAGACAGTGACCTAAGCCGGGAATCAAACCCAGGTCCCTAGCATTGGGAGGCAGCAGTGCTAATCACTGTGCCACCATATCTTAAAGGAGTAGAGAGATAGAGAGGCTTAAGGAGCAAATTGATTTGATTTGAATTGATTTATTATTGTCACATGTATTGGCATACAGTGAAAAGTATTGTTTCTTGCACGCTATATAGACAAAGCATACCATTCATAGAGAAGGAAAGAAGAGGGTGCAGAATGTAGTGTTACAGTCATAGAGAGGGCATAGAGAAAGATCAACTTATGTGAGGTACGTCCCTTCAAAAGTCTGACAGCAGCAGGGAAAATGCTGTTCCTGAGTCGGTTGATATGTAACCTCAGAATTTAATATCTTTTTTCCCAATGGAAGAAGGTGGAAGAGAGAATGTCCGGGGTGTGTGAGGTCCTTACTTATGCTGGCTGCTTTTCCAAGCAGTGGGAAGTGTAGACAGAGTCAATGGATGAGAGGCTGGTTTGCGTGATGAACTGCACTACGTTCACGACACTTTGAGCCATGAGGAGAGGCTGAATAAACTAGGCTTGTACTCGTTAGAGTTTAGAAGAATGAGGGGAGATCTCATTGAGACGTATAAGATGATGAATGGGATGGATAGGATAGAGGTGGAGAGACTCTTCCCGCGGAGAAAGGATAGTAGGACTAGGGGGCACAGCCTCAAGATAAAGGGGGGCCGGTTTAGAACGGAGTTGAGGAGGAACTTCTTCACTCAAAGGGTGGTGAATCTCTGGAATTCTCTGCCCGTTGAAGTGGTGGAGGCTGCCTCGCTAAATATTTTTAAGACAAGGGTTGATGGGTTTTTGATAAGCGAGGGGATTAAGGGTTATGGGGAGAGGGCGGGAATGTGGAACTGAGCCACGACAGATCAGCCATGATCTTATTGAATGGCGGGGCAGGCTCGAAGGGCTAGATGGCCTACTTCTGCTCCTATTTCTTATGTTCTTTTGTAGTTCCTCGCAGTCTTGGATAGAGCAGGAGCCATACCAAGCTGTGATACAACCAGGAAGGATGCTTTCTATGGTGCATCGGTAAACGTTGGTGAGAGTTGAAGCTGACATGCCAAATTTCCTTAGTCTTCAGCGAAAGTTGAGGTATTGGTGGGCTTTCTTAATTATTGTCTTATTTCTAGAACTCCTAGAAATCTAGAACTAGAAAGCTGATGATACACTTGCCAATGGTGGAGTGATTAAAACTGGGGATGATCAGGACTCCCAAATTGGAGAGTGCAGAGATTTTGGAGGGTTTTAGGGCTGGAGGAAGTTAGAGAGATAGGGGAGGGGTTGGAAACAGAGAGAAGCTGTGACCTCATTAAATATGACCATAAGGAACAGGAACAAGAGTAGGCCATTCAGCCCTTCGAGCCTGCTCTGCCATTCAATAGGTTCATAGCTCTAATGACCATATGATAGTCATTTTCTTTTCTTATTCATTCATAGGACCAGGGCCTCATTGGCAAGGATGTCAATTGTTGCCAATCTCTAATTGCTGTTGAATAGATGATGGGAACCACAATCCTGAACAAAGGACAAAGAAAGTTACAGCACAGGAAAAGACCCTTTGGCCGTCCAAGCCTTAACTGACCATGCTTCCCGACTTAACTAAAATCCCCTATCCTTCTGGGGACCATATCCTTCTATTCCCATCCTGTCCATGTATTTGTTAAGATGCCCCTTAAAAGTCACTATCATATCTGCTTCCATTACCTCCCCCAGCAGCGAGTTCCAGACACCTCCCACCCTCTGTGTAAAAAACTTGTCTCATACATCTCCTTTAACCTTTCCCCTCACACCTTAAACCAATGCTCCCTAGTAATTGACTCTTCCACCCTGGGAAAAAGCTTCTGACTATCCATTCTGTCCATGCTCCTCATAATCTTGTCGACTTCTATCAGATCACCCCTCAACTTCTGTTGTTCTGTGAAAACAAGTTTCTCCAACCTCTCTTCATAGCTAATGCCCTCCATACCAGGCAACATCCTGATAAATCTTTTCTGTACTCTCTCCAAAGCCTTCACATCTTGACCAGTCTGGATCAGTCCCCTGAACTGCTGCAGTCCACGTGGTGTAGGTACATCCATGGTGCTGTTAGGGAGGGAATAAATTGGGTGAGCTGAAGACTATCATCGGTAATCCTGGAGTTGGAGAAGCACAAGATGGATCATCCACTTGTCTCTTCTGGCTGAAGACACCTGCAAATGATTCAACTTTGACCTTTGCACTCACACGCATTTGAACTTCAAGCCCGTCCCT
The DNA here is from genome assembly GCF_965287045.1 of Carcharhinus amblyrhynchos. Classification (NCBI taxonomy): domain Eukaryota; kingdom Metazoa; phylum Chordata; class Chondrichthyes; order Carcharhiniformes; family Carcharhinidae; genus Carcharhinus; species Carcharhinus amblyrhynchos. Next base: position 9,664,746 of record NC_137349.1, on the reverse strand, counting down.
TTGCTGTGACTATTGTGTTGTTTCATCATGGGCTTCACTTCACTCATTGTAATCTTCGGAGAGAGGTGAATGAGCCAAGGGAACCTGTCCAATGAGATAAAACTCGGTCCAACCTTCAGGGTAAACTTTGCACAGATTCAGTGATACCAATCACACATTGACATTTTGTATTATTGAACCGCAGCCAGTCACATTCCACAGATACGGCCCCAAAAAAAGCACCTAATGTTTTCCGTTTTGACCTTGAAAATGTTATTTATTTCTTTTGGTTGGGGTGAGGGAAATTCTGAATATTCCTGAGCACTTTTCACTATTTTTGTTTAACGCCATCTGCTACATTTGTGCTTGCGATCAACAACCTTGGTGTTAACTAATTATGTATCCCGCTCTTACCATACAAGTAACATAAGTTAAAGATTATTTTTATTATTGTCACAAGTAGGCTTACATTAACATTGCAATAAAGTTACTGTGGAAATCCACAGTCCAAAAGACATGCTGGTTAGGTGCATTGGCCGTGCTAAATTCTCCCTCAGTGTAACCCGAACAGGTGCCAGAGTGTGGTGACTAGGGAATTTTCACAGTTACTTCATGGAAGAGTTAATGTAAGCCGATTTGTGACATTAATAAATAAATAAACTTTAATTGTGGGAGAAAATCAGACCACCCGGAAGAAACCCACGCAGACACGGGAGAATGTGCAGACTCCGCACAGACAGTGACCCAAGCTTAGAAATCGAACACGGGTTCCTGGCTTTTTGAGGCGACAGTGCTAACCACTGTGCCACCCACATATAAGACAAGGAATTCACAGGACAATTGGTCTAAGTGAGTGTTTATGTCCCACCTCCCTCGCAATCCTCCGATTCTTTTCTCTCTCATTTGCTTATCTGGTTTTCTGGACTTACATCTATACTATTCACCACAGCACTTCCTGGTGGTAGCCAGTTCTATATTCCCACTTCTCTCCAGCTGGTAAAGACTTTTCACCTGAATTCCTTACAGTCTGTCACAACTTTTCTAGGTCTGCTCTGTCAAACCCTTCTCAATTTTAAAGGTTTCTGTGAGACCATCCATGAACCTTCACTATTGTAGAGGAAAGAGTCCAGACTGTTCACTCCTTCTGCACAATGTAAGTGCTTATTTCTGGTATAATCTCGATAAATCTCTACTTCCTTTTCAAATCATAAAGGAATCCTGGATCAGTCTTGTCACGATCCAGTCAACATCTTCATTATTCTGTTCAAATTTTATTGGTTAGTGTCACAAGTCAGCTCACATTAACATTGTAATGACGTTACAGTGAAAATCCCCTAGTTGCCACACTTCAGGTACACTGAGGGAGAATTTAGCCAATCCATCTAACCAGTATGTCTTTTGGACTGTGGGAGAAGACCAGAGCACCCAGAGGAAACTCATGCAGACACAGCGGAGAACATGCAGAATCCACATGGTGGCCCAAGCCAGGAATTGAACCTGGATCCCTGGCATTGTGAGGCAGTAGTGCTAACCACTGTGCCACCGTGTCCACATAACCCAGCCACGCTCTCATTTCTGCTGTTGTTGTGCAACAAACTACAATACTGGGCAATGGAGAGTCAGCACTCACAGCCATTGTTCATTACCGGCCTTATCCAGCATCCTGCAGATTGGAGATATGGAAATGTACCGACAGATACTCACATAATCCTTTCGATATCAGGATGAGTTTCTTCTCAGATAGGACTTTCATTCTGGGTTTGATGATGTCCTCCACAGTGACAGCAGCCATCGCATTGATACTGGTGGAAACTGTGCTGGAAATGAAACAGCATTTCAAGTTACGGTCCTCACACAGCTTTGGCCTGAATTGAGTGCGAGCACTCGGACTACGGGGTAGGAAGCTTTGGGCTTTGAAGCCGCCAGTGAGTCAAATAGTGGGAAAGCAGGAATATTGGAGGAACTGACCTTCCCATGTGAACTCTGAACCTTACTGCTTGTCAAATGGAGGCTAAAGGTCAGAGAGGACAAGTAGAAGGTCAACACGGCATCCTGGCCAACATTCATCCCTCATTCAGCAGTGCTGAAGTTGTCGTTCATCTGGTGGATGTTCACCTGATGTTACTGGCTGCCAAACGCAACACATTTTGTTGAAATAAAGCCCCAAGGAGAGGGAAAACTGACATTTATATCCCACCTTTCCCAATCCCAGAATGTTTCATAGCACTTAACGGATAGGGAATCACTTTTGAATTGTAGACACAATTTCATGTGAATGCGACGGCCAGTTTTCACACAGCAAGATCCCACAAACAGCAATGGAATGAATGACCAGTTAATCTGTAATTGATGACGGAAATTGAGGGAGGGGTTGTTGGTCTGGACACTGGGTAACCTGCCCTTTTGTTCTTTACAAAACACATCACAGGGTCTTTAACGTACACCCAGATAGGCAGGTGTGACCATAGTTAATGTGAGTCTTATATTATTTGAATGGAGGTAAATTGAGAGAGGCGGATACTCAGCGAGACCTTGGAGTCCTTGTACATCAGCCGCTAAAAGTAAGCACGCAGGTACAGGAGGCAGTAAAGAGAGGCAAGTGGTACCTTAGCCTTCATATTGAGAGGATTTGAGTATCAGGATAGGGATGTTTTGCTGCAATTGTATAGGGCGTTGGTGAGGCCACACCTGGAGTATTGTGTGCAGTTTTGGTGTCCTTATCTGAGGAAGGATGTCCTTGCTGTAAAGGGAAACAGCGAAGGTTTGCAGGCTGATTGCTGGGCTGGCAGGTCTGTCATATGAGGAAAGACTAAATTGGTCAGGGTTATATTCACTGGAGTTTAAAAGAGTGAGAGGGATCTCACAGAAACTTATAAAATTCTATCAGGGTTAGAAAGAATGTTCCCAATGATGGAGGAATCCAAAACTCGGGGTTATAGTTTGAGAACAAGGGGTAAATCTTTTAGAACTGAGGACAATGGTGCATGTGTGGAATTCACTACCACAGAATATAGTTGAGGCCAAAATGTTGTCTGATTTCAAGAAGAAATTAGATATAGCTCTTGAGCCTAAAGGGATCAAGGGATACGGGGGGAAGGGGGATCAGGGTATTGAATTCAATGATTAGCCATAATTGAAATGAATGGTAAAGCAGGATCGAGGGCCGAAGGGCATCTAGTTTCTATGTTTCCATGACACTGTGCTCCATCACTTTATCACTGCATTGCCACCTTTGATTATGTGCTCAACCCCTGGAGTGGGGCTTGAACGACAATTGCTTTCTGACTCATCGATGTGAGTGTTAGCAACTCAGCCCTCTTCCCTCACACACTCTATCACCATGGGGAAGACAGCAAGAAAGATGTAAGTGTGTTCACGGCAGCTCAGAGAAGGTTTACTAGATTGGGTGAGTTGTCTCATGAGGGAAGGTTGGGCAGGCTAGGCTTGTATCCGCTGGAGTTTGGAAGTGTAAGAGGCAACTTGACTGAAACATAGAAGGTCCTGAGGGGATTTGAAAGGGGTGGATGTGGAGAGGATGTTTCCCCTGGTGGGAGAATCTCGAACTAGGTTCTTTGTTTAAAAATAAGGGGTCACCCATTTAAAATGGAGGTGAGGCAAAATTGTTTCTCTCAAAGGGTCAGGAGTCTTTGAAACTCTCCTCCTGAGAATGGTGATGGAGGCAGAGCCTTGGAACATTTTTAAGGCAGAGATGGATAGATTCTTGGTAAGCAAGGGGGCAATAGATTATCAGAAGTAGGAGCTATGCGGATCTGGTCACCACACTATCTGAAGGTTGTGGAGGCTTTGGAGAGGGTACAGGAATCCAACCCCAGGATCATCGATGACAGTCTTTAGCTCACCTGATTCACCCTAACAGCACTGTGGATGTACCTACACCCACACGTACTGCAGCAGTTCAGGGGACTAATCAGGATGTGGAGGCTTGGAGAGGGTGTAGAAAAGGTTTACTAACCTGTTGCCTGGTACGGAGGGCATTAGCTATGGGGAGAGGTTGGAGAAACTTGGTTTGTGCTCATTGGATCTATGGAGGTTGAGGGGGTGACCTGATAGAAGTCTACAAGATTATGAGGGGCATGGACAGAGTGGATAGTCAGAAGCCTTTTCCCAAGGTGGAAGAGTCAATTACTGAGGTGCAAGATTTAAAGGAGATATAAGAGGCAAGTTTTTTACAGAGGGTGGTGGGTGCCTGGAACTCACTGCTGGGGGAGATAATGGAAGCAGATACAATAGTCACTTTTAAGGGGCGTCTTGATAAATACATGAATTGGATGGGAATAGAGGGATATGGTCCCTGAAGGGTAGGAGGCTTTAGTTCAGATGGGCAGCATAGTCAGTTAAGGCTTAGAGGGCCATAGGGCCTGTTCCTGGGCCGTAATTTTCTTTGCTCTTTGTTCAGATTTGAGATTGCTATCGGATCAACCATGATCTTAATAAATGGCGGAATTGGCTTGAAGGGCTGGATGGCCTACTCCTGCTCCTTGTTCTTACGTTGCTAAAATCATGGGGACAATAAATTCCTTCTAAGTCTTAATCTAATGATTGGGTGGCTATCCAGGAACTGTCTATTGGACACCATTGCAGGAGCATCAACACCACAAAGGATGGCAGAGGGTTCCAGAAGAATTGCTATCCTCTCAGAGCCACAGGGGATGGTGAACAAATCCCAGCCTTGCCCACATCAGCCACGGTGAATTTCAAAAGATTCACCAACTATGAGACTTGACAGAAATCCTTTCAGAGATATTGGAATGATTGGATGCTCCCCTCAATGCCATAGTGATACCTCAGTGTCCCACTGAAGGCAGCAGACAGGAACAATCCGGGAACCCCAGGGTACGTCTGAAATATGTCCAGCACCATGTACGGCATCATCTGAAAGTGGAAAGAGAGTCTGATAGAAACTAATTTCAAGGAGCACAATTTGTCAAGACAACAGCAACAATTCGCGTTTAGAAAGTATTGTTAATGTAATATCCCCCTCCCCTACCCCCCTTCACAGAGGCATTATTAATCCAAATATATCCCCAGTCCTCACAGGGAGACATTAGGACAGAAAATCACAAATATTCAAAGAGATTATATCTGCAGAATATTTCAAAGGACAATAGTGTGGGAGGGAGGCAGAGAGGAGTCATAGAGTCATAAAATCACTACAGTGCAGAAGGAGGCCATTCAGCCCACTGAGTTTGTACTGACCCCACATATTTACCCTGCTTATCCCTCTAATCAACACATAATTGAGCATGGCCAATCCCCCTAATCTGCACAACTTTGGAATAGGGTGCAAATTCCAGGATTTTGGACCTCAGGAGCTGAACTCATGGTCAATTTGGCCAGAATTGTCTTAGCACAACTTGGTATTAAAAAAGCAGGGGTGAGGTGTTGGGGGCTGGAGAGTTAGAGAATAGAATAGTATCCCAAGAGCAAAAGGAGGTCCTTTGGCCCATCAAGCCTGCACTGACAGCAATCCCACTCAGGCTCTATTCCTGTAACCCTACGTATTTACCCTGTCAGTCCCCTGACCCTAAGAAGCAATTTAACATAGCCAATCAACCTAACCCACACAGCTTTGGACTGTGGGAGGGAAACTGGAGCACCCGGAGGAAACCCAAGCAGACACAGGGAGAATGTGCAAACTCCACACAGGCAGTCACCCGGGCTGGGAATTGAACCCTGGTCCTTGGCACTGTGAGGCAGTAGTGCTAACCACTGTGCCACCGTGTCACCCCATCATTGGGATAGGGTGCAAATTCCAGGGCTTAGGACCTTGGCAACTAAAGGCACAGTTAAATTCAAATCATGACAGTTAAATTGGCCAGAATTCTCTTGGCACAACTTGACATTAAAAAAACAGGGGTGCAGAGTTTGGGAGGGAGGTTAGAGATGAGGTTTTGCAGTAGACTGGGGGGAAAGGGGTGCAGGGTGATGTATGACTACAAGCTTTTTCCTTATGTAAACAGTATAACATTCTGGTGGAAACGATTCCTCATTCCGCTGCTCACTCAGCCATCTGGTTCTGCGTTTGCCTCACCTGATCCGGTGCGGAGACATGCCCAGCTTTGACAGGGTCGCAATCCCCGTACAAGGCAAACATAATGATTCCACAGGTCGCTGCGCTTGTCACTATCATCCACAGGCCAATTTGGTTCACAAAGATTGCCCTGTAAACAGACGCAAGCAGAGTCTAGCATTCAGAATGTTCCACACTTCAAGTGTTCTCCATTTCCCTCTCAAACATGACGAGAGAAACGGAAATCGAGAGTCACGTTTCATTGAAGAGACAGAATGTTTCCCTACGCTCTGCACAGTTTCAAAACTTAACCCAAGTTCACGATTGAAGAAGCAGCAAGGACTCTCTCAGAGAGTCGAAGAGAGGGTTCCACTGAGGCAGATGAGTGATTTTAACATCTCAATTCCCTCCACTAATTTCAGTGTTTAGGCTTCAGCTAACACTTGATGCAGAGGTCAAGCGTTAGCCCCCATTTTACAAAGCTTCTCCCACACACAGTCCATAACCCGACTCAATGAGAGATTGTAAGGAAAGCTATCCAAAGAGCCTTTGGGGGAATGAGTTAGCTTTTTACACAGAGACTGAGTAACACCTGGTTTCACAAGTCAACGTGTTGCTACTACTGTTTCTGGATAAAGGAATGTAAGAGCTAGGAGCAGCAGTAGGCCATTCAGCCTCTCGAGTCTGCACTGACTCTCCAACAGAGCAACTTCCCCAAGCCCTATCCCCGTAACCCCAGGTAATTACCCCACTAATCCACCAAACCTACAAATCTTGGGACACTCAGGATCAATTTAGTATGATCAACCCACCTAACCCACACAAATTCGAAGTGGGGTTCAAAGAACGTAAGAAATAAGACAGGAGTAGGCCATTCAGCCCTTCAAGTCTGCACTGACTCTCCAACAAAGCATCTTACCCAGGGCCTATCCTCATAACTCCATGTATTTACACTAAGAGTCAATTTAGCATGGTCAATCCACCTAGCTTGCACAGATTAGGAGTGGGGTTCAAAAAACATAAGGAATAGAAGCAGGAGTAGGCCATTCAGCCCATTGAGCATACCTTCTACCTCAACTCCACTTCCCTGTCCTACTTCCATATCCCTCAATTCTCTCAGTCTCCAGAAACCTATTGACCTCAGTCTTAAATATCCTCAACAACGGAACATCCACAGACCCTCTGTGACTGAGGATCCCACCAATTCACCACCCTCACACCAAAAAACTTTCGCTCTCCTTTTCTCTTTCACTTTGCCGAAGGCCCGCATTAAATGCTCCCCCTGCTGGTTGGTTTTTCAGCTGCAGTGTGGGAGTGGGTAGTGGGAGGTGTTGTGGGGTGGCGGGGGGGGAGGTGCTGTGGGGGGAGCATGAGATCAGCTGCCAACCATCCCAACCTCACCGCAGTGATTTTATACTGGGGCGGGTAAGGCTTTGAATGGGGATGAGGAAAATATCAGCCATGATTGAATGGTGGAGCAGACTCGATGGGCCGAGTGGCCAAATTCTGCTCTTATGTCTTATGGTCTTATGGAATCTGCCTGTGCCCAAATTATTGGTCATAACATTGATCTCACCCAACCTCAGATTTTAGTCCAGTGGGAGAATGCCATTGTCATGGGGGTAGCCCAAAAATAAATGGGATCGGGCCTTTGATGGGAATCGGGCTATGGGTGGGTGTGGGTGGGTGGTAGAACTTCTGTCAGAAGCTCCCTGCTAACTTTGGGCGCCCACCCCTGTTAACACCTGATTACCACTGGAACTCCCTTCTCAAATTGGCCTCTTGCCCGATGCCACAATCATCCTCCATGCCTACCCTCCCCCCCTTGCCCACCCTCACACAAGCCTCCATCCCCTGGGATCTTGATAACCCAACCCCCTGGGACTTGGTCACCAATGTTGTCAGAGACTTCCTCTGTCCACTGTTGCTCTTGTCACCTCAGTGACGGGTGAGCTGTCTGTCAGTCTCCTGGGGCTCCCAACTGAGGGGTGGGATTTCTACCTGCTGCCAATCAATTGTCTTCAAGCTTGAAATGGCTGTGGGGTGAGCAGAGAATTCTCTGTCTGGCAGGAGGAAACCCTGCCATCCAAAAGATTTAGGCCATTTACTCTTGCGCATTTCCGATTTTTAACCAGGGCGGCACAGTGGCACAGTGGTGCCAGGGATATGGGCTAACATCTGGCCTTGGCTGACTGTCTGTGTGGAGTTTGCACATTCTCCCCGTGTCTGCGTGGGTTTCCTCCAGATGCTCCGGTTTCCTCCCACAATCCAAAGATGTGCGGGTTAGGTACATTGGCCACACTAAGTTTACCCTTAGTGTCCCGGGATTCATTGGCTAGAGGGATTAGTGGAGTAAATATGTGGGGTTACAGGGACAGGGCACAGGTGGGATTGTGGTCGGTGCAAATTCGATGGGCTGAGTGGCCTCCTTCTGCACTGTAGGGATTCTATGATTTCTATGAAAATTTAATTGGGTTTCCTCCGAGTTTCCTCTCACAATCGATATATGTGCAGGTTAAGGGGATTGGCCATGTTAAATGTGCAGGGTTACGTGGATAGGGTTGGGGTGTCAGCCTGAGTGGGACGTACATTTGGAGAATTGGTGCTGTCTCGATTAGCCGAATGACCTCCTTCTGTACTTCAGAGATTCTGTCGATGTGATCATTCCATCTTTGACAGCTGTGCCTTCAGCTGCCTGGGCCCCAAGCTCCAGAATTTCCTCCCTAAACCTTTCCACTTCTCCATCACATTTTCCTTTATCTTATTCCTTAAAACCTACCTGTTTGACCAAGTTCTTGGTCATTTGATCTTTGTTTGTAATGTCCATTGTTCTGGCCATGAGATGATTGATCTCAAACAACCATCTCCTTTTGTATGGCGTGACCTCACCATTGTAAAACTGGGTTGTAGACTGGGGTCCTCAGCACTCAGTCCCACATTGGGTGCCAGGCTGAATGCCCTGTCTCGTACTCTAGTCTGAATTTTCCTTCACCCTCCTCGGCCAAAACATTCCGTTACTTCTCTAGGCTCAGTTTGGGTTTTACTCGTTCCAACTTACAGCCGGGCTTGACACTCGGTTTTGCAAGCGATGTAGCGCTGGACTTGCGCCTGATTCACTCCATACATCGACAACCACAGGATAGTTCCCCCCACAACAAATGTCCAGAATGTGTAGCGTCTCCTGGGATCTGGATCAAAACTAAACAGAGAACTTCCATCAATGAACATTCCAAAGGTAAATCACCGTAATAGAGCTTTCCAGTAGCAATATCAGTGTGGACAATTTAGACAACTGAGCAGCACGGTGGCGCAGTGGGTTAGTACTGCTGCCTTACAGTGCCAGGGGCCCGGGTTCAATTCTGGCCTCAGATCACTGTCTGTGTGGAGTTTGCATGCTCTGTGTCTGTGTGGGTTTCCTCCGGGTGCTCTGGTTTTCTCCCACAGTCCAAAGATATTTGGGTTAGGTTGATTGACCATGCTGAGTTGAGCCTAATGTCAGAAGGATTAGCAGGGTAAATAAATGTGTGAGTTTATGGGAATAGGGACTGGGTGGGATTATGGTCTCTGCAGATTCGATGGGCCAAATGGCTTCCTTCTGCACTGTAGTGATTCTGTGAATTACCCCAATGTTTCTTTCTGTTCTTTAAAGAAAGGGTCAAGTCCCCTCGATCAGGACTGCTCTAGAGTTTTATTTCATTCACTGACCAGGCCAGCATTCATTGCCCAACCCTAATTGCCCTTGAGAATGTGATGGTGAGCCGCTGTCCTGAACCACCGCGGTCCATGGGATGTAGGTGCGCCCACAGTGAGAGTGGTGCACGAATCCAGGCTTTTGACCCAGCGACTGCGGAGGAACGGTGATATATTTCTGAGTCAGGATGCTGAGTGACTTGGAGGGAAACTTGCTCCCACTTGTCTGCTGCCTTTGTCCTTCTCGATGGGAATTGTCATGGGTTTGGAAGGTGCTGTCTAAGGAGCCTTGGTGAGTTTGTTTTATTCATTCTCGGTGTGTGAGCATCTCTGACAAGGCTGATGTTTATTGCCCATCCCTACCTGTCAATTGAGAAGGTGGCGGTGAGCTGCCTTCTTGAGCCAGGGTAATTAGGAATGGACAATAAATGCTGGACTTATCAGCAAAGCTCATATTCCAATATTAAATTTAAGAGAATGATGTGTTTCAGGAGCAGGCGAGAACTCCTCAACTTAAATTCTTTCTCCGTCCTTGGCTAATCTCAGTTGATTTGCAACAATTGATGTAATGTGACAAGGCAGGGAGCAAAGGGTTATCAGCCATCAGCCTCATTATCGTACATAGTAAATGTGGGTACCAGCAAAGAATGGGATTCAACTGTGACGAACTCAATGGAAACAACCTGTAGAGCAGCAATGGGCAACCTGGGCTAGTGAGTGGGTCGCGTGAGTGACCCTCCTTCATCTCAGCGGGCCACAGAATTGAAATCGGGCTTGTTCACTACCCATGACCCCCATGAATAAGATTAAATACATTTAATACACACCAAATATTTCATTACACGTTATGGAAAACGCTTAATCATTTGTAAATTAATCGAACTGTTATCAACATCAACTGGTAAAAACAATGTAAACATTTACGCTTTGGACCCAGAGGGAGCACACGGCTCTCACAGTCAGTGTAATGAGTAATCAGCACCCATCTTGCTTTATTTGCATATCACTTCAATCAAGTTAACTATTTGTATGGCAGAGGTACGTAGATTCTTGACTAACATGCGGGGACAATGTGATCGGGGTTAGGCAATTGAAATTGAGGCCACAATCAGATCAGCCGTGATCTTATTGAAGGGCAGAGCCCCAAGTCACAGGGAATCGTAGAATCATAGTATCCCTACAGTGCAGACAGAGGCCATTTGGCCCATCGAGTCTGCACTGACTCTGACCCAGGCTTAGTCTGTAACCCTATGTATTTACCCCGGTAATCCCTCTAACCTTTATATCGTGGGACACTAAGTGGCAATTTAACTTGGCCAATCAATCTAATCTGCACATATTTGTTATCATTTCTGTATTGAATTTATTAGTAATTATGCTGTATAAATTTTGGATTTTTCCACAGGTTCATTGACCGATGCAGATTCACTGGAATGCTCGGTGCCCCAGTGATGAAGATCATTGCAAACACTTTACTCTCCAAAATTGATCCTGGACCCATTAAATGCGTTCTCCAAGACTCTGGCGGATCCTCCAGCCAAATAGGTTCCCCGGATTATGACCGCGATGAACCCAGACATCATAGTGATGACTTGAAAGACATCAGTCCAGACAACGGCTTTCAATCCTCCCTGGAAGCACAGGAGTGAAAACCATTAAAAACCAAAACATGGTGAGGGACAAAGTACTTTCCTTGACAGCTGTGATAGTTCAGCGACAATAAAAACTATTGAAGCGTTAGAAGCTGTTTCACCTGGCAGGAAGGTTGGTAACTGGAGAGCACAGAGTTAAAACCATTGGAAAGAGAGGCAGAGGGGAAAGATGGAGGGATATATTTAATACAAAGGCTTTTTTTTATGATCTGGAATGTGCTGCCCAAAAATTGTAAAGTTATATAGAAAGAGCGGAGAGGGAAGAACCAACGCATCCAACAGTTATATCACAGTGAAAGGTTAGAATGTTGAATCCATGGTGTGATTGGTTGAGGAATTGATAATGCTGATTTCTTTACAGACCATCTTGAGGGAGTCTGTAGTTTACAGAGAAAATCATGAAGGTGCCAGGCTAAGCTAGAATCTAAATATGTGAGCACTGTAGAATATCAGGACCTTTAACAGGGTGCTGTGAGTTTCTGAGCAAATGTTCTTTACTAACCACAGTTGTGTAGAATGTACAGATGAATCCAGTGGATAATATAGATACCCAGATATTAAGGCCAGTGACTGAAAGACAATAAGGCACATCAGAACGAGACAATACCACACATTAATGGCTCAACACAGTCCATTAAACAATGTATTAAGCATCCTTATCAGAGAAACTTACACATAATGACCTTCATGCCCAGAAAATATTAAAATTAATTTATGGGATGTGGATGTCGCTGGCTAAACCCACATTTATTGCCCACCCTAATGAACCTTGAGAAGGTGGCAGTTAACTGTCTTCTTGAACCATTGCAACCCATATCATGTTGGTACCCGCAGGAAGGAAGTTCCAGGGTTTTGACCCAGCGACAATGAAGGAACGGCCAATATATTTCCAGATCAGGCTGGTGAGTAACTTGGAAGAGAACTTGCAGGTGGTGGTGGTCCCAGGTTTTTATAGCCTTCATCCTTCTAGATCAGCAGTGTCCAAACTCCGATCCGGATGTGGCCCCCTGCGGGCTGGATGTGAACCACAGGCTGTAGTTTGGAGACCCCTGTTCTAGGTGGTAGCAGTCATGGGTTTGGAAAATGCTGCCTACATAACTTGATGAGTTCCTGCAGTGCATTTTGTAGATGGTGCAGACAGCTGCCTCTGTGCATCAGTGCTGGAGGAGTTGAATATTTGCGGATGGGATGCCTATCAAGTGGGCTGCTTTGTCATGGATAGTTGAGTGTTGTTGGTGCTGTCACCCCAGCTTCCTTCCCTTAAAGGAAATAATTACCCTGGTAAACGTCAATCTCATGTCAAAGTCCACCAAGAATATTTTGCCTAAATTATTTGTCATTTCATTTTGCTTCATGTAAATGCGACATTTGTTCTTCAAAAATCAAGTTTCAGACCCAAGGAATATTCCTGGTGATGTGAAGGATGATTTAGGATGCTAAAATGCTCTGTTCAAGACTGCAAGAAACTACAAAGGGTTGTGAATAAAACCCAGACCATCATGCAAACCAGCCTCCTATCCATAGACTCTGTCTACACTTCCCACTGCCTCAGGAAAGCAGCCAGCATAATTAAAAGACCCCAAGCACCCTGGACATTCTCCCTTCCACCTTCTTCCGTCGGGAAAAAGATTACGTACCGACCAACTCAAGAACATCTTCTTCCCTGCTGCCATCTGACTTTTGAACGGACCTACCTTGCGTTAAATTGATTTTTCTCTGCACCTTAGCTATGGCTGCAACACTACAATCTGTACCCTCTCTCCTTTCCTTCTCTATGAATAGTATGCTTTCTCTGTAAAGCATGCAAGAAACAATACTTTTCACTGTATGCTAATACATGTGACAATAATAAATCAAATCAAATCAAAAAAATCTCAATCTGAAGCTCAAATTTGAAGTCGAACGTTGCTACTGAAAGGTGAGAGGGACTATTGCTCGTCAACTTCAATCATTGTGCTTGTTCCTGTTATTCCGACAGGAAATTTGATATGTTATTCTGTGAAAAAAAATTAAACTAATGGTGGAATCTTATCACAGGATGGAAGAGGAAAATAATGACTGCTAACAGATTTAGCCGACAACTTGGAACTCATCTTCACCAGCCTTAAAACCAAAATTGAAGATTCGTTCGCTGTTATTTTCTTCAAAGGTCTTGCGTAAATCAACCGTTCTTTCACATTGCTGGGTCAAATTCCTGGCTGGCTTCCTACCTCAGCACTGTGGATGCTTTCTACACTGCGTGGACTGTAACAACCCATGAGATAAGCTCACCAACACTTTCTTAATTGCACCTACTATGAGCGGCATGGTGGCACAGTGGTTAACACTGCTGCCTCACAGTGCCAGGGACCCAGGTTTAATTCCGGCCTTGGGTTACTCCTTGTGTGGAGTCTGCACGTTCTCCCCGTGTCTGTGTGGGTTTCCTCTGGGTCCTCTGCTTTTCTCACCCAGTCCAAAAGATGGGCGGGTTAGGTTGATTGGCCGTGCTAAGTTGCCCCTTAGTGTCGTGAGGGTAAATATGTGGGGTTACGGGGATAGGGCCTGGTGGGGGGGGGTGTTTGGGGTTGGTGCAGGCTTGATGGGCCAAATGGCCTCCTTCTGCACTGTAGGGATTCTGTGATTGTAAATAGCAACCTTGCAGCCCGTGTCCCCAGATATAATTTTGAAACGTGTTGCCTCCAGTTGGTCAATACTTTTGTCCCGTGGGATCCCCACGTCATCCATCTCGGAGTCAGGTCATCAACATCTGCTGCCATTGGATTTGTAACGACAATTTCCATTTGTATAGCGCCTTTGATGCAGAAAAATATTCCAAGGTGCTTCCAAGAAGCGCCATGGGACAAAAATGGATGCTAGGGGTGGGAGGTGTGATCAGAAATCGCAGTCAAAAAGATAAGCTCGGAGGAGGATCTGAAAGGAGGATAGGGAGGGAGTTTAAGATGGATAAGCCTCATTAACTTGACTTGATTAGAGAAGGGTTTGAACTGCCCGGCCCAGCTGACATGCAATTGCAATTTGTCAAAAGTGAAACTAAACGGTGATCACTTGCCTTGGTTTAAAACCAGAGCTGGAGCGTAAATGACAATCCCGGTGTACATGACCTACAGGGTAAAAAGAACATCACAGATCATTCAAAGCAAAGATTTGGCTTTCAACAGATAGACACTTGCTTATTGATGAGTGGGCAGCACGGTGGCACGGTGGTTAGTACTGCTGCCTCACTGCGCCAGGGACCAGGATTTGATTCCCAGCTTGGATCACTGTCTGTGCAGAGTCTGCACATTCTCCCCGTGTCTTCATGGGTTTCCTCCAGGTGCTCCCAGAGTCCAAAGATGTGCGGACTAGGTTGATTGGCCACGCTAAATTGCCCTGTAGTGTCAGGGGGACTAGCCAGGGGAAATGCATGGCGTTACAGGAATAGGGTCAAGGTGGGATTGTGATCGGTGCAGACTCGATGGTCCGATTGGCCTCCTTCTACACTGTGGGGATTGTGTGACCCGTTAAGCAGGGGCTTGTCTTAAGAACAAGGACAGAAAATGGCATTTGATAGAGTAACAATTCTATTACTGGATGGCGACCCAGGGGCCTGAACTAATGTTCCAGAGACATGGATTCAAATCAAGTCATAGCAACATAGAGGTTTACAGCATGGAAACAGGCCCTTCAGCCCAACTTGTCCATGCCACTTTTTTTATTAACCACTAAACTTGTCCCAATTACCCGCATTTGGTCCATTTCCCTATATACCCATCCTACCCATGTAACTGCCCAAATGTTTTTTAAAGGATAAAATTGTACCCAAGGGGTTAGCACTGCTGCCTCACAGTGCCAAGGAGCCGTGTTCGATTCCCAGCTTGGGTCACTCTCTATGCAGAGTTCACAACTTATCTCACGTCTGCATGGGTTCCTCCAGGTGCTCCAGTTTCCCCCCAGAGTCTGAAAGATGTGCTGGTTAGGTGCATTGGCCATGCTAAATTCTCCCTCAGTGTATCCGAACAGGTGCCAGAGTGTGGTGACTGGGGAATTTTTACAGTAACTTCACTGCAGTATTAATGTAAGCCTACTTATGACTAATAAATAAAATTTAAACTTTAAACCATGGCAGCTGGTGGAATTTAAGTTCAATAATTAAATCTGGATTGATTAGCTAGTTTCTGGTCTCAGTAATAGTGATGGCGAAACTGTCTGATTATTTTTAAAAACCAATTGGCATCAGTCACTTATATTAGGGAAAGAAACCTACCCTCTAAGGGAGGTAGTGGTGTAGTGATATTGTCACTGGACTAGTCACCTAGAGAGCCAGGGTAATGCTCTGGGGACCTGGGTTCAAATCCCACCATGACAGATAGTGAAATTTGAATTCACCAGATGACTGTGAAATCATTATCAATTGTGGTAAAATGTCATTTGGTTCATTAGTGTTCTTTAGGGGAGGAAATCTGCTGTTCCTACCAGTTTGTTCAATATGTGACCCTCTGAAATGGCAAAGCTAGCCATTCGGTTGAAGGGCAATCGGGGATGGGAGCACAGTGGCACAGTGGTTAGCACTGCTGTCTCATAGCACCAGAGACCCAGGTTCTGATTCCCGGCTTGGGTGCCTGTGTGTGGAGTTTGCACATTCTCCCCGTGTCTGCGTGGGTTCCCTCGTGAATTCCTCCGGAAAGATGTGCGGGTTAGGTGGATTGGCAGTGCTAAATTCTCCCTCAGTGTACCCAAACAGGTGCTGGAATGCGGCGACTCGGAGATTTTCACAGTAACTTCTTTGCAGTGTTAATGTAAGCCAACTTGTGACTAATAAATAAACTTTAAAGTAAATGTTTAAAAAATGCCTGTCAGCGATGTTCACTTTCTATAGATGAATAAAAACAAAATCTGCCCAACCTAGATGCGACTGAAGACCATCATTAATATCTGAACTACTTTCTGAAATAGCCTGGGGGAGCAGTGAGGGATTGGTGAGACTGATGAGTTGGACAGTGACACCCGCGTTGTATGAATAAGCAAGTCAGTGATGAGAAAGAGAGCATGTGCGGGATTTTCCAGCCTCAAAACTGGAAAATCCCACCTGAGGTCATCAGACAAAGCAACTAGCATGGAAAATATCCTATTCACCGCTGCAAACATGCATTCTCTCCAGCTGTGCGCCACTGCAGAAGTGTGTGCCTCTTGACAAGATGCACTGCAGCAATCCCTTCATCGCCAACACCTTGTGAACCTGTGAGCTCTGCCACCCAGAAGGACATAATGGAACCTGCAAGATCACTCCAAGTCATTCACCATTCTGATTTGGGTGCGATTTTCTGGAAAATCCTGCCCCGAGGTCAACAGACCTTTGCGTGGATCCCACCCCCCCGCCCACCATCCCCATCTCCACTGCCCAATTCTCGTGATGGGCAGGATGGGAAAATTCCTCCCTATATTTCCATTCCCTCACTGTCGTTGGGTCAAAATCCTGGAGCTCGCTCCCTGACAGCACTGTGGGTGTACCTACACCACGGCGGGGTTCAAGAAGGCAGCTCACCACCTCCATCTCAAGGGGCGATTAGGGATGGGCAATAAATGCTGGTCTAGCCAGTGATGCTCACTGATGCCAGGCCTGAGTATTTCCAGCCCTTTCGGTTTATTATTTGAAAAGAATAATTGTTTGATGTTTCTCCGTAAGCCTCAGTGTGATTGACACTTCCTGATTTGGTGACAGCTTGAGTTAAAATTGATCTTTGTCAATTTTGGGTCCAGAATGCAGTATCAGAACTGGTCACTAAAATTCACTGTCAAATTACACCTCACCCTAGCTCCATGTTCTTATGGAGAAAGAGGAAAAGTGGAACTGAGCCACTTCAGATCAGCCATGATCTTATTGAATGGCGGGGCAGGCTCAAAGGGCTAGGTGGCCTACTCCTGCTTCTATTCCTTGTGTTCTTAAAAGAAATTATCTACCCATTAAATGGTCACATAATCCAACCCTGTCGGTTAATGCTGAATCATTTATTAATCTGCTCAGCGCAAAACTGGAAAGCCTATCAAACTGTGAGAAAGTGTGTGAGACAAGTACAATTCAAATGAGCTTGTCCTGAGGGGACAGCACGGTGGCACAGTGGTCAGCACTGCTGCCTCACGCAGCGCCAGGGTTTGATTTTCGACTTGGGTCACTGTCTGTGCGGAATTTGCATGTTCTCCTTGTGCCTGTGTGGGTTTTCTCCGGGTGCTCCGGTTTCCTCCCGCAGTCCAAGGATGTGCGGTCGAGTGACCTAGCAAGCCACTCAGTTCAAAGGCGACTAAGGGTGGGCAATAAATGCTCGGCCAGAGACACCCATGTCTCACGAATGAAAGAAGAAAAAGTTAGATTGATTAGATCACAAGACATAGGAGCAGAAGTAGGCCACTCAGCCCATCAAGTCTGCTCCTCCATTCAATCATAGCTGGTATTTTTCTCATCACCATTCTCCTGCTTTTTGACCGTAACCCCTGATCCCCTTATTAATCAAGAGCCTATCTATCTCTGTCTTAAAGACCTGGTCTCCACAGCCTTCTGCGGCAAAGAGTTCCACAGATTTATCACTCTCTGGCAGAAGAAATTCCTCCTCATTTCTGTTTTAAAGGATTGTCCCTTTGGTCTGAGGTTGTGCCCTCTGGTTCTAGATTTTGGCTGTGCTAATTTGCCCCTTAGTTTCAGGGGGGATTAGCAGGATAAATATGTGGTGTTACAGGAATAGGACCTGGGTGGGATTGTTGTCAGGTTTGATGGGTCGAATGGCCTCCTTCCGCACTGTAGGGATTCTACGAAGAAGGACAGGGGTCGGCCCCAAAATTCCCCAGCTCATGACTGTGTGAGGATTGTGTTAGGATCGCGCCTATTGGTCACCCAGTACTGATCCCAGTCAACATTGAGTTGGGGGCCATCTCACTGTGGGCATTGAGTGAGACACGTGCGTGGGTACATCAGGCTGTGGGGAGGTCAGAAGGGTTGGGAGGGGAAGGGAGAGGAGGAGGGGGAGAGGGATTGTTAGGTCACGGTGGGTGGGGTGAAGCAGCTTAACAGGATCCAGCAGGTTAAAATAGGAGCTGGATAGCTTTGCGGGAAATTCAGTTATTTTACATTCACCCCCGGCCCAATGACTGATAGGTTAAGATCGCACCTCCGCGCCCCCACCCTCCACCATCCCCCAAACCCCCCACCTCCCTCCGTCCCCCAACTCCCCCCCTCCACCCCCACTACATAAAACTTCTGCACCAATGTTTCTATTCATTCAGAGAAGGCACAATGCGATGCGATTGAAGGGAGCAAACCCAGAACTTTCTAAGCCCTAGCCTCAGTTCCCCCAGGTGAGATCGAACTGCAGCAAAAACATGCTGAAACTCTTACCGTAGCTGCTATGAACTGTATGGTCCCACACAGTCGGAGGCCTCTGCTGAATCGCAGTTCCAAGTACTGTAAAAAATAAGCCATTACTTTCAGAAATCATCATGAGCTTTCTTTTAACACCATGGGTGGAATCTTATTCCTGAAGCCCCACCGTCCACTCCGATCCCCCCCCCCCCCGCCCCACCCCCCCACACCCCACCTCCAATGGCGTATTTGGTGGTGAGGGGGGATCTAATGAGGCTGGTAGGTGGCAGATGGAGACAGTGCCACTCTCCTGCCTCCACTCTGATTACATCTGGGATAGGCTGCCCCGTTCTCCATTAAGGTCTTAAAATAGATTGGTAGTGCCCACTTAAGGGTCCCATCCAACCAGCGCCAGGTGACAAAGTGGTAGAGTGGTTAGCACTGCTGCCTCATAATGCCAGGGTCCTGGGTTCGATTCCTGGGTTGGGTCACTGTCTGTGTGAAGTTTGCACGTTCTCCCCATGCCTGCGTGGGTTTCCTCTGGGTGCTGCGGTTCCCTCCCACACTCCAGAGATGTGTGGGTTAGGTGGATTGGCCGTTCTTAAATTGCCCCTTGGCGCCAGGGGGGTAAGCCAGAGTAAATGCACGGGGTTATGGGGATAGGTGGAATTGTGGTTGGTACAGTCTCGATGGGCTGAATGGCCTCTTTCCGCGCTGTCAGGACTCTATGATTCTATAAACTAGCAACAGTACCTGATCAAGGGACCAGACATCGGAAAGGGGAGGCAATGGTCCAGTGATCACTAATTATCACTAATCCAGAAACTCAGCTAATGTTCTGGGGACCTGGGTTCGAATCCCGCCACAGCAGATGGTGGAATTTGAATTCAATAAAAAAATGTCTGGAATTAAAAACCTGCTGATAAATAAAACCACTGTCAGAAAAACCCATCAGGTTTGCTAATGCCCTTTAGGGAAGGAAATCTGCCCTCCTTACCTGGTTTTTAATTTGATTTATTATTAAATGCTAGCCCCGCCTCCCCACCAATTTACGGTGCGGAGCAGACTGTGCCGGATATCCGACGCTGGGAGATGTTTGCAGGGCACGAACATTCACGGAAAACCCATGAATTGTGCCCCGCACTAGGAAATTAGCACAGCGAGATGGGAGAATCACCGCCTGTGAGCCCTCTATATAACTTCAACTTCTTTCTTTCTTTGGTTTTTAAAAGCAATCCTTCTGCAGGATTGGAATCGAGGGATATAATCGCCAACTCCATCAGGTCTCACTCACGCTTACCTCATAGGTGCTGGTTAATCTCAAACGATAGAAAACAGGCAGGAAGAGATAGGCGGTCAGCACGGCATTCAGTGTTTGGCCCAGACACATCTGTACAAATTTGGCCCCGTAGGTGTACGCTTCGACCGGGACCCCGAGCACCTGGACTGCAGACATGAAGCTGGCCGAGAGGGACAGACCCACCGGCAGAGCGAGCATCCGTCGACCCCCTGTGAAAAAGTCATCTGCCTTGGCCTGCCGGTCGCGGCGGCGAGCGGCGAAAAATATCCCGATCCCGGTGGAAATCAGGAGCATGGCAGCGAAGAGAACATAATCCCAGAGTGTGAACGTTACCCTTGTTGGTTCCGTGGCGGCTGTGCCCATGGTCGCCACTTTGCTCAAGAGCTGACGTTAAGAATGCAGATTGCAAGAGAATCAAACATCAGAACCAATCTGGAAATGAGAGCTCCTTGTTAAAGAAACTTCAACAAAAGTTTTCAAGGAGATCCTGATTGGTTAAACCTGACGCCGTTTCTTTTCTTGGCACTTTCGATATCACCAAAATAATTCACCTGAATCTCCAGAGTGAGCGCTTGTCCCAGTGTTAAGAAGGTACAGAAACCTGTGAGAACTCAACAGCCCTTTGCAAGCTTCAGACAAACGTGCTTCTGGATTTTAAAATGAGCCGTCCTGACAGTCTGAGCTGACGCCATGCTATCGCAGCAAATTCAACTTCAGTTTTGTCCTTCGGCGAGCTGGAGGGTGCCCGGTCAGTGAAAAATAGGAGATGAAAAGGAGGAAGGTGTGCTTTGTTAAACTGGCCGTTTCGGAC
Organism: Carcharhinus amblyrhynchos; assembly: GCF_965287045.1. Lineage (NCBI taxonomy): Eukaryota > Metazoa > Chordata > Chondrichthyes > Carcharhiniformes > Carcharhinidae > Carcharhinus > Carcharhinus amblyrhynchos. Next base: position 9,643,956 of record NC_137349.1, on the reverse strand, counting down.
TTTCATTTTCCACTGCCAAGGCAGGACACACCTTGTGGGTTTTTAACCCTTAAAAAGGAGGATAAGTCAGACACAGGAGAACAGGATTGATATTTATTCAGCCACGCTAACCACAAACTTCACTTCACAGTAAACATTTAGCCTAGATTTTCCAATTAATTTCATCAAGTAGTTAATTTACATTTAGGGAAATCAGGAAATGGACGTGAGGACCTCTGAAACTACTCCTTTGCCCATCTAGGATCCAGTGTCCCTTTCCTCACTCAAATCCCAGCGTGACAAATAATGTAATTCGAATTCAACAAAAATCTGGAATTTAAACTTTAAGGGTGGCAATGAAACCATTGCTGATTATTGGAAAAATCCATCTGATTCGCTAATGTCCTTTAGGGAAGGATTATCCAGTGGATAGTGAAATGCTGTCTCCTAGGGTAGAAAAGTCAAGTACTAGGTTTAAGGTGCACGAGAAAAAGTTTAGAGGAGATGTGCGAGGCAAGTTTTTTACACAGAGGGTGGTGAATGTCTGGAACACGCTGCCCAGGGAGGTGAGTAGGAACAGGTACGATAGCCGCATTGAAGGGGCATCTAGACGAATACATAAATAGGATGGGAATGGAAGGATACGGACTCCGTAAGTGCATACGGTTTTAATTTAGGAAGACATCATGACCAGCACGGCCTAGAGGGCCGAAGGGCCAGTTCCTGCGCTGGACTGTTCTTTGTTCTTTGTTTTTTGCAATCCTCACCTGATCTGGCCTACATGTGACTCCATGACCATCGCAAAGTGCCCTCTGAAATGGCCAAGCAAGCCATCCAGTTGAAGAGCAATTAGGAATGGGACACCCATGTCCCATGAATGAACTAGGAAGCACTCTATTTTATCTGATGATCACAAGGAAAGTTTACACTGTAGGGTATGGAAACGCCATTTGACTTTAGCTTGGAGTTTTCTGGTGCAGGTTGGCAGGATATTATTGATACAAATATCCTGGTGCTGGTCTCATTCTGTTGTTCTTCCATTGGGCCTTAATTAAACCAATTGAACTTGCCATTGTTGCTATGATGATGGCATCTAAGTTCAAATTTATTAGTGTCACAAGTAGACTTACATTAACACTGCAATGAAGTTACTATGAAAATTCCCTAGTTGTCACATTCTGGCACCTGTTCGGGTACACTGAGAGAGAATTTAGCATAGTCAATGCACCTAGCCAGCACGTCTTTGAGGGAGGGAACCGAAGCATTTGGAGGAAACCCATGCAGACAGGAGAAGAACGTACAAACTCTGCACAGAGAGTGACCCAAGCCGGGAATCGAACCCAGGTCCCTGGCGCTGTGAGGCAGCAGTGCTAACCACTGTGCCACCGTGCTGCCCTATCTCACATCAGGGTCCTAAATGATAAGTCGAATGAGCTTCTAATATTATGAAATAAATAACTTTTCTTTTTAAATATATATCAAAACATCCAACCTCGTCCGTGGCTGGGATTCTCTGATCCTGCTGCAGTGAACGGAGTTTTGACTGAGCACCAAGTTCCCCAAATTCTCACTGGTAGTGGGGCAGGTGTGAACAAGATCGGAGAATCACACCCACAGAATCACAAATACACACTGAAATTATTGCAAAGTTAGTGTTGATAAAATTGTCTGTTAAAAAGGTAGTTTTTTTATGACCTTAGAATTTTTTTAAAAGCTGCGTGTGCATGCAGTGTACAGACTGAAACATTATATCGAGAGGCCAGGGAGTAGGGTTGCCAAGACAACGGGCTCTGTTTGAATTTTGACCAATCAACTTAAATTAGGCATTTGAGTAAAAGCAACCTATTAGATTTAAATTTCATATTTTGGCAAGCTGAGAATCAATCCTATTGTGGAGATATTTCTATGTCACCACAAGTAAAAGAGACAGCACTCAGCTTCAGAGAGGTACAGCAACTGCCTCTGCCACAGCTCATCTATGTCTTAAAGGAAAGCCTCATCTCAATAGCGAAGATTGCAAAGAAGAAAGAAGACGGAAGATTCTGGAAGATAAAAATTGGTTGTATTTTGAGAGTCACTAAACAAATTCTTTTTTGTTGTTAATAAGTGGGAATTGTATTTATCTGGGTACAGCATTCTACTGGAACAGTGTTTTACACAGTTCGTCAGTAGTTTAGTTAACCTGTTCACTGTTACTTAGATAAATAATGTGTTGCTTGTTGATTTTACAGAGTCTCGGGGAGTTATTTTGATTTAACCACTAAAAGTTGCTGAAGAACTGATTGTACTGTTTCTCACACACTTACAGAATAGCACGGGGGCACAGTGGTTAGCGCTGCTGCCTAACAGCACCAGGGACCAGGGTTTGATTCCCTGTGACCCGGGTCACTAGTGATCCAAGTGACCCGGCTTGGGTCACTAGCTCTGTGGAGTTTGCACATTTTCCTCGTGTGTGTGTGGGTTTCCTCCGGGTGCTCTGGTTTCCTCCCACACTCCAAAGATATACAGGTTAGATGCATTGGCCATGCTAAACTCTTCCTTGGTGTACCCGAACAGACACTGGAATGTGGCGACTTGGGGATTTTCACAGTAACTTCATTGCAGTGTTAATGTAAGCCTACTTGTGACACTAATAAATAAACTTTATTTTACTTTTTTACATTACACTTTTTACAGATTCTGATGTGAGCTACTTCTCTTTGAGTAGTTAGGTGTTAGCTCTCAGAGGGGGATCAACCTCCCCTTTGTGACAAAATGCAGAAAGGTACGTGATAAATACATTCCTATTACCCCAACAGAAATATTGCTTGCACCACGTCTGCATTTCAAATTTCACTTTTGGGAATTTCCGCTTTTCCACACTGTTATATTTGATGGGGTATCGCCCTTTGATGTATTTAGTGAATTTTTGTTTGAAAGTGTAACCTTGATTGGAATCCAGCCCAGAGCCTCCTCCCCCGACACTGGATATCAGAGTTTGGATGGAATTGGGTTTGAGACTCAGACAGCTCCGAACCATCACTGGACTTGGCATGGAATGCCATTCAGTTGACAATCCTGCTCATTAAGTCCAAAAGAATGATTGTTGCTGAAAAGGGAGATAAAGAAAAGGTAATTGTGATTTTGTTGACAGAGATTTCTTGGATGTTATTCAAGCTTTTTGGAATATTTCTTCTAGATGATCAAAGGTAACAACATTACCTTGTCTCTCTGGGCTCAGTGCTGAGGTGTTCTGGCCACCTAGACCAGTGCACTGTTTAAAACAGAGCAGCAAATAGATTTTAGTTCAGGTTAGGTAGTAATGGGGAGGTGGTGGCCCAGTGGTATAATCACTCGATTATTAATCCCGAAACTCAGCTAATGTTCTGGGGACCTGGGTTGAACTCCCACCACAACAGATGGTGGAATTTGAATTCAATAAAAAAAATCTGGAATTTAGAATCTATTGATGACCATTGTCAATTGTCAGAAAAACTCACTGATGCCTTGCGGGAAGGAAAACTCCCGTCCTTACCTGGTCTGGCCTACATGTGACTCCAGAGCCACAGCAATGTGGTTGACTCTCAACTGCCTTTGGATGGGTAATAAATGCTGGCCAGCCGGTGAGGCCCATGTCTCACATATGAATGAAAAATGAATTACTCTGTTAACTGAAAGGAAGGATCATTGTTCTTTTCTGGTCTATCAGAGACAGACTCATAATACTGACGGGCTCATTCACCATCCCACAGCCCATAAACCCCTTCGTTCTCCTGTCCAGTCTCAGTTTACATTCACTGCAATTGTTGCTAAACTCAAGTGTTGCTCATTAAGTTTCTTTTCCTTTGTTTGTTTGCTTTTTTGGGTCAGTGGAAGAGGACGAGTGATTACTGGAAGGTAGGACATGATGCTGACAGCCCCAGTAACAGTACCTGTACATGTGACATCACCCACAACACGCTATCATCACGAGATTGCATTTTCCTGAAAAGTGCTCAAATTCATCGAATTATAAGACTCCATCGTTAATCAGTCACATGACATCACCAGTGACATAACGGAATGACATCACCCAACACTTTAGTGTTAGACGGGTAATGGAGAAGGGAAGTGCCCAGGCCGAGGGTCTCAGGTGTGTCCATTTTAATACCAGGGGTGTAGTGAATAAAGTAGATGAGCTTAGGGCGTGGATTGCTGCTTGGGGATGTGATGTGTGGCTATTACAGAGACTTGGATGTCTCAGGGACAAGACTGGGTACTTCAGGTGCCAGGATTCAGGTGCTTCAGGAAGGACAGGGAGGGGGGCAAAAGAGGTGGCGGAGTGGCAGTGTTGATCAGGGACAGTGTCATGGCTGCAGAGAAGGTGGATGCCGTGGAGGGACTGTCTACAGAGCCTCTGTGGGTGGAAGTTAGGAACAGCAAAGGGTCGATAACTTTGCTGGGTGTTTTCTATAGGCCACCCAATAGTGACAGAGAAGTTGAGGTGCAGATAGGGAAACAGATCCTAGAGAGATGTAGTAATAACCGTGATGGGAGACTTTAATTTCCCAAACATCGACTGGAATATCCCTAGGGTAAGGTGTTTGGATGGGGAGGAGTTTCTAAGGGGTGTTCAGGAGGGTTTCCTGATACAGTACGTGGATAAGCCTACGAGAGGAGAGGCTGTACTTGACCTGGTGCTGGCTAATGAACCAGGACAGGTGTCGGATCTCTCAGTAGGAGAGCATCTTGGGGATGGAGATCATAATTCTATCTCCTTCACGATAGCATTGGAAAGAGATAGGATCAGGCAGGCTACGAAAGTGTTTGTCTGGAGTAAGGGGAAATATGAAGATATCAGGCAGATAATTGGACGAGTAAAGTGGAAGGAGGCGTTCTTGGGGAAAAGTACAGAAGGAAGGTGGCGGATTTTCAAGGAATGTTTGACCGGAGCTCTGCACAATAACGTTCCGATGAGACAAGGAGGTTTTGGTAGGTCGCGGGAACCGTGGTGCACGAAGGTTGTGGTGAACCTAATCAGGAAGAAATGAAAGGCGTATAAAAGGTTCAGAGAGCTAAGAGATGTTAAGGGTCTAGAGGAGTATAAGGCTTGTAGAAAGGAGCTTAAAAAGGAAATTAGGAGAGCCAGAAGGAGTCATGAGAAGGCCTTGGCGGGTAAGATTAAGGAGAATCCCAAGGCATTCTACAAATATGTGACGAGTAAAAGGATGAGAAGTGAAGGGATAGGACCTATAAAAGGTGAAGGGGGAAAAGTCTATGTGGAACCAGAAGAAATGACTGAGGTGCTTAATGAGTACTTTGACTTGGTATTCACGGTGGGAAGTGATCTGGGACGTTGTACTACAGGTTTGCGGCAGACTGAAAAGATTGAGTTTGTGGGTGTTAAGAAAGAGGATGTGTTGGAGCTTTTAAATTCTATCAAGATAGAAAAGTCGTCAGGACCAGATGGGATGTACCCCAGGTTACTGTGGGAGGTGAGGGAAGTAATTGCAGAGCCCCTGGCAATGATCTTTGCGTCGTCGATGGAGACGGGAGAGGTTCTGGAGGATTGGAGGATCGCGGATGTGGTTCCTATTTTCAAGAAAGGGAACAGGGATAGCCTGGGAAATTACCGACCGGTGAGACTGACCTCAGTGGTTGGTAAGTTGATGGAGAGGATTCTGAGGGACGAGATTTATGAGCATTTGGAGAAGTTTAGAATGATCAGAAATAATCAACGTTCTTTTGTCAAGGGCAGATCGTGCCTTATGAGCCTAGTTGAGTTCTTTGAGAATGTGACTGAGCACATTGACGAAGGAAAAGCGGTAGACGTGGTTTACATGGACTTCAGCAAGGCGTTTGATAAGGTCCCCCATGCAAGACTTCTTAAGAAGGTGAGAGGGCATGGGATCCAGGGGGCTATTGCCTTGTGGACCCAGAACCGGCTTGCCTGCAGAAGGCAGAGAGTGGTTGTGAATGGGTCTTTTTCTGCATGGAGGTCGGTCACCAGTGGAGTGCCCCAGGGATCTGTTCTAGGACCCTTGCTGTTTGTCATTTTCATAAATGACCTGGATGAGGAAGTGGAGGGATGGGTTAGTAAGTTCACTGACGATACGAAGATTGGTGGTGTTGTGGATAGTCTGGAGGGATGTCAGAAGTTGCAGTGTGACATAGATAGGATGCAAGACTGGGCGGAGAAGTGGCAGATGGACTTCAATGCGGATAAATGTGTAGTGGTCCATTTTGGCAAGACCAATGGGATGAAGTAGTACAATATCAAGGGTAGGAGTCTTAGCTGTCTTGAAGAGCAGAAGGATCTTGGGGTCCGGGTCCATAGGACTCTTAAATCGGCCTCGCAGGTGGAGAATGTGGTCAAAAAGGCAGATGGTGTACTGGCCTTCATTAATTGAGGGATTGAGTTTAGGAGTTGGGAGGTAATGCTGCAACTTTATAAGACCCTTGTCAGACCCCACTTGGAGTACTGCGTGCAGTTCTGGTCTCCTCACTACAGGAAGGATGTGGAAGCTATTGAGAGGGTGCAGAGGAGATTTACAAGGATGTTGCCTGGATTGGGAGGCATGCCTTATGAAGATAGGTTGAGGGAGCTAGGTCTCTTCTCCCTGGAGAGATGAAGGTTGAGAGGCGACCTGATAGAGGTTTATAAAATGTTGAGAGGAATAGATAGGGTGGATTCTCGGAGGCTATTTCCCAGGGCTGAAATGGTCGCTACGAGAGGACACAGGTTTAAGGTTCTGGGAAGCAGGTACAGAGGAGATGTTAGGGGTAAGTTTTTCACTCAGAGGGTGGTGAGTGAATGGAATCAGCTGCTGTCGGTGGTGGTGGAGGTGAACTCGCTGGGGCCTTTTAAAAGACTTCTGGATGAGTATATGGGATCTAATGGGATTGGGAGTTACAGATAGTTCTATGGCTTGGTAGGTATAGATGTGATCGGCGTAACTTGTGGGCCGAAGGGCCTGTTTGTGCTGTGGTGTTCTATGTTCTATGTATGTTCTGGCACAGCACTGAAAACAAATCGTTAATCGTTAATCCGAACTTTGGCATCACCTGCAGGAGTGACATCATCTGCCCTGTGACATTTGGACTTAATGAGCATGATTGTCAATTGAATGGCATTCCATGCCAAGTTCAGTGATGGCTCGGAGCTGTCTGAGTCTCAAACCTAATTCCCTTCAAACTCTGATAGCCAGTGTCAGCGGAGGAGGCTCTGGGCTGGATTCCAATCAAGCCATATTGCCTGCTCCAGTAATTGACGCTACACTCACTTCTGATAACTAGAATCATAGAAATCATGGAATCCCTACTTTGCAGAAAAAGGCCATTTGGCCCATCATGTCTGCACCAGTATTGCATCAGAGCATCCCATCCAGACCCTATTCCCGTAACCCACGTATTTACCCCACTAATCCCCCTAACCTATACATCTTTTGATGTAAGAGGCAATTTAGCATGGCCAATCCACCTAACCTACACATCTGTGGACACGAAGGGGCAATTTAGCTAGGGCCAATCAACTTAACCTGCACAACTTGATGTTTTATATTCTTTGCAAAAATCAATTGCATTGTCTTGAGTTTTGTTGTCAATAAACAGAGTGTCCTTGAGTTTCTTTTGTTGCTCTTCCATTCTGCAGTTCAGGACAATCTTTATTTCTTCATATTGCTGAAAATTAATGTGCTCCTTTTGCATTTGACCTTGAAGGTCAATCAACTGTTCTTTCAACTGTTTATTTTCCTGTTGCGCTCTTGGCAATTCACACTGCACTTCAGGACAATGCTGTGTCCCTACTGATAGTTCTGTTGCAGTGTTTGCATAATTTAGTATTTAGCATTTTTAAAAATTCCTCATGGTTTTTCCAATGTTATGTATTTTGTGTTTAAATGGTTTTTCAGGACAATGACTTTTTGAGCACCCTTTCTGCTTGCTGTTGTGCCTGGCTGTAACTCAACTTTGATATGAACGTTTTCCTGTAGAACAGTTTAATTTTCTTATGCATGTTTTGTTTATTTTGGGTTATCTCAGATATCTTTGGTTCATTCTTACCATTTGCTTGCTCTGAGTTGCCACCTGCAGTTACAGTTTGGGTATATATAGGCTTTTTCAAAAAGCTCTATTTTTGAGTCTTGTGGATGCTTCTCATCCTCCCCTTTCTTCTGTACTATCTTCTTAGATTCATGCACTTCATTTCATATGACCATCTCATATTTTGGTTGAGTATTTGCCAGCGATTTCCTGCATCCCTCGCTGTGGGGTCCCCTGTCTCTCACAAGGTGGTGTCTTCAATCTCGCTCACCCTAGGCTCTTTAGTCTCCTTCACTCTGAGTCTCCCATCTCCTTTGCTCTGCAGACATCCTGTCTCCTGCACTGAGTCTCCCATCTCCTTTCCCCCTTGCACTGGAGCCTTCTGTCTCACTTGCCCTGGAATCTGCTCTCCCTTTCAATGCTTTACTAGGGGTATTCTAGAGCTTCTTTTAATGTTGGCGCTCTCCACAACTTGGAGTTTAAAATATTTGTCAAAGGTTTTTAAACTCTCGCTAAATGTTGTTAAGGATTTGTCTCTACCATGTCTTAGGATTGCTGCATTTGCAAATGCACCAAACAAGTACAAAAATGTATTAACTCTTCTGATTTATTGCTCAATCCTGATATACTGTGGGAAACCAAACGTTTCCTTCTCCATAGCACTAAGTTTCAGGTCTCAGTTGGCTCTTGCATGAATTCAAATTGGTTTTGTGGTTATAATTTACTAACTTGTGAAATTGAGTTGAGTAATTATAGATTGGTGTTTGTAAAATTGTAAAACTCTAGGGGGGAAAGCATTGTGTGGTTTCTTTAAACGGTAGCACTTATTCAGTGCTTAAAGAGTTTAAAAAATGCAAGTGCACAGTGTCCAAAATGAAACATTTGTTCTAAAAGGCCATGAAGCAATGTTACCAAAGATGCAGTCTTTTGTTTTTTTTAAATTCAGCCAATCAATTTGATACCAAGAACCCATTAAATTTAAATCTGATGGTTTTGATAACCTAGGACCAATCCTATTGTGGGAAATATTGATATGTCATCACTTGTATAAAAGAAAAGGGCAGGGGGACAAAAAGGAGAGAGCAACAGCCACCTGCCACAGCTCACAGCTCTTAGCTCAAAGCATCATCTACATAGCCTGTTTCCCGTGCCGGGTTGTTCTTTGTTCTTTGTTTGTTCTTTATAGCAAAGGTACCAAAGAAGAAAGAAGTTCCAGACAGGAGAATCAACAGAGACGGCCCAGAATATTCCAGAAGACACAAAACCTGGTTGTAACTTAGAGAGTAACTAAATTCTATTTATTTTGTTAATGGGTGGGAATTATATTTGTTGGAACATCATACTATGAGAATCTTATTTTGTTCCGTTTGTTAATAGGTTAGTTAATTTTCTCACTTTTAGTTAGATAAATAAATTGTTACATGTTGATTTTAGAGTGAGTGTCGGGGATTTATTTCGCATATAACAACTAGGAGTTGCTGAAGAACCAGTCACACCACTTCACACACACCTTTTACAGATTATAAGGTGAGGTACTCCTGTTTGGATGTTTTGGTGTTAGTTCTCAGAGGGGGGAATCAACCTTCACGTCATAACACTAACCATGGCCATTGTTCATGAAGGCTGAGTCTTTTTATTTTCTTTTCTCCTGACGATGTAACTGTCATTTCTTTTTTCATCTTCCCTTTGATCTTCCCTCGCTTGCTGAGTTCCTGCTGGGCTGATGGGGCCATTTGTAAAAATTTATTCACTCTGCAAGAAAGCTTTGAAACAAGATGTCTGGGTGAGCTCCTTACAGGCCTGGGAATCAAATGGAAAGTGATTTACAGCCTTACCTGCAGTTTTAAAGACCTTTATTTTCATTCACTGGATCCCAGTGTTCCCACCACGTTGCGTTATTTGGTTTCTCACTAAGAGAACTGGAGGTTTGTGGAGCTGAATATAAATATATCTCTTTCTTTTTCCCTGGGTGGAAGATTTACCAGGGGGCATGGGTTTAACGTGCGAGGGGCAAAGTTTAAACGAGATGTACGAGGCAGGTTTTTTACACATAGAGGGTGGTGGGTGCCTGGAACTCGCTGCAGGGGAGATAGTGGAAGCAATACAATAGTGACGTTTACAGGGTGTCTTGACAAATACATGACTAGGATGGGAATAGAAGGATACGGTTCCCAGAAGGTTAAGGGGTTTTAGTTAAGCCGGGCAACATGGTTGGTGCAGGCTTCAAGGGCCAAAGGGTCTGTTCCTGTGCTGTAATTTTCTTTGTTATTTGTTTGTTCCAAACTGCTTATTGGTAACTATAACTATAATTATTGTTAAGGAGCAGCCCTGAATAGGTGTCTCCATGCTAGCTCCTCCTTGACTTTACTGCCCAGAATCAACCATCATGCTATACAGAATTTCAGTTAGGCCTCATTTAAAATATTGTGTACAATTCTGGTATCCACACTACCAAACAAACAAGGAACAACACAGCACGGGAAACAGGCCCTTCAGCCCAACGAGCCCACGCCACCATCTTAACAATGTGCTTTTCCTCCTCCACCCTTGACTCATGTCTATGTTTATGGCACCCCCATTGGAAACCACAAGGATGTGAATGCTTTGTAGAGGGTACAGAAGAGGTTTACCAGGATGTTGCCTGGTCTGGAGGGTATTAGCTATGAGAAGAGGTTGGATAAACTCGGTTTGTTCTCATTGGAGCGACAGAATTTGAGGGGTGACCTGATAGAGGTTTACAAGATTATGAGTGGCGTGGACAGAGCAGATAGCCAGATACTCTTTCCTATGGTAGAAAAGTCAAATACTAGGGGACAAAGGTTTAAGGTGCATGGGGAAAAGTTTAGAGGAGATGTGTGAGGCAAGTGTCTTATACAGAGGGTCTGGAACGCGCTGCCTGGGGAGGTGATGGGAACAGGTACGATAGTTGCATTTGAGGGGCATCTAGATGAATACATGAAGAGGATGGAAATAGAAGGATAGGCGCTCCATAAGTGCGTACAGCTTTAGTTTAGGCAAGCATCATGATCGGCGCAGACTTGGAGGGCCGAAGGGCCTGTTCCTGTGCTATACCGTTCCTTGTTCTTTGTTTATGTGACTCTATATATCACACCATGGGTGGTCCTGTTCTCCAGTCCCACATTAACCCTTAATAACTTAAATACCCAAATACTCTTTTTTGCAGGCGTCCCTCATGTATGTCAAGCCACAAAATGTAGAGAAGCTCATGGGACATTTCCAAAAACACACTTGGACAGTCCCAGAGGAGCCCACCAGAAACAGCCCTGAATAAAGGCCTGTGCTCATTGGGTAACAAGGAGTGCTTTTTGTTACCGAGACTGATAGCTGCAATTGGGAAATTTTCCAACTGTGTAAGCGAGAGAAAATAGAGCTGGCATTTTGAGTTGGCACAGCTCTTAAACTGTCAACCAAACTGTGAACTCAAAAACCCTACTGAGATAAATGTAGCTTTTGAAACTCAGCCAATAATTCATAATGATAGAATGAAAGCTCCTGGGGAAGTGTTGGCAAAGAAATATACTGAAAATGGATTATTAACCCAAAGCAGATGGTCTAACAATCAAAACAGTCCAGCAGGGAATTTTTATTTAACTTAGTGACAGTTGCAGGCTGTTTTTCTTTAAGTTTAAAGAACAGGAGAGTTAAAAAATTTAAGATAGTGACTTATGCAGGCCTTGTCTACCCTTCAAAAATATCTACTGCATTAAATTGTGACTCACAGGCTAAGACTCTAACATTAGCCAAAATGGGGTTTGTTTTTACTCAGTGTGGAATTCAAATGGCTCTACTGCGTTTGGGGTTCTCTCATGGATGAGTCAGGCCTCACTCACATCCCCCATCGGCAAGAACTGGGTCTGTTGGAGATGGGGGTAGGATTTGCATATTTATGTCCTGCCCACTATTTTTAAAGTTCTGAAATGTCTTCAAGACTCCATGAAAACCTGGCCCCATGTCAAGGTAGTTGGGGAATTGAAAGAACTTTTTTTAATTACAAATATAAACAGGGAATGTTGGAAATACCCAGAAAACCAGGGAGCAAATATGAGGATGTTAATGCTGGCGGGGTTCTCCAGTCCTGACGGCAGCTCAACCCCAACCCACTCGGTTTTCCGGAGGGGTGGGTTAACGCCATTGGGAATTCCCATTGGCAGCGACGGGACTGGAAAATCCCGACAATCGTAAACAATGCGCCACCTCCCGCTGGCGGGAAACAAGTGGCTGGGAAGCCAGAGAATCTCATCCAACATTTCAAATCACTGACCTTTCGCTAGACCTGGTGGAAGTTAGAAATGTAATGGGTTTCGTGCAAGTACAGTTCTGGTCAACCTGTTATAGAAAGGGTATTATTAAACCAGAAAGAGTGCAGAAAAGATTTACTAGGATGTTACCAGGGCTTGATGGTTTGAGTTATAAGGAGAGGCTGGATAGACTGAGACTTTTTACTCTGGAGTGTAGAAGGCTGAGGGGTGACGTTTCAGAGGTGTATAAAATATTGAGGGGCACAGATCAGCTAGATAGTCAATATCTTTTCCCAAAGGTAGGGGAGTCTAAAACTAGAGGGCGTAGGTTTAAAGTGAGAGGGGAGAGATACAAGAGGGTCCAGAGGGGCAATTTTTTCACACAGAGGGTGGTGAGTGGCTGGAACAAGCTGCCAGAGGTGGTATTAGAGGCGGGTACAATTTTGTCTTTTAAAAAGCATTTAGACAGTTACATGAATAAGATGGGTAGAGAGGGATATGGGCCAAATGCGGGCAATGCGGACTAGCTTCGGGATTTAAAAGAAGGGGCGGTCTGGACAAGTTGGGCCAAAGAGCCTGTTTTCATACTGTAACCATCTATGACTCTAAGTACAGAGACGGGGAAAGTGGGGCAGGATAACTGGAAAGGTGAGTGTGAAGCTGGAAGGCAGAATAGATTCAATGACTGAAGTAATGATGGGCACAAAGACAAAAGGGGGTAGTGATGGGAGAAGATACGAAAGATGGGGTTTGGGTGAGATGGTTGGTATTCGTCATGCCTTGGAGAGGTAGAAGCAGTTAGTTAATAGCTTCTCATTGCAAATGGTTATTGGCCCAGCACCATTCAGCACATAGAGGGTTAAATCCAAGCCACAAAGGAGTTGAGTTGTCCCACTCTGGTGCACCCCAGGTGGTGTCAACTTCAGTTCAAAAAAGATCAGGGCACTTAAAAGAGTGATCGACAGGCACAAATTTGTAATAGCAACCCTCTCTCGTTAATTCAGCAAGCTCATTACTTAACCGCAAAATTAATCGGCAAACATGTGGGATTTTCCCTTCTATTCGAAAAGTCATTGCTGCCTTTCTGCTATTGGCTCTTACAGCCTCGTTAATGTTCTCCAGGGACAATCGCTGCTGAACATCCTGTTGTTTAGTGGTTGCGGGGTGGGGTGGGGGTGGTGGGGGTAGTTGGGTGGTGGTGATCGAAGCCTCAATGTCGTCTGAAAGCAGAAGGAGATAATCTGCTTTTGTGATGGTGATTGAAGGGTAAATATTGTCCGCGACACCAAGGATAACCCCTTCCCCTTCCTTGGAATAGTGCCATTTGACATCCACCTGAGCAAGGACCTCGATCTAACGCCACAATGGAAAGACAACACTTCTGACAGTGTAGGACCCTTTATCAATTCATTCGTGGGACATGGGCGTCGCTGGCTGGCCAGCATTTATTGCCCATCTCTAGTTGCCCTTGAGAAGGTGGTGGTGAGCTGTCTTCTTGAATCGCTGCAGTCCACATGCTGTGTACTGCGGCGGAGTGCGAGCCTTGAACTTTACCCTCAATCCCTTGCATGAGACTTGAGCCCTTAACCTTGTGATTCAGAGGTGAGAGTGCTACCTACTGAAAGATAGGCTTGCATTTATCTAACACTTTCCAGAGATGTTCACCTGTAAAAACCCAATTCCAGGCTGGGCCTGTGTATGAGCTTGAGCAATGGCTGAAGGGTGGAAGCTGAAACCTCCAGCAGTCCAGGGATTAATCCAAAATCTCAATTTTCTCTGCTCATTTTTTCTCCCCCGTTTCCCTGCAGAGCTTTGGTGGGTGTGAACCTCTGGTACCAGCATCTGAACGGTTCATCCAGCGAGCCATTGTAGTTCATCTCAACTCCGCCCTTATCCTTTCCACAGGGATCAATGTCCAATGACTCAGAATGGGAACAATGGCTGGTTTTCCGCCACTCCCTCATTGAAGGTTTAGTAAGTGTCCTTATGGCAATGAATCTGCAGTCCAACACCAATCATAGAACCATAGAATCCTACCGTGCAGAAAGAGGCCATTCGGCCCATCGAGTTTGCACCAACAACAATCCCACCCCGGCCTTCCTCCCACTACCCCACACATTTACCCGACTACCCTACGCATCGCAGGACACTAAGGTGCAATTTGGCATGGCCAATCAACCTAACCCGCGCATCTTTGGACTGTGGGAGGAAACCGGAGCACCCAGAGGAAGCCCACGCAGGCACGGGAAGAGTGTACAAACTCCACACAGACAGTGACCAAAGCTGAGAATTGAAGCCAGGCCCTTGGAGTTGTGAGGCAGCAGCGCTAACCACTATGCCACTGTGCCGGCCAATCTTGATAGGTTTCTGACAGAATTGTTTGCAACATGCTCAAGAATCCCAAGGGTTGATATTATACTGGGCACACCCTTTCATGGCATTTCTGATATCCCAAATCGTTATCATTTAGGGGTTTCTTTCCTGACTGGTCACAATCCAGTTTGCATTGCCCCATCTCCCCAACTCCACAATAACTACACCCAGAAAAAGGCAAGTATGGCAATAGCACCAGGACAGGCGATTCTGGAGAGAAATTCACATTTTTCAAACAGTCTAACTTAGGCCGGCATTCCCATCCCAATTCCAAGGGCGGGAGGCTCGGACAACGGCATTCTCTGTTGGCCTTGGGCAGGATCATACGAATCTTGGGTGGACGTGCTGGTAAAATTTCACCTTTAATCTTTTGTACTGATTCAAGGAAAGAACACACAATATTGTCACATATTACACCACCCATCGCTCCATCCATCACACCATCCATCGTACTATCCATCACACCACCCATCACTCCATCCATCGTACCATCCATCACACCATCCATCACACCATCCATCACACAATCCATCACACCATCCATCACACCATCCATCACATCATCCATCGCACCATCCATCACACCATCCATCGCACCATCCATCACACCATCCATCATACCATCCATCACACCATCCATCACACCATCCATCGCACCATCCATCGCACCATCCATCACACCATCCATCACACCATCCATCGCACCATCCATCACACCATCCATCGCACCATCCATCGCACCATCCATCACACCATCCATCGTACCATCCATCAGACCATCCATCGCACCATCCATCACACCACCCATCACACCATCCATCACACCATCCATCGCAACATCCATCACACCATCCATCGCACCATCCATCGCACCATCCATCACACCATCCATCGCACCATCCATCGCACCATCCATCACACCATCCATCGCACCATCCATCACACCATCCATCACACCATCCATCACACCATCCATCGTACCATCCATCACACCATCCATCACACCATCCATCACACCATCCATCGTACCATCCATCACACCATCCATCGCACCATCCATCGCACCATCCATCCCACCATCCATCGCACCATCCATCGCACCATCCATCGCACCATCCATCGCACCATCCACCGCACCATCCATCACACCATCCATCGCACCATCCACCGCACCATCCATCGCACCATCCATCGCACCATCCATCGCACCATCCATCACACCATCCATCGCACCATCCATCGCACCATCCATCGTACCATCCATCACACCATCCACCGCACCATCCATCACACCATCCGTCACACCATCCATCGTACCATCCATCGCACCATCCACCGCACCATCCATCACACCATCCATCGCACCATCCATCGCACCATCCATCGCACCATCCACCGCACCATCCACCGCACCATCCATCGCACCATCCATCACGCCATCCATCACACCATCCACCGCACCATCCATCGTACCATCCATCACACCATCCATCACACCATCCATCGCACCATCCATCGCACCATCCATCGCACCATCCATCGCACCATCCACCGCACCATCCATTGCACCATCCATCGCACCATCCATCACACCATCCATCACACCATCCACCGCACCATCCAACACACCATCCACCGCACCATCCACCGCACCATCCATCACACCATCCATCGCACCATCCATCACACCATCCATCGCACCATCCACCGCACCATCCATCGCACCATCCATCGCACCATCCATCACACCATCCATCACACCATCCATCGCACCATCCATCGCACCATCCATCGTACCATCCATCACACCATCCACCGCACCATCCATCACACCATCCGTCACACCATCCATCGTACCATCCATCGCACCATCCACCGCACCATCCATCACACCATCCATCGCACCATCCATCGCACCATCCACCGCACCATCCACCGCACCATCCATCGCACCATCCATCACGCCATCCATCACACCATCCACCGCACCATCCATCGTACCATCCATCACACCATCCATCACACCATCCATCGCACCATCCATCGCACCATCCATCGCACCATCCATCGCACCATCCACCGCACCATCCATTGCACCATCCATCGCACCATCCATCACACCATCCATCACACCATCCACCGCACCATCCAACACACCATCCACCGCACCATCCACCGCACCATCCATCACACCATCCATCGCACCATCCATCACACCATCCATCGTACCATCCATCGCACCATCCATCGCACCATCCATCGCACCATCCACCGCACCATCCATCGCACCATCCATCGCACCATCCATCGCACCATCCATCGTACCATCCATCGCACCATCCATCGCACCATCCATCGCACCATCCATCGCACCATCCACCGCACCATCCATCACACCATCCACCGCACCATCCATTGCACCATCCATCGCACCATCCATCGCACCATCCGTCGTACCATCCATCACACCATCCACCGCACCATCCATCACACCATCCATCACACCATCCACCGCACCATCCATCGCACCATCCATCGCACCATCCATCATACCATCCGTCACACCATCCATCGTACCATCCATCACACCATCCACCGCACTATCCACCACACCATCCATCACACCATCCATCGCACCATCCATCGCACCATCCATCACACCATCCGTCACACCATCCATCGTACCATCCGTCACACCATCCACCGCACCATCCATCACACCATTCACCGCACTATCCATCACACCATGCATCACACCATCCATCACACCATCCATCGTACCATCCATCACACCATCCATCGCACCATCCATCGCACCATCCATCACACCATCCATCACACCATCCATCACACCATCCATCGTACCATCCATCACACCATCCATCACACAATCCATCACACCATCCATCACACCATCCATCGTACCATCCATCACACCATCCATCACACCATCCATCGCACCATCCACCACACCATCCATCCCACCATCCCTCCCACCATCCATCGCGCCATCCATCGCACCATCCATCGCACCATCCATCGCACCATCCATCGCACCATCCACCGCACCGTCCATCACACCATCCATCGCACCATCCATCGCACCATCCATCGCACCATCCATCGCACCATCCATCGTACCATCCATCACACCATCCACTGCACCATCCATCACACCATCCGTCACACCATCCATCGTACCATCCATCACACCATCCACCGCACCATCCATCGCACCATCCATCGCACCATCCATCGCACCATCCATCGCACCATCCACCGCACCATCCACCGCACCATCCATCGCACCATCCATCACACCATCCATCACACCATCCATCGCACCATCCATCGTACCATCCATCGCACCATCCATCGCACCATCCATCGCACCATCCATCGCACCATCCACCGCACCATCCACTGCACCATCCATCGCACCATCCATCACACCATCCATCGCACCATCCATCGCACCATCCATTGCACCATCCACCGCACTATCCACCGCACCATCCATTGCACCATCCATCACACCATCCATCACACCATCCATCACACCATCCATCACACCATCCATCGCACCATCCACCGCACCATCCATCGCACCATCCATCACACCATCCATCGCACCATCCATCGCACCATCCACCGCACCATCCAGCACACCATCCATCCCATCATCCACCGCACCATCCATCGCACCATCCATTGCACCATCCATCACACCATCCATCACACCATCCATCACACCATCCACCGCACCATCCATCACACCATCCATCGCACCATCCATCACGCCATCCATCACACCATCCATCGCACCATCCATCGCACCATCCATTACACCATCCATCGCACCATCCATCACACCATCCATCGCACCATCCATCACACCATCCATCGCACCATCCATCGCACCATCCATCGCACCATCCATCGCACCATCCATCGCACCATCCATTACACCATCCATTACACCATCCATCGCACCATCCATCGCACCATCCATTACACCATCCATCGCACCATCCATCGCACCATCCATTACACCATCCATTGCACCATCCATCGCACCATCCATCGCACCATCCATCGCACCATCCATTACACCATCCATTGCACCATCCATCGCACCATCCGTCACACCATCCACCGCACCATCCATCGCACCATCCACCGCACCATCCATCACACCATCCATCGCACCATCCACCGCACCATCCACCGCACCATCCACCGCACCATCCACCGCACCATCCATCACGCCATCCATCACACCATCCACCGCACCATCCATCGTACCATCCATCACACCATCCATCACACCATCCATCGCACCATCCATCGCACCATCCATCGCACCATCCATCGCACCATCCACCGCACCATCCATGGCACCATCCATCGCACCATCCATCGCACCATCCACCGCACCATCCAACACACCATCCACCGCACCATCCACCGCACCATCCATCACACCATCCATCGCACCATCCATCACACCATCCATCGCACCATCCACCGCACCATCCACCGCACCATCCATCGCACCATCCATCGCACCATCCATCACACCATCCATCACACCATCCACCGCACCATCCACCGCACCATCCACCGCACCATCCACCGCACCATCCACCGCACCATCCACCACACCATCCATCGCACCATCCATCGCACCATCCATCACACCATCCATCGTACCATCCATCGTACCATCCATCGCACCATCCATCGCACCATCCATCGCACCATCCACCGCACCATCCACCGCACCATCCATCGCACCATCCATCGCACCATCCATCGCACCATCCATCGTACCATCCATCGCACCATCCATCGCACCATCCATCGCACCATCCACCGCACCATCCACCGCACCATCCATCGCACCATCCATCGCACCATCCATCGCACCATCCATCGCACCATCCATCGCACCATCCATCGCACCATCCATCGTACCATCCATCGCACCATCCATCGCACCATCCATCGCACCATCCATCGCACCATCCACCGCACCATCCATCACACCATCCACCGCACCATCCATTGCACCATCCATCGCACCATCCGTCACACCATCCGTCGTACCATCCATCACACCATCCACCGCACCATCCATCACACCATCCATCACACCATCCACCGCACCATCCATCGCACCATCCATCGCACCATCCATCATACCATCCGTCACACCATCCATCGTACCATCCATCACACCATCCACCGCACTATCCACCACACCATCCATCGCACCATCCATCGCACCATCCATCGCACCATCCATCACACCATCCGTCACACCATCCATCGTACCATCCGTCACACCATCCACCGCACCATCCATCACACCATTCACCGCACTATCCATCACACCATGCATCACACCATCCATCACACCATCCATCGTACCATCCATCACACCATCCATCGCACCATCCATCGCACCATCCATCACACCATCCATCACACCATCCATCACACCATCCATCGTACCATCCATCACACCATCCATCACACAATCCATCACACCATCCATCACACCATCCATCCCACCATCCCTCCCACCATCCATCGCGCCATCCATCGCGCCATCCATCGCACCATCCATCGCACCATCCATCGCACCATCCACCGCACCGTCCATCGCACCATCCATCGCACCATCCATCGCACCATCCATCGCACCATCCATCGCACCATCCATCGCACCATCCATCGCACCATCCATCGCACCATCCATCGCACCATCCATCGCACCATCCATCGCACCATCCATTACACCATCCATTACACCATCCATCGCACCATCCATCGCACCATCCATCGCACCATCCATCGCACCATCCATCACACCATCCATCGCACCATCCATCACACCATCCATCACACCATCCATCGCACCATCCATCACACCATCCATCGCACCATCCATCACACCATCCATCGCACCATCCATCGCACCATCCATCACACCATCCATTACACCATCCATCGCACCATCCATCGCACCATCCATCGCACCATCCATCGCACCATCCATCGCACCATCCATCGCACCATCCATCACACCATCCATTACACCATCCATCACACCATCCATCACACCATCCATCACACCATCCATCACACCATCCATCGCACCATCCATCGCACCATCCATCGCACCATCCATTACACCATCCATTCCACCATCCATCGCACCATCCATCACACCATCCATTACACCATCCATTACACCATCCATCGCACCATCCATCACACCATCCATCACACCATCCATCACACCATCCATCACACTATCCATAACACCATCCATCACACCATCCATCACACTATCCATCACACCATCCATTACACCATCCATCCTGCCATCCATCGCACCATCCATCACTCCATCCATCGCACCATCCATCGCACCATCCATCGCACCATCCATCACACCATCCATCACACCATCCATCACATTATCGCATCTTGATAAATGTTGATTCGGAAGTACGATACTGCGAATGCTGGAATTCTGAATTGAAAGCAGGAAACACTGGGAAGACTCAGTGTGCCTGGCAGCGACTGTGGAGAGACACAGAGTTAACGGGCAGAATCTTCTGACCCTGCCTGCCACTGCAATTGCCCGGTTCCCACCAGACGTCAGTGCACATTGGTCTGATCCTGGCCTACCAGATTCGAGTCAAATGTGACTCTTTGTCTGAACTGAAGGGAGGTAGAAATGTGAGGTGGAATTCTCTGAGAAACATGCGGGAACAACAAGAATAATGGAATGATTCGAGTTGGTCTCTCAAGCACGCTCCGTACGGCAATCCTCCCCCCACACTGAGACACTTTTTTGGAGATTTGGGAGTTTTGCACCGGTGCTGGGGGGGTGGGGGAGGGGGGGAGGTGGGGAACGGGGAGGGAGCCTAAAGACGCTGGTGAACCCGACTTCAGAGCACTCGGGCGCTGTACTACAAGGGCGCCCTGTTCTCACGGTGCGCTGAGAAACCCTCTCCCTCCCCCATGGGCATTGGGACACTCCTCTCATTGGCAGTGGCATGTTCCCCCGCACCGTCCCCGATACAGGTTGCTGGCATTGGGGCCCACCCAATGGGCACCTTGTCCGACCCCCAAATGTCCCCCCCGTCAAAACCATCTTCATAACCTATCTCTGCACCACTGCCCTATCAGATCTCCACCTTATCGCCCCCCACCCCAACATGGTTCCCACTCAGGCCCCTTCCACTTGGCACTGCGCAACTCACATTGCCTGGCTGCCCAGTGGCTACTCTAGGCTACTTGTAAGGCAGCACGGTGGTACAGTGCTTAGCACTGCTGCCTCGCTGCTCCAGGGACATGGGTTCGATTCCCGGCTTGGGTCACTGTCTGTGTGGAGTCTGAAAGTTCTCCCCGTGTCCAGTAAAAAACATCATCCTCGATAGACATGTGTTTAATACTGCCAACCAAAAGTCTGACTAATCGATTCAACCCTACACCGTCATTCTAAAAACCCTAACAAAAAAAATGTGTGCTTGGCGCTCTCACTGATGAGCTGTTCAGGGATCGCGTTATGTGCGGGGTCCGTAGTGATGTTGTCCTCAGGTAGTTTCTTTGTGAGAAAGATCTAACATTGCAATCAGTGTGCTGATGTTACAAGTCAGGTTGGAGACTTCAAGGTGTTCCATGAAACTTGCCCGACCTGTAACATTTTACATTGAATTTGGCTAGGATGAGCATGAGAGGTTTCACTTCAGGTGTGATACAACTCACCCACAAGGAGCTTTCATCAAAAACAAAGTTAAATGAAGGGTATTGTTGACATGTATAGTGAAACACTTAGCAAGAACTCTTAACAATTGCAAATAAGAAACACAATAAACATGATAATATATAACACTTAAGGAAATATCTCTCATGCGTTCCAACCAAAGCCAACATCCAATATACAAAAGTCTCCAGATAAACACAATACAGCACACAGAGTGGACGTGGAGAGGATGTTTCCACTTGTAGGAAAAACTAGAACCAGAGGGCACAACCTCAAGTTAAAGGGACAATCCTTTAAAACAGAGATGAGGAGGAATTTCGTCTGCCTGAGAGTGGTGAATCTGTGGAACTCTTTGCCAGAGAAGGCTGCGGAGGCCAGGTCATTGAGTGTCTTTAAACAGAGATAGATAGGTTCTTGATTAATAAAGGGATTGGGGGTTATGGGGAAAAGACAGGAGAATGGGGGTGAGAAAAATATCAACCATGATGAATGGCCAAGCAGACTCGATGGGCCGAGTGGCCTAATTCTGCTCCTATGTCTTATGGCTTTATGGTTAATGCCCATTGTTACAGGAACCTCGCCTCCTGGGTTGAATGCTGAAAATCCTTTGTGAAGAAACTCAGAAGAAGTTGTAATCAAATCTGTTTCCCAAAACACAGCTACTTTGAGGCAGAACCAAACCAGGAGAAAAAAAAGGGAGAGAAAGAGACTGCTTCTAAGCTTGCTGCTAAACTGCTGCGCAAAACAAAACTGAAAGCCCAAAGGAAAAAACCCTATCATCTGACTCCACCTCCCCCAACCCCCATGACATCGCTGAAGCTGCAAACCGTATGATTTTTTTTCAAAAAAATGCTTTCTTAAAGGTACACTCACATAATACTGAATAAACAGACAGAAAAGAGCAACAAGGAGCTGGAAGGAGTTTTTGTGATACAGAGCACACACCCAACTGTGGCTTCCATCACTCCCAGAACAGAAGGTTTAACCTTTGGTTAACGCTGCAACAAATGTGGCGATGGAACCATTTTGCAAAATGTTGCACATCTAAACCACAGCAGCTTGCATAATCCACCAACCACATCACAGCCAGGGTTCAGAACACAAACAGGGTTAAGGAATTGCAGTTTAATCAGTGCAACCAAAGCACTGAGTCTCCAACAAAACTCTACCGAGAGTCTGTTGACACCATCACGGAGAAGGGTGGGATTTTCACCATCTTGCCTGCAGCAATGCAAAACTAAAAGTAAAGATCGACACAGGAAGAAAAGGCCAGCCCAGGCAAATACTGCAGGATCTAAACACATGTGCAGTACCAGATCCCAACACCTGGGTGTTGACATAGAAGGTGTTGTCTCTCTGTGACTCTATTACAATTTCGTTTTTTAAAAAACATTTAGACAGTTGCAATGGATAAGATGGGTACAGAGGGATATGGGCCAAATGCGTGCAAATAGGACTAGCTTAGTGATAAAAACTGGGCGGCATGGACAAGTTGAGTGTTTTTCCATGCTGTAAATCTCTATGACGCTATGATCCTCACAGCTGAACACAGGGCGGCTCCAAGTTTCATGTCATTGACCAGAATGTAAGGCCATTCTTGGGCCTGGAGGACTGCATCAGACTGGGACTCATTCACCTCTTTCCAGAGTGAAGCAGGGGTTTTCTCCCATGTGTTAAGTATTAAGCTGAAGGACAGTATGGCTGGTTAAAGACATTCTTTGTTGACCACCACGTGTTGGGAGAAAGGCAACCGGACATGCCAACTCCTTCCTGAAGTCTACAATGCAATGGCAAAATGGTAATACATTTGCAAAACTTCAACTCTCCCGCTTACCCTATCGTCCTAACTGGATGCTCCAATCGAATTGGTACACGTTATTTACCTTGGCCAATCGCATTCTACCTTCCAGCAGAATTAGGAATTCATTAGTCTATAGGGCACATGTTTGTCCTGTGGCAATGGCATCATAGCATCCCTCCCAACAAACCTCTAAACCTGGGTTTCACCATTATCTTACCTCCTGGTAATTTAAGACTATTCTCTCCTGCCATTTTAGCCCAGTCTTTATGTTGCTGTTGAGTGATTACCTGAACTTTGAGAGAATGCAGATGGTTTACCAAATCTCTCATACACCAGAAAACTGCTCCTCGACATATTCCGAGGGAGTTGCATTGCTCTTCCAGTCATCAATTCAAAAAGAGTTAATGCTGTTCATCGAGCAGGAGTAGCTCTCCGTCGCAGCAATATTGCCGGCGTTAAAATACTCACAAGTTAAAGAAGTAGCTCTTTCACAATAAATAAAGTTAACCTTTCCCCAGACTAGGTTGACTGCCTGAAAAACACATTTACAACCAACTCAGGTGAAGTTGACCTGACTGCTGAATTCAATCTCTGAGCTTGCATCGACAGAGAAACTCAGTGTTTTCTTGGTGCAGAGGTGGATCTTCCATGTCCTCTTCCATCACCATGGGTTGCAGTAGGCCGGTCGATTTTTCACTGGAGTTCTTCTTAAGATGGCAATTTTTATCCCCCTCTTTGAGCCGTCCTGGAATGTTTTCTGGCTTCCAGCTAATGGGGGGGGTCACAGGGCGGTAGTCTCATCATAAGAACATAAGAACATAAGAAATAGGAGCAGGAATAGGCCATCTAGCCCTTCGAGCCTGCCCCGCCATTCAATAAGATCATGGCTGATCTGTCGCTGCTCAGTTCCACTTTCCCGCTTTCTCCCCATAACCCTTAATCCCCTCTCTTATCAAAAACCCATCAACCCGCATCTTAAAAATATTTAGCGAGGTAGCCTTCACCACTTCAACGGGCAGAGAATTCCAGAGATTCACCACCCTTTGAGTGAAGAAGTTCCTCCTCAACTCCGTTCTAAACCGCCCCCCTTTTATCTTGAGGCTGTGCCCCCTAGTCCTACTGTCTTTTTTGAGCGGGAAGAGTCTCTCCACCTCTATCCTATCCATCCCATTCAACATCTTATACGTCTCAATGAGATCTCCCCTCATTCTTCTAAACTCTAACGAGTACAAGCCCAGTTTATTCAGCCTCTCCTCATAGCTCAACCCCCTCAACTCCGGTATCAGCCTAGTAAACCTCCTCTGCACTCCCTCCAAGGCCAAAATATCTTTGCGCAGGTGCGGCGCCCAAAACTGCACACAGTACTCCAGCTGCAGCCTCACCAATGCCCTATACAGCTGCAGCAAGACCTCCCTACTTTTATATTCAATCCCCTTCGCTATGAAGGCCAGCATCCCATTCGCCTTCCTGACCACCTGTTGCACCTGCAAGCTGGGTTTTTGCGACTCATGCACAAGGACCCCGAGGTCCCTCTGCACCGTCGCCTGCTGCAGTTTTTCGCCCCATAAGTAATAGTCCTTCCTACCATTCTTCCTACCAAAGTGGACCACCTCACACTTGCCAACATTAAATTCCATTTGCCACTTCCTGGCCCATTCGCCCGGCCTATCTAGATCCTTCTGCAGACTCTCCACACCCTCCGCACAATTTGCCGTTCCTCCAATCTTGGTGTCATCAGCAAATTTCGACACCCTGCACTCGGTTCCCTCCTCCAGATCATCTATATAAATGGTAAAAAGCTGAGGCCCCAGCACCGACCCCTGGGGCACTCCACTAGTCACCATCCGCCAATCCGAATAGCACCCGTTGACCCCCACTCTCTGCCTCCTATTTGACAACCAATCCTCTATCCACGCTAACATCGCCCAATGAGGTTAGGCCAAGTCATCTAGTTGTGCATGACTCCTTCCAGGATATGGTTAATGGCAGAGAGTGTGGCTGAAACTAGGCAATGCACAATCATAATGAGTTTCTCTATTCTTCTGGCTGAGAACTTCTTAAAGGGTTTCAAGCAATAATGACTCTCCCATTGTTAAGATTGAACATCTCTGTTCAATGTGGAAGGCTGAACTGAACTTGTTTATGTTGACCTGTGGTAACCCTTGTTCACTTTCTACCAAGCCTTGCCTTTAGAAGCAGTTTAGCTGTGTATGCATCTGAAATGTCCACTTTATTGTTGGGCCTAATTGCTCAGCTGTTAGCCATTTGACCGCACAGCAATCTGCCATCCCCAACTCTCTGCAGAGGCACTACACCCAGCAACTCCATCCAGGGCACCCAAGGTTGGGGCCAACCATTGACAGAGCGAAGGGGTCATTATATTGGCCCTTCATGCACACTGACATGGAGAGAGAAGATTCCAGAGGTGCTAATCCCCCCCCGACTTTTGGGTCAATTTACCATGGCCAATCAACCTTACCCATGTTACACCTCTTGTGTTTGCCATGGAAAGGGGGATGAAGTATTGGGGGTGACTGAAGGGGGAATATTTTAGTTCTCAAGTTGCATGAAGCCAAAGAACTACTGCGCCTATATGAGGTCCTGGGCCTTCCATGGTCACTCACAGTGCTGACATTTGCAAATGGAATAGTCAACATCATTTGGTCTTAATCAACACATATTCCTTGTGGTTTGAACTCAACTATCTGCCAGACATGACAAGCAACACAGTCACAATCAAACTCAGTAGATATTTTGCCACACACGGCATCCGTCAGAAGCTGATGATGGACAAATTGCCAATTCCTCTCCCATGAGCTTCGGAACTTTGGACATACATGGCACTTTGAGCAAAGCACTAGTAACTCCCAATATAAACAAACCTCCCCCCACTTCCCTCACACCCTTTCAGGGCAACTGGTACATTCCTCAGGCAGTCCCTTCACCAACTTTTACAGGTGCACCATAGAAAGCATTCTCTCTGGATGTATCACAGGTTGGAATGGCTCCTGCTCTGCCCAAGGAACTACAAAAGGTCATGAATGTAGACCAATCCATCACGCAAGCCAGCCTCCCATCCATTGATTCTGTCCGCACTTCCCGCTGAGTCAGCAAAGCAGCCAACATAATTAAGAGCCCCACACACCCTGGACATTCTCTCTTCCACCTTCTTCCATTGGGAAGAAGATACAAAAGTCATGTACCAACTGGTTCAAGAACAGCTTCTTCCCTGCTGCCATCAGATTTTTGAATGGACCTACCTTACATTAAGTTGACCTTTCTCTACACCCTAGCTATGATTGTAACTCTGCATTCTCCATTCTCTCCTTTTCTTCTCTATGAACAGTATGCTTGTCTGTATAGCACAGGAAACTATACTTTTCACTGTATGTTAATCCGTGACAATAATAAATCAAATCAAATCAAATCAAAAATCTGCACCTCTCTTCTACCATTCACGCATTCTGATCACTTAAGGGACATTCTTAGCACCTTCTCAGCCTTCTATATCCTCATTTACATTCCCTTCGTCCCATTCCATCCCTCCCCCCACCCTCATAGTATAAATCTCCACTGAATCTCTTTGCTCTTAGCTCTGACGAAGGGTCATCTAGACTCGAGACTTTGGCCCTATTCTCTCCACACAGGTGCTGTCAAACCTGCTGAGACTTACCAGCATTTTCTGTTTGCGTGATTGGCACACGGTCCACTGGTCCGGGGGAATGGGCAGTTACACTCGACCAAGCACCTACTGGAGAAATGTGCCCGAGATTGCACACGTTTCTATGCTGCGCTCCCAACACTGTGAAATGTGGCCAGGCGGGGTCTGCCTTCGTCAGCACAGCGAATGTTCCCCAGGAATGTTCATCCAGGACCACAGTCCCCCTTTGTCAAGGCCCTTTTGCAACTAAACATTAAAACCAATGTGATTGATCGATTGATTTATTATTGTTGTATGTGTTGGGATACAGTGAAACTTATTGTTTTCTTGTGCGCTATACAAAGTGTACCGTTCATAGAGTACATAGGGGAGAAGGAAAGGAGAGGGTGCTGAATATGGTGTTGCAGCTACCAATAGGGTGAAGAGGAAAATGAGCTTAATATGTGATAGGACCATTCAAAAGTCTAATGGCAGCAGAGAAGGAGTTGTAGAGAGGGGGAAATTATTGCCGTTGTAACATTTCACCAGATTCTCTAACACCTTCCTGTACTCCACCTCATCATTGTTTGAGATCCGACCCACCACAATCATCAGCAAACGGATGGGAAGTGCCCTCATGGAGAACTGACAAAGGAGAAAAAAAGATATTATAGGACTCTTCCCTATAACGCCTGGAAAACTGGCAGTGGTGGACAGCTAGACATCCATACTGTAGCCTCAGACCTTACCCATTACTGTCTAAGGCAACAGGATCGGCACGAATCATGTCTCACGAATTTGAGTTTTTTGAAGGGGTAACCAAGATGGTAGGTGAGGGCAGTGCAGTTGATGTTGTTGACATGGACTTTAGCAAAGCCTATGAAAAGATATCGCATGGTAGGTTGTTGCATAGGGTTAAATCTCACAGGATCCAGGGTGAGGTAGCTAAATGGATACAAAGTTGGCTTAACGACAGGAATCAGAGGGTGGTTGTAGAGGGTTGTTTTTCAAACCGGAGGCCAATGGTGTGCCTCAGGGATCAGTGTTGGGTCAACTGTTACTTGTTATTTATGTTAATGATTTGGATGAGAATTTGGGAGGCATGGTTAGTAAGTTTACAGATGACACCAAGTTTGGTGGTATAGTGGACAGTGAAAATGGTTACTTAGGATTGCAACAGGATCTTGATCAATTAGGCCGGTGGGCCTATGAATGGCAGCTTCAAGTTTTTAGGTGTCCAGATCAGTAACAACCTGCCCTGACTCCCCCCGTGCCAACACTATAGTTAAGAAAGCCTACCAATGTTTCTACTTCCTCAGAAGACTAAGGAAATTTGGCATGGCAGAAATGACTCTCACCAACTTTTTATAGATGTGCCCTAGAAAGCATTCTTTCTGGTTGTATCACAGCTCAGTATGGCTCCTGCTCTGACCAAGACCACGAGAAACTACAAAAGGTCATGAACATAGCCCAATCCATCACGCAAACCAGCCTCCCATCCATTGGCTCTGTCTGCACTTCCTGCTGCCTCAGCAAAGCAACCAGCATATTCAAGGGCCCCACACACCCTGAATATTCTCTCTTCCACCTTCTTCCTTCAGGAAAGAAATACAGAAGTCTGAGGTCACATTACAACCGACTCAAGAACATCTTCTTCCCTGCTGCCATCAGACTTTTGAGTGGACCTACCTTGTATTATGTTGATCATTCTCTACCCCCTAGCTATGACTGTAACGCTACATTCTGCACTCTTGTTTTCTTCTCTATGAACGGTATGCTTTGTATATCGCACAAGAAACAATACTTTTCACTGTATACTAATACACGTGACAATGATAAATCAAATCAAAAAATCAGATGGAATTTAATTTAGGTAGATGCAAGATTTGGCAGAGCGAATCGAGGCAGAACCTTCTTAGTTAATGGTAAGGCTTTGGGGAGAGTTATGAAACAAAGTGGTCTGGGAGTACAGGTTCATAGCTCCTTGAAAATAGAGTCACAGGTGGACAGAGTGGTGAAGAAGGCTTTCAGCATGCTTGGTTTCATTGGTCAGAACATTGAATACTGTCATTAGTCAAAATATTGAATACAGAAGTTGGGACGTCTTATTGAAGTTGCACAAGACATTGGTAAGGCCACTCTTGTAATACTGTGTGCAGTTCTGGTCACCCTATTATAGAAAGGATATTATTAAACTAGAAACAGTGCAGAAAAGATTTATTAGGATGCTACCAGGACTTGATGGTTTGAGTTATAAGGAGACACACACACACACACACACACACACACACACACACACACACACACACACACACACACACACACACATGGACACACGCACACACACAGATACACGTACACAGATATACATAACCAGAGACAACACACAAACACACACACACCCACACACCCACATACATACAAACACAGACACCCACACAGATACACGCACATACACTCACACATATATACAGACACACATAGACACAC
Source organism: Carcharhinus amblyrhynchos (assembly GCF_965287045.1). Lineage (NCBI taxonomy): Eukaryota > Metazoa > Chordata > Chondrichthyes > Carcharhiniformes > Carcharhinidae > Carcharhinus > Carcharhinus amblyrhynchos. The sequence goes on along the minus strand of NC_137349.1, from coordinate 9,613,633 downwards.
ACAGACACACACACACAAACTGATACACAGACACACACAGATAAATAGATAAATACACACACACACGCACACACACACAGCGAGCTTCTCCAGAAAGGAACACACACAGAGGTATACAGACACAGACACAGACACAAACACACACACACACAAACACACACACATGTACACATACACAACGGTGCCTTTGTATTTGTAACTGGGAGATTGTGACGTTGACAGTTGTCAGATTAACAAAGTTCACTTCAACAATCTCAGCATCGACAGCCAATGGGTTTGAATAAATGTGGAATTTAGTGTAACAGAATCCCGGCATTGGCCAGACTGCGCTGTGGTTAAGCCAGTGGTCTGAACCCGTCCATGAAGCAAAGTGTGTTCCCTTTCTGTCCACTTCACACATCACTGAGCCACTGTCAGCAGTGCGGTAGCCACACTTCCTGCAGATTTCTCTTCAAGCCGATGGGTTTTTTATAAAACTGTCTATTTTAACCCACGTTAACGGGGTTACATTCTGACAGCCCACCTCCTGAGTGTCTGCTGCCGAGGAGTCTCAGTGTCCCACTGGCCTCCTGTTCACACATTCAGGGAAGGACGAATGTCAAGCCAGTCTTTTTCTCAATCCAGGTTTATTCCCAAGACCACAGGTGGGATTTTCCAGTGCGGTTGGGACAGGAACATGTGAACTGATCGCTCTCCAGATTTTCCTGCGGTGATGCCCCCTGCAAGCGGGACTGGAAAACTCTGGCATACTGAGCCGTAGGCAACAGGCACAGACTGCTTCCTGCACCCGGTGTGAACCAGATTTAAACACTTGCAATAATTGCCTAATCTTTCCTCCATTGGAGATAGATCTATTACGGCAGGATCCTAATATTAACAACACCCCATATTCAACCATGGGAAAGAATCATAGAGTCCCTACAGTATGGAAGGAGGCTGTTCAGCCTATCCAGTCTGTACCAACAACAATCCCACCAGCACAGCCAATCAACCTAACCCGCACATCTTTGGGCTGTGGGAGGAAACCGGAGCATCCAGAGGAAACCCACGCAGACACGGGGAGAATGTGCAAAATCCACACAGACAGTCACTCAACCCAGCAAGTGACCAGTGACCCGGTAAGGCAGGCCAATGGCTTGCCACCATTCTGTAATGCTAGTTTTTGATTGGCTGAAACACAAGCCATAAGGAATGGCCTCTACTGAAGAGTTGTGGTTTCCTTAAATCACGGACTGTTTGAAAATTGAGTTTGTGAAGTGTGGCCCCTTTAAAAGCTGGTTTTGTGTCAGTGATTGGAGGTGTAAAGTGCATCAGGGTACACAGATTGCAACATTTGTAGCAAAGACCAAGCATCAGGGTTACCTTGGTAACAGGCTTTGCAGGCTTTTGAATTTTGAATTCAGCCTATCAGTTTAAAGAAGACACTCAGCTACCAGGAACCTATCAAATTTGAATTTGCTGTTGATGACAAATCATTTCTTGGCCTTTTGGCTAAGATCAAGTGTATTACCGGCATGCTGCGCTTAGTGGAAGTCATTAGGTTACATTTTAGTTTCATTTGAAGCAATTTTTTAAAAGTGGCATCTCGGCCTTTAGGTGAAGTTGAAAATGAAATCAAGTCTTGGAGGAGGAGCAATGTCTACTCCAATCAGCTTGGATCATGTAGATCAAGCCCAGGACAGGAGGTGAGAGCCCTGTCTTGTCAGCTTGGATCGGGAATGTCTCAACTTGTTGAAACTCTGAATTGGACTTGATTGGATTGAATTGGAATAAAAAAAACAATATCAGACCAATCCTGGTGAAGGAAAATTGATAAGTCATCACTCAATTGCCTGCCTGCAGTTCAACTGAAAGCTATCATCGCTCAACACCTAGAGCGGGAAGAGTAGCTCCCTGCCAACTTCAAGTATCTCTTAAGAGAAGTCACTATTCATGTAATGAAGGGTAGCAAGTCAGAAAGAGCGCACAGGCAGCGGAATCAACAGAAGAACTCCAAAAGTTTTCCAAAGCCACAAAACACCTCATTGGATTATTTTTGAAGAAACTGAATTCTCTTATTAAATGTTTTTTTTGGGACTGAATGGACCTTGTATTTATTTGAACAGCATTCCAGTCGGATCTTATTTTAATTAGTATGTTACTTATTTCATTAAAATTTCTGGTTGGTTAAATAAATAAATTGCTAATTTTTCACTTAAAGCTAGTAAAGAGATGAGGCATCTTTGTTAACGAACCTCTATAAATGTTCATGAAGAATAGTTCTCACCTCCCAAACATTTTTAACAGATTACAGAGCAAGGTATTCCTCTTTGGGGAATTTAGTATGGCTTCTCAAACAGACATCAACTTCTGCATTGTAACACCAACATCCAGAACTTCCAACAAAGATCATTTATTCTTGAGCCCAGTGGCTACATGCAAGTCTGCACCAACTGTCTGGCAGAGTAATTGACCCAAACTCTCTCCTCTGCCTTGTTCCTGTAACCCCACACATTTCCTATGGTAAATCCAACTAATCTACACAACCTGGGATACTAAGGGGCGATTTAGCATGGCCAATCTACCAAACCTGAATATCTTTGGCGTTTGGAAGGAAACCGGGGCACCTGGAGGAAACCCACGCAGACACGGGGAGAACGTGCAAATTCCACACACAATCACCTGAGGCTGGAACTGAACCCGAGTCCCTGGCGCTGTGAGGCAGCAGTGCTAACCACTGTGACACCGCCCCACCCGCGTGACGTAGTTACGTCATCACGTTCTCAGGGGGTATGGGTTTAAGGTGCGAGGAGATGTTTGAAGCAAGTTTTTTACACAGAAGGTGGTGGGTGCCTGGAACTCGCTGCCAGGGAGGTAGTGGAAGCAGATACAATATTGAGTTTTAAGGTGCCTCTGGACAGGTACATGAATAGGACAGTAATAGAGGGGTATGGTCCCCAGAAGGGAAGGAGGTTTTAGTTCAGTCGGGAAGCATGATTGGTGCAGGCTTGGAGAGCCAAAAGGCCTGTTACTGTGCTGTAATTTTCTTTGTTCTTTGGTTTTTGTTCATGTGACCACTCAGTCTACATATTCCCCATTTAGTTGAGACTCTCGATAGCATGAGACGTAACAGTGTGCGCAATAGGAATCTATATATAAGCCATTATGTGACATATAATTAAACAAACTGACAACGCAGAACTATTTACATACATGTACTGCGGCACGGATTAGGCTGTAGCAACTGGTGCATAGCCCATCGTGTCTCCATGTCTCCCCTTTTTTGTGGGTGTAAATACTGAAATTCAAAAGTCAGTTTGAGGCCAAGTGGTAATAAAGTTGTGGAATTTTGTGTTCTGTCTAGATATCCTGAGCATTTGATTACACCGGCTTAGGATGTTGTAGTCTTTCTGTGGCCAATGCTCTCACTGTTAGCAATATAGGATGGTTCATCCATGTCTTTGGCTGGTGCAGCTAACCAATAATGTTACAGTTACAAACGTCTTTGTACGCTGTCATATCTGAAGCTTGGAGTTGTGGAGTGTGCAGTCCTGGAGCAAGGTGAGTGAGCCCCAGTGCAATGCTATCCAAAAGCCTTAATAGTGGCTTTAAATATTGGTCAACTATGTGAAACTTGGAATTTCCTTGTCTGCAGTTGGGGGTTGCTACACCTTCAGTATGGACTATCTGTCAACTAGAAGCCATGAGGTGTGTTTGGGGTTCTGGGATCTGGTGCTGCGCACTGGTCTATTTCATCATAGAATCCCTACAAATGATGAAAAAGGCCATTCAGCCCATCAAGTCTGCACCGACAACAATCCCACCCAGGCCCTATCTCTGTAACCTCGCATTTTTACCCCACTAATCCCTCCAATCTACGCACCCCGGGATACTAAGGGGCAATTTAGCATGGCCAATGCACCTAACCTGCACATCTTTGGATTGTGGGAGGAAACCTACGCAGACACGGGGAGAGTGTGCAGACTCCACACAGACAGAGACCCAAGCCGGGAATTCAGCCTGGGTCCATGGCGCTAACCACTGTGCCTCTGTGTTATAATCTTTGACTGGATAGGACATTATCCTACGCTCCACTATCTATCTTGGCTTTAAATCTCTTCTTACTGTTAGTTATGTTGTGGGTAGTGAAGATCTTATCCATTCTTATACCGTTGATGGCACTATCACAACAGAGGCTTTGTGTATCTTCACCTTTTGGTTGAATCCCAATTCATTCACTTTCCTGATGCTCCAACTCCTGGAGAAATGAGCAGCTGCCATATGGCTGATGGCAGAGGGGGGGCTGCTGTGGTTTGGATCTGCAGCACTTGGCAAAGTGGTTCCATTTCCTGCACTTGTTGTATAATTCACCAGGTACAGAACAAGCGGGTTTTGTTCAGTGGGTGCCGACTGTTGCAGGGCACCTCCCAACCCCCACTCCAGCCCTGACTGTGGATATCTCAGTTTCCTGCCTATAACCTCTGCTTCTTTACTCTGATATTTGATTTGATTTATTAGATAAATTGTTACATATTGACTTTAGAGAGAGTGTTAGGGATTTATTTTGTATGTAACCACTAGGAGTTCACAGAGTCAAAGAGGTTACAGCATGGAAACAGGTTCTTCAGCCCAACTTGTCCATGCCAGCCTTTTTTATTTAAACCCCGAAGCTTATCCCAATTGCCCACATTTGGCCCATATCCCTCTATACTCATCCTATCCATGTAACTACCTAAATGCTTTTTAAAAGACAAAATTGTACCTGCCTCTACTACTACCTCTGGCAGCTTGTTCCAGAAACTCAGACCTTCTGTGTGAAAAAATTGCCCCTCTGGACACTTTCGTATCTCTCCCCTCTCACGTTAAACCTATGCCCTCTAGTTTTAGACCTCTCTACATTTGGGAAAAGATATTGACTATCTAGCTAATCTATGTCTCTCATTAGTTTATAGACCTCTATAAGATCACCCCTCAGCTTCCTACGCTCCAGAGAAAAAGTCCACTTGTCCAGCCTCTCCTTATAACTCAATCCGTCAACACCAGGTAGCATCCTAGTAAATCTTTTCTGCACTCTTTCTAGTTTAATAAATACCTTTCTATAATAGGGTGACAAGAACTGTACACAGTATTCCAAGTGTGACCTTACCAATGTCTTGTACAACTTCAACAAGACGTCCCAACTCCTGTATTCAATATTCTGACCGATGAAACCAAGCATGCCGAATGCCTTCTTCACCACTCTGTCCATCTGTGACTCCACTTTCAAGAAGCTATGAATCTGTACCCCTAGATCTCTTTGTTCTGTAACTCTCCCCAACACCCTCCCAATAACTGAGTAAGTCCTGCGCTGATTCAATCTACCAAAATGCATCACCTCGTACTTGTTTAAATTAAACCCCATCTGCCATTCATCAGCCCACTGGCCCAACTGATCAAGATCCCATTGCAATCGGACATAACTTTCTTCACTGTCCACTATGCCATCAATCTTGGTGCCATCTGCAAACTTACTAACCATGCCTCCTATATTCTCATCCAAATCATTAATATAAATGACAAATGACAGTGGACCCAGCAATGATCCCTGAGTTGCTGAAGTATAGGTCACACCACTTCACATACACTTTTTATAGATTATAGGGTGAGGTACTCCTCTTTGGGGGTTTTGTTGTTAGTTCTCAGGAGGGGGGGATCCACCACCGCTTTCTAACACCAACAGAAATATTTAACTGTGGAAAAAAAGACTTTGAGTGTGATGTTGACTCTACATTTTGAAGTTTACATATCCAACAACCCTGAAGCAGCTTATGGACCATAATTCTTCAACCTTTTTACTAAAGTTTCATGTCAAGAAATATTTTATTGGAGTTTAATGCTGGATCCATATAATTTAAACATGATTCCTGTGGTGGGAAGAGACAGTATCATAACAGATGATTGATTTGAATTGATTTATTATTGCCCCATGTATTAGTACACAGTGAAAAGTATTGTTTTTTGCACACTATACAGACAAAGCATACCATTCATAGAGAAGGAAAGAAGAGATTGCAGAATGTAATATTACAGTAATAGCTGGGGCGCAGAGAAAGATCAACTTAATGTAAGGTAGATCCATTCAAAAGTCTGACAGCAGCAGGGAAGAAGCTGTTTTTGAATTGGTCGGTATGTGACCTCAGACTTTTATATCTTTTTCCCAACTGAAGAAGGCAGAAGAGAGAATGTTCGGGGTGTGTGAGGTCCTTAATTATGCTGGCTGCCTTGCCAAGGCAGCAAGAAGTGTAGACAGAGTCAATGGATGGGAAGCTGGTTTGAGTGATGGATTGGGCTACATTCACGACCTTTTATAGTTTCTAGATTGTTCGTTTGACTGATATTAATGGCTGCTTGTGACACTAAGTCTTTTCTTCACAAGCAGCTGCCTTTGGAATAAATCATTAGATATTCCGCAAACTATCGTATCCCTGATTAGGTCTTCTGTGAGGGCTCTAAACACACATTCCTGTGCCAACACCGTGAGGGTGACTGTGTAAGGTTACATTGACTGATTGGCTCTTTGCCTTGTTGAATTGAATGCATGTTTTTCTCTGGGAAACAGATGTTCTCCAGATGTTTGAGGACCACCTCGGGATGGAATTTTTCTCCCTCTATCTGGAAAACAAACAATGTTATGGCCTGCAGGGATTATGAAAGTACAAGCCTGTACTTTTTCCAACTTGTCAGAGGGTGTAGCACCACAGTAAATATGTCACAATTTTAAATTGGATTGATAAAATAAATGTAGACCAAATGTTTCCTCTTATGGGGCAATCTCGAACAAGAGGTCACAGGGTATAGGTTGAGAGGCAGTAGATTTAAAACTGATTTGAGGAGGGACTACTTCTCGCAGAGGGTGGTGATCTTTTGTAACTCGCTGCCCCATAGCGCAGTGGAGTTTGATACATTGAATGGTTTCAAGAAGGAGATGGATATATTTTTAATTTAAAAAAGGGATAAGGGGAGGTAGGGAACAGGTGGAGAGGTGGATTTGACATTAGGAAGAGATTGGTCAAGATCTAATGGAATGGCAGAGCAAGCTCAAAGGGCAGAATTTGCCAACGCTTGCTCCCAATTTCTATGTTCCTATAGTCTTCCTGGAACTTTTCCCAAATATCTGCATTAGTTTCATCAAAGAGGAATGAATTGATGAGGTGAAGTCCTCCTGCCATGCTGCCAACTCCTGACACCAGGTAGAATGTTGTGGGTGCCTCAGATTACCAACAAGAACTTCCATGTTGGTGATGAATGGTGGAGCAGCTTCAAAAGGCCAAATGGCCTCCTCCTGCTCCTATCTTCGATATTTCTATATACATTCTCACTCGCGCACACTCACCACTGCACTGTCCCCCGTCTCCACAGAGACATGGCCTTCCCCTGGTCCTATGTGAACTTTCCAACTCTGGACCTGCCAAAACCTCGACCCCCGGGAGGCCCACTGAAACTTTACCCCCCCAGGGGGCTGAAAACTTGCCCCAAAGTTTTTACCCCCTGCAGGTCCAATACGATCTTGCCCTGTCCATGCCACCAAACCTGTCTCCTAACCCCAGCACTGCCACAGCTTCACTTCCCTTGGCCACAATGATCTCAGCATGTTCCCCAATGCCCACGCTCACTGCTCCTCCAATCAGAGACTGCTTCTCTCTCTCATTTGCTGCTGATAGGCTCACTCAACAGCCTATCAGAAGCAAACGTGAGCCACGATGGCGGCGAACGGCAGAGCAGGATCGAAGGGCCGAATGGTCTCCTCCTGCTCCTACCTTCTATGTTTCCATGTAAACGCGGGAGAGAAGCAGTGCCGCGACTGGAGGAGCGACTTGATGCTGACTCTTCCGTTGACCAGGATCCTGTTTGGAGACGGGGTTGGGGGGGGGGGGGCCTCATAGAGGGGCTTCAAGGGCTGATCCAGCCCAGGGGGCCGTACTGGGTGGTACACCCTGCTGCACGTGTTTAAGGTGGCAGACGGGCTTTCGAACTATTCGACTGCTTGCTGCAGAACGTGGAGACGAAGCTGTAGCTGTTTGAGGAGGGCCAGAGGGGAGAAGAAAAACTCCGAACAACAAAAACTACAGGCAGCTTAAAAAAAGTCAGTCTTGGCCTTTCGCTTACACATTTCACACGCACTCAGAGATAAGGGCTTCGGACCGGGTTTGGTGAAGTCAATCATATGGAAATCAGTTAAGCAACACTTCCCTTCAGGAACCACTAAAGAAGCACGAGAAATTGTCCTCCAATGAAACAGGCAGCAGTGCCGACAGCACGCCTCTAAACTGCGATGCCTGCAGAGCAGGTTTTTTTTTGACACAGTAATAATACACACCAGAAACCGCATTAGCTCGTAGATTTCCGGCTCAGAGCCGGCTGCCTGTTTACTGCATCAACTTTAAGCAGGGCACGCTTTTCTAGCTAAACCACCGCCTGCACCACAAAATGCTGCTTCGTCACTCCAGCATTAGATTGCCAGGAAGCACAGCAGGGAGGAGGGTGGGGGAGGCGGCAACGGCAGCAGGGGCCAAGGAGACTTTGGGGAGAGGAGACGGCGGGGGGGTTGGGGGGGGGGGGGTGGTGGTAGGTTAGAGAAAGCTGCTTCCCGTCACAGGGCGATCAGGAACTGCTTGCCCCAGTGCGCACGAATACCAACCCCTCACAAAGGACACAATGGCAGGAAAGCTTTCAGCCACAACCTCAACACAATGCCCCGAGTTAAAGGGCCACTTGCAGAAAATGACACCACCACACCGGCTCAAAGAGTCAAGCAGAAGAATTCAAAGAGGAAAGAACGTTTAAATGCTGGAATGTCCTTGAAAGGGAAGTGATAACAAGCAAAAATGTAATCAAGGGGAGGTTCGCAAGAATGATCCCTGGAATGAAGGGTTTGTCATTTGAGGAGCGGGTTGAGGACTCTGGGTCTGCACTGGATGGAGTTTAGAAGGATGAGGGGGGATCTTATTGAAACTTACAGAATACTGAGAGGCCTGGATAGAGCGGACGTGGAGACGATATTTCTACTAGTGGGAGAGACTAGAACCAGAGGGCACAACCTCAGAGTGAAGGGACGATCCTTTAAAACAGAGATGAGGATAAATTTCTTCAGCCAGAGAGTGGTGAATCTGTGGAACTCTTTGCCGCAGAAGGCTGTGGAGGCCAGGTCATTGTGTCTTTAAGTCAGGGATAGATAGGTTCTTGATTAATAAGGGGTTCAGGGGGTATGGGGAAAAGGCAGGAGAGTGGGGATGAGAATCATATCAGCCATGATTGAATGGCGGAGCAGATTCAATGGGCTGAATGGCCTAATTCTGCTCCTATGCTTTATGCCTCGTGGTCTAATGTATGGTAGCACAGCAGCTGGCACTGTTGCCTCACAGCACCAGGGACCCAGGTTCCATTCCCAGCTTAGGTTACTGTTAGTGTGAAGTTTGCGCATTATCCCCGTGTCTGTGTGGGTTTCCTCCAGTTGGTCCGATTTCCTGCCACATTCCAAAGATGTGCAGGTTTGGTGGATTGGCCATGGTAAACTGACCCTGAGTGCCTAAAGATGTATAGGTTAAGGGGGTTAGCCATGGTAAATTTGTGGAGTTATGGTTTAGAGTGGGGGAGAGGGCCTTGGTAAGATACTCTGTCAGAGAGTCAGTGTGGATTTGATGGACCGAATGGCATATTCTGCACTGTAGAGCTTCTATGAAGGAGTTTTTTAAAGATAAGTTTTTCAGCATCTGTTATTACAATAATAATTCCCCTGGGCTATTTAACATTCACCTAACCTTTTCAGTGGAACCTCAGCTAAGAATTCAACTTTGCTCCTGTCAGTCCAGTACTCTCTGAGTCTTACAATGCAGATCCAGCTAAAGTGCTCAAGGAAAAATATGGTTCCAGGGTTGAGGAAGTTCAGATCCATGGACAGGCTGGAGAAACTGAAACTATTCTCTTTGGCGAAAAGAAGATTTAGAGGAGATTGGATGGAAGCGTTCAAAATCCTGAGGGATGTGGACAGAGATGATAGGAGGAAACTATTCCCATTGACACAAGGTGACCCAGTGGTTAGCACTGCTGCCTCACAGAGCCAGGGACCCGGTGGGTTCAATTCCAGCCTTGGGTCACTAATGACGCTAGTAAATAACCTTAACCTTAAGAATCGAGAATCAGGCTTAAAGTAATTGGCACATGGAGACACAAGGTAAAGTTTTATATGCAGCAAATGTTTAGGACCTGGAATGTGCTGCCTGATGTTATTGTGGAGTTTAAAGTTTATTTCGTGTCACAAGTAGGCTTACCTTAACACTGCAATGAAGTTACTGTGAAAATCCCCTCGTTGCCACACTCCGGTGCCTGTTCGGGTACGCTGAGGGAGAATTTAGTATGGCCAATGCACCTAACCAGCACGTCTTTCAGGCTGTGGGAGGAAACCGAAGGAAACCCACACAGACATGGGGAGAACGTGCAGTCTCCGCCCAGACAGAATTGAATCCAGGTCCCTGGTGCTGTGAGGCAGCAGTGCTAACCACTGTGCCACCGGTAACTCAATCTTTTTGCAGATTTTGCCTTTATCTTGGTGAGGAATTGGATTGTGAACTGTGGAACATTGCGCAGAGAGGCAGCTGATATGTCCTGGAGGATAGTTCATTCAAAATATTCAGCAACAATCCTGAGTGGCTAAAAAGGTTGGAGAAAGTGAACAGGATTCTGCAGAGACACAGGAAACAGAGAGAGAAGTTCTGGGGTTTTACGGGGTGTTATAATTCAGGTCAGAAACTCCAAAGTGTTTTATCAAGCGCATCTAGGTCATAAGTTTTGCTAGGTGAGCTTGAAATTCTTCAATTTGGGTACGATTCAACTGACCCACTAAGGAGCTTTTATCGAGCAAAGTTTATTTAAGAATACAGTTAACATGTATGGAAAGAAAATTAGCAAGAACATTCATCAATTACAAACAAAAAAACAATAATAATATTGCAAAAATCTTAACAAGTGTACAAAATGTTCAAATCAAACAAATTTCCCTATATAAAACCCTTCCCACAGATTTCACACAGAAAATACGAATGCTCACAAGATGCTGAAACTTAGCCCTTTGGTTGGAGAATTGGAACACTGACTTCCCAGCCTTGCAACTTCCAGCAGCCTTCTTGATACACACACAGGTCAACTTGAAGTCAGAACACCTTCCCAAAACCCCAAGGAGAGAGAGAGAGCCTCTCGGCAAGCCAACCACAAACAGCAGAGTTTTTCCACTCCAGGAAAGCAAAAAAGTCTTGCTTCCAGGTAGCCAGCAGAATTTCCAATATCAGGGAGAGGAAGAAACACAGCTTTTCAGTCTGATGTCTATCCCCTTCTAAACTAAAACAAAAAATGAATACTTAGATTTTTCTGGGGAGGAACCACCCAACTTTAACTTGTCAATCAATCTTCCCTCTCACAATGCAAGGTCATAAAAGATTCCAGAGAGTACCTGAGGCCAAGATTGAAAATAAACAAAACCCCATTTAAGCCATTGAAGCAACAATAAAAGGAGTTCTAACTAGACATCCTGGCAATAATGAGAAAAACAAAGCTGTATAACTGCAGAGAACATGACTAAAAAAATACATTTCTTAAAGCTCACAAGAGATAGTGGTTGATGTGGCTGAGGAAAAGCTATTTGAGTTTTAAAAGGTCCTAGCCGGTACATTAGGATTAAAAGACAGAAACTGAAGGAGTTAAAAGGGCTAACACTAGGCAAGCAAATGTAGAAGAGGCCCACAAAGGCCCATAAAGGGAGAGAACCAGTGATCTGTTTAGCCAAACCGTAAGGCCACCAGAAATAGAAACAGAAGAAGGCCATTCAGCCCTTCAAGACTACATCACCATTTAAGAAGATCATGGTTGACCTAACACTCACTAAGTCCACTTTCCTGCCTTCTCTTCTTAACCCTTAATTCCCTGACTGTTTAAAAATCTATCGATCTCAGCTTTGGAAATGTCCAAGGACTCGACCTCTCTGGGTAAAGAATTTCAAAGATTCACCACTCCCTGAGAAAATAAATTTTTCCTCAGATCGATCTTAAATGAGCTCCCCCTTATTCTGCAACTGTGCCCCCTGGTCCTACACTCTCCCATGAATGGAAGCATTCTCCCAGTATCCGTCCTGTCTAACCCCTGAAGAATTTCCTATGTTTCAATCATATCCCCTCTCGTTCTTCTGAACTCCAAGGAGGACAGACCCAACCTCTTTCATCTTTCTTCATATGTCAGTCTCCCCACATCCTAGTGACCCTCCTCAGGGCTGCCTCCAATGATAACATATCTTTCCTTAAAGAAGGGGACCAAAACTGTAGACAGTATTATAAATGTGGCCGCACGGGTAACTTTTTACAGTTACAGCAACGTCTCTTTACATTTATACTCCAGCCCTCTTGAAACAAAAGCTAGTATTCTACTTGCCTTCTCTATTGCCTTCTGCATCCGTATGCAACGTTTCTGGGCTTCATGATCAAGGACCCCCAGTTTCTTTGTGCTCCAGCTTTCTGCAGTCTCTCTCCATTTAAATAATAACCCACCTTCTTATTTTTCCTTTCAAAATCAACAATCTCACGTTTCCCACTTTGAATTCCATTTGCCAAACTCCTACCCAATTACATAACCATCAAAATCTCTCTGTGAATATTTTTTATCCTCCTTACAACCTGCCTTCCCTCCAAACTTTGTTCTGTAGGTCTGGCCATCACACTCTCTCTGTTCCTTTCTCCAAGTCATTAATACATATTATGAAAATCTGTGGTCCCAGCACTATTTCCTTGGCACGCTACTGGTTACTGCCCCCCAACCTAAGAAAAACCCTTCATTGCTACTCGCTGCTTCCTGTTAGATAGCCAATCCTCCATTTGTGCCAGAATGTTACTGACAACACTGTGAGCCCCTGTGGAGCAGCCTTTTGTGAGACACCTTATCAAATGGATTTTGGAAATCCAAATATACAATATCGACTGGTTCTCCTCTGTCTACTCTGGCTGATATCTCCTCAGAGAACTCTGCTTGATCAGATTATGGCCGTCCAAAAGCATAGCTAATGTCTCCACGATAATTTATTCTAATACTTTTTCCAGCAACTGAATTTAGAATTCCAGTTACAACATTTAAGACATTTTGGACAGGGTGGGAAAGACTTAGAGGGACATGGGCCAAATACAGGCAACTGGGAATAGTTCAGTTTAGGAAATTTGATAGGTATGGACAAGTTGGGCTGAAGGGCCTGTTTCCCTGCTGTGTATCTCGTAGAGTCATAGAGGTTTACAACATGGCAATAGGCCCCTCGGCTCACCTTGTCCATGCCGCCCAGTTTTACCACTAAGCTAATCCCAATTGCTTGCAATAGACTCATATCCCGCAATATCCATCTTACCAATGTAACTGGCTAAATGCTTTTTAAAAGACAAAATTGTACCTGCCTCTACTACTACCTCTGGCAGCTTGTTCCAGACACCACCCTTTGTGTGAAAAAGCTGGCCCTCTAGTGCTTTCTGCATCTCTAGCCTCTCATCTTAAACCTATGCCCTCTAGTTTTAGGCTCCTTCACCTTTGGGAAAAGATATTGACTATCTAGCTGATCTGTGCCCCTCATTATTTTATAGACCTCTATAAGATCACCCCTCAGCCTCCTACGCTCCAGAGAAAAAGATCCCAGTCTATCCAACCTCTCTTTATAACTCAAACCGTCAAGTCCTGGTAGCATCCTAGTAAATCTTTTCTGCACTCTTTCTAGTTTAATAACATCCTTTCTTTAATAGGGCGACCAGAATTGCACACAGTATTCTAAGTGTGGCCTTACCAATGGCTTGTACAACTTCAACAAGACGTCCCAACTCCTGTACTTTCTTGCATTTTACCTCCTTCGCTTTTTGAACAAAGGTACCACAATGGTAGTTTTCCAATTCTTTGGCAGAGTTAACGAATCCAAGGATTTTTGGAAAATGACCACCAGTACACCCACGATGTCTGTAGCTACCTCCTTTAAGGTTCTGGGGGGTGCAAACCATCAGATCGAAAGGAATTGTCACTTTTAACCCCATTAGTTTGCCGAAAACTAATTCTCTGATGATGATGACTGACGGGCGACCTGATTGAGATGTTCAAGGTTATGAGGGGCATGGACAGTGTAGATAGGGGATAGCTGTCCCCCTGAGTTGAAGGGTCAGTTACGAGGGGGCACACGTTCACAGTGAGGAGTGGAAAGTTTAGGGGGAATTGTGAGGGAAAAGCTTTCTTACCCAGAGGGTGGTGACTGTCTGGAATGCATTGCCCAGGAGATGGGTTGCCTGACGTCCTTTAAAAAGTACCTGGATGAGTACTTGGCATGTCATAGCATTCAGGGTTATGGGCCAAATGCCGGTGTATGGAATTGGTGAGAGTTCAGGTGTTTCTTACGTGTCAGTGCAGACCTGATGGGTCAAAGGGCCTCTTCTACACTGTGTGATTCTGTGATGACTGTATTTAACTCCCCCCCCTGTTTTGTACTATTTCTGGGATATTTGCAGTATCTTCTACAGTAAACACCAATGCAAAATATCTATTTGACTCCTCTGCCATTTCCTTGTTCCCCATAATTACTTCCCCAGTTTAATTGCCCAAGGGGACAATGCTTTATTTCACTTCTCTCTTCCTGTTAATATACTTTAAAAATTTTTTTATGTTTCTTGCAATCATAGTTTATTTTCTCCTTCCTGATTCTTTGCTGAATTCTGTATCTGACCCCTCTTCTGACCTTTCACTAACCTTTACCATTTTACATGTTTCCACTTTCAACTTAATTTTCTTGGTTGTCCATGGCAGGTTTTTCCTCCCCTTAAGGTCTTTCTTCCTCATTGAGATGTATTTTTGCTGGGATTCATGAATGATTTCCCTAAATGTCTGACACTGTTCATCTGTTGTCATACCTACTAATCTCCATGACCAGTCCACTGTAGCCATCCTCGTACATTTGTAATTCCCTTTCTTTCAGGGTGGCATGGTGGCACAGCGGTTAGCACTGCCAGGGACCCAGGTTCAATTCCCAGCTTGGGTCACTTACTGTGTGGAGTTTGCACGTTCTCTCTGTGTCTGCATGGGTTTCCTGAAAGATGTGCTGGTTGGGTACATTGACTTAAACAGGTGCCGTAGTGTGGCGACTGGAGGAGTTTCAGAGTAACTTCATTGCAGTGTTGAAGTAAGCCTTATTTCTGATCAATAAATTAAGTTTAACACTAAGATTTTAGTCCCATTTTTCTCACACTCAAGCTGAAGGCCAAATTCTATCATACTGCTTCTGAGAGGATCCTTAACCTACCCAAGATCGCAAGGAACTACAAAAGGTTGTGAATGTAGCCCAATCCATCACGTAAACCAACCTCCCATCCATTGACTCTGTCTATACTTCCCGCTGCCTTGGCAAAGCAGCCAACATTATTAAGGACCCCACGCGCCCCGGACATTCTCTCTTCCGCCTTCTTCCGTCGGGAAAAAGATACAAAAGTCTGACATTACATACCAATCGACTCAAGAACAGCTTCTTCGCTGCTGCTGTCAAACTTTTGAATGGACCTACCTTGTATTAAGTTGATCTTTCCCTACACCCTAGCTATGACTGTAACACGACATTCTTCACTCTTCTCCTTCCTTCTTTATTAATGGTGTGCTTTGCCTGCATAGTGCAAAAGAAACAATACTTTTCACTGTAAAGTGAAAAGGTAAAGCCTGTAAAGCTAAAGCATGTGACAATAATAAATCAAATCAAATCAGTTATTAAACGTTCCTCCTTGCCCATTGCCAGATCCAATATCGCCTGATTCATAGTTGGCTCCATAACACATTCCTCCAAGAAACTAGCCCGAGTACATTCTCGGAATTCATTCTCACAGCTGCCATTTCCAATTTGATTAGATGGAAATTAGAGCTGCCCATGATTAAAGCAAGGACCTTTTTACACGCATTTGCTATTTCTTGATTTAAACTCTTTCCTACGGTGTGGCTGCTTTTCAGGGGCCTATATAATACTCACTTTCTTCCTTTCTTTGGGATTTATAACTTCCACCCAACTCCACTCTATTCCATATTCTCAGAGCCCAGGTCATACTTCAGGACTGTCTGTATTAACAGAGCTACCCCACCACCATCTCCACCCCACCAGTCCCTAAGGCAAATAGCCCCGAGTATTGGTTTCAGCTTTCAGGGTCTCATTCCTTTCTTTTATCAATGTCACAGGTGGCACGGTGGCAAAGTGGTTAGCACTGCTGCCATACAGCACCAGATTTGATTCCCGACTTGGGTTACTGTCTGTGCACAGACTGCACGTTCTCCCCGTGCCTGCGTGGGTTTCCTCTGGGTGCTCTGGTTTCCTCCCACACTCCACAGACTGGTTAGGTGCGCTAAATTCTCCCTCAGTGTATCCGAATAGGCGCCAGAGTGCGGCGGCTAGGGGATTTTCACAGTAACTTCACTGCGGTGTTAATGTAAACCTATTTGTGACACTAATAAATAAATAAACTTAAATTTTTAAACTTTAAAACTGGTAGCAGTATGTACCACGATCATCCTCTGCTCTCCCACCAAAATGTTTTGCAGCCACTCTGTGACATCCTAAAACCTGGTACTGGGTAAGCAACATTTCACCCTCGAATCATGTTCATAGCCACAGAGATGCCTAGCTGCACCCCTTACAATTCAATCTCCTTCATGATGGATTTCTATGCGAACCAGGCAAGTTCCCAAATAGACCAAGCAACCGTGAGAGCAAAGCCCCATTCAGCTGAAGAGCCATAGGGGAGTAGTGCCAGAGATCAACATCCAGTTGAGGACATTAAGTGGATATGGTGTGTCTGGATTTTCAAAAGGCACTTGACAAGATGCCGCACCAAAGGCTGCTACATAAGAGAAAGGTGCACGGCGTTACGGATAATGTGTTAGCATGGATAGAGGATTGGTTAATTAACAGAAAGCAAAGAGCGGGGGTAAATGGGTGTTTTTCTGGTTGGTGATCAGTGACAAGTGGTGTGCCTCAGGGATCAGTATTGGGACTGCAATTGTTTTTGATTTATATAGATGGTTTGGAGTTGGGGACCAAGTGTAGTGTGTCATAATTCGCAGATGACACTGAGATGGGTGGCAGATCAAAGTGTGCAGAGGACGTTGTAAGCCTGCAAAGGGATATAGATAGTCTAAGTGAGTGGGTGAGTGTCTAGCAGAGGGAGTACAATGTTGGTAAACGTGAGGTCATCCATTTTGGTAGGGATAACAGCAAAATGGACTATTAATTAAATGGTAAAAAATTGCAGCATGCTGCTGTGCAGAAGGACCTGGGTGTCCTTGTGCATGAATCTCAAGAAGTTGGTTTGCAGATGCAGCAGGTAATTAGGAAGGTAAATGGAATTTTGTCCTTTATTGCTAGAGGGATGGAGTTTAAAAACAGCGAGGTTATGTTGCAGCTGTATAAGGTGCTGATGAGGCCACACCTGGAGTACTGTGTACAGTTTTGGTCTCTTTACTTGAGGAAGGATACACTGGCACTGGAGGGGACGCAGAAGAGATTTACTAGGTTGATTCCAGAGTTGAGAGGGTTGTCTTATGAGGAGAAACTGAGTAGACTGGGGCTATATCCATTCGAATTCAGAAGAATGAAGGGGATCTTATAGAAACATATAAGATCCTGAAGGGAGCAGATAATATAGAAGCAAGGAAGTTGTTTTTACTGGTGGTAAAACTAGGACTAGGGGGCAAAGCTCAAAATTAGAGGAAGCAGATCTAGGACAGAGTTGAGAAGGAACTTCTTCACACAAAGGGCTGTGAGCCTGTGGAATTCCCTGCCCAGTGAAGCAGTTGAGGCTACCTCATTTTATTTTTTTAAGGCAAGGATGGATAAATTTTTGAACAGTAAAGGAATTAAGTGTTATGGTGAGTGGGCAGGTAAGTGGAGCTGAGTCTGCAAAAAGTTCAGCCATGATATTATTGAATGACGGAGCAGGCTCAAGGGGCCAGATGTCCGTCTCCTGCTCCGAGTTCTTATGTTCTTATTATTGTTCCAGGGGAATGCACAGAGCAGGTTCAGGGAGAGGCCATTTCCAAAACATTGAGGGAAGAAAGATAAGCCCACAAAGGAAATGTCAGGGAAAGCCAGACAGGGTTAACCACTGGGAGACAAAATGAACCAGACCACGTATCAAACCTCAAAAAACCCAGCAATGAAGGCGAGTTCACCAAAACGTGAAGTACCAGATGCCAGTCCAGAACTCCTACGGGAAACAATAATCAAATCTCAACCCACCAATGCTCGAGGAATCAGATTTGTAAAACTGGCTGGGTTCCAGCTATTGAACTCACGGGTTATAGAGGTGGACAGCAAAGAGTTAAAGCAGATCAGAGCAGACCAGTTTGGAAATCGGGAAAATTGCCATAATGACAGCCAATGGCCACAAAATAACAATCCTGTTGCCCACAGGCGCCAATAGCTAATTCTGAAGTGACATCTCACCAGCACAAATCACTACTGGCTTTCAGAAATGTAACCCTTCGCGATGACCACGTCACAGGTAGGTATAGCCCCCAGGTGGTGAGGGGCATGCCAAGGCTTCACCCCCCCCCCCGGCTCTCTGGCAGTGCCCCCATTACTGCGCCTTTGTGGAGTTTTGGTGTCGGGGAATGGGGTGGGTGGTGGGGGGGGGGGGGGGGGGGTGGGTGTGGCAGCAGAGGGAGCAGTAAATGACGAAGGGGTGCCTTTTATAAATGGCGCCTCCACCTTGGGGTTGCCAGTGTTGCCATCTGTCTCATCCCCTGCCCCTGCGGCTGACTGTACGAATCCCGCTTCCCTCTGGAAATTTCACCCAGCGTTGTTCAGTACGGTGAGGGAAGCGAGGGTACGGCCAGCGAGCTTCTCACTGCTTTCCTCACCTGAGCCAATGCTCTGTGCATTCTTGGGGAATATTCCTGCCACGGCGCAAAACATCTTGGAAGCAGAGCCAAGGGGAGGTGTTGAATTCCCTGACCGCCACAGGAAACTGGGAGCAGATTGGCTGTAACACGCTAACCTGGGAGCTAATGGCTATTTAAAAGGAGCAAACACCTGATCTAATTTGATTTATTATTGTCACACGTACTGGGAAACAGTGAAAAATATCGTTTAAAATAATAGATAAATTACTGCGGATGCTGGAATCTGAAACCAAACGAGAAAATGCTGGAAAATCTCAAGAGGTCTGGCAGCATCTGTAATGTGCTTGGGTCATCCAGAGTCAAAACGTCAGCTCTTTTCCCGTTTTACAGATGCTGCCAGACCTGCTGAGATTTTCCAGCATTTTCTCTTTTGGTGAAAAATATTCTTTCTTGTGCACTGTACAGACACAGCATATCGTTCACTGAGTACACAAATTGGAAGGAAACAAGAGGGTGCAGAATGTAGTCTTTATATTCATAGCTAGGATGTAGAGGAAGATCAGCTTAACATATTGGTAGGTCCATTCAAAAGTCTGATGACTGTGGGGAAGAAGCTTTCTTGATTCGGTTGGCACATGACTTCAGACTTTTGTCTCTTTTTCCCGATGGAAGGAGAAAGAAGAGAGAAGCAAGTATCAGGGTGGCACGGTCGCACAGTGGTTAGCACTGCTGCCTCACAGTGCCAGGGATCCGGGTTCTATTCTGGCCTTGGTCACTGTCTGTGTGGAGTTTGTATTTTCTCCCCATGTCTGCGTGGGTTTCCTCTGGGCGCTCCGGTTTCCTCCCACAGTTCAAAGATGTGCAGGTTAGGTTGATAGGCCATGCTTAAAAATTGACCCTAGTGGCAGAGGGATTAGCAGGGTAAGTGTGTGGGATTATAGGAATTGGGTGTGGTGGAATTGTGGTTGGTACAGACTTGGTGGGCCAAATGGACTCCTTCTGTACTGTGGGGAATCTATGATGTCCGGGAAATGTGGGGTCCTTGATTATGCTGGCTGCTTTTCCAAGGCAGTGGGAAGTGTAGACAGAGTCAATGGATGGGAGGCTGGTTTGCGTGATGGATTGGGTTTCATTCATGACCTTTTGTAATTTCTTGCAGTCTTGGGCAGAGCAAGAGCCCATACCAAGCTGTGATACCTCCGGAAAGGATGCTTCCTTGGGTGCATCTGTAAAAATTGGCGAGAGTCATTGTGGACATGCCGAATTTCCTTAGCCTCTGGAGAAAGTAGAGATGTTGGTGGGCCTTGGAGATAATTAATCCAAGATTACAACAGGGAACAGGCAGAGGGCTTCTGACAAAATAATCTGTCCGATCTACCACCAAGGGATTGAAGTGAATTCAGAACTCTGATGCAAGTCTGATCTTTTCCAATGAATGCAAGTTTCATTTGTAACCACAACCTGAAAGGAAAAAGCAATGTAACAGCTCATTACCCAGAATCTAACTCAGTGCTGAGTTATCTGTGTACCAAAACCACTGTAAAGCATAACATGTAAATAGATGAAAAGTGTGAATGGGGTGTGCATATGCTATTGTTATTTTTCGTAATATTTCAATGGATGTAACACGTTATGATTGGGTGGGGAAGGTGAAATGACTGTCTGATTCTAACCAATCCAACTGCGACCTTTTCAGGTATTATTTTGTGAATTTATCAGGAATCTCACTCAGTGCCTGTGTTTAACCATTTATGTGCCAGTTAAGAACATAAGAACGTAAGAAATAGGAGCAGGAGTAGGCCATCTAGCCCTTCGAGCCTGCCCTGCCATTCAATAAGATCATGGCTGATCTGAAGTGGATCAGTTCCACTTTCCCGCTTTCTCCCCATAACCCTTAATTCCCTTGTCTGTCAAAAACCTATCTACCCATGACTTAAATATATTTAGCGAGGTAGCCTCCACCACTTCAACAGGCAGAGAATTCCAGAGAATCATCACCCTTTGAGTGAAGAAGTTTCTCCTCAACTCCATTCTAAACTGCCCCCCCCTTATCTTGAGGCTGTGCCTTCTAGCCCTGCTGTCCTTTCTGAGCGGGAAGAATCTCTCTACCTCTACCCTCTCCATCCCTTTCATTATCTTATACATCTCTATAAGATCCCCCCTCATCCTTCTAAACTCCAACGAGTACAGACCCAGTCTATTTGGTCTCTCTTCAGAGTCTAACCCCCTCATCTCCGGTATCAGCCTAGTGAACCTCCTCTGCACTCCCTCCAAGGCCAAAATATCCTTGCGCAAGTGCGGCGACCAAAACTGCGCACAGTACTCCAGCTGCGGCCTCACCAGTGCCCTGTACAGTTGCAGCAAGACCTCCCTGCTTTTATATTCTATCCCCTTTGCTATAAAGGCCAGCATCCCATTCACCTTCTTGATCACCTGCTGCACCTGCAGACTGGGTTTTTGCGACTCATGCACAAGGACCCCCAGGTCCCTCTGCACCGTAGCATGCTGCAGCTTTTGACACTTTAAATAGTAATCCCTCCTACTATTATTTCTGCCAAAGTGGATAACCTCACACTTGCTAACATTATACTCCATCTGCCAGGTCCTTGCTCAGCCTATCCAGATCCCTCTGCAGACTTTCCACACCCTCTGCACAATTTGCTTTTCCGCTCATCTTTGTGTCATCAGCAAATTTCGTTACCCTACACTCAGCCCCCTCCTCCAGATCATCTATATAAATGGCAAATATCTGAGGCCCCAGCACCGATCCCTGCGGCACTCCACTAGTCACCAACCGCCAATCAGAATAGCACCCATTGATACCAACTCTCTGCTTCCTACTAGACAACCAATCCTCTAACCACGCCAACACCTTACCCCCAACTCCATGCCCCCTAACCTTCTGTAGCAACCTTTTGTGCGGCACCTTATCAAGCGCCTTTTGAAAATCGAGAAACACCACATCCACCGGCTCCCCTCTGTCTACCGCACTAGTCACTTCCTCATAGAAATCCAATAAATTTGTCAAACACGACTTGCCGGTTGCAAGGAAAGAAGTCTGACTGCTGTTCTTGTGTTTAAATCATGAAGGAGTTGGTGTTAAAATTACACTAAAGTGAATTGTCCTTTCCCATAGAATATTAATTTGACATAAAACTAACCTCCTACTGACCGCAAGACACTACAGAGGGGTGTGAATGTAGCCCAGTCCATCACTCAAATCAGCCTCCCATCCGTTGACTCTGTCTACACTTCCCGCTGCTTCATCAAAGCAGCCAGCATAATTAAGGACTCCACATACCCCGGACATTCTCCCTTCCACCTTCTTCCATCAGGACAGAGATACAAAAGTCTGACGTCATGTACCAACTGACTCAAGAGCATCTTCTTCCCTGCTGCCGTCAGACTTTTGAATAGACTTACAATATATTAAGAACAAATCACACACGCACACACACACACACACATATATACATATATATATATATACACACACACAAATGCATGCACAAATATATACTCCTACACACACACATGCACACGCAAACGCACACACACATATATTCACACACACGTACACATACATAGATACACTACTACATTCACACATGTACAGACACACATACCTACACACACACATACACATACACACGCACCCAAACACACATATGCATACACAGACATACACATATGTACACAAAAGTCAATGACTTTTACACCTGAGGTTTTATCTCTGAGCTAGGTTTTAAACAACAATAAAGACATGGGAAATTCTCCTATGCCCTCCCTCTAACCCCCTGCCCCACATACCAGGCATGAATCACCTTAAGGGTGGCACGGTGGCACAGTGATTAGCACTGCTGCCTCACAGCACCAAGGAACCTAGTTCGATTCCCGACTTGGGCCGCTGTTTGTGTGGAGTTTGCATATTTTCCTCGTGTCTGCGTGAGTTTCCTTCGGGTGCTCTGGTTTCCTCCCACAGTCTGAAAGACTTGCTGGTTAGGTGCTTTGACTCAAACAGGTGCCGGAGTGTAGCGACTAGGGGAATTTCACAGTAACTTCAATGCAGTGTTAATGTAAGCCTTACCTGTGGCTAATAAATATACTTCACTTTTGAGAATCTTGCAAGAGCATTGTGACGATGTTGTGCATTTAAGAAATATATTTGTGTCATGTTTCTTGTGCAGGATTTTTTATTGCAGTCAGTTCTATTTATCGGTGCCGTTTTATCTGTCAGCAGTTTACATGTTGATGCTGTAGAAGCATAATTGATCCTAATTGCTGGAATATCTGGGTCAATGGAGTGCTGTTATTTTAGTGTTTTCCCCTAGGGATTTTAAGAGTGGGGCATAATTAGGTTGATTCACACGAAAAATCATCTGACTGGACGGGGCCAGGCTCACAGAGAGATCATAGATCCCTACAGTGCAGAAGGAGGCCCTTCGGCCCATTGAGTCTGCACTGAATACGATCCCACCCACGCCCTACTCCCACATATTTACCCACTAATCCCTCTAACCTATGCATCCCTGGACACTAAGGGGCAATTTCTTAGCATCGCCAATCAACCTAACCCGCACATCTTTGGACTGTGGGATGAAACCAGAGTACCCGGAGGAAACCCACGCAGGCACGAGGAGAATGTGCAAACTCCACACAGACAGTGACCCGAGCCGGGAATCGAACCCAGGACCCCGGAGCTGTGAAGCAGCAGTGCTAACCACTGTCCTACCGTGCCACCCACAAGCTCAGTTGCTGCTTGGGATCTGTCTCTTTCTTTCTCTCACTGGAGATTGGAGACTGGGATCTCTTTCTCTAAAGTTTTGCAGTTTGAAAATAGATCTTTTCCTAGAGGCTGCTGTACGGGAGTCAGAAGACTTTCTATATCTCTAAGTGACCTCAAAAGTCATTGACTTTTGTGTACATATCTCTATCCAGAGGGGTTAAAAGGCTGGAAATGTAGCACCCACGTGATCATATTTTTGTGCTGATTCTGAAGAAGGACATATGACTGTGGGATATTACTTAAATTGGAACTATAGAGCTTGTGTGTGTGTGTGTGTGTGTGTGTGTGTGTGTGTGTGCACATGCATGTGTGTGTGAGTGTGTATGTGCGTCTGTGTGCATGCATATGTGAGTGTCTGTGTGAGTGTTTGTGTGTGTCTGTGTGTGTGTATGTGTGAGTGCGTATGTGCGTGAGTGTTTGCGTGTGAGTGGGTGTGTGTGAGTGTAAGTGCAAGTGAGTGTGTGTGTGTGTGAGTGTATATATGAGTGTGTGCGTGTGTATGTGAGTGTGTGTGTGAGCATGTGTGTGTGAATGTTTGTGCGTGAGTGTGTGTGAGTTTATGAGTGCGTGTGTGGGAGTTTATAAGCGTGTATGTGTGTGTGTGTATGTGTGCATAAGTGAGTGTGTTTGTGTGTGTGTATGTGTTTATGCGTGTGTGTGTGAGTGTGTGTGTGTGTGTGTGTGTGTATGTGTTTATGCGTGTGTGCGTGAGTGTGTGTGTGTGTGTGAGAAAGTGTGAGTGTTACATATCTTTACATCTTTCCCTGGGTGGGTTTTTAGTTCAATAAGAAGTAACCCTCTCTGTTTAAATTTAGGAATGCTGTCACTCTGCTTCCTTTGCAGTCAACATATAAATGGCTAAGTGCAGAAATTGAATTAAAATCTTCAGAACCCTGTTATAATCGATCAAGGAGTGAGAAAGAACAGGCATGACCTGAGCCGTGTCCTCCACCCTTCAACAATGGAACAATTATTTCACATGATCTAAGGTGACGACACTCCCTAACTTCCGTGGTCCTCCCTTTCTCTGATAAACCTTAGTCTCTTCCAAACCAAACCTGCTTTCAACTTGTGACCACATATTCATTCACCTAACTTCCTCTCTGATGCTCTCAGCCCTGTCGCTGCTGCCCTTCAGCTATCTTTCTTGATGATTAATCAAATTGTTGCCTGCTTCTGGGCCCATACACACCACCAGCCACACTCCAATGTCTTTGACTCTTAACTGCCCCCCAGTAGCTGTGGTAGCTACCACCGCATCTCAGGAAGAAGGCCTACTGCCACCTTCCCAGGACAGATGATGCCAGGTAACAAATGCCAACGACACTTGCATGCCCAGAATGAATCAAGAAGATCATCTTGAAAGGTTCACCAGCCTCATCGCAGGTTCCTTTCCCTGCCTCAGCATCACAGCGCTTTCTCTAACCAACAGTACAGGATATCATTTAGAGAAAGATCGATTACGCAAACGCAAATATAATTGTACATTCATGGTGGAACAGACATTATTGCCACAGAGGAAGTGCAACAGAAGTTCACCAGACTTGTTCTGGGATGGCAGGACTGTCTTATGAAGAGAGGTTGGGCAAACGTGGCCTGTATTCTCCGGAGTTTTGAAAAATGAGAGGTGACAGGCAAAGGAAGCAAATGATATGTCAGCCTTCATTGCGAGAGGTTTCAAGGTCAGGACAGAGATGTGTTGTTGTAATTATAGAGGCCACACCTGGAGTACTGTGTGCAGTTTTTGTCTCCTTTTCTGAGGAAGGATGTTCTTGCTCTCGAGGGAGTGTAGCAAAAATTTATCAGGCTGATTCTGGGAATGGTGGGACTGATGTATGAGGAGAGGTTGACAAGGTTAGGATTGTTTTTGCTGGAGTTCAGATGAATGAGGGGGGATCTCAGAGAGATTTATAAAATCCTAACAGGACTCGACAGGGTATGCAAGGGGGGGATGTTCCCGATGGTGAGGCTGTCCAGGACCAGGGGTCTGAGGATAAGGAGTACACTATCTAGGACGGAGATGAGGAGACATTTCTTCACCCAGAGAGTGGTGAGCCTGTGGAATTCATTACCACAGGAAGTAGGCAATGCCAAAACATTGAACGTATTCAAGAGGAAGCTAGATATAGCACTTGGGGCGACTGGGATCAAAGGTTATGGGAAAAAAGCAGGCTTAGGCTGGTGATTTGGACGATCAGCCATGATTCTAATGAATGGCAGAGCAGGCTCGAAGGGCTGAATGGCCTCCTCCCTGCTCCTATCATCTATGTTTTTAGGATTTCATTGAAACCCACAAAACACTTAAAGGATTAAGGTGTGCGAGCTAAGTTGATTGGCCATGCTAAATTACTCCTTAGTGTCCAGGGGATCGCTAGTGCAAATATATGGAGTCACGGGTGTAGGGCCTGTGAGGGATTGTTGTCGGTGCAGGCTCGATGGGCCGAATGGCCTCCTTCTGCACTGTTAGGATTCCATGATTCAATGAATAGACAGAGTGGATGCAGATAAGATGCTGCTCCTGGTTGGGGGGAGTCTACAACCAGGGGGCACAATTTCAAAATAAGGGTAAAGTCACTTAGGATTGAGATGGGGAGACATTTCTTTACACAGAAGGTTGTGAACCTTTGGAATTCTCTATCGCAGGAGACTGTGGAAGTTTGTCATTGGGTGCGCTTAAAGCAGAGATTGATGGATGTCTGATTAACAGTAACGGAAAAGGTTACGGGAATACTGCGAGTAAAAGGCACTGGAGTGTCTAATCAGCCATGATCGCATTGAATGGTGGAGGAGGCTCGATGGGCTGAATGGTCTCCTGCAGCTCCTATGCTCTTAAAGGATGGTTAGGTTTGATTATTACAACACAATATATTGAGATTCTAAAACTGGGAGTTGTTTGGTATCCTTCAATCTTGAAGGACGTATCATCAATGATCACTTATTCAACTTCACGCTGTTTTAAAGCACTTTGAGTGCAGTGACCACTCCTATGTAGATGATGCTGCTATCAGCCTAAGAAGGGGAAAGCGCCTGTTCTGAAGCAGGAAGCCACTCGGCAAGCTATGTCTCATCCATCCTCGACAGGAAGTCTAGGACGCATGTAGTAAGCGCAGCTGCTTACACAGCACAGACAGCAGAAACAGCATGGAGAACATTGTAGCGACTCACTCCTCGCGCCCTGCAGTGTGGAAACCCTGCGCAGTGTAGGAGAAGCAACATTTCAGGGTAATGAAACTTTATTAACCTGTTTTCTAATGTTTGTATGTGCTTTGTAAAGTGAATGGGCCTGTCTTCACTGTGTACACGTTAGGCACACATGCATATGCCCACACATAACATACAAACTCTCACACATGCACATATTCGCACACACATAAACACACACACACACCAATATTCATATACACACTCAAAGAGACATAGGCATTCACACACACACACACACACACACACACACATTCACACACTCACGTTCATACACACATGCATGCACACAAACACACAGTCACACATACACTCACACACTCATGCACACATTCACACACACACACTCACACACAAACATACACACATGCGTACACAAACACACACACATGCACACACACACACAAAATCACTTGTACACACAATCACACTCAAATGCACATGCACACAAAAACACACTCACACACACACACACACACACACACACACACACACACACACACACACACACACACACACACACACACACACACACACACACACACACACACACACACACACACTCTCTGGTCTGATTTAATTGAGAGTAAGAAGTCTCACAACACCAGGTTAAAGTCCAGCAGCTTTATTTGGTCTCACAGGTGAGACAGCACCTCAACTGAATTGAACAGTAACAGGTTAATTCTGACTTATCTCAGGGCTCCTGTGACCAGGTGTTGAGGCTTCCAGACATTCCAAAGCGCCTTGTGATCAGTAAAGTATTTTTATCGTGTAGCTGCTGGCGTAGAGCTGCTCTGTCTGAGGCCAGAACTCTCCATTCACCTGACGAAGCGACAAACCCCGAAAGCTTGTGAGTTTACAGTCAAATAAAATCAGTTGGACTTAATCCTGGTGTTGACAGACTTCTTACTGTGTAGAGCTGCAAACCCAGGAGCAAGGGCACGCACAGCAAGATCCCACAGGCAGAACCATGACAGCGGCCAGATCATCTGTTTTGGTGGTGTTAATTGAGGGGGTAATTTTAACTCGGACAGCAGCTGTCTCGCTGTTTGTCCAAGAGCGACGTGAGATCTTTTACAGCCACCTGAGCAGGCAGGGAGGGTGTCTGATTCAAATAGCAGTGCCTCTGATCGTGCAGCACTCCCCCAGTCCTGCAGTGAATTTAGATTCTGTGCCCAAGTCTCTGGAATGGGGCAAGAAACCCACCTCTGACTCAGGGGTGTCCCTGTTACACACTGAGACATGCCGCGCCCCCCCTTTAAACCCCACCTTCCATCACAAGCAATGGAAATCACTTTATTTTTGTGCTACGCTGGATAGTGCTGGACAATGGAGGCCTTTCTTGGCTCCCAAGCTGGGAATAATCAGGAGATTATTCCAGGAGATCAAAGATCAGACAGATTGCGAAAGGGAGACAGAATCGACCCGCTGTTCCAGATTACCCACCCAACCAATCAGTGACACCAGAGACCGAGCCGCCCCTCCCCGCTGTTTGTTCAAACACTCCATGCACAGCGTGGTCTAGATGGACAGTGATTCATTCCCTCAGCAGAGTACCTCAGATCCAACCCTGGGAGCTGACTTAATCAGAAATCCCTCTGTGTGCATATATATTCTCAGCTGAACGCAGTGACTTCAGTATGGAGATGGAGAATTCTTCATCAAAATCATTAAAACAGATCCTCTGGTCATTTGTCACATCGCTGCTTATTGGATCTTGCTGTGCACAAACTGACAGCTGCATTTCCTCCATTGCCAGGTGACTTCAAAACTACCTCATTGGCCATAAAGCACTTGGGAACATTGTGTGATTGGAAAAGGCACTATGGAAATGCAAGCTTTTCTTTCATTTTGTCAGTCCCTGTCAATTAATGCTGTAAATGAGTGGGGTTGAATTCAGACATACAAGTTTTTTTAATTCATCCGTGGGACACGGGTGTCGCTGTCTGGGCCAGCGTTTATTGCCCATTCTTAGTTGCCCTTGAGAAGGTGGTGGTGAGCTGCCTTCTTGAATTGCTGCAGTTCTTGTGCTGTGGGCTGACCCGCAATGCTGCTGGGGGGGGGATTCCAGGATTTTGACCCAGCGATATATTTCCAAGTCAGGATGGTGAGTGGTTTGGAGGGGGACTTGCAGGTAGTGGTGTTCCCCATGTATCTGCTGCCCTTGTCCTTCTGCATGGAAGTGGCTGTGGGTTTGGAAGGTGCTGTCTAAGGATCTTTGGTGGAGTGCATCTAGTAGACAGTACACACTGCTGCTACTGGGCATCGGTGATGGAGGGAGTGGATGTTTGTGGATATGGTGCCAATCAACCTTTGTCCTGAATGGTGCTGAGTTTCTTGAGTGTTGTTGGAGCTGCACCCATCCAGGCAAATGGGGAGTATTCCATCACACTTCCGACTTGTCTTACGTAAGAATCCTCCACTCGCTGCATTTTTCTAGTGAAATCACCCTTGGCTTCCATGTGTTCTGGCTCATAGGGTGTCTCTTGAAGTAGACTCTGTAGACTGTTTGCTAGGTAGATAGACCTTACAAACTTGATGGTGTTCTGTGAGTCCTGCCTGAAGTCTTGGCGCACTTCACTGACTGACACATTGGCACCAAGGGGGTGAGCTCGGGGCTGGGCGTGCGTGTGAATTCATGCCACTGGCTCCCTGGCTCCATTCTGCTCTGGGCCTTTTTGCAGAGGTGAAGGGGAAGGGGGCTATAGGACCACCCACCCTCAAACGGCAAGTACGGCACTGGATTTCACTGGATTGTTTTCACTGGAAGGACGGAGGCCGAGGGGAGATCAGATAGAGGTCCACAAAATGATGAGAGGCATGGATAGGGTGGATAGTCAGGGGCTTTTTCCCAGGGTGGAAGTGTCAATTACAAAGGGGGAACAGGTTCAAGGTGAGGGGGGGGGAAAGTTAGAATGAGAGGATTTTCAAACAGAGAGTGGTGGGTGCCTGGGACGTGCTGCCAGAGGAGGTGGTGGAAGTAGGCACATTAGCAATATTTATGAGACATCTGGATAGGTACATGAATAGGGAGGGAACAGAGGGATACAGACCAAGTCCAAATCGGACCAAGTTCTGGTCGCTGCACTACCAGAAGGGCGTGGAGGCTTTAGAGAGAGTGCAGAGAAGGTTTACCAGGATGTTGCCTGGTATGGAGGGTCTTAGCTATGAGGAGAGATTGGGTAAACTGGGGTTGTTCTCCCTGGAAAGACGGAGAATGAGGGGAGACCTGATAGAGGTGTACAGAATTATGAAGAGTATAGATAGGGTGAACAGTGGGAAGCTTTTTCCCAGGTCGGAGGTGACGATAACGAGGGGTCACGGGCTCAAGGTGAGAGCGGAGAGGTATAACTCAGATATCAGAGGGACGTTTTTTACGCAGAGGGTGGGGGGGACCTGGAATGCGCTGCCAAGCAGGATGGTGGAGGCAGACACGCTGGCATCGTTTAAGAATTACCTGGATAGTCACATGAGCAGCCTGGGACTGGAGGGATACAAATGAATGGTCCAGTTGGACCAATGCGTTGCACAGGCTTGGAGGACCGAAGGGCCTATTTCCTGTGCCATACTTTCCTTTGCTCTTTGGTTTTCTTGTAGGTAGCCAATTGACCTCCTTAAAGGTCACTTATGACCTAATGTTGGAGGGTGACTGGACTGGTTCCCAGGAACTTTACGGTTGCCTGGATACAGCCTCCCTATATGCGGCAGACAGAGGGCCAGTGCTCCATGCTCCAAGTCGGATGCGGTGGGCTTGAGAAAGAGATCTTGGAATGCTGTCGGGATAGTTTCCTTGAACAGTATGTAACGGAACCTACGAGGGAGCGAGCTATCTTAGGTCTGGTGCTGTGTAACGAGGCAGGTAGAATTAGGGATCTTCTTGTGAGGGATCCTCTTGGGATGAGTGATCATAGTATGGTTGAATTTCTGATGCAGATGGAGGATGAGGAAGTAGGGTCCCGAACCTGTGTCCTCTGTTTGAACAGAGGGGAGTATGATAGGGTGAGAGCGGAATTGGCGAATGTAGATTGAGGGCGCAGATTGGTTGGTAGGACGGCTGAGGAACAGTGGAGGATTTTTAAGGAGATCTTTTATGGTACTCAGTAGAAATATATTCCAATGGTAAAGAAGGAATGTAGGAGAAGGGATAACCAGATTAATTAAAAGCTGATGTGTTCAGAGCGGCTAAAAATAGTGGGCGATTAGAAGATTCGGAAAGATTAAAAAATCAACAAAGAATGACTAAGAAGGTGATAAAGAAAGGAAAGATAGAGTATGAAGCTAAACTAGCTCTAAATATAAAAAAAGACAGTAAAAGTTTTTACAAATATATAAAGAAGAAGAGACTGGCTAGAGTGAATGTTGGACCCTTGGAGGATGAGAAGGGGGATTTAGCGGTGGGCGATGAGGAAACGGCTCCGAATATTAAAGGTAGAAGGATGGTAGATGAGGGCCTTAACACGATTACTATCACTAGAGAGGTAGTGCTAGATAGACTATAGGGACTGGAGGTAGACAAGTCCCTGGGACCAGATGGAATGCATCCCAGGGTTCTGAAAGAAATGGCAGAGGTGATAGTGGATGCCTTAGTGATTATTTATCAAAATTCACTGGACTCCGGGGAAGTGCCAGAAGATTGGAAAATGGCTAATGTTACGCCTCTGTTTAAAAAAGGTAGCAGACAAAAGGCAAGGAATTATAGGCCAGTTAGCTTAACGTCTGTAGTTGGAAAAATACTAGAATCCGTCATCAAAGAAGAAATAGCGAGGCACCTAGAAAAGAATGGTTTGATCGAGCAGCATGGATTTGTTAAGGGGAAGTCGTGTTTGATGAATTTATTGGATTTCTGTGAGGATGCGACTAGTGCGGTAGACAGAGGGGAGCCGGTGGATGTGGTGTTTTTAGATTTCCAAAAGGCGTTTGATAAGGTGGCTCACAAAAGGTTACTGCAGAAGGTTAGGGTGCACGGAGTTTGGGGTAAGGTGTTAGCGTGGGTAGAGGATTGGTTGTCTAATAGGAAGCAGAGAGTTGGAATCAATGGGTGCTATACTGGTTGGCGGTTGGTGACTAGTGGAGTGCCCCATGGATCGGTGCTGGGGCCTCAGCTGTTTACCATTTATATAGATGATCTGGAGGAGGGGGCTGAGTGTAGGGTGACGAAATTTGCTGATGACACAAAGATGAGTGGAAAAGCAAATTGCGTGGAAGGTGTGGAAAGTCTGCAGAGAGATCTGGATAGGCTGCGAGAGTGGGCGAGGACCTGGCAGATGGAGTATAATGTTAGCAAGTGTGAGGTTATCCACTTTGGTAGAAATAATAGTAGGAGGGATTATTATTTAAAAGATGAAAAGCTGCAGCATGCTACGGTGCAGAGGGACCTGGGGGTCCTTGTGCACAAATTGCAAAAACCCAGTCTGCAAGTGCAGCAGGTGATTAAGAAGGTGAATGGGATGTTGGCCTTTATAGCAAGGGGAATAGAATATAAAAGCAAGGAGGTCTTGCTGCAACTGTACAGGGCACTGGTGAGGCCGCAGCTGGAGTACTGTGTGCAGTTTTGGTCGCTGCACTTGCGGAAGGATATATTGGCCTTGGAGGGAGTGCAGAGGAGGTTCACTAGGCTGATACCGGAGATGAGGGGGTTAGCTTATGAAGAGAGACTGAATAGACTGGGCCTGTACTTGTTGGAGGTTAGAAGGCTGAGGGGGGATCTTATAGAGACGTATAAGATAATGAAGGGGATGGATAGGTTAGAGGTAGAGAGATTCTTCCTGCTTAGAAAGGACAGCAGGACTAGAGGACACAGCCTCAAGATAAGGGGGGGGGTTGCAGTTTAGATCAGAGTTGAGGAGGAACTTCTTCACTCAAAGGGTGGTGAATCTCTGGAATTCTCTGCCCATTGAAGTGGTGGAGGCTACCTTGCTAAATATATTTAAGTCACAGGTAGATCGGTTTCTGATAGACAAGGGAATTAAGGGCTATGGGGAGAAAGCGGGAAAGTGGAACTGATCCACTTCAGGTCAGCCATGATCTTATTGAATAGCGGGGCAGGCTCGAAGGGCTAGATAGCCTACTCCTGCTCCTATTTCTTATGTTCTTATGCTTGGAATCTCGTCCCTGCCAGCCAGGATTCAGTTCCCTTGGTCAGTTTTAATTTAAAGTTTAGAAGTTGGGAAGGGATTGCTTACCCTCTCTTACCTGCCAGCACAGCCTCTTCCTCCGCCTGTGCTGGAGAACACCTTACTGGGTCTCTGGTACTGACAATGCACTGACATCCTCCATTGAACAGTGAGACTGCCCTGTGGCATTTACTTGATCAATTCGGGGAAAATCACAACCGGACACTGCACTCCACAAACGGGCTTTTGTCCCATATTCAATCTTGGTGGAAGGGTTCCAAAGCCCTAAGAAAAAGTCTTACACCCTAATTTTTAACAGGCTTGTTAATCTGTTTCAAAGAATTGACTCAATAAAATGCATGAAGTACCCAAGTTAGCTAAATTATCCCCTTCTATAGATAGGTGGCACGGAGGCACTGTGGTCAGCACTGCTGTCTCACAGCTCCAGGGACCTGGGTTCAATTCCAGCCTTGGGTCACTGTCTGTGTGGAGTTTGCGCATTGTCCCCGTGTCTGCGTGGGTTTCCTCCCACACTCCAAAGGTGAGCAGGTTAGATGGATTGACCGTGCTAAATTGCCCCAAGGTGTGTAGGTCAGTGGAGTTTGGGGATGGGGTGGGATAGGCTTGGGTAAAATGCTCTGTTAGAGGGTCAGTGCAGACTTGATGGGCCAAATGGCCTCCTTCTGCACTATATGGATTCTATGAAATATATTCAATTCATGTGTACAAGGTCTTTTGGGGCTGAGTCCCTTACAAGCCACCTAAACAAATCATTCCAATCACACCCCTAACCTTTCAATCCCCTTTCTCATTATCGCCATGGTTGCAGTCTCGTGACAAGATACACTGACACGGAGTTAGGTTTCTGTTAAGCTCTGGCTCCCATTGGCAGTAGGCCAGGAGATGGGGGGGGAGCGGTGATACAGTGGCATTAGAAATTCAGAGGCCCAGGCTGGGGGCCAGGGGTTCAAATCCCACCCACCAGGGAAGCTGATGCAATTTAAGTTCAACCAATAAATCTCAAATTGAAACTATCATTGTTTCCCCTTAAAGTTCCACCTGGATCACAGGAAAACGGGGGGGGGACAGAGTGTTAAAAGCACCAGCCTTTGTGCTTCCAGTTCCAATTCACCGGCTCAGCCCAGCTGCTCAAATTTACCGGAAGCTTCTGTCAGAGTTCTGTGACAGAGGTCATTGCCAGCAGTAGGTGAGCCAGAATAAGAAAGTGACACCTCCTCAAACTCAGTGTCATGACTAAGAGGAGGGTCTGTCACTATAAAGTTCTAGGTTCGAGTCCCACTCCAGGCCTTGTTGGTCAAGGAAGGTGCGTTCTTAACGCGGCCTAAATAGCTTGAGTGCCAACCCGCAAAACCCTTCCAAACATGCCAGTGGTTGGCGGGTGGGGGGGTCGGGGGAGGTGGGGGTTGCAGTGAGGGTCAGTCTCAATAACACCCTACTTGGCAGCAAGGTTAAAGCAGCAAGAATGTCTGCTCTTGTCTGTCACTCATTTAAACTGTTAAGGAGTTCACAGAGATAGTATAACACAGGGGGAGGCCATTCCACTCATCATGTGTGTGCTCTTTGAAGGAGCCAGTGTGTTAATCCCACTTCCCCGTCCTCTCCCCATCGCCCTGCAGACTAGTTTCCTCTTCAAATATTTATCCAGTTCCCGTCTCCTTCTGTCACACTTCCAGGCTGTGCCTCCCAGATCGGAACAGGGATGTTCCTTTTCTGGAATAACCTCAGTGCGAGGGGACAGTCATTGCAACGAATATCCTTTCACTTTTACCCCGGTTATTTCAGTAAGTTTTATATTTTTGATTAAGTGGTTAGTGAGGGCTGGACCTTCCTCCAGAAACCACTCTGCCCCTTTACTCCCCCCTCTTCCCCACAACTCCCCTCCCCTCCTTAAAGCTAACCTCACCGGCCAGGTTCCCTGTCCTAATAACCCCTTATGTGGCTGAGTGTCACATTTTGATGACAATACTCCAGCGCGAAAGGTGCTGTGTAAATCTAAGTTGTTGTTGTGCCTGTAGAACCCATCCTGGGATTGTGATCCTGGGCGTTGGTCTGTATCAGACCCTCTTTCCGGATGGTTCTGCACACGGTGCTGAATATACTTCAGGTGCTGATTTCTCAGTCTCAAACATTGTCCGGTTCTGTGCCTGTGAAACACGTTATAATGTTTTGATGTTTAAGGTGCTATATAAATGCCAGTTGTTGCTGTCATTCATTCTTGTCACGTGAGCCTTGTTAGCCAGACTGGCGCTGATCAGAAAAGGAGAGAAAAAGCCAATCTACTCCATCAAGACTTTGCTCCTTGGATATTTTAATATTTTAAAGTTGGAGATTATTCTGGTGGGTGGTATTGTGATTTTTGGTGTTGTTGGTGTTGTTATTGTTGGTGTTGCTGTTGTTGGTGGGGTGGTGTTGTTGTTATTGTTGGTGTTGCTGGTGTTGTTTTTGATGGGGTGGTGTTGTTGTTGGTGGTGTAATGTTGTTGGTGGTGTTGTTGGTAGTGGTTTTGTTGTTGTTGATGGTGTTGTTGTTGTTGATGGTGTTGCTGTTGGTGGTGGTGTTGTTGTTGTTGTTGTTGGTGGTAGTGTTATTGTTGTTGGTGTTGCTAGTGTCATTGCTGATGTTGTTCCTGTTGGTGATGTTGTGGTTGGTGGTAGTGGTGGTATTGTCATTGTTGTTGCTGTTGAAGGTGCTGTTTTGTTAGTATTCATGATAAGAACATAACATAAGAACATAAGAAGTAGGAGCAGGAGTAGGCCAACTAGCCCTTCGAGCCTGCCCCGCCATTCAATAAGATCATGGCTGATCTGAAGTGGATCAGTTCCACTTTCCCACTTTCTCCCCATAACCCTTAATTCCCTTGTCTATCAGAAACCGATCTACCTGTGACTTAAATATATTCAACGAGGTAGCCTCCACCACTTCAACGGGCAGAGAATTCCAGAGATTCACCACCCTTTGAGTGAAGAAGTTCCTCCTCAACTCCGATCTAAACTGCCCCCCCCCCTTATTTTGAGGCTGTGCCCTCTAGTTCTGGTTTCCTTTCTAAGTGGAAAGAATCTCTCTACCTCTACCCTATCTAGCCCCTTCATTATCTTATACGTCTCTATAAGATCCCCCCTCAGCCTTCTAAACTCCAATGAGTACAGACCCAGTCTATTCAATCTCTCTTCATAGGCTAACCCCCTCATCTCCGGTATCAGCCTGGTGAACCTTCTCTGCTCTCCCTCCAAGGCCAATATATCCTTCCACAAGTATCCTGCACAGTACTCCAGTTGTGGCCTCACCAGTGCCTTGTACAGTTGCAGCAAGACTTCCCTTTTTTATATTCTATCCCCCTCGCTATAAAGGCCAGCATCCTATTCGCCTTCCTGACCACCTGCTGCACCTGCAGACTGGGTTTTTGTGATTTGTGCACAAGGACCCCCAGGTCCCTCTGCACCGTAGCATACTGCAGCTTTTCGCCTTTTAAGTAATAATCCCTCCTACTATTATTTCTACCAAAGTGGATAACCTCACACTTGCTAACGTTATACTCCATCTGCCAGGTCCTCACCTACTCACTCAGCCAATGATGATGGTGTTGTTGTCAGTGGTGGTATTGTCGTTGGTGGTGATGTTGCATTTGTTGTCGCTGTTGGTGGTGTTGTTGTTGGTGTTTGTAGCGATAGCGTTATTGATAGTGTTGTTGGTGTTATTGTTGTTATTGGTGTTGCTGTTAGTGGTGGTGTTGTTGTTGGTGGTGGTGTTGTTTTTGCTGGTGTTGTTGCTGTTAGCGGTGGTGTTGTTGTTGGTATTGCTGTTGTTGGTGTTGTTGTTATTGTTGGTGTTGTTGTTGGCGGTGGTGTTGCCGTTGATCGTGGTGTTGTTGTTGGTGTTGTTGCTGTCGGTGGTGGTGGTGGTGTTGTTGTTGGTATTGCTGTTGTTGGTGTTGTTGTTATTGTTGGTGTTGTTGTTGGCAGTGGTATTGTTGTTGTTGGTGGTGGCGTTGTTGTTGTCACTGTTGGTGGTGGTGTCATTGTTATTGTTGGTATTGCTGTTGTTGGTGGTATTGTTATTGTTGTCGGTGGTTGTGTTGTTGCTGCTGCTGGTGTTGTTGTTGGTGTTATTGTCATTGTTGCTGTTGCTGTTGTTGGTGGTATTGTTGTTATTGTTGGTCGGTTGTGTTGGTGGTGGTGGTGGTGGTGATGGTGGTGCTGGTGCTGGTAGTGGGAGCCACAAGGATCCCACTTGTAGTGAGGTAGTGAATGCACAGCCTGATTGGTGGCGATCAGTGACTCTGAATGTCCTTGAGATGGACGTTAAATTGAAGGGTCTCACTCAGCGAATGTCCCCAGGTACAGGAAACGGAAATGCCACAATAATGAAGATACGTTCCTCTGGAATTTACTCTCCATCCAAACAATCGCATGCGGCCACCTCTTCCCCCAAAACCTTTCAATCCCCTTTCTCGCTATTGCCATGGTTTCAGTTTCGTGACAAGATGCACTGACACGGAGTTAGGTTTCTGTTAAGCATGGCAGCTCTGGATCCCATTGGCAGTAGGCCAGGAGATGGGAGGAATCGTTGATATGGTGGCATTAGAAATCCAGAGGCCCAGGCTGGGGGCCAGGGATTCAAATCCCACCCACCAGGGAAGCTGATGCAATTTAAATTCAACTAATAAATCTCAGACTGAAACTATCATTGTTTCTCCTTAAAGTTCACAGAAAAACGGGGGGAGGAAGGGGACAGAGTGTTAAAAGCACCAGTCTTTGTGCTTCCAGTTCCAATTCACCGGCTCACCCCAGCTGCTCAAATTTACCAGAAGCTTCTGTCAGAGTTCTGTGACAGAGGTCATTGCCAGCAGTAGGTGAGCCAGAATAAGAAAGTGACACCATCTCAAACTCAGTGCTTGACACAGAGGAGGATTTGTCACCATAGAACGCAAGGGCTTGTCAATTCATCATGGGGGATTTTGGCTTAGAAGAACTATTAACTGCTAAGTGTAGAGCAAGGGTTCAGGTGGCACAGTGGGTTAGCACTGCATCAGGGACCTGGCCTCAATTCCGGCCTCAGGTCACTGTCTGTGTGGAGTCTGTATCTTCTCCCCACGTATGTGGGTTTCCTCCAGGATCTCTGGTTTCCTCCCAGTCCAAAGATGCGCAGGTTAGGTGGATTGGCCATGCTAAATTGCCCCTTAGCATCCAAAGGTGTGCAGGTTAGATGGATTGTCCATGCTAAATTGCCCCTTAGTATCCAAAGGTGTGCAGGTTAGATGGATTGTCCATGCTAAATATGCAAGGTTACAGGGATAGGGCAGAGAGGAGGGCCTGGGTGAGATGTTCTTTTAGAGACTTAGTCCAGATTTGATGGGCCGAATGGCCTCTTTCTGCACTGTAGGGATTCTACGGTCCTGTGAGATTTAGGACAGCGTTTGTTTCCCATCACTAATTGCCCTTGAGAAGGCGGTGATGACCTTCTTCCTTGAACCGCTGCAGTCCATGTGGTGTAGGTACATCCACGGTGCTGTTAGGGAGGGGCTTCCAGGATTTTGACTCAGCCACAGTGAGGAATGGCCTCAAGTCAGAATGGTGTGCAGCTTGGAGGGGAATCTGTAGGTGGTGATGTTCCCTGGTGACGGCTGTGCGTGTCTTTTGGGGGCGGGTTGAGATCATCGGTTTGGAAGGAGCCAATAAAGTTACTCAAAGTTTAACAAAAGCAAGAGATGTTGAGTGACTGGCTGCACGGAGTGACTCAGTAACACCCCCACTGGAATACCCCCGGCAATGTCGTCATTTCTCGCCATCATGTTTACAATGCTCTGGTGACAATGGTACTGACCTTCACAGCCCAGACATTGTAACGTCAAAACTCACAAATGGTGAGTTGGGAAATTTACCCTGTCTAAACCTGCTCACTTGTCTGTCTGCTGACAGCAGAAAGACCTGACAACAAAAGTCCAACCCTATCACTAATGCCCTTCAGAAAAGAGAATTGGCACCCTCTGCCATGTTAGGCCTTACAGTGATTCAAGCCCCATATTCTGGGTGGTATTTATTGCAAGCGACAGGGGTCATGCCCATTGGCTAGAGAGCTAGCGAGAGGCCTGTGTCGCTACCGCATTAAGTGCCTCAGGTCCAACTACCAGCCTCCACTGGCATCAAAACCCCTGGGGGCAAAAATCCCCCATCCCCACCCTATCAGGCTCTCCATTGCAAGCAGCAGCAACCACCCAGGGTCAACTCAAAGGCCTCAACTGACAGGCAAGGTGGCTGTCTCCGAACCAACACCTCCCCACACCCCAGACTTGAGGCATAGATGGGCTGGGTAGTCAGGGGCAGGGTGGAAAGGTCAACTACAAGGGGGCACAGGTTTAGGGTGGGGGGGGGTAAGTTTAGAGGAGACATGTGGGGAACATTTTTCTCACAAAGGGTTGTGGGTGCCTGAAATGCGTTGCCAGTAGAGGTGGTGGAAGAGGCACGTGACTAACATTCAGGATGTATCTTGATAGACACATGAATAGGAGGCGATCAGAGGGATAGAAACCACGCATTAGCGCAGGCTTGATGTGCCAAAGGGCCTGTCCCAGTGCTGTCCCTAATCAGGCCAGAGGCCTGAGGTGTGAGGTCCTCAACTGCCAGCATCCAATCAATTACATGCTCCTCCCATCACCAAAACTCACCTGGGGGTTGGATGGCTTTACACCACTCTCTGTGTGACTGACTTATTATCCACTAAAAGGTGAAGCAAAGGCCACTTCTTCAGTTGACATAGGGAAAGGCAATAAATATGGCTCCGCCAATAGAATCATAGAACCCTACAGTGCAGAAAAAGGCCCTTCGGCCCATCGAGTCTGCACCGAACACAATCCCACCCAGGCCCTACCCCCACATACTAAACCCGCTAACCTATGCAACCCTGGACACTAAGGGGCAATTTCTTAGCATCGCCAATCAATCTAACCCCCACATCTTTGGACTGTGGGAGGAAACCGGAGTACCGGGAGGAAACCCACGCAGATACGAGGAGAATGTGCAAACTCCACGCAGACAGTGACCTGAGCCGAGAATTGAACCCAGGACCCTGGAGCTGTGAAGCAGCAGTGCCAACCACTGTGCTACAGTGCCGCCCAATAGTGGCCACATTAGAATAAAAATAACTGTTGCCAAAGCAAAACCACAGAAAGACTATCAATCCCAATTCTTTACCAACTCTGTTTACTGCACTGACTCTTGTTGAAGCCTCGGTCATATGTCCTTGACCATGGTGCACCTTAATTCTGCCTGGGATGGTGTTCCCATCAACAGAATCTCACCTTTTCTGAGATGCTCTTTATGGGCTCCCCCCCCGAGACCTGACCCAAGTGACCAGTCTTGACATGTGAGCCTCAACAGTAAGTAGCAGACGGCTGGTCAACTGTGAAGTACTTCACACCAGTGCCAAAGCCACAACCTCAATGTCCACAATTGCAATCATTCCAGAATTGGGTCATTGGATAGCGGTCTGGGACATGGATGATCTCATAGTGTCATAAGATCCCTATAGTGCAGAAAGAGGCCATTCAGCCCCTCAAGTCTGCATGGACAACTTCCTCACCCAGGCCCTATCCCTGTAACCCCAAATATTTACTCTGCTAATCCCCTGACACTAAGGGGCAATTTAGCAAGACCAATCCACATCTTTGGACTGTGGGAGGAAAGTTTATTTATTAGCCACAAGTAGGCTTACATTAACATTGCAATGAAGTTGCTGTGAAAATCTCCTAGTTCCCACACTCCGATGCCTGTTTGGGCACATTGAAGGAGAATTTAGCATGGCCAATGCACCTAACCAGCATGCCTTTCGGACTGTGGGGGAAACTGGAGCACCTGGGCGAAACCCACGCAGACACAGGGAGAACGTGCAGACTCCACACAGACAGTGACCCAAACAGGGAATCGAACACGGGTCCCTGGTGCTGTGAGGCAGCAGTTCTAAACACTGTGCCACCGTGCCACCCCAAAAACCAGAGAACCCACTGGAAGACCACGCAGACAAGGGGAGAACATGCAAAATCTGCACAGTTACCCAAGGTCGGAATTGAACTCAGGTCCCTGGCGCTGTGAGGCAGCAGTGCTGACCACTGCATCATTGTGCCCCTCCACTGAGCCCAGTGCTGCTGAAGCCAATGGCAAGACCTCAATTAATAATGGTGTGTTATTGTATTGTTGAGGCGCACACGTAAGTCACATTGTTTAATTAAGTACTTTGAGTACTTGTAAAGAGAGACCACTGAGGCACTGGGTTAGTCGGAAGCATATAGAGTCATAGAGGTTTATAGCGTGGAAACAGGCCCTTCGGCCCAACTTAGCCATGCCGCCCAAAGCTAATCCCAGTTGCCTGCATATGGCCCATATCCCTCTGTACCCATCATACCCATGTAACTACTTAAATGCTTTTTAAAAGACAAAATTGTACCAGCCTCTACTACTACCTCTGGCAGCTTGTTCCAGACATTCACCACCCTCTGTGTGAAAAAATTGCCCCTCTGGACACTTTTGTATCTCTCCACTCTCACCTTAAACCTATGCCCTCTAGTTTTAGACTCCCCTACCTTTGGGAAAAGATATTGACTATCTAGCTGATTTGTGCCCCTCATTATTTTATAGACCTCTATAAGATCACCCCTCAGCCTCCTATGCTCCAGAGAAAATATTTCCAGTCTATCCAGCCTCTTCTTATAACTCGATCCATCAAGTCCCGGTAGCATCCTAGTAAATCTTTTCTGCACTGTTTCTAGTTCAATAATATCCTTTCTCTAATAGGGTGACCAGAATTGCACACAGTATTCCATGCATGGCCTTACCAATGTCTTGTACAAGCCATTCAATGTTTTGACTGATGAAACCATGCATGCTGAATGCCTCCATCCATCTGTGACTCCACTTTCAAGGAGCTATGAGCACGTACTTCTAGATCTTTTTGTTCTGTGACTCTCCCCAGCGCCTGACCATTAACTGAGTAGCTCCTGCCCTGGTTCAACCTTCCAAAATGCATCACCTCTCATCTGTCGAAGATTAAACGCCACCTGCCATTCGTCAGCCCACTGACCCAATTGATCAAGATCCCATTGCAATTGAAGATAACTTTCTTCATTGTCCACTACACCACCAATCTTGGTGTCATCTGCAAACTTACTATCCATGCCTCTTATATTCTCATCCAAATCATTAATATAAATGACAAAAAACAGTGAACACAGCACATTTCCCTGAGGCACACCGCTGGTCACAGGCCTCCAGTTTGAAAAACAACTCTCTACAACCACCTTCTGGCTTCTGTCAAGAAACCAATTTTGAATCCATTTACATACCTCACTCTGGATCCCATGAGACGTAACCTTATGCAACAACATACCATGTGGTACTTTGTCAAAGGCCGCATTCTTTAAATAAACCCATTATCAAGAAAAGAAAGGATTGTGTCTCGTTTTATCCTTCACTAACTGACTTGGGATCAGATTGACCAAGTTGTGGTTAAGCAGAAGGAATTAGCATTTCTCTCCTGCCTGTCACAACTTCCCGACATCCCAAAGCCAAGGTGATTCTTTCTTGTTCGGGGGGGATCACTCACTGTTGTGATGAATGGCAAATGTTTGCACAGCAAGATCCCACAAGCAGCACTGAAATAAATGTCTGCTTCTTAATGTCAGTTAAGGGATAATGAATGGCCAACACCTCCGCTTTACACCCACACACCAGAACTGCCCAGGAAGCTTAAAGCGTTTCATTTTTACGAGAAGCTGCTAAATTCTTGTCGGGGGAATTTTGGTTTTGTATTAAATTTCAGGGAAATTTGAAATGAGGCAACTTCCTATTTATTTGTAAATTGTAATTTCCCAAGATGCTGTGATGTGTTTTGGTAAAACTATATCGCAAGTGTTATTTCCTGGCTTGACTGAAACAATTTTGCAATGAGTTCATTGCAGTAAGGATTGCCTGATGGTGAACTGTTTGATGTCCAAATAGAAACACCAGTCTGACAGCTCTCTCAGCACCTTACATAGAGTCCCTACAGTGTAGAAGGAGACATTTTGCCCCACTGAGTCTGCA
Source organism: Carcharhinus amblyrhynchos (assembly GCF_965287045.1). Taxonomy (NCBI): domain Eukaryota; kingdom Metazoa; phylum Chordata; class Chondrichthyes; order Carcharhiniformes; family Carcharhinidae; genus Carcharhinus; species Carcharhinus amblyrhynchos. The sequence continues at coordinate 9,570,557 of NC_137349.1, read as the reverse complement.
CCAACACCCCAACAGAGCCACACACCCAAGCCCTATCCCCATAATCCTATGTATTTACCCCACTAATCCCCCTAACCTACATACCCTGGAACATTAAGGAGCAATTTAGTGTGGCCAATCCCCCTAACCTACACATCTTGGGACACTAAGGGACAATTTAGCATGGCCAATCCCCCTAACCTATGCATCTTGGGCCACTAAGGGACAATTTAGCATGGCCAATCCATCTAATCTACACATCTTGGAACACTAAGGGACAATTTAGCATGACCAGTCTCTTTAGCCTACACATCTTGGGACACCAAGGGACAATTTAACATGGCCAATCCGTCTAATCTACACATCTTGAAACACTAAGGAAAATCTTAGCATGACTAATCTCTCTAGCCTACACGTCTTGGGACACTAAGGGCCAATTTAGCATGGCCAATCCACCTAACCTGCACATCTTTGGACAGGAAGGGACAATTTAACATGGCCAATCCATCTCACCTACACATCATGGGACGCTAAGGGACAACTTAGCATGGTTATTCGCCCTAACATGCATATTTTTGGATTCTAAGGGACAATTTAACATGGCCAATCCCCCAACATACACATCATTGGACATCAAGGGACAATTTAGCATGGCTAATCCCTCTAATCTGCACATTTTTGGAGATTAAGGGACAATTTAGCATGGCTAATCCCCCTAACCTGCACATCTTTGGACACTAAGGGAAAATTTAGCGTGGCCAATCCACCTGATCTGCACATCTTTGGACTGTGGGTGGAAACCAGAGCACCTGGAGAAAACCCACACATACAAGGAGAAAATGTGCAAACTGCACAGACTGTGACCCAAGGCAGGAATCAAACCCGAGTTCCCGGTGCTGTGAAACAGTAATGCTAACCACTGTGCCAACATGCTGCCCTCATTAATGCAAATCATTTTGTTCTAGAGCTATTAGTGAGGTTTTTTTTTAATCTTGGTTCCTCATGCTCGCTCCCCAGCTGCTGATACTTTCCAATCAATGGTTACATCGGATAAAGTTGGTCGTCATTCTCCTCTTTTCTATACTTCCCAACACCTGTGGAGACTAAATTCCTCGGTTTCATTCTGAGATATAGTCTGTGCTGTATTTGGAAGTTCTGGTCATGTGATCAACCAGGCATTCTCATCGGATCCAATCCCTGAATTCCAATCCTGTACTTGACCCCGTGGTGAACTTCCTGGCCCTTCACGCTGGCAGGATCTACCATTCCCACCAATGGTACATCCCACCCCCCCGCACCAACCATGGACTTCATGTGACAGTTGGGGGGTGCATTCAATGGGAAACCCCAATGGAGAATGGCAGGAGCAGAAAATTCCCCAGTAATGGTGGTTATTATCAGTGCAGACTTGATGGGCCGAAGGGCCTTTTCTGCGTTGTATGTCTCTAAGGGTGGGTCTCTCCTGGCCGCACTAGCCCCAAAATTGGAAAATCCCACCTGAGATAAACGGACTTTTGCATGGTCTGCTCCTCCCCACCCCATCCACCACCGACCTCCCCCCCACTGCCACCCCCCACCCCCCCTACCCTTCTGTTAAGATTTCCATGGGGGGCAGGATGGGAGAATTCCGCTCTATGACTCTGTGCAAATCCCACCTATTATCTCAACCATTCTCTCCCTCCACCAGCGACACACAGTGACAGCAGTGCAGACCATCTACAAGACGCACTGCAGCAACTCACCAAAGATCCTTTGTCAGCACCTTCCAAACCCGCAGCGTTTACAGCCCGGGAAGATAACTCCCTTCCTAACAGCACTGTGGGCATACCGACATCACATGGACTGCAGTAGTTTGATAAGGCAGTTCACCACCATCTCCTCAAGGGCAACTCGGGGTGGGCAATAATTGCCGGGCCAACTGGTGTGGTTGAGGCAAATAGTTTAGATTTGGGAAATTAGAAGGAAGGAGTGGAAAGTTACATTGATGGGGGGGTGAAATAGAGTTGAAGAAGGCTTGAGCGAAGAGTAAACACCAGCATTGATGAGCTGGGCTTAAGAATCACAGAACCATAACATTCTACAGTGCAGAAGGAGGCCATTCAGCCCCTTTGAGTCTGCACCGAACACAATCCCATCCAGGCCCTATCCCCATAACCATTTACCCTAGCTAGTCCCCCTGACAATAGGGGGTAATTTAATTAACACTGCAATTAAGTTATTGTGAAAATCCCCTAGTCGCCACACTCTGGCGCCTGTTCGGGCACACTGAGGGAGAATTAAGCACGGCTAATCGACCTAACCCACACATCTTTGGACCATGGGAGGAAACCGGAACACCCGGAGGACACCCAAGCTGACATGGGGAGAATGCGCAGGCTCCACGCTGACAGTGACCCAAGTCCGGAATCGAACCCGGGTCCCTATCGCTGTGAGGCAGCGGTGCGAACCACTGTGCCACCGTGCTGCCCGTCTGATTGTGTTCTGTAAATATTATGTAACGTAAAATACACGCAATGCATTGAAGATAAAAAAAACTGGGCAAAGTTTCAAATAACTGTGGCCTGATTGGGGAATCGAGTATCGGGTACAGGGTAGAGTAGGAACGGAGGGAGGTGAGAAATGGTGCGATTGTTTACTAGGCTTGGTCGAAGTAAATGGAAAACAGGTACAGGAAATGTTGAAGGAAACTGATTCAGGTAACAGATGTCAAAAAGCCGCAGGCTCTGCTCGAAAACAAGTGATGTCAGAACCAAACTCAGCAACCATCGACGAGGTTTCTTTAACCTCGTCAGTTAAAGAATGAGGTTAAAGAAACCGACGAGGGAACTTTCACAAGGATTCATTTCCAAATCGCACTCTGCCTCACCAGGAACCTTCCTGGGTCTGAGTAAGGCCAGTGGGTTGGAGAAATGTGAAATGAAACAGGAAGACGTTGAAACCAGTCAGAGACTGTAAACAGTCAAGGTGCGTGGTGACTTTCAGGGTGTGGACCTGTCGCCCCAGCTGAAGGGCTGTAAGATTGGAGGAGGAAGAGGGGAGTAGCAATGACGTTTGTACCACTTTGTCATGGTTGCCACATTCCTGGCATCGCAACACTTGACAACTCTCCCATTTGCAAAGTGCTTCGGGTCGTACCGAAAGCATGAAGTGCGCCGTGAAAATGCAAAGCTGTTCTTCTTTCTCCCCTGAGTACAAGTGCAATATTCGCCAAGACGGCATGATGTTAAGATTGAGTGTCCACAGTGATCGCAAGGGTTTTGTGCTCAGGTGAGGGGCGGAATCTTGTGCCCTCTCCCCGTGGCAGGTTTGGAGATAGGATGGGAGTGTAATTGATTGGCAGAATGATGTGTAAGGATCCCAGCGCTTCCCTACCTCATCATGATTAACTCCGTGAGGAGAAGGCCCCTGGATGGCCTTCCTGCCCCACTGCCAATTGAAGACCTGACGTGGGCAGCTAATGCCCTCTGAGGGCCTCATTCCACTGCCACTGATATTAATCTGGTGATGGGAAGGTGGCTTGCCAAGCAGAGAGCCTGGCAAACAAAGCCTGGCATCTTTGCTTAAAGGTTCTTTACTCAAAGGCACTCAGTTCCTGTTCGAGAGGCCCAGCATCGGGGAAAGGGAACACTGGAGGCCGCCCCAGCCCTTTCTGCTGGCACTGACCCACCACAAAACCCACAGCAGGGGTGCACCATTGGCAGCGAGACTGGTCGATCTGGCTGGCAGGAATGGCCAGAAAGCTCCAGCGTCAGCCTCCACCAAGGAATTTTTAAAGTTTATTTATTAGTGGCTTGCATTAACACCACAACGTTATATTTAAAAGACAACATTGCAACAGGCGCCGGGGTGTAGAGATTAGGGGATTTTCAAAGTAACTTCATTGCAGCGTTAATGTAGGCCTACTTGTGACACTAATAAATAAACCAAAAAACAATCCCCCAGTCACCACCTCCGGTCCCTGTTCAGGTACACTGAGGGAGAATTTAGCATAGCTAATGCATCTAACCAGTACGTCTTTTGGACTGTAGGAAGGATCTGATGGAAACCTATGCAGACACGGGGAGAATGTGCAGACTCTGCGCAGACAGTGACACAAGCTGGGAAGCAAACCCAGATCCCTGGCACTGTGTGCTAATCACTGTGCCACCATGCCACCAACAAGAGGGATGATGCGGCGCGGTAGCACAGTGGTTAGCACTGCTGCTTCACAGCTCCAGGGACCTGGGTTCGATTCCTGGCTTGGGTCACTGTCAGTGTGGAGTTTGCACATTCTCCTCATGTCTGCTTGGGTTTCCTCCAGGTGCTACGGTTTCCTCCCACAATCCAAAGATGTGCGGGTTAGGTCGATTGGCCACGCTAAAAATTGCCCCTTAAAGCCCTGAGATGTGTAGGTTAGAGGGATTAGCGGGTAAATGTGCAGGGATATGGGGCTGGTACAGACTCGATGGGACAAATGGCCTCTTTCTGCACTGCAGGGTTTCTATGATTCTATGATTCTAGTTCAAGAGTGTGAAATATCTGATACAATAAGTATAATGAGAGAGGAAGTTTGGGGGGTGGGGGTGGGAGGTGGGGGTGAGGGATGGTGGGGGGGGGGGTACGGTGGCATCCTTGGAGTTGGATAAATTATGCCCAGCTTGATGGATTATATGCCAGGCTGTTGGGGAAACCCAGGGAAAAAATAGTGGATGCTCTGAGCATCATTTTGCAATCATCGCTAGATGTAGACGAGGTCCCAGAAGATTGGAGGTCTGCGAATATTGTGCCATTATTCAAATAGGGCGTGATGGATAAGCCAGAACACTTATAGGGCAATCAGTCTGATTTCAGTGGTGAGCAAACTATTGGAAACTACTCTGCAAGACAGGACAAGCTATCACTTAGAAAGTCTCAGATTGTTCAGGGATAATCAGCATGGTTTTGTTAGGGGAAGATTACATCTTTCTAATTTCACAGAATTGTTAGAGGAAGTAGCAAGGAGGACTGTTGCTGTGAAAAGTCTTGAGTGACGCCCCCTATTTGTTTTGAACTGCCCTTGAGCAAAATACCCTCTGGAGGCAATTTGCAGCCCATGGTCGCCGTCAGAGGGAACGGAGACGCGGGTGGAAAATCTGGAGAGAATCAGGATTTCGCATATGTGGAGGCAAAAACCTGATTTGCACCATAATAATGCCTATCACTGGTAACTTCAGTTCCAGCTATCAAACCCAGGCCATTGACTTGGAAAAATGTAAACCATGCAAAAATGTAAACCATAAAAATGTAATGACTTTAATCAGGCATTTGAGGTGGGCCTGTTGGAATTATTAGAATCCCTGATTCAGGGCCAAATTGGCAGGCCAATCAATGGCAAAGGGTCATTTGGACTCGAATCGTCAGCTCTTTTCTCTCCTTACAGATGCTGCCAGACCTGCTGAGATTTTCCAGCGTCTTCTCTTTTGGGTTAAGGAGCCTCTTGCTTTGTATTTAACCAGGTGTGTCAGTTCCTCTGGAACTCCGAGCGTAGACTGCGTTCTGTGCGCTGCTGGGTCAGACTTGTAAATAAAGGGACTTTGGTGAAGGGACTTCTGCCTCTGAGGACTTACGACAATAATTGATCTACTTAAAAACACAGCTCACAAATAATTAATCCAGTTCACACAAGATTTAACGTTTTGTAACAGCCAATAACAGGAATGGTGACTGTTTCTCTGATTATCTGAAATTTTCCAGCACCTTTTCTCATGTCAGAATTCCGACATCGGCAATATTTGCTTTTGTTTTAATATTCTGAGTACAATTACCTCGGGCAGAAATAAGAAGTAAGGGAAAGAAGTGGTGACATCATTAATAAAGATAGAGGAGAAAGTTGAAATGGAGGCCACAGGTCTGAAGGCTCAGCATAATGCTAATCTCATATCTAGGCATCAGCTGAACATAACTACAGATACAAGTTACTGGAGTAGTTTCAATATTGTGATTTTTCAGAACAGCAAATGCAATTTCTTTTATGTCTCCCCATCTCTCTCGCCTCTCCCAGGGTGTTTGCTTTTTGAGCCGGTGCTTGGGGTCATTGGCTTCCACTCCAAGTCCCATTGGCCCTGCGCATGGGCCTTACCAACATAAAAAAGCGAAATGGCAGCACAGTGGCACAGTGGTTAGCGCTGCTGCCTCACAGCACCAGGGACCCGGGTTTGGTTCTCGGCTTGGGTCACTGTCTGTGCGGAGTTTGCACATTTTTCCCCTACTTGTGTGGAGTTTGTACATTCTCCCCGTGTCTGTGTGGGTTTCCTTTGAGTGCTCCGATTTCCTCCCACACTCCAAAGATGTGCCGATTAGGTGGATTGCCCCCTAGTGTCAGGGGGACTAGCTAGGGTAAATGTATGGCATAATGGGGATAGAGCCTGGGTGGGATTGTGGTCGGTGCAGACTTGATGGGCCAAATGGTCTCCTTCTGCACTGTAGGGATTCTATGATTCTATAAACTGCGCATGTGCACCTCTTTTCCGCCTGGCCCAGGTGAGGGAGGCCTGAGGTTTGTCATAGGCCTTGGCAAAATGATTAGAGGGAAATTGAGGAGAATGTTTTATTCATCCAGGTTGGTTGATGGGGCTCTGGAACTCACTGCCTGAAAGGGTGGTGGAAGCAGAGTCCCTCACTGCATTCAAAAAATACGGGTACTCACTTGAAACGTTACAGCTTACAGTGCTACAGAACTAAAGATGGAAAGTGGGTAGGTTGGATAACTCTATCTTGGCCAGTGCAGAAATGATGGGCATCACAGTGGCACAGTGGTTAGCAGTGCTGCCTCACAACGCCAGGGATCCGGGTTCAATTTCGGCCTTGGGTCTCTGCCTGTGTGGGGTTTGCACATTCTCCCCATGTCTGCATGGGTTTCCTCCGGGTGCTCCAGTTTCCTCCCACAGTCCAAAGATGTCAACATTAGATGGACTGGCCATTGTAAATGCATGTGATTACACAGATAGGGCAAGAAGAGAGCCTGGGTGGGATGTTCTTTTGCAGTCAGATGGGCTGAATGGCCTCTTTCTGCACAATGGGGATTTGATGGTTCTATGATGAGCCTTCCATCTATATGTAAATTCCTACTATTCTAAGTGGATCAATGAACTTGCTGTCGGGATTAAGGAAAGAGCTTCGTTAGGGTTAACTGTGAGGGCTCATGTCATTTTGTGATGTTCCAAATTGAAGCTTGCGAGTTTACTATCAAATAAATCGGTTGGACTTAATGTTCCAAATTGGCCATGTAAAAGAACCTTCTTGTCTATCGTCCCACTGAGGGCTCTCTCTAAATCCCTCCATCTCTCCCTTCCTTTAAAAAGTTATTTAAAGCTTTCCTCTTTGATAGAGTTTTTGTTGACCTGTGGTGGAGCTGAGGTGTGAAATCTGGTGGAAGTACAACAATAAAATTGATTTTCACATTAAATAAAGTATAAAATAGACCAGGGTGCTATGGGCCGAATGGCCTCTTGAGCTGTATCACTGTAGCACAGCAAGGTTCTGTGCAAATCACAAGGCAGCAATGAAGGGGCTCTGGTGGCATCACTCATTCTTTGGGGCGGGTGGCAATTAAGCGACCCCGTTGTGTCTCGATGTGAACCTAAAACAAAGACACTTTGCATTTCTTCACATCCTCTGCTGATCTTGTAATTCTGTTGGTTTTGGTGATGTCACGTGACGAAGGAGGAGAATGTACATTGAAGTGATGTTGGTTTTGCAACATGCGATCTGAAGGAGAGAAAGATCGTCCTTAAAGATACAGAAAAGAGTGGAAATGGTCCGTTAGCAGGCAACTGCTGTGAAGAGATAAACAGTGTTAATGTTCCAGGAACAGTGAGTGACCTTGTGGCAATCCTGAACCTTTCAAGATTCAGTCTCCCTAAAGTGCTTCACAGTACAGCGCAGCGAAAGAAGTACTTTAGTCACAGTTTGACGTTGAAGAGTGTATTCTTGTTCACCTTTTGACGTTAATGTTCACTCTCTTGATCCGTGAGCTGGTTAATGAGATGCTACAAAAGGTAAAAGCCAGACTTCACCATATGTAAAGCAGTTTCCTACTGCCATGGTGACCCACAACTTGTGGGTGTCCACTTCCTGCAGCAGTTCGAGCTGTTTATGATCTGAATCACGTAATATCAGGTGTGCTGATCATTCCTTCACCTCTGGCACAGTTGAGTTTCTCTGTGTCTCTGCTCCATTTCCCATCACCAAGAACGTGAACTCTAAGCAGCGCTGTGTGATCCTCAGGGCATTGCAATGCACTTCATTTGATTTGATTTGATTGGATTTATTATTGTCACATGTGTTAGTATGCAGTGAAAAGTATTGTTTCTTGCACGCTATGTAGACAGAGCATACTGTTCGTAGAGAAGGAAAGGTGAGAGTGCAGACTGCAGTGTTACAGTCAGAGCTAGACTGTAGAGAAAGATCAACTTAATGCAAAATAGGTCTATTCAAAAGTCTGATAGCAGCAGGAAAGAAGCTGTTCTTGAGTCAGTTGGTACGTGATCTCAGAATTTTGCATCTTTTTCCCGATGGAAGAAGGTGGAAGAGAGAATGTCTGGGGCGCGTGGGGTCCTTAATTATGCTGGCTGCTTTGCCGAGGCAACAGGAAGTGTAGACAGAGTCCATAGATGGGAGGCTGGTTTGTGTGATGGATTGGGCTACATTCACAACCTTTTGTAGATTTTTGCGGTCTTGGGCAGAGCAGGAGCCCATACCAAGCTGTGATACAAACAGAAAGAATGCTTTCTGTGGTGCACCTGTGAGAGTCGTAGCTCAAGATAGCTTCAGGATAACTGGGGAGAAAGGAGGATGTGATATTAACCTTACGTTAATTGCCAGCAGTTGGCCATTCCCAAGCTTAATTTGCTCTGGAATGTAGGCAACCAGGACTCCTGCACAAAGCCATCAATATGGGATCTTTCTGTGCATTAGTATGATGCCATTTGAATATGGCTGAAATTTTAATTGGATGATCTCACAGGGAAGCAGATCCCAGGCAGTAATCTTTCTTTAACTTCACTGGTGGGATTTGGTAGAGCGGGAATTCCTCCTTTCTTTCCATCCCACTTATTGAACACAAAATTCCCTCTGGATGGTCACTGTTATTGTAAAAACCCCCTAGTCACCACCCTCCAGCGTCTGTTCGTGGGGGTACACTGAGGGAGAATTTAGCATGGCCAATGCATCTAACCAGCACGTCTTTCGGACAGTGGGTGGAAACCGGAGCACCCGGAGGAAACCCACGGTGAATATGCAGACCCCGCACAGTGACCCAAGCCAGGAATCAAACCCAAGTCCCTCGCACTGGTGAGGCAGCAGTGCTATCCACTGTGCCACCGCATCGCCCTAGAAGGAGCCTGGCTGGGATATTCCAATCAATATTGAGACTGTTGGAGGCAGAAAGCGCCAGTTTAGCTGATTTCAGGTTGCCTCCCAGCTGCAGGTTTGGGTGCCTGAGCTATAGGTAAGCTTAGGGATTTCCTTCCCTACCTGGATTCAGCAGCAGCCACCACAGGGCCCTGTGTGGGGCCAGGAGTAGGCCATTTGGACACTTTAGCTGGCTCCATCATTCAATTAACTCACAGAGTCTCTTCTACCCTAAGTCCATTTTCCAGCCCAAAACTTTGATTCCATTAGACACAGGAGCATAATTAGGCCACTCGGCCCATCGAGTCTGCTCCACCATTCAATCACGGCTGATATTTTTCTCATCCCCATTCTCCTGCGTTTTCCCCATAACCCCTGATCCCCTTATTAATCAAGACTCTATGTACCTCTGTCTTAAAGAAAATGACCTCCACAGCCTGCTGTGGCAAAGATTTCCACAGATTCACCACTCTCCGACTGAAGAAATTCCTCCTCGGCTCAGTTTTAAAGGATCATCCCATTAGCCTGAAGTTGTGCCCTCTGGTTCTAGTTTTTCCTACCAGTGGAAACATCTTCTCCACGTCCACTCTATCCAGGCCTCGCAGTATCCTGTAAGTTTCAATAAGATTCCCCCTCATCCTTCTAAATTCCAATGAGTACAGACCCAGAGTCCTCAACCGTTCCTCATTTCACAAGCTCTTCATTCCAGGGATCATTCTTGTGAACCTCCTCTGGTCCCTTTCCAAGGCCAGCACGTTCTTCCTTAGATATGGGGCCCAAAACTGCTCACAATATTCCAAATGGGGTCTGACCAGAGCTTTACACAGCCTCAGAAGTACATTCCCTTAGGATCCAGGTCTCAGTCTTGAATGGTGTTGTGGTTCAGATCAGAAAACTCCAAAGTGTTTTATGGACCCTGCCTGAATCATAAGTTTTGCATCTTGAATTTGACTAGAATAAGCATGAGATGGTTCACCTCAAATATGATTCAAGTGACCCACTAGGGAGCTTTTATCAAATAACGTTTATTTAAGAATATAATCAATATGTATTTTAAGAAAATTAGCAAGAAATTTTATTATGAGAAAAAACAATAATGTATAGCCCTTAACCGATGTTCCAACCAAAAGCAACATCCAATAAACAAAACCTTTCAAACAAATTTATCAGTGCGCAGGTTAAAGGTCACATGATACTGGAATTCAGTTCCCTATGTGGAATGGTGATTTCAAATGATCTCGAAAACTCAGAGCAGCTTGTAGTCATCAGCTCCCCAAAACACCAAAACATAGATTATTTACTGGAGTGTGTCAATAAGCCTTTCTTTCAGCTAACTGATTAAACTTTCAAAGCACAACAGAGAGAGAGAGAGACTTCTTTTCCAGCTTGCTTCTAAGGTTGTCTCTAACCCTGCAGCCAAAACAAAACAAAGAACAACCCCTGTCACCTGACTGGCATACAGTATTTTTTTCTCCTCCTTTCAATGACACCGCCTAAGCCTCCGAGCATGATTTTAAAAAAACTTTTCTTAAAGGGACACCGACATGACAATGGTCTGAATAAGTGAGCACCCACGATTCCTTGAAGCTGATTCAAAGATTTCCAACCTCCCCGGTGCACAAGTTTCTCCTCGTCTCAGCTCAAAATTTCCTGAGTTTATGACCTCCTAGTTTTAGGGCGAAATTTTCCCATTGCTCCTGTCACGAGAATCGTAGTGGGCAGGAGGGTGGACCATGCAAAGAAATTTCCGGTCTAGGGATGAGCTCAGCTGGAAACCCTCTTTAGTCTCCCCGGTCAGGAGAAATGAACACTTGGTATCTTCCCGTCAAACTCTTGAAGAATTTCATACATTCCAATGTGAACACCTCACATCTGTGTCGACTCCAAAGACTATAAGCCAATTCTACTCAATGTAAGATAATGCCGCTATCACTGGGTCAGCTGATAATAAATAATATCGTTTCTCTTGTTTATATTCTAGTCTAAATGCCTCCACTGCACAGTTTTGGAGAAATGACTGCCCCTCGGGACATTGTTGAGGATGGATCTGAAGGGGCTGTTGGACTGAAGGTCTATCTCTACCACCCCACCACTCACCCTGGTGGAAGCACCTTGGATTTCAGCTCTGGAGCATACACAGCGGAGGAACTTTGTATTCTGGCAGCAAAGGCAAGCGGTGAGTGTTGTGATGTGCCTTTAAGGGATATCGGCATAAGGAGAAACCAGTCTTGGTTTCACTTAGCTTTGAGCAGACCACACACGCATAGCTCTGATGCCTTCAATATTTCTACCCATGTATAACTGTTCTCATGTGCCTAGTCTTAATAAATGAGCCCAGAACATGTTTTTCTATTCCTTTATGATAGAGTCATAGAATCCCTACAGTGCAGAAGGAGGCCATTTGGCCCATCGAGCCTGGACTGACTCTCCAACAGAGCATCCCATCCTGGCCCTCTCCTTATCCCCATAACTCCACACATTTCCCTTGGCCAATCTACTTAACCTGCACATCTTTGGACTTATGAGCAATTGGTGCCTTGTACAGTGAATAAGCCTGAGGTATTATATTGTTAGGAACACTGTATAATTTTAAGTTTAATTTATATTTGCGTGTTAGGAATGGTGGGATACGCCTTCACGGGGAGGATGTGCGGGGGTGTTGGGTGGTGGGGTATCACAAGCCCAAACTGGGAAGACTCCAGACACTCCAAATTGGCTAATTAATAGTGGGGGAGGGGAGGGATAGAGGGCTGGGGGTGGGGGGGGAGGGATGCATTGGGTGGGGGTGGGGGTGGGGGGTAGTTCCCTAGCTGAACGCTGTGTCAGGTAAGTGAGGGAGATAAGGATCCAAAATGATGACGCCCTCTCTCTAATATTTCCAAGTTTGAAGTAGAAAATGGCATTTTTTTAGATGGGCCACCACTGTGAGGTGTTGGGCGGGGTGGGAGGGGTGGAAGGCTGGGGAGGGGAAGGGTTGGTGATTCTTCCATCAAGTAGCTTGAGGCTGCTGCTGATTCCAGGCAGCGAGGCAGGCTCCCTCGGCCTCTATCGCTGACACCACCTCTCCCCCTTTCCCATCACCTTACTAGCCTTGACACCCCCCCTCACCACCTCCAGACTGTCCTCACCACTCCCACGATGGCACAGTGGTTAGCACTGCTGCCTCACCGCGCCAGGGACCCGGGGTCGATTCCCAGCTTGGGTCACTATCTTTGTGGAGTCTACACATTCTCTCCGTGTCTGCGTGGATTTCTTCCGGGTGCTCTGGTTTTCTCTCACAGCCTGAAAGACGTGCTGGTTAGGTGCATTGACCCAAACAGGGGCCGGAGTGTGGCAACTAGGGGATTTTCACAGTTACTTCATTGCAGTGTTAATGTAAGCCTATTTGTGACACTAATAAATATACTTTACCCTGACTACAACCCAAAACCCCCCTGATTATCCGACTAATACCCACCACTGACACACTGACCAACACCCCAAACACCTGACCTCCCCCCTCACCCACTTACCTTACACACTTACCCTTTCTCCATAAATATGTGGGGTTACAGGGATAGGGCTTGGGTAAGATGCTCTATCGGAGAATCAGTGCAGGCTCGATACACCTTAGTTTTACCTGCAATTACAAAGTAAGTAGTCTCACAACACCAGCTTAAAGTCCAACAGGTGTGTTTGGTAGCACGAGCTTTCGGAGCACTGCTCCTTCATCAGGTGAAGGGTAAACGCTCCAAAAGCTCGTGCTACCAAATTAAACCCGTTGGACTTTAACCTGGTGTTGTGAGACTTCTTACTGTGCCCACCCCAGTCCAACGCCAGCATCTCCACGTCATGCATTTACAAAGGCATTGAATCACCAGCAGAAAGGGCCTCCCTCAGTATGTCTGTCAATCTTTTGAAGTGCTGGATAATGTCGTGAGGTTTCCTAACATTTTGCCCCCACTGCCACCTGTGGTATAATTGCAAAAACCCACAAGCAAGTAGAATCTCCCCTTCTTTACCCTGGGAAAGTGGGGTTCTGATGTGACCATTGAAATGCACCCTGGAAACATTCTCCCATTTTCTAATTTCCTTCAACTCCAGACTCCTCCAAGATATCAGTCTTTCTCTAATTCTGGACTCTTGTGTGTTCCCTGTCATAATTCCTTCACCAGTAGTAGCTGTGCCTTCAGTTTCTGAGCCCCAAGCTCTGAAATTCCCTCATATCTTCTGCCTTTCTCCTCATTTGCCTCCTTTAACACATCTTTCCTCTTTGACCACTGCTCACCTGATTAAATAGCTTCTTGTGTGATTCAATGTTTGACAACAATCCTGGGACATGCCTCAGGAGGTTTCATTATGTTAAAAGTGGTACTTGTTGCTATTGATGTAAATACTCCTGCATATCCTTCCTAAAATCCCTGAAATATATGCCTGAACTTTCCTTTACCTTTCAACTTTTGATTCCCAACTCTGAATTTTCCACTCACTCCTCGGCAATTGGCGGATCATAGGATTGAATCTCTACAATGCAGACGAAGGCCATTCAGCCCATCGGGCCTGCAGCAATGACAGTCGCACCCAGGCCCTATCCCCATATACCAATGTATTTACCCTGATAATCCCCCTGACACAAAGGGACAATTCAGCATGGCCAATGCACCCTAACCAGCATGTCTTTCAGACTGTGGGAGGAAACCAGAGCACCTGGAGGAAACCCACGCAGACATGGGGAGAATGTGCAGACTCCACACATGATGTGGGTATGCCGGCGTTGGACTGGCGTAAACACAGTAAAAAGCCTGACAACACCAGGTTTTAGTCCAACCTATTTATTTGATAATATACTCACTAGCTTTCGGGGTTCACCTGACGAAGGGGGTAACCCCGAAAGCTAGTGAGTATATTATCAAATAAATAGGTTGGACTAAAACCTGGTGTTGTCAGACTTTTTACTGTGCAGACTCCACACAGACAGTGACCGAGGCTGGATCCCGGGTCCCTGGCGCTGTGAGGCAGTAGTGAACCCGGGTCCCTAGTGCTGTGAGGCAGTAGTGAACCCGTGTCCCTGGCGCTGTGAGGCAGTAGTGCTAACCGCTGTCCCTGGCACTGTGAGGCAGTAGTGACCCTGGGTCCCTGGCACTGTGAGGCAGTAGTGACCCTGGGTCCCTGGCACTGTGAGGCAGTAGTGAACCTGGGTCCCTGGCACTGTGAGGCAGTAGTGACCGCGGGTCCCTGGCACTGTGAGGCAGTAGTGAACCTGGGTCCCTGGCACTGTGAGGCAGTAGTGAACCTGGGTCCCTGGCACTGTGAGGCAGTAGTGAACCTGGGTCCCTGGCACTGTGAGGCAGTAGTGAACCCGGGTCCCTGGCACTGTGAGGCAGTAGTGACCCCAGGTCCCTGGCGCTGTGAGGCAGTAGCGAACCCGGGTCCCTAGCGCTGTGAGGCAGTAGTGACCCCAGGTCCCTGGCGCTGTGAGGCAGTAGTGAACCCGGGTCCCTGGCGCTGTGAGGCAGTAGCAAACCCGGGTCCCTGGCGCTGTGAGGCAGTAGTGACCCCGGGTCCCTGGCACTGTGAGGCAGTAGTGAACCTGGGTCCCTGGCACTGTGAGGCAGTAGTGAACCTGGGTCCCTGGCACTGTGAGGCAGTAGTGAACCTGGGTCCCTGGCACTGTGAGGCAGTAGTGACCCCGGGTCCCTGGCACTGTGAGGCAGTGGTGACCCCGGGTCCCTGGCACTGTGAGGCAGTAGCGAACCCGGGTCCCTAGCGCTGTGAGGCAGAAGTGAACCTGGGTCCCTAGCGCTGTGAGGCAGTAGTGACCCCAGGTCCCTGGCGCTGTGAGGCAGTAGTGACCCCAGGTCCCTGGCACTGTGAGGCAGTAGTGAACCTGGGTCCCTGGCACTGTGAGGCAGTAGCGACCCCGGGTCCCTGGCACTGTGAGGCAGTAGCGAACCCGGGTCCCTGGCACTGTGAGGCAGTAGTGAACCCGGGTCCCTGGCGCTGTGAGGCAGTAGTGAACCTGGGTCCCTGGCGCTGTGAGGCAGTAGTGACCGCGGGTCCCTGGCACTGTGAGGCAGTAGTGAACCTGGGTCCCTGGCGCTGTGAGGCAGTAGTGACCCCGGGTCCCTGGCGCTGTGAGGCAGTAGTGACCCCGGGTCCCTGGCACTGTGAGGCAGTAGTGACCCCGGGTCCCTGGCGCTGTGAGGCAGTAGTGACCCCGGGTCCCTGGCACTGTGAGGCAGTAGTGAACCTGGGTCCCTGGCACTGTGAGGCAGTAGTGAACCTGGGTCCCTGGCGCTGTGAGGCAGTAGTGAACCCGGGTCCCTGGCGCTGTGAGGCAGTAGTGAACCTGGGTCCCTGGCGCTGTGAGGCAGTAGTGACCGCGGGTCCCTGGCACTGTGAGGCAGTAGTGAACCTGGGTCCCTGGCGCTGTGAGGCAGTAGTGACCCCGGGTCCCTGGCACTGTGAGGCAGTAGTGACCCCGGGTCCCTGGCGCTGTGAGGCAGTAGTGACCCCGGGTCCCTGGCACTGTGAGGCAGTAGTGAACCTGGGTCCCTGGCACTGTGAGGCAGTAGTGAACCTGGGTCCCTGGCACTGTGAGGCAGTAGTGAACCTGGGTCCCTGGCGCTGTGAGGCAGTAGTGACCCCGGGTCCCTGGCACTGTGAGGCAGTAGTGAACCTGGGTCCCTGGCACTGTGAGGCAGTAGTGAACCTGGGTCCCTGGCACTGTGAGGCAGTAGTGAACCTGGGTCCCTGGCGCTGTGAGGCAGTAGTGAACCTGGGTCCCTGGCGCTGTGAGGCAGTAGTGAACCCGGGTCCCTGGCGCTGTGAGGCAGTAGTGAACCTGGGTCCCTGGCGCTGTGAGGCAGTAGTGCTAACCACTGTGCCAACTTGTTTCAGTTTTTTAATTCTTTCAATTATCTTTGACTGTCTCAATCTCCTCCAGGGATCTTGCCAGTCTACAACAGCCTCTTTGCTCTTGCAACTGAAGATTTGAAAGTTTGGTTCCCTCCAAGTCACATTTTCCAAGTCGATGGGTCCACTCAGCGGGTTGTTCTGTACCGGATCAGGCAAGTTGTGGCACATTTTATTTATGTTGTTGGCTCTAACAGTCAGTATAATGTTAACAAACTATATTTTTGTCTTTAGTTGCAGCAAAAAGAAATGAAAAGGAAAGCTTGCCTTTATATAGCGCCATTCCCAATCTCAGAATGCCCCACAATGCATCACAGCCAATGAATTACTTTTGGAGGTGTCCCTGGCACTGTGAGGCAGCAGTGCTAACCACGGTGCCACCATGGTGCATTGGTGCATTGGCTATGCTTAATTCTCCCTTAGTGTACCCGAAAAGGCACTGGACTGTGGCGACTGGGAGATTTTCACATAACTTCATTGCAGTGTTAATGTAAGCCTACTTGCGACTAATAAATAAACTTAAAAACTAGATCAGATTTAGCAGAAAATTGGGCTGCACTGGTTATAATATTGATTTGAAACGATCGGAGGATCAGCTGCAGAATTATATTTAGTAAGTGTCATGCTAACTTCATAGTAGTAAAGCAATGGCAGTCACCACTCTGTCAGGTAAAGGATTTGATTTGATTTATTATTGTCACATGTATTAACATACAGCAAAAGGTATTATTTCTTGTGCGTGAAACAGATAAAGCATACCGTTCATGGAGAAGGAAAGGAGAGAGTGCAGAATGTAGTGTTACAGTCATAGCTAGCATATAGAGAAAGATCAACTTAATGCAAAATAGGTCCATTCAAAAGCCTGACAGCAGCAGGGAAGAAGCTGTTCTTGAGTCGGTTGGTGTGTGACCTCAGACTTTTGTATCTTTTTCCCAATGGAAGCTAGAACAGCAAATGTCCAGAGTGCGTAGAGTCCTTAATTATGCTGGCTGCTTTGCTGAGGCAGTGGGAAATGTGGACAGAGTCAATGGATGGGAGGCTGGTTTGTGTGATGGATTGGGCTACATTCACAACCTTTGTAGTTCCTTGTGGTCTTGGGCAGAGCAGGAGCCATACCAAGCTGTGATACAACCAGAAAGGATGCTTTCTCTGGTGCATCTGTAAAAGTTGGTGACAGCCATAGCAGAAGTGGCAAATTTCCTTAGTCTTCTGAGAAACTAGAGGTATTGGTGAAAGAAACGAGACAAAGAAACGAGAGAGTGCAGAATGTAACGTTACAGTCGTAGCTAGGGTGTAGAGAAAAATCAACTTAGTGCAAGGTAAGTTCATTCAAAAGTCTGATGGCAGCAGGGAAGAAGCTGTTCTTGAGTTGATGTCTGGGCAAACACTTGAAGACTGCTCCCAAATCGAAGGATGTTCTTCCAATATCTCAAAGATCGGTCCTGGTCAAGAACGTAAGAGGAGGTTTCTTGTCTAACTGATCTTTGTCTCACCTGTCAGCTATTGGAGTGTGATAGGTCAGGTGCAGAAGGTTAAAGCAAGATGCTTCATCAATTCTGACCTCTTGTGTTGTTTATCTGGTAAACTGATGAAAATGTTACTTATTTGAAGTCACTTGTTCCCAGTACCAATTATTTCCCTCATGTGTGTTTCATAAATTAAAGTTTCAGCATTCAGGAACTGTTGGTGGTAGTTCCACACTTCCCAAAGTGATTAACCCGAGGAATTCCTAGAATGCAGTTCATTCTTGTTCTGCTTTTAAATGCTGAGCATTGAAGAGTTGCTATAAAAATCAGCTGTGTTTCTCTTTAAAGAAACTGAAAGCTATGGAGACCATCAATAGATTACAATCTGTTGCCTGGTACGTTGCAGTCCTATCACTGGCGACATGGTGGCACAGCGGTTAGCACTGCTGCCTCACAGCGCCAGGGTTGCGGGTTCGAGCCCTGAGTTGGTTCATTGTCTGTGTGGAGTCTGCACATTCTCCCAGTGTCGACGTGGGGTTTCCTCCAGGTGCTCCGGTTTCCTTCTACAATGCAAAAGATGTGCTGGTTAGGTGCACTGGCCATGCTAAATTCTCCCTCAGTGTACCCAAACAGGTGCCAGAGTGTGGTGACTAGGGGATTTTCACAGTAACTTCATTGCAGTGCTAATGTGACATTAATAAATAAGGAAATACACTATTCACCTTAATCATACTTTGTGGTAATGCATGCCCACTTGTGACACGAATAAATAAACCGTAAAACTGACAGCAGAGAGTCCTATAATTAGCATGTTTAATTTTAATGGCACAGCGGTTAGAACTGTTGTCCCACAGCGCCAAGGGCCCAGGTTCAATCCCCAGCCTGGTTCATTGTCTGCGTGGGTTTCCTCTGTGTGCGCCGGTTTCCTCCCACTGTCCAAAGATGTGCTGTTAGGTGGATTGGCCATGCTAAATTTCCCCTTAGTGTCAGGGGGATGAGCTAAGGTAAATACACAGGGTCACAAGGATAGGGCCTGGGTGGGATTATGGTTGGTGCAGACTCAGTGGGCCGAATGGTCTCCTTCTGCACTGTAGCAGTCTAATCCTGACTTGTTCTTTTATTATTTCACGGGATGAAGGCATCGCTGGCTAGGACAGCATTTATTGCCCAACCCTACTGCCTTTGAGAAGACGGTGGTGAGCTGCCTTCTTGAATCGCTGCAGTCCATCTGACGTAGGTACACCCACAGTGCTGTTGGGGAGGGAGCTCCAGGAATTTGACCTAGCGACTGTGAAGGAACAACGATATGTTTCCAAGTCAGGATGGTGAGTGACTTAGCTGGAAACTAGCAGATGGTGGCGTTTGCATGCATCTGTGGCCTTCATGCTCCCAGGCGGTAGAACCCATGGGTATAAACACATTGGAAGCAAAGGCACATCAGACTGACACCAGGAATGTTGAGGAACGCTTGCAGAGGTTAGATTTGTATCCACTGGAGTTCAGAGGGGAAAGAGGAGACTTGATTAAAACCTTTAAAGCCAGTAGATATTGACAGGGTAAATGTGGAGAGGATATTTTCTCTGGTCAGAGAATCTGGAACTAAAGTCCAGTGTTTAAAAATAAAGGGTCACTCATTTAAAACAGAGATGAGGAGAAGATTTTTCTCTCAGCAGGTGGTGAGCTCCTGGATCTCTCTTCCCCAAAAACCGGTGGAAGCAGAATCTCTGAATATTTTTAAGGTAGAGTTAGATAGATTCCTGATTAATGGAGTGGGCGCAGGGGGGGGGGAACGAGGAGGCGAAAGGCTATCAGACGTCAGCTGGAATGTGGGGTTGAGATGACAATCAGATCAGCCATGATCTTATTGAACGACAGAGCAGGCTCGAGGGCCCGAGTGGCCTACTCCTGCTCCTAATCCTAATGTTTGTTTTTAAGGTGCTATCGAAGGCTTTTTGTCGAAGTCCCGTGTTTGGTTTTTTTGCAACCCTACATCCAAAATACCCCAGTCCTGAGATGGATGGCACAGTGGCACGGTGGTTAGCACAACGCCAGGGACACGGATTCAGTTCTGACCTCGGCTCACTGTCTGTGTGGAGTTTGGCCATTCTCCCCGTGTCTGCGGGGATTTCCTCCGGGTGCTCCGGTTTGTTCCCACAGTCCAAGGATCAACAAAAAGCAGCACAGCACAGGGACAGGCCCTTCAGCCCTCCAAGCCCGCACCAACCTTGATGTCCACCTAAACTAAAACCGTGTGCACTTACAGAGTCCACGTCCTTCCATTCTCATCCCATTCATGTATTCATCTAGATACCCCTTAAATGCAACAATCATACCTTCTCCCTGGGCAGAATTCCAAACATTCACTGCCTTCTGTGTCAAAACCTTGCCTCGCACATCTCATCTAAAAGTTTCCCCATGCACCTTAGACTTGTATCCCCTATTAGTTGATTTTTCTACTGTAGAAAAGAACATCTGACTGTCCACTCTATCCACGCCACTCATAATTTTGTAAACCTCTATCAGGTCACCCTTCAACCTCCAGTGAGAACAAACCAAATTGATCCAACCTCTCCTCACAGTTAGTACCCTCCGGACCAGGCAACATCCTGGTAAACCTGTTCTGTACCCTCTCCAAAGCATCCACATCCTTCTGGTAGTGTGGCGACCAGAATTGTACACAATATTCCAAATGAGCTGCAGCATGACCTGCCAATTTTCCTGCTCAGTGCCCCGCCCGATGAAGGCAAGCATGCCGTATGCCTTCTTGACTACCTTATCCACCTGCCACTTTCAATGATTGGTCAACATGTATGCCCAGATCTCTCTGCCTGTCAATACTCCTAATGGTTCTACCATTTACTGTATAATTTCTACATGCATTGGACCTTACAAAATGCAGTCCCTCACATTTGTCCAGATATGCAGGTTAGATGGATTGGCCATGCTAAATTCCCCCTTACTGTCCCAGGATGTGTAGGTTAGGGGGTTTACTCATGGTGAAGGTGTGGTGTTATGGGGATAGGGTGGGGGAGACGGCCTAGGTGAGAAAGTTGGTGCAGATTCGATGGGCCGAATGGCCTCCTTCTGTACTGTCGGCATTCTATGATTTTATGGTTAGTCCTCTAACCGGCTGATGTTTCACAGATACCTGGAGAATTCTTAATATCGTGCTGAATTTCAGAATGAGAAAGATAATCTCATATACTAACCACACCTTCCGCTACCCACCCCCCACCCCACCCCCGAACCTTGTAAAACCTATCTCATCCAAAAGCAAGAGATTAGAATGAAGCAACGATATCCCCAACTGGGTTGAAGTTCTTGCATTGGAAGGAACGGTTTGTCCTGTTGAAAATCGTAAACAGGAAACTTTACCCCGCTCAATGCGCAAAGCAATGATCAACGGCTGAGATTATCTCTGCTTTTTCCTACGCCACAGTTGAAGATTAGAACAAAGTCTTCCTCTCAGTTGCGTGAGTGGCAGTGACCACCTTCTCGATTCAAGCTCAACTCCTGAATTTGACCATGTAATGGAGGCTGACCCTCCAACACTGAGAGAGTGCTGTAGTGTCAGGGGTGCCGTCTTTTAGATGAGATGTTAATCCAAGGGTCTGTCATTCTGTTCTGATTAATGCAGCGTAGGTGGCATGGTAGCTCAGTGGTTAGCATTGCTGCCTCGCAGCTCCAGGGACCCGCGTTCGATTCCCAGCTTGGGTCACAGTCTGTATGGCATTTGCACATTCTCCCCGTGTCTGCGTGAGTTTCCTCTGGGCGTTCTGGTTTCCTCCCACAGTCTGAATGATGTGCTAATTAGGTGCATTGACCTAAATAGGCGGCAGGCTGTGGCGGCGAGGAGAATTTCACAGCAACTTCATTGCTGTGTTAATCAGTCTTACTTGTGACTAATAAATAAAATTTACTTTTAAACAATTCCACATGACAGCATTCTAAACAAAAAAAGGAGGTTGCGTTTGGTAACAGGGAACACTATTTTCTCTCAACCCAACATTAACCTGGCGTTTAACCATTTCAGAGGATCATGAACATGCAGTCAGTGCTCAGAGCCTGTGCATTGGGCCTATAGCTAATCCTGATCTCAACTGTCCCATCTGACTGGGCCCCATATCATTTTAAGACCCTGCCCAGCCAGCAATCTTCTGACCTCAGATTTAAAATTAGCCAGTGCTGTTTTTGAGATCTTCCTGTGCACAAATTGACTGCAGTATTTGTCTGCACAGCCACAGCAACCTCAGTGCACAAGCTTGAAGTTTGTTTATTATTGTCACAAGTAGGCTCCCATTAACCTTACAATGGAGTTACTGTGAAAATCCCCTAGTCGCCACACTCCAGGGCCGGTTCAGGTACAACGAGGGTGAACTTAGCATGGCCAACGCACCTGAACAGCACATCTTTCGGGTTGTGAGAGGAAACCGGAGCACTCAGAGGAAGCCCACGCAGACACGGGGAGAATGCGCAGACTCTGCACAGACAGTGACCCAAGCGGGGAATCGAACCTGGGTCCCTGGCACTGTGAGGCAGCAGTGCTAGCCACTGTGCCAACGTGCCAGCGTGCCACCCCCAGGGCTTGACTGACTGTTAAACCCTGTGAGGTTTTCGCTTCCTCCTCCTGTGACCTAAGCCTTTTCAAAATCGTGAATGGCCCGGATTTCATGTCGTCAGTGACAGTGGAATTGTTGGAATTCTCCACCATTCCTCTCTGGAATCTGACAGCCACTTCTGTAAATGTGGAAACGCAGAAGTCAGTGATTCTGTGCATCTCCAGAGGGAGTGATTTGTTAAGGTTCTGCAGAATGCAGTCAATTAG
This sequence comes from Carcharhinus amblyrhynchos, assembly GCF_965287045.1. NCBI lineage: Eukaryota > Metazoa > Chordata > Chondrichthyes > Carcharhiniformes > Carcharhinidae > Carcharhinus > Carcharhinus amblyrhynchos. The sequence continues at coordinate 9,548,024 of NC_137349.1, read as the reverse complement.
AAATCACTGAATGGATGAAAGCTTCCACTTTTAGCTTTGATGTCAACCTGTTAAAAAATGTAGCTAATCTGGATCATTGTCACATTGCTGTTTGTGGGAGCTTGCTGTGGGCAAATTGATTTGATTTTCATTTATCATTGTCACATGCATTAGCATAGAGTGAAAAGTACTGCTTCCTGCGTGCCATACAGACAAAGCATACTGTTCATAGAGAAGGAAAGGAGAGAGTGCAGGATTTAGTGTTACAGTCATAGCTAGGATGTAAAGAAAGGTCAACTTGATGCAAGGTAGGTCCATTCAAAACTCTGATAACTACACTAAAGATGAGGTGAAACTGAATGTTTGAAGATATCCAGTAAATTCACAATTATTGATAACTGCCTCTGAAAGAATAATTTTGTTTAATGTCAAATCACAGAATCCTTACAATGCAGAAGGAGACCCATTGAGACTGCACCAACTCTCTGACAGAGCATCTTAGCCAGGCCCACTCTCTCCACCCTACCCTATCCCTGGAACACCACATACTTACCATGACTAAACCGCCTAACTGACACATCTTAGGACAGTAAGGGGCAATTTAGCATGGCCAACCCACCTAACTTGCACATCTTTGGAGTACGGGAGGAAACTGGAGCACCCGGAGGAGGAAACCCACGCTGACACAGAGAGAACGCGTAAACTCCACACAGACTGTGATCCACGATTGGAATTAAACCTGAGTCCTTGGCATTGTGAGGCAGCCGTGCTAATCACAATGCCACTGTGCTGCCCTTTTTCTTTTATAATAAGGAGTTCCACAGATTTTTAAAATAGAATAGAATCCCTACTGTACAGAAGGAGGCCATTCAGCCCATCAAGCCTGCGCTGTCAACAATGCCACCCTATCCCCGTATCTCTACATATTTACCCTCCCTGAAGCTAGAGTCAATTTAGCATGACCAATCCACCTAACCTGCACATCTTTGGACTCTGGGAAGAAAGCGGAGCACCCAGAGGAAACACACGCAGATACAGGGATAATGTGCAAACTCCACGCAGACAGTGACCCGTGGCTAGAATTGAACCCAGGTCCCTGGAGCTGTGAGGCAGCAGTACTAACCATTATGTCACTGCTAGCGGCGGGGTTGGGACCAGAGAATCCCACCACTAGCAAACAGCGCCATCTCCTGCGATGGAAACACACGGCTGGGAGGCCGGGGAATCTCACCCCCACATCATCTACTCAAAATGTTTTGAGATAGTTAATAAACATGACATGGCGTTGCCCATATTCCATGAATGAACAAGAGAGGATAAGACTATTGTCTCTGTCATTCATGCTGACTGTCTTGTCTCTCTCTCCCTCTCTACGTAGATTCTTCTTCCCCAACTGGTTTGGACAAGGCAGCAAGAAATCCTACCGCTATGATGTAACGAAGGAGCGCATTAACACCGTATTGGATTATTCTGTCATTGACTACCTCTTTGCTCAGGTAATTAAGAAGCTCTTACACCTTAGAAAATATGAACCAGGCTGGAATCTTGCTAACGTGAGGAAATGTTCACTGAATTGCTTGTTGGATGAGGAATGGTTGAGGACTCTGAGTCTCTACTCGTGGGAGTTTAGAAGGGTGAGGGGAGATTTTATTGAAACTTACAGGATACTGCGAGGTCTGGAGAGAGTGGACATGGAGTGGATGTTTCCACTAGTAGAAAAAATCTAGAATCAGAGGGCACAATCTCAGGCTAAAGGGACGATCCTTTGGGACACAGAATTCCTTCAGCCAGAGAGCGGTGAATCTGTGGAACTCTTTGCCGCAGAAGGCTGTGGAGGCCGGGCCATTGGATGTCTTCAAGACAGAGATAGATAGGCTCGTGATTAATAAGGGAATCAGGGGAAAAGGAGGAGAATGGAGATGAGAAAAGTATCAGTCATGATTGAATGGAGGAGCAGACTTGATGGGCCGAGTGGCCTAATTCTGTCCTCTGTGTTATGGCCTAATTCCGAGAGAGCTGCCCAGGATAAATGTTAGAAAACACTTCTATGGGCAGAGAGTGGTGAAGGTTTGAAACTCTCTCCCTCAAATAGCAGGGGGTGCTGGTTCAATTGTTAGATTTAAATCTGAGATAGACACATTTCTATTGGCCACGCGTATCAAGCAATTTATTAATTCATGAGACATGGATGTCACTGGCTAGCAGACATTTATTGCGATCCCTAACTCCCCTTGTTCAGGAGGCAGTTGAGAGTCAACCACATTGCTGTGGCTCTGGGGTTATATGTAGGCCAAACCAGGTAAGGACGCAGATTTCCTTCCCTAAAGGGCATTAGTGAACAAGATGGGTTTTTTCCACAATTCATTTCATGGTCATTGGTAGATTCTTAATTCCAGACTTTTTATTTTAGTGAATTCAAATTCCACCATCTGCCGTGATGGGATTCGAAACCAGGGCCCCAGAACATGAGTTCAGTTTTTGGATTAATCGTCTAGGGTTAATACCACTAGGCCATCACCACTCCTTAAGTGATTTGGGCCTAGGGCAGGTACATGGAGTTAGGCAGAGATCAGCCTTGATCTTATTGAATGGCAGAGCGAGCTCGAAGGGTTGAATGGCCTATTCCTGTTCCTATGTTCCTATCATTGGTTGAAGTCAATATGTCAAAGATTTCTAAAGATAGCGACAGAGTTTAATAAAATGAAAAGGCAAATAAAGCATTGCATCCATGACTGGAGGAATAGAATTGAAAAAAGTGAAGTTCTGTTGGGCTTGTATTGGTTTGATCATGTGTCACAGCACACCTCTACACCATGAAAACATTTTGAGGCATGCCTCCTATTTTCTCTGTATTCTCTCTGTACTGGAAATTTTGCTTTTAATTTCTCTCTGCCCTCTTGCCTGTTTTTTTACACCCTTTCCTTGCCTCTCTCGCTTCTGGCGGGGTCTTTGCGCTCTTTTTGAGAGTTTGCTTTACTTGCGGGGGCGCAGGGGGCCTTTGTCTCCAGCTCCATGGGCCTGACCAACATAAGCAATCTAAACCACAACACGTGTGGCACTTTCCCGTCTGGTGCATGCCCGGGAGGCCCGAGACTCATCGGGTCTTGCAGATATTGACCGCAGAGCTGACGGCAAGGATTAGTTTTAATTCACTCACATGAATTTTGAGTCATTTTGAACCTTTTTTGAAGGAACACTTGGGGCTTTCCAGGTTACAGTAGTGTGCCACAGCACAGCACGCAGATAGGGAACCACTGGGTTAGAGAACACTTGGAATACGGTGCACAGTTCCGATCATGATGTTACAATAGAGATATAGAGCTGGAATTTCTAGTTATCAGCAGGATAAGGGCAGTGGGACAGGAAATGTGCAGTCCCCTTGCTCCACGAGGGATGCTGGCCACTTAATGTTGTGAGCAGGGCTTTGTACTCAATCAAACTCATAGGGTAGAGAGTGCAGCAGGAGAGGGCCAGCTTTAGACTAAACCAAGCCTTAACATAATCCTGCTCTTGCTAATAAGGACATTCGTTACTTCAATATCTGAGGAGTTGCGGATAGTGCCGAACATTGAGGAGTCACCAGTGAACATCCCCCTTTCTGACCTTATGATGGAGGGAAGGTCATTGATGAAGCAGCTGAGGATGACTGGGCCTTGGACACTACCCTGAGGAATTCCAGCAACGATGTCTTGGGGCTGAGGTGATTGAACTCCAATAACCTTACGATCATAAGACAAAGGAGCAGAAATTAGGCCACTTGGCCCATCTAGTCCACTCTGCCATTCAATCATGGCTGATATTTTTCTCACCCCCATTCTCCTGCCCTTTCCTCATAACCCCTGATCCCCTTATTAATCAAGGACTTGTCTATCTCTGTCTTAAAGACACTCAATGACCTGGCCTCCACAACCTTCTGTGGCAAAGAGTTCCATAGATTCCTCACTCTGGCTGAAGACATCCCTTCTCATCTCTGTTTTAAAGGATGATCCCTTTAGCCCTCTGGTCCTACAAGTGGAAACTTCCTATCCACGTCCACTCTATCCAGGCCTCGCAGTATCCTGCAGGTTTCAATAAGATCCTCCCTCATCCTTCTAAACTCTTACGAGTACAGACCCAGAGTCCTCAACTGTTCCTCATACGATAACCACTTTCCCTTGTGCCAAATTTGACTCCAACCTAGTGGAGAAATTGGCCCTGATTTCCATTGACCCCAGTTTGTCTAGGGCCTCTTGATGTTCCTTTGACCCCTCAGTCAAATGGAGCCTCGTTGTCACTCTCACCTCACCTATTGAGTTTAACACTTTTGTTCGCATTTGGACCAAGTTTGCATTGAGGTCAGGGGTCAAATTGCCTTGGCAGAACCCAACCTGAATGCTAGTGAGCAGGTTGTCGTTAAGAGAGTGTCACTTGATGGCACATTTGATGACACATTCTATCACTGTTTTACCTAGAAAGTGGGGAGAATGAGGAAAACGCTACCACAAAATGTGATTAAGGCGAATAGTATAGATGCATAAAGACATGAGGGAGAAAGGATTTGAATGATATGCTGATAAGGTGAGATAAGGTAGGGTGGGAGTCAGTTAGTTGAAGGGTCAGTTACGAGGAGACACAAGTTAAAAGTGAGGGGTGGGAGGTTTAGGAGGGATTTGAGGAAAAGCTTTTAAAGCCAGAGGGCGGTGACGGTCTGGAATGTGCTGCCTGGGAGGGTAGTGGAGGCGGAATGCCTCACATCCAGTACCTGGATGAGTACTTGCCATAACATTCAAGGCTATGGGCCAAGTGATGGCAAGTGGGATTAGGTGGGCAGGTCAGGGACTTTCACCATGAAGGGCATCATCATGAAGGGCCCTGGCCTGCCCACCTAATCCCACTTGCCAGCAGACTCGATGGGCTGAAGGGCCTCTTCTGAAATGTAGTATTCTGTGATTCTGTGATTCCGGAAGGAAGCTCATATGCATGATAGAAACCAGTGTGGAGAAGGTGGGGGCAGGTGGCCTGTTTTGGTGCTTTTCATTCTTTATAAAATATTTAAAGCCAATCTGACAGAGCTAGTCTATCTGCTGTGTAGTCATGAAGCAGAATAATTTCAGGGAGAATCTTCCTGTTTTGAGGGAAAGCAAGAGGCCCGAAATGAAATTGACATAAATATTTATGAGAATGCATGTTAAGCTCCAGATACGACCCACTCCCAGATGTTACACTTTGTGTAAACCATCAATAAATCACACTTCAACACATCTTTAAATAAAACTTTGCAAACGGAAAGATAACTGATTATTGCTGGCTGTTTTGCTAACCTTGAGATAGGAGAGGTTAGGAGATAACTTAGAAAGGATCCCAGCTGCTCACACTCTGGAGAACTTCCAACAACAGAACTTGTTAGTTTTTATTTTCAGTTTGCTGTTCATGTTGCTCTACATTGGAGAGACCAAACACAACTTCTGTTTCGCAGAACACCCTCTGTTCGGCCCATGAGTGGGAGCCCGAGCTTTCAGTTGCCCGCCATTTTAATTCTCCAGCCAAGTCCCACTCTGACCTGTCTCTCCTTAGCCTCCTGTACTCTTGTCATGAGGTTGGATGGAAGCTAAGGGAGCTGTATTGCTTCTTTTAATTTGGCATTTTACAGCCTTCTGGACTCAACACTGAGTTCAGCAACTCAGATCATGATAGCTACCCCATTTTGTTTTTCAGAAAGGGTAGGGGAGGGGGGTGAGGAAGGCGGGGAGGTGGGGGGGGGGGGGGGGGGGGGGGGCGTCCAGCCCCATTTCTGACCAATCCCAGGAAAATCCCAGGAGGGAAAATTAAACACAACACGACCTTTAGAACTCAGTGCCCTATCCCATTTTGGCCGTGGCAAAGGTTTTAATCAGCAGTGTGAGAGTCAGGAATCCTTGGACCAGGCTGAGAAATGCTCTTGGAAGATGGATAAGGCTTGCTTAACTGTCAAGCATGGTGGCGCAGTGTCAGCACTGCTGCCTCACAGCGTTAGGGACCCGGGTTCGATTCCTGGCTTGGGTCTCTGTCTGTGCGGAGTCTGCACATTCTCCCTGTGTCGGCGTGGGATTCCTGCAGGTTCTCTGATTTCCTCCCTCAGTCTGAAAGACGAGGTGGTTAGGTGTATTGGCCATGCAAAGTTCTCCCTCAGTGTACCCCAACAGGCCACAGAGTACAACTAGGGGAGTAACTTCATTGCAGTGTTGATGTAAGCCTACTTGTGACACTAACAAAAGAACTTAGAACTCTTTCAATTTTAGAAAAAGTCTTGGCTAGAATTGTCAGCGATTGTTGAAAAATTCTCTTCCGATTCTGTTGATGGATAGGCCAGCGTCAATTCCCGCAATGTTTGTTGACATTTCCTTAAAGGATATGATTATGTTATTATGCAAATTTGGCTGAGTGCCCAAAGCTACAATAATCTCAGCAGAACATTCTGAGCCCACAGTTTGATTGACAGATGAAAGAGTATTAAATCAGTAACTGTTTTTTTGATATGGGGTGTGAATAAAAGTTTGATTTGGTTTTGTAATAGATTAAGCAGTTTGAATGGGTTTCATGAAAGAGAGATATTTTTTCAGTATCAATTGGGCCAGTGGGCTGACGAATGGCAGGTGGAGTTTAATTTAGATAAATGCGAGGTGGTGCATTTTTTTGGTAGATTGAACCAGGGCAGGACGTACGCAGTTAACGGGAGGGTGTTGGGGAGTGTTACTGAACAAGGAGATCTAGTGTACAGGTTCATAGTTCCTTGGAAGTGGAGTCACAGGTGGACAGAGTGGTGAAGAAGGCATTCAGCATGCTTGGTTTCATCGGTCAAAACACTGAATACAGGAGGTAGGACGTCTTGTTGAAGTTGTACAAGACATTGGTAAGGAATATTGTATACAATTCTGGTCACCCTATTATAGAAAGGATATTATTAAACTAGAAAGAGTGCAGAAAAGATTTACTAGGATGGTTTGAGTAATAAGGAGAGACCGGATAGACTGGGACTTCTTCCTCTGGAGTATAGAAGGCATCGATCCCAGGTCCCTAACGCTGTAAGGCAGCAGTGATCTTACCAAGGTCTATAAAATAATGAGGGATATAGAACAGCTAGATAGTCAATATCTTTTCCCAAAGATAGGGGATTTTAAAACTAGAGGGCATAGGTTTAAGTTGAGAAAGGAGAGTTAAAGAAGGGCCCAGAGGTGCATTTTTTTCACTCAGAGGTTGGTGAGTGTCTGGAACAAGCTGTCAGAGGTAGTAGTAGAGATGAGTACAATTTTGTCTTTTAAAAAGTGTTTAGACAGTTACGTGGGTAAGGTAGGTACATGGGCCAGATGTGGGCAATTGGGACTAGCATAGGGGTTTAAAAAGAAAGGGCAGCTTGGACAAGTTGGGCCAAAGGGCCTGTTTCCAGGCCGTAATCCTGTATGACTCTAAGTGTGTAGAGCAAAATATTAGAATTTTAGAACTTTATTTTGTTTCATCTCCACTGGCTCCTGATGTCTGCCCATGGTGGATATTGGGTAAGTTGGCATTCAGCTGGCATGGAATATATGAGTGCCATGACAGTGGATGGGTGTAATGGGTTGCCATTGTGTTGGTGTAGAGGCCATTGCGGGGATATGGAGACTGCGTGTGGGTAAGGGGGTGTAAAGGTGCAACACCGGAAGCTCTGTTTCTATTATAACAGGATTGAAGTTCCAGAAAACTGAGGTGGGCCTTCTAACCAGCCTGCCTCAGCACTTGCCTGCTCTTGTGGCCATCTGGGTTCTGCTTTGAGGGTCAATGGGCCCGACTCTATTTTGCAGCCCCCTGCCCTTGGAGAGGAAATTGTGCATAACCAGGGTCTTTAAACCAAGAAGCGTCCTCCAAGTTGGAAATGTCGGTACGGTGGTACAGTGGTTAGCACTGCTGCCTCACAGCGTCAGGGACCTGGGTTCAATTCCAGCCTCGGATCATTGTCTGTGTGGAGTCTGCACGTTATCCCCATGTCTGCGTGGGTTTCCTCCAGATGCTCTGGTTCCCTCCCACAGTCCAAAGGGTTAGGTGGATTGGCCATGCTAAATTGTCCTTTAGTGTCAGACAGATTAGCAATGTAAATAGATGGGGTTTTGGCGATAGGGTGGGACTGTTGTCGGTATAGGTTCAATGGGCTGAATGGCCTCTTTCTGTATGGTTGGGATTCCATGATTCTCTGTCCTGACTTGAGCTAGCCACCTTAACTACGAATATCAGATGCTCGGCATTCGTAATCTTTCTCTTCTTACTTTTAGTTCCATCTTGAGTTTCTTTGCTTTTTCTTATGTCATCACCTTTACTTTGGTATCATCAGCCAACTCTGCACCCCACCCCATTATTGACTTTCCTCTCTGTTCTTCACCCCCACCGCCCCCCCCTACCCCACCCTGCTCTGCCCTTCCTTTCTTTGCCTCTGTAGTTCCTTAAGACCTCTGACATCTCAAACGTTTTTGCAATTCAGGTGAAAAGTCATCGTCCTGAAGCGATTGACTTTGTTTCTGTCTTCACAAACACCACCAGACCTGCTGGGAGGTTCCAACACTTACTGCTCACGTTTTGAGGTTACCAATCGACTTCCTGCCTTGGTTGCTTAAACGCCTTGTAGAAAGTACCTGAATAGCTCCCTCTGATAGGGGACTAAGTTAGCAATGAAATATCGCCTCCCTCTCATAGAGTCATAGAGCTTTATAGCACGGAAACAGGTCCTTTGGCACAACTTGTCCATGCCTCCCAGTTCTTACCATTAAGCTATTGCCAATTGCCTGTCTTTGGCCCATATCCCCCCATACCCATTGTACCCATGTAACTATCTAAATGCTTTTTAAAAGACAAAATTGTACCCGCCTCTACTACTACCTCTGGCAACTTGTTCCAGACACTCACCACCCTCTGTGTGAAAGAATTGTCCCTCTAGACCCTTTTGTGTCTCTCCCCTCTCACCTTAAACCTAAGCCCTCCAGTTTTAGACTTCCCTACCTTTGGGAAAAGATGTTGACCATCTAACTGATCTGTGCCCCTCATTATTTTATAGGCTTCTATAAGATCACCCCTCAGCCTTCTACGCTCCAGAGAAAAAAGTCCCAGTCTATCCAGCCTCTCCTTATAACTCAATCCATCAAGTCCCAGTAGCATCCCAGTAAATCTTTCTTGTTTAATAATATCCTTTCTATAATCGGGTGACCAGAACTGTACACAGTATTCCAAGTGTGGCCTTACCAACATCTTGTACAGCTTCAACAAGACGTCCCAACTCCTGTATTCGATACTCTGACCAATGAAACCAAGCATGCCGAATGTCTTCTTCACCACTCTGTCCACCTGTGACTCCACTTCCAAGGAGCTATCAACCTTTCCCCCTAGATCTCTTTGGTCTATAACTCTCCCCAACACCCTACCATTAACCAAGTCCTGTCCTGATTCAATCTACCAAAAAAATGCATCACCTCGCATTTATCTAAATTAAACTCCATCTGCCATTCATCAGCCCAATTGATCAAGATCCCATTGCAATCTGAGATAACCTTCTTCGCTGTTCACTATGCCACCAATCTGAAGTCTCAAGCAGCAAAGAGCAATGCCACAGGAGATTAGCCAGATTAGGGATTCAGAGTGTGAAGTTAACTGCAGAGGAAAGTGTACATATTTAGCTCAAACCTCTTTGAGTTTGGGAGATGGCGAGGTGGCCTGGTCAAGGTCATTGAAAATGTTTGAGATATTTGACAGGGAGAAACTATTTCCTCCGGGTTGGGAGCATGAGGGGATATAATTTATAAAATTAGAGGAGGATGAGTCTGGGGCAAAGTACGAGACACGACTCACATAAAAGGCGGAATGTTCTGGATCCGCCAGCAGCTAGAAGCTAGGGGAGCTGGTGGATGGACGAGGGAACTTACGTCAGGCCAGAAATCAATTTCCCAACATGGGGAGGAACTTTAGGAGGGCCAGTCACACAGAGGCTGAAGGATGAAAGGAGGAAGGGTTAGAAGGGGAGGGTAGATTGCTGGCTGGGCGCAAAGGGGGAAGGTTTAAGTCTGGCATCAGGAATGTGGGCCTGGCAACTTGTTCCTCATCACTTGTTGCACGTACGATGAACTCACCAGGGCAAAACTGCCTGTGCGCAGTCTTCCCACAAATCCAGCTCTCCCTGCCCATCTCCCCCACCCTAACCCCCACTCTGACTTCCGCTCCCACTGCCACATCTAGACATTAGAGTGGAAGATTGGAAGATTCCACCCAAAGATGGTGGCACAGTGGTTAGCACTGCTGCCTCACAGTGCCAGGGACCCTTGTTCAATTCCTGGTTTGGGTCACTGTCCGTGCAGAGTCTGCATGTTCTCCCCATATCTGCATGGGTTTCCTCCAGGTGCTACTGTTTCCTCCCACAATCTGAAAGACATGCCGATTAGGTGCGTTGACCATGCTAAATTCTCCTTCAGAGTACCTGAACAGGTGCCAGAATAGGGCAACTGGGGGATTTTCACAGTAACTTCACTGCAGTGTTAATGTAGGTCTACTTGTGACACTAATGACTAAAAAGAAATAAAATAAACTAGAGTTATGCCACAGGAGAAGGCCATTCGGTCCATCAAGTTCATGCTGGAGATGTAAAACTTTGGAACTCTCTCTCTGACAGGCTGTGGACACCAGGGGACAATGGAAAGTGTGACTGATGGATATTTATTTGCGGAGTGTAATAAGTTCTCGGAGGCAAAGGTCCCTTCACCAAAATCCCTTTATTTACAATTCTAACAGTCAGCATCTACCTTCAGGAGCACCAGAGGGAGGGACACTCCCAGTTCAATGCAAGGAAAAGACTCCCCAATCAGCCCCAACAATTGACTCCTTAATCAGGGACCTCATATTCCAATAGGCCAACCTCCATGGCCTGATTGTAGTCATTACAGGGACATGGATAAGTGGGAAGGTGGAATTGAATTGCAAATCAGATGTGGTCAAATTAATTGTGATATGGAGATGCCGGTGTTGGACTGGGGTAAACACAGTAAGAAGTCTCACAACACTAGGTTAAAGTCCAACAGGTTTATTTTGGTAGCAAAAGCCACTAGCTTTCGGGCCTCTGACTATTTGTCAGGTGAGTGGAGAGTCAGAGAGTGAGAACTCTCTGCATTCACCTGACGAAGGGTGAAAGGCCCAAAAGCTCGTGGCTTTTGCTACCTGTAGGACTTTAACCTGGTGTTGTAAGACTTCTTACTGTGTTAAATTAATTGGCAGTGCAGACCTCAGCACAATCTCCTGTTACCATTCTAATAGTTAATTACTCACTGACCTGTCGGGTTCTAAAACTGCTCAGGATCATTAAAGCGTTGCTGAGGTAAATGTGGCTTTCTCGAAGAGGAAACTCAACCTTACTGAAAACATCTTATCAGGGTTTGCCGTACGAGGAAACAGGACTTATCAAACTTGCTAATCATCGCTGTGTTGTATCTTGTCTCTATTTAGTCACGCACCGACTTTGTCAGTGGCCGCATCAAGGTTCCGTTGGACTTGCAGATGCAAGAGGAGTGCCTGGGAATGGCGGTCTTGGATATAATGAGGATCTCAAAGGAGAGGAAATGGAACCTACAACAGATCTGTGATCAAGTCAGGTGGGATAGTGCGGAAGTCCGATTGTACCTCCCCATTCCCCAAAGACCACCACCCCCACCACACCTCCACCGTCCCCCCCCCACCAAACAATATTAGAACAAAGAACAAAGAAAATTATAGAAGAGAAAATGCTGGAAAATCTCAGCAGGCCTGGCAGCATCTGTAAGCAGAGAAAAGAGCTGAAGTTTCGAGTCCAGATGACTCTTTGTCAAAGCTAACAGGCAGAGAAAGTGGGAGATACTTATACTGCAGGGGGACGGAATGAAAGATGAGTCATAGCGACAAAAACAAGGGGAAAGGCTGCTAATGGCAGCCTGAGGAGAGAATATGCTACCAGACCTGCTGAGATTTTCCAGCATTTTCTCTTCTGGTTTCAGAGTCCAGCATCCGCAGTAATTTGCTTATATAAAGAAAATTACAGCACTGGAACAGACCCTTGGGCCCTCCAAGCCTGCACCAACCATGCTGCCCATCAGAACTAAAGTCCCGTACCCTTCCACAGACCATCTTCCCCTAAAGAACAAAGAAAGAGTCTCTGTCCTTCCTCCTTTGGAACTCTTCTTAAAACTCCATCTCTTTGACTGCCCCCTTCTCCCATACACCTGATCACTTCCCCCTCCTCCTAAATGCGCCTAGTTTGGGGGCGTTTAAGAGGTCTGTGGACAGGTTTATGGACGAAAAGGGATTGGTTTAGGTTAGTGGGTCATTGTTGTTGTTTTTTTTTAACTGGTCAGCGCAACATCATGGGCCGAAGGGCCTGTTCTGCGCTGTAATGTTCTATGTTCTATGTACTCCCACAACCTCGCTTCGCCCCAAGGGACACTCTCTGCAGCTGGCTAGCTTAATAGGCTCAGGCCTCAGAGTGATCCGTGCGTCCCTCCTGGTCCAAAATGGGTGCACCCAAATTTCTAGATCAAAGTAATTTTTTTGAAGGGTAGTTACTGTTGGAAATCAACAAGCAATTTGCACAAAGGCAGTATCCATAGGCAGCAATGCAACAACGACAAGAGGATCTTATTTCCCAAAGGCATTGAACTCTCTGTTTAACGTTTGCCCAAAAAGAAGGAACTTCTGGCTGTGCAGCACTCCCCGAACACTGAGCTAAAGGGCGGGGTTTTACAGCTTCGCTCAGGCAAGACCAGAAATTCCCACCCGAGGTCAAAAGAGATTTCTCTTGTTGGACCTTTGCCTGCTCTGATTCCGTGGCAGGCGAGGTGGTAGAATTCCAGCGAAAGTTGTCCATTCAGGTTTCTGGAGTGAGTTTTGAATGCATGATTAGTGGACTCAGTTCTTTATTAGGCTCCAGATTTTCTGGCCCAGAACCAAAAAAACCCACCCGAGGTCAATGGATTTTTGCACAGTCCTGTTCCTTACTCACATAAAACCTCTGAATGCCAAATGTCATCCATACCTTGAAAAATTCTGAGAATGAGCAGCTCAGAACAAGATAAATGGGAGCAGGAATAGGCCATTCATCCCCCTGAACTCTTGAGCTATTCAATTAGATCAACACTGGCTTTCTATCTCTATTCCAATTCCCTGTGTCGCGACCAAAAACCTATCAAGCTCAGACTTGAACATACTCAACATTTTTCAATTCTATAAGCAATTTAAAAGTGAAAAGCTTAGTCCATATCAGATTAAATCAATGACATCTTTGAATATGATAGACTATCCTATAATTCGCAACTCATTATAAGCCATGTCCACTCTGTAATTACCAACAGACTGTTGTTAGGGACCCCGCTGATGTTAAGTGTGGGGGTATCCAAAAAGCCAGATGGTTAACTGGTTGTTAATAGTGTATATTTTCAATTTGGTAGAATGTGAAGAAAGATATACAAATCAATGAGGAAAAGCTAAGTCTTGTTGCAATCAATTGATAAATAATATTCATTAACTTAAAAGCAACGCACAACAAGAAAAGCTACAATACGACTCAACAGTACTCTTAACTACAGTAAAGACCATACACAGATAGTATCTAATGAAGTTAACCCCTGTTCCCAGCTATCTATGTTCCTGAAGTCTGAGAGATGACTCTTTCCCAAATGGCATCCAATATTATATAATTCTATAAACAAAATCTAGCAGATTGTTACTACCCACAAGGTATCTTAGGATCACTGAACTCCTACAGAACAGAATGACATTTGGCCCATCAATTCTTTCATCAGCTCTCTGACAGACTATCTTATCCAGGCCCTTTCCCCTGCCCTGCCCTGTAACCTCACATATTTCCCATTGCCAACCCATCTAACCTACACATCTTGGGACACTAAGGGGCAATTTAACATGGCCAATCCACCAGAACCTGCACATCTTTGGAGTGTGGGAGGAAACCGGAACACCTGGAGGAAACCCATGCAGACACAGGGAGAATGTGCAAACTCCACACACACACACACACACACACACACACACACACACACACACACACACACACACACACACACACACACACAGTGACCCGAAGCCAGAATTGAACCTGGTCCCTGTCGCTGCGAAGCAGCCGTGCTAATCACTGTGCTGCCGTGCCACCAGGCTTCTTCTCGTTTCGGAAAACTTTCATTTTTATCAGGGTTGCATCTCTGAGATTTTGAAAACAGCAGCTGTCAGCAACAACTTGTTTTCAGGAGACAAACTGTTTTCTATATCTGGGTGTGGCTATGGTTGTAGCAGCTTACAAGCTGTACCTCTCTCCCTCCTCTCCTGCTGTACTTAGATATGTTGCTATTGGCCTGGAGTCTCCCTCCTTTGTTACTGAGATAGCCCTTTGGGCCAGGCTTTTAGCATAACGTTGCATTTTATTTCTCCACTTCAAACTCACCTCTTCTACAGATTAGAACACAGAACAGAGAACATTACAGCACAGTAGAGGCCCTTCAGCCCTCAATGCTGTGCTGAGCTATGTCCAATCCCAAGATCAAGCTATCCCCTCCCTATCATTCCGGTGTGCTCCATGTGCCTATCCAATAACTGCTTGAAAGTTCCTAAAGTGTCCGCATCCACTGTCACTGCAGGCAGTGCATTCCACACCCCAACCACTCTCTGAGTGAAGAATCTACCTCGGACATCCCTCCTATATCTCCCACCATGAACCTTATAGTTATGCCCCCTAGTAACAGTTTAGGGAAGGAAATCTGCCGTCCTGCGAGCCACAGCAATGTGGTTGACTCTCAACTTCCCTCCAAGGGTAATTAGGGATGGACAATAAAGTCCCAAGACTGAATTTAGAAAAACATTTATTTCAATACCTCTCTGTTCATCCCCCAGTCACTCAGTAAACACATGTTCCCCACTGTTATGCCAATTTACATATCAAAGAACCTTTCAAAAAGATGCATTCTTATCAATCCCATTCTTCACTTCATAAGATATAGCAGCAGAATTAGGCCATTCTGCCCTGCTCCACCATTCAATCATGGCTGATCTACTTCTCATCCCCCATTTCCTTCCTTCTCCCCATAACCTTTCAACCCATTACCAATTAAAAATCTGTCTAACTCCTCCTTAAATTTACTCACTTCCCAGCATCCAGTGGGGTAACAAATTTCACCGCACTTTGGGGTAGCGAATTCCACAGATTCACAACCCTTTGGGTGAAGCAGTTTCTCCTCAACTCTATTTTAAATTTGCTGCCCCTTATCCTGAGACTATGATCTCTCATCCTGCAATGCCCCACGAGAGGAAGCATCTATGAACTATGAACTATGAGAAGAGACTGAATAAACTAGGCTTGTACTCGTTAGAGTTTAGAAGAATGAGGGGAGATCTCATTGAGACGTATAAGATGATGAATGGGATGGATAGGATAGAGGTGGAGAGGCTCTTCCCACTCAGAAAGGACAGTAGGACTAGAGGGCACAGCCTCAAGATAAAGGGGGGGACAGTTTAGAACGGAGTTGAGGACTTCACTCAAAGAGTGGTGAATCTCTGGAATTCTCTGCCCGTTGAAGTGGTGGAGGCTGCCTCGCTAAATATTTTTAAGACGCAGGTTGATGGGTTTTTGATAGGCAAGGGGATTAAGGGTTATGGGGAGAGGGCGGGAATGTGGAACTGAGACACGACAGATCAGCCATGATCTTATTGAATGGCGGGGCAGGCTCGAGGGGCTAGATGGCCTACTCCTGCTCCTATTTCTTATGTTCTTATCCACTCCATATCTACTTTATCCATCCTTTTTATCATCTTGTACACCTCAATTTTATCCCACCTCATTCTGCTGAATTTCAGAGAGTATTGGCCTAAACTGAAAGAATCTCTCTTCATACGACAAATCCCTCATCTCTGGAATCTAGTGAACCTCCTCTGAGCTGCCTCCAACGCCACTGTATCTTTGTTTAAATATGGGGACCAAAACTGTGCACAATACTCCAGGTGCGGCCTCACCAATGCCTTGTATAGTTGCAACAATACTTCCTTGCCTTTATATTCTATTCCTTTAGCTATAAATGCCAACATTCCATTCACTTTCTTTATTATCTGCTGTATCTGCATGCTAGTTTTCTGTAACTCATGAACAAGGACACCCAGATCCCTCTGCACCAGAGCACCCAGAAGTCTCTCCCAGTTAAATAATAAGTCGCCTTCCCATTTTTTCCAACCAAAATGCATGACCTCATAATTATCAACTTTAAACTCCATCTGCCACATCTTGGCCCACTCTCCTCATCTATTTATGTCCATTTGTAAGGTTCTTATTTCCTCTTTGAAACTTTCTGTCCTGCCTATTTTTGTGTCAACTACAAATCTGGCTATAGAGTCTTCTATCCCTGTATCCAAGTCATTAATAGAGATTGTAAATATCTGGGGCCCTAGGATCGAACCCTGTGACACCCCACTTGTTACTTCTTGCCCTCCAGACAAAAACCCATTTATCCCAACTCTCTGTCTTCTGTCCACCTGCCAGTCACCTATCCAAGCTAATAAATTACCCCTCACCCCTTGTGATCTAACATTGTGAATCAACCTTTTGTGTGGCACCTTATCAAACTCCTTCCGGAAGTCCGGATATACTACATCTACAGGATCCCCATTATCCACTTTGCTTGTTACATCTTTGAAGAACCCTAGCAACTCAGTAAAACATGATGTGCCTTTCATAAAACCATGCTGACTCCAATGGATAGTGTTTTGCCTTTCCATTCTCCATTTTATCCAAATTTTGTTTTTAACTTTTGTTTTATTCAATTACTGAAACTTCCTTTTCCTCCGATATGTTAACACCGTAGAGTGTTTTCATTCCTGAAATAACCTTTGCTAATGAATCCATCCTCATTCCATTTAAAGCTACAAGTCCTGTATCCCAGCCACCCTCCGTCGCCAAATCGAGCAGCTCAACTTCCTGACCAGGAAGAGAATCCGGAGAAAGTTCAACCAGTTTCTGAAGAAAATCAGCCACTGCGAGGCGGACCTCAAGTACCTGAAGCTGAAATATCTCATGGACATGGAGAGCTTGGAAACTGTGCCCAGCAAGGAGACCTTCCACGTTAAAGATCCAACCTGGGACCCCCAAGGGGAGGAGGTTCACAAGTTCATCTGTGTCTCTGGAGAACATGGAGTTCAGTGGAGCTTGAAAGAAGATGAGGTTGGTGCTTATTTGTGGCAGACTTTTTGATTAGATTTGATTTATGATTGTCACATGTACTGAGATACAGTGAAAAGTATTGTTTCTTGTGCACTGTACAGACAAAATATACCATTCATGTAGTACATCGGGGAGAAGGAAAGGATAGGATGCCGAATATAGCTTCGTAGTTGCAGGTAGGATAAAGAGAAAGATCAGCTTAAGATGTGATTGTGCCATTCAAAATAGCAGCATTGTGGCACAGTTGCCTCACAGCACCAGGGACTGGGGTTCAATTCCGGCCTTGGCCACTGTCTACACATAGTTTTGACAATACCAGGTTTAAGTCCAACCGATTTATTTGATAGTAAACTCACTAGCTTTCGGGGTTTGCCCCTTCGTCAGATGAACGGAGAGTTCTGGCCACAGACAGAGCATATAACAGCACAGACAGTTTACAGATTACTGATTAGAATGTGAGTCTTTACACCTAACCTGCTATTCAAGTCTTAAAGTGGCCAACAAGGTGAGTGGAAGGAGCATTAAGCCCAGGTTAAAGAGATGTGTATTGTCTCCAGACAGGACAGTAAGTGAGGTTTAGCAAACCCAGGCAAGTCATGGGGGTTACAGATAGTGCGACATGAACCCAAGATCCCTGTTGAGGCCGTCCTCATGTGTGCAGAACTTGGCTATCAGTCTCTGCTCAGCGACTCTGCGCTGTCGTGTGTTGTGAAGGCCGCCTTGGAGAACGCTTACCTGAAGGTCAGAGGCCGAATGCCCGTGACCACTGAAGTGTTCGCCAACAGGAAGGGAACAGTCTTGCCTGGTGATTGTCGAGCGACGTTCATTCATTCGTTGTCAACGGACCTTTGCATTTTCCAGTTCTGACAGGTGCGATGGGACAATTCCTCCCAGGGGGCAATTTAGCATGGCCAATCAACCTAACCCGCGCGTCTTTGGGAGGAAACCGGAGCACCCGGAGGAAACCCACGCAGACACGGGGGGGCAACGAGCAAACTCCACACAGTCAGTGACCCAAGCCGGGAATGGAACCCGGGTCCCTGGTGCTGTGAGCCACTGCGCAACTTTGGAGATGATTGGGTGGGGTGAGAAGTGCATACATTGGCTGGTATTTGGCAACCTCGCTTGGGTGAGTCTCATCAAATCTCACCTGATGCCAAGGGATGATTCCATTCTGCCAGCCGTGCCTGCCCCAATTACAGAGCGGGCAAGGCAGTAAAATTCCGGGCATTCTGTTGTACAATACATCATATTGGACAGGAGGACCAGAGTCCTTTGGGGATGGCATGGTGGCACAGATGTTAGCCCTGCTGCCTCACAGTGCCAGGGACCCGGTTTCGATTCCCAGCTTGGGTCACCGTCTGTGTGGAGTTTACACATTCTCCCCATGTCTGTGTGGGTTTCTTCAGGTGCTCCAGTTTCCTCCCACAGTCCAAAGATGTGCAGGCTAGGTGGATCGGCCAAGCTAGATTGTCCCTTAGTGTCAGGGAGACTCAGTAGGGTAAATACATGGGGTTATGGGGATAGGGCCTGGGAGAGATTATGGTCGGTGCAGTCTCAATGGGCCAAATGGCCTCCTTCTACACAGTAGGTGGTTCTATGATTCTGTTAGTCATCTCACCTGCCTAAAGTTGAGTGTGTGTTGATAAGACCCTGACTGTAATCTTCTTGAATCTGATTGCTGGATAATAAGGTGATCTCTGTTTGAATTCTCTCCTGTTTTAGCAATGGCAGCCATTTTGTGATTTCCCTGAGATTGTTGACATCACTCTCAAGCAAGCCAGTCGAGATTACGTCCTGGAAGAAAGTCGGATCGTCACACTTACCAAGCAAGACAACAAGCTTTTGGTAAACTTCATTTAAAGGTTGACTTTTACATTCCTAGCACAGAATATCAACCTGTCAGGAGCACAAGTCAGGAGACCTAAGCTGAGCAGCCTGAACGTCCATTCATAATATCCTCTCCAAGTTGGTCCCAGTAAGTTCCGAATTTGGACTGATTTGGTGCAGAGCAGGGAAGGTTAAGAGTGATTTTTTTAAGAGTGTTAAAATCAGGAGGACAGCAAATACAGAGAAACTGTTTCCAGTGCCAGAAGGGTCAGTAACCAAAGGACACAAATTTAAGGTCATTTGCAAAATAATCAGAGACTACATGAAGAATCTTATTTTTTAAGCAGGGGCATGGTGGGTTAGCACTGCTTCCTCACAGCACCAGCAACCCAGGTTCAATTCCAGCCTTGGGTCACTGTCTGTGCAGAGTAGGCACATTCTCCCTGCGTCTGCGTGGGTTTCCACTGGGTGCTCCAATTTCCTCCAACAGTCTGAAAGATGTGCTGGTTAGGTGCATTGGCCGTGCTAAATTGTCCCTCAATGTTACCTGAACAAGTGCTGGAGTGTGGCGACTAGGGGATTTTCGTAGTAACTTCATTGCAGTGTCAATGTAAGCCTACTTGCGACTAACAAATAAACTTTAACTTTTTAACACAGTGATTAGTTCTGATGTGGAATGCACTGCCTAAAAGAATGGTTGCAATCAGACTCAATTGTCACTTTGAAATAAAGAATCATTGAATCCTACAGCACAGAAGAGGCCCTTCAGCCCATCGAGTCCACACCAACAAGCGAGAAACACCTAAATTCCCACCTAATCCCATTTACCAGTGCTCGGCCCATAGCCCTGAATGTTATGATTTGCCAATGCGCATCCAGATACTTTTTAAAGGATGTGAGGTATCCCACCTCCACCACCGTCCCAGGCAGCGCAGTGCAGACCATCACCACCCTCGGGGTAAAAAGATTTTTCCTCACACCCCCCCCTAAAGCTCCTGCCCCCTCACTTTGAACCTGTGCCCCCTTGTGACTGACCCTTCAACTAAGGGGAACAGCTCCTCCTTATCCACCCTGTCCGTGCCCCTCATAACCTTGAACACCTCGATCAGGTCACCCCTCAGCCTTCTCTGCTCCAGGGAAAACAACCCAAGCCTATCCAACCTCTCTTCATAACTTGAACGTTCCATCCCAGGCAACCTCCTGGCGAATCTCCTCTACACCCCCTCCAGCGCAATCACATCCTTGGTTAAAAGAGTTGGTTAAATGGTTGAAAAGGAAAGTTTCTGCAGGACTATGGGGAGAGAAATGGTTAACATTTGCAAAGAGTTAGCACAGGCATGAGGGAATGAATGGCCTATTTCTTCGCTGTACCATTCTACAACTCTGTCCTGAGAAGTCTGCCTCACCCAGAAAAGCTAGAGAAACAGGTGGTGTTGGAGAAACATAGAAACGTCAAAGGTAGGAGCAGGAGGAGGCCATTTGGCCCTTTGAACCTGCTCTGCCATTCACCACCATCATGGCTGATCATCCAACTCAATAGCCTAATCCTGCTTTCTCCCCATAACCTTTGATCCCATTGGCCCCAAGTGCTGCATCCAGCTGCCTCTTGAATACATTCAATGTTTTGGCATCAACTACACCCTGTGGTGATGAATTCCACAGGCTCACCACTCTTTGGGTGAAGAAATGTCTCCTCACCTCTGTCCTAAATGGTCTATCCTCAATCCTCAGACTGTGACCCCTAGTTCTGGACTCCCCCACCATCGGGAATATCCTCCCTGTATTTATCCTGTGTCGCCCTGTTAGAATTTTGTGAGTCTCTATGAGATTCTTCCCCCATTTGTTTGAACTCCAACGGAAACAGCTGTCGCACTGAGGGCATTGAGGAAGTGTCAAAGGAGGTTAATTCTGTGAGTAAGCTGATCCACCCGAGGGTGCCCTACTCTGCACCTGATCCCGGAGCGCTGAGGCTGGATGGAAGGAAATACTCTCATTTGGATAACACCTTTACCACACCACAGGGGCATTCCAGAACATCTTACACACAATGGCCACACTTAAGGATCACTCACTTGTTATACAAATGAGTGCAGCAGCTAACTGCAAGGTCATACAATCAAGGAAAAGGATCAGATAGTCAGTGTTTGGGCTGTTGCTCAATATATCTGGGTAAGTCTCTGATCCTCTTTGAGTAACACCATGGGATCACTAACATCCACCTGAGCAGGCCTTGGCTTAATGTCAAATCCAATAACAGTTGCCGTAATGATGGGTCTGACTAGATTAGGCCCTCACGTCTGCCATGGAACCTGAACAGATGGGTTTCTACCAAAGAGGTGAGGAGTGCCACCAACTCAATCATCAAAGAAGTGACCAATCAGGAACCAAGAACCAGATCCCTAGCTTTAGAGAATTGAGTTCTCATGAAATGCTGAAGACATCTCGAATCTTCAACCTTGAAAGGTGGTGACAGCCAACAAGATTAAGAGTTGGTAAATCATAGAATCACTACAGTGCAGAAGAAGGCCATTTGGCCCATCAAATCTGCTCTGACCCACCTTTTTTTTAATCCTATTCCTGTAACCCCATGTATTTACCACTCTAATCCCCTAAACCTACACATCTTGAGACATTAAGAGGGAATTGAATATGGCCAATGCACCTAACCAGCACGTCTTTTGGAATGTGGGAGGAAACCGGAACACCCAGAGGAAACCCACGCAGACACGGGGAGAATGTGTAATCTCCACACAGACAGTGACCCAAGGCCAAAAACGAACTCAGGTCTCTGGCATTGTGAGGCAGTAGTGCTAACAATAGTGCCACCCAATGGTACAGAAAATGTAAATAAAGAACAATAGGATCAAACATAGTATCAGAAGCAGGCCATTCAGCCCCTTAACCCTGAGTTCAGTTGGATGATGACTGATCTGTATCTCAACAGCATCTACCCACCTTAGCTCCATAGTCTGAGGATACAGGGTGGATAATTTAGGATGGAGATAAGGAGACGCTTCATCACCCAGAGTGGTGAGCCTGTGGAACTCATTACCACAGGAAATAGTCAATGCCAAAAAACATTGCATGTATTCAAGAGGCAGCTGCATATAGCACTTGGGGTGAATGGGATGAAAGATTATGGGGAGAAAGCAGGATTGGATATTGAGTTGGATAATCATGATCATGATGAATGGCAGAACAGGCTCGAAGGGCCGAATGGCCTCCCCCAGCTCCTATCTTTCAATGTTTCTATAGCCCTTAATACTCCTGCCTGCCCCTGAATGGACTGGCTCTAACTTTCAAGTTATGCCCCCTCATTCTGGACTTCCCGCACCAGAGGAATTATCTCCTCTCTTTACCCTGTAAACTGCTCTTACCATCTTAAACATCTCAGTCAGATCATCACTCAATCAGCTTTACTCAATGGAAAAATCTATGCAACCTGTCCTCGTCTTAATCCCTTTAGATTCTGAAATGGTGCAGTGGCTATTGCTTCCAATTAAACCGTGACCAGCAGACAAGGGGACAAAGTAGCCAAGGGTAAACTTAGGACTGATCGGGAAATTTGCCCTTTGGGAAGAAGGTTTGGAATGCACATCTGGGTCAAAGCCCTGGAATCGGTTAAGAGAGGGACGCTGTAATGGTGGACTGAGCAGTGATTGTATATAGTTGATGCTAAAGCTTTTCTTCTTAAGTTTATTTATTAGTGTCACAAGTAGGCTTACTGTTACTGTGAAAATCCCCTAGTCGCCACACTCCTGCACCTGTTCGGGTACACTGAGGGAGAATTTAGCCTGGCTGATGCACCTAACCAGCGCATCTTTGGACAGTGGGAGGAAACCGGAGCACCCGGAGGAAACCTACGCAGACAAGGGGAGAATGTGCAAACTCCACGCAGACAGTGACCCAAGCCGGGAATTGAACCCAGGTTCCGGCACTGTGAGGCAGCAGTGCTAACCACTGTGCCACTGTTGCTCAGTGAGAGTGATGTGATTATTCTCCATTTCAGAGCAGTGAACAGATTGGAGAGTGTGTGAAATAAAGAACAAGAGACATTAATTGATGTGGAACAGTTCCTGACCTCAGGACATTCCCAAACACTTCACAACCAACGTAGTCACTGTTGCAATAGCGGAAATGCTACTACCATCTTTGCACAGCAAGATCCCACAAACAGTAATGTGATAACGACAAAATGCACCGGTCTGTGATCCTCACACAGGGATAAATATCGGACAGGACACGAGGGAGAACACTCTCTCCTCCCCTTCAGATTAGTGCCGCATGGGATCTTATCGAATCATAGAATCCCTATAGTGCGGAAGGAGGCCATTCGGTTCATTGAGTCTGCACCAATCACAATCCCATCCAGGTCCTATTCCCCTAATCCTACTTATTTACCCTGCTAATCCCCTGACGCTAAGGGACAATTTAACATGACAAATCAACCTCGTCCACACATCGTTGTACAGTGGGAGGAAACTGGAGCACCCAGAGGAAACCCACAGGGAGAACGTGCAAACTCCACAGAAACAGTGACCCAAGATCAGAATTGAACCCGGGTCCCTAGCGCTGTGAGGTAGCAGTGCCAATCACCATGCCACCATGCCATCCCAATACATCCACCTGACAGAGCAGACAGGTCCTCAGTTTAATATCTCATTCTAATGTTGGCACGTTACACAGTGCAGGTGCTCCCTTTGTACCAGCACTGGGAATGTCAGCCTGGATTATGTGCTCAGGTCTCTGGAGCCAGAGATGAGCCATAAACTCCTGAGAGGCAAGATATTTGGAAATTAGGAGAAGTTGGAGTGAAAACTCAGAAGAACATTGTCAGTAGCAGTATGTAAACTACAGAAAGACCAGGTATAGATAGTGTAATGCTGTGGAGATGCCGGTGTTGGACTGGACACAGTAAGGAGTCTCACAACATCAGGTTAAAGTCTTAACAGGTTTATTTGGTAGCTTTTGGATCGCGACTCCTTTATCAGGTGAGTGACCTGTGTATTTAAAGGGATAAGTGTAGTCGGACGGATAACTTGTTCTGATTTGCACCCTGGCTTTGTCTAACCTGTTCCATTCCTACAGGAGGCAGAGTTTCCCACTCTGAGAGAGGCTCTCTCCTTCGTGTCTCTTATCGATGGCTATTACAGACTGACGGCTGACGCACATCACTATTTCTGCAAAGAGGTGGCTCCTCCCAAGCTGTTGGAGCACATTGAGGACAACTGCCACGGACCAATCACGTACGTTCAAGGGTCAGACATTACAATTGGCCAAGTAAAATTGGGCCATCTCCTTTAAGAAGGGGAGCAGCCATTAGAACTATACATATCCTCAAAATCTTATTGTTTTCCTTATGTTTCACTGCGTGTCCCACCTCTGAAAGAATAAAGACAATTACATCCAGGTTTTGGGTGGCCATGACAATTGTTTCCTGCGACAAGGTGCTGACCATTTATCGCCTCCTCCACCTTGTTAAGAAATGTTTGTCCCTCATTCGGTGCCTCCTTACAGTGGGGTTAAGGTCAGGAGGGTGGGGTATAAGCTTCACCGTTACTATGAGAGACAGTGGCAAGAACTCTCCAGCCGTTCACACTGGTGGGATTCTCCAGTCCCACTGCAGGGCATGGAGATTGGCTGAGTGCCAAATTCTCCATCCTCGCTGGTGGGGTGGCAGGGTGCGAATAGACAGAGAATTCTGGCCATTGTTTTGGAGTCTCACCACAAAGTACCACACCCACATATAGAATAAAGAACAGGCCCTTCGGCCCAACAAGTCTGTGCCAACATATGGCATCTTTCTAAACTAAAGACCATGATGTGGAGATGCTGGAGTTGGGTGGGCACAGTAAGAAGTCTCACAACACTAGGGTAAAGTCCAACAGATTTGTTTGGTAGCACGAGCTTTTGGAGCATTGCTCCTTCATTGGGTGAGTCATTGCACACGTGAACAGCATCCAAACACTAACTTGCACCAAGTGCCCTTCACTCCGTGCTCACTGATCTACACTGGTTCCAAGTCCAGCAATGCCTCAATTTTAAAATTCTTATCCTTGCTTTCAAATCTCTTGATGGTTTCACCACCCCCGCCCCCCCACCCCACCCCACCCCCCACTCTTTGTAATCCTCTCCATCCTCTAAGTTATCTGTCTCCTCCAGTTCTGACTCCTTGTGCATCCCTGACTTCCATCTATCATTGATGGCTGTACCTTAATCTGCCAAGATCCTAAGCCCTATATTTCTGTCTCTAAACCTCTGTGCTTCTTTACCCCTCTCTCCTCTCTGAGGACGCTCCTCAAACTAAATTTATGACCAAATTTTTGATTAGTTGCCTGAATACATCCAAATGGGCTTCTTCTACCCTATGAATTAGCAAAAGGTTTGTGAAATGCCAATCCAAACTCTTAATCAATTTCTGATCATTGTCAATCTGACTCAAAAACTGACAACTTCTTTTCATTCATTCATGGGACATGGGCGTCTCTGGTTGGCCAGCATTTATTGCCCATCCCTAGTTTCCCTTGGAAGGCAATTGAGAGTCAACCACATTGCCGTGACTTTGGAGTCATATGTAGACCAGACGGGGTAAGAAGAGCAGATTTCCATCTCTAAAGGATATTAATGAAACAAATGGGATTTCCTGACAATCGACAATGGTTTCATAGTCATCAGTAGGTTTTCCATTCCAGAGTTTTTTTATTGAATTCAAATTCCACCATCTGCCATGGCAGGATTTGAACCAGGATCCCCAGAACATTAGAAACATTGAAAAACTACAGCACGATATAGGCCCTTCGGCCCACAAAGTTGTGCTAAACATGTCCCTGCCTTAGAGATTACTAGGCTTACCTATAAACCTCTATGTTACTAAGTTCCATGTACTTATCTAAAACTCTCTTAAAAGACCCTATCGAATCCATTTCCACCACCACTGCCGGCAGCCCATTCCACGCACCCATCACCTCTGAGTAAAAAACTTACCCTTGACAACTCCTCTGTACCTACTCCCCAGCACCCTAAACCTGTGTCCTCTTGTGGCAACCATTTCAGCCCTGGGAAAAAGCCTCTGAGAATCCACTCGATCAATACCTCTCAACATCTTATACACCTCTGTCAGGTTACCCCTCATCCTTTGCCTCTCCAAGGAGAAAAGACCGAGCTCTCTCAACCTATCCTCATAAGGCATGCCATCCAATCCAGGCAACATCCTTGTAAATCTCCTCTGCATCCTTTCTAATGGCTTACACGTCCTTTCTGTAACGAGGGGACCAGAACTGAGCACAGTACTGCAAGTGGGGTCTGACCAGGGTCCTATATAGCTGCAGCATTATCTCCCGACTCCTAAACTCAATTCAGCTTCTGGATTAATAGTCTAGCGATAATACCACTAGGCCATCGCCTCCCCTCCCCTGCGCTAACAAGTGGAAATGTTCTAAATTTGATAAGCATCAAAAGGCAAAGGCAAACCAAAGCCATACTGCAAAGCCCAATACAGCAACAGTTCTGCCCACCACACACTGGCTCCCTTATAAAGAGTCGGTGGTTATTTTTAGTCTGTTGTTTTTATTTTACGTTGTTTGCTCTTCCTGAACAGCTCTGACTTCGCCATGTATAAGCTGAAAAAACTTGGAAACAGAAGAGGCCTCTACGTCCTTCGGTGCAGCCCCAAGGAGTTCAACAAGTACTTCCTGACCGTTTGTGTTGAAGTAAGTCGCCATCTTAAAGTTTGGTTGTATATGTGATATATTTGATCTGCCTCAAAGTAATGCAAAGATGACACTAGTGTCTAAGTGCGCAGGAACTTTATTTATCGATTTGTATTCAATATTTTAAAATATTGTGGCTCAGCTTCTAGTAGTTTCTACGTTGCCTGTTTACTTCGGTCTGAGTCAATGCCCGGGCCTAACCAGTCAAGCTCATTGAGCATAAATCAGTTACCAGATTCACACAATCAAACACAGAACAACTGAACCATTGAACATGACAGATGCCAATTGAATTAGGCTTTGAATTACATTCACCTCTTTCTGTAATAGTATTCCAATGGTCAGCACTGCTGCTTCACAACACCAGGAACTCGGGTTCAATTGCAGCCCTGAGTGACTGTCTGTGTGGAGTTTGCACGCGGCTGCGTGGGTTTCTTCTGGGTGCTCCGGTTTCCTCCCACAGTCCAAAAGACGTGCTGGGTAGTTGCATTGGCCACGCTAAATTCTCCCTCAGTGAACCCACAGACTCCACACAGTTACTCCAGGCAGAAATTGAACCCTGGTCCCTGGCACTGTGAGGCAGCAATGCTAACCACTGTCTACTAGTTAGACAACAGCTTAGAGTACCGTGCACTGTTCTGGTCACCACATTACAGGAAGATGCAATCGCACTCGAGAGGAAACAGGGGGAATTTATAAAGGTGTTGCTAAAAATGGAAAATGGTGCGGAAGAGATTGGATAGGCTGGAGTTGTGTTCTTTGGAACAGAGGAGGCTGGAAGAAGTTTTAATCAAAATGTACAAAAGGCTCTGGATTGAGACTTGAACCCAGAACCACACAACACCAGAGGTACCAACTGAGTCACACTCATTGATTCAGGATCAGAATCTCTCCTGTGAAATGTCTAGACATAATTATCGCACAGCCCAGTTGCTGACTTTCACCTTCTGATTAAGGCAGTAACTGCTGTTACCGGTAGGAGTGCGGGCTAGGACCTCCTTCTCAGCGGCAGGGATTGCTAATCAGAGGCACAGATTTAAAGACATTGGTGCAAGGATTAGCCAGGAATTGAGGAAATGTTTTCACTCAAAGGTGGTGGGAGTCTGGAACTCACTGCCTGAAAGGATGGCAGAGTGGTTAGCTCTGCTGCCTCACAGGGACCCGGTTTGACTCCGGCCTTGGCTCACTGTCTGTGTGAAGTTTGCACATTCTCCCTGTGTCTACGTGGGTTTCCTCTGGTTGCTCTGGTTTCTTCCCACAGTCCAAAAATGTGCAGGTTAGGTGGATTGGCCATGCTAAATTGCTCCTTAATGTCCCAAGATGTGCAGGTTAGATAAGTTGGCCATGGAAATTGTCCCTTAGTGTCAGGGGGATTAGCAGGGTAAATGTGTGGGGTTACAGGGGTAGGGCCTGGGTGGGAATGTGGTCGGTGCAGGCTCGATGGGCCGAATGGTTCCATCTGCACTGTAGGGATTCTATGATTCTATGGGGTGGCACATGTTAGCCCCTGCTGCCTCGCAGCGCCAAGGTCCTGGGTCCAATTCCCAGCTTGGGTCACTGTCTATGCGGAGTCTGCACATTCTCCCTGTGTCTGGGTGGGTTTCCTCCAGGTGGTCCACTTTCCTCCCACAGTCCAAAGATGTGCAGGTTAGGTGGATTGGCCGTGCTAAACTGCCCCTTAGTGTCAAGGGCATTAGTAGGGTAAATACCTGGGGTTACAGCGATAGGCCTGGGTGGGATTATGGTCGGTGCAGGCTCGATGGGCCGAATGGCCTCCATCTGCACTGTAGGGATTCTGTGGTAGGGGAAGAAACCCTCATGTCACTGAGCAAAGCATTTGAGATGTGCAACCCACAGTGCTGTGACCTCTGAGCAGGAATGTGGGAATGGGTTGGGCATCTTTTTGTCAGCTAGTACGGCCACATTGGGCTGAGTGGCCTGCCGTGGTTCAATGTGAGGAAATGTCTACTAATTGCACTGGGATTTCAGTACATTTGCTAATACGCTTTCATTTGATGCAGTCGGAATTTGGGAAAGGCTTCAAGGACTGCCTAATTATAAAGGAGAAAAATTATTCCCTGGCTGGAGTTCAACGACAGTTTGATAGTTTGAAGGAACTTCTGAATTTCTATCACAGCACGGGCCTCATGTCGGAAGGTGTCAGCATCCAGCTCAACACCTGCTGCCCACCTCGACCAAAAGGTAAAGGGTTTTTATTTCCCAATTTCCTCTCTCGGGCTCCGAGAAGCTCTCTGTTGCTCTCTGCTCCTTTAAGAAACTCCTTAAAAACCGCCTCCAACTATCCAAATATCTCCAGCGCATTGTTAAAGTCTACAATCCACACTGACATCAGTATTCCACCAGGGACCTGGGTTCAAATCCCGGCTTGGATCACTTCTGTGTGGAGTTTGCACGTTCTCCCCGTATCTGCATGGGTTTCCTCCCACAATCCAAAGATGTGTGGGTTAGGTTGATTGGCCATGCTAAATTGACCCTTCGTGTTAGGGGGACTAGTTAGGGTAAATGCATGCGGTTTAGGAGGTGTGGCCTGGATGGGATTGTGGTCGGTGCAGACTCAATGGGCCAAATGGCCTCCTTCTGCACTTGTAGAGGTTCTATGATGTATGATTCTATGATTGGGGGTAAAACATCAGTAAAATTATGACTGCTTAGTGGTATTATCACTGGACTATTAATCCAGAAACTTAGCTAATATTCTGAAGACCCAGATTCGAATCCCACCACGGCAGATGATGGAATTTGAATTTAATAAAAAATATCTGGAGTTAAGACTTTACTGATTCCATGAAACCATTGTCAACTGTTGGAAAAACTCATCTGGTTCACTAATGTACTTTCAGAAAGGGAATCTGCCGTGCTTACTTGGTCTGACCTACATGTGACTCCAGAGCCACAGCAATGTGGTTAACTCTCAACTGCCCTCCAAGAACAATAAGGGATGGGCAATAAATGCTGGCCAGCCAGCGACGCCCTTGTCCCACAACTGAGTTTAAAAAAAGAGACGTTAACTGAGGGATAAACATTGGCCAGGACATTGGGGAGAACCCCCCTGCTCTTACTTGAAATAATGCCGTGGGTTTTTTACATCCATCCAAAAAGGTAGATGGAGCCTTGGCCTAATGTTTCATCCAAAAGACAAGCTTCTCCAAATGAGCAAAGTTTCCTTAGTAGTGTGTTGAAGTCTTGATTTCTGTGCTCGAATCCTGGAGTGGGACTTGAACCCAGAGCCATGTGATATCAGACACTTCCAGCAGAGCCACATCTGTTGATTCAGCATCAGATTTCATCTGATAATCTCTCCTGTCTGGGCATGACTACTGCACAGAAGTACAGGCAAGTTGCTGTCATCCATCTTCTGGTTAAGGCAGTGATGCATGTTATGAGTCCCCTGCTACAGGAGGTCACTGTTAAGGATTGACACATGGCACTGAGTGTTGGCAAGTTAATTGGCTATTGCACTAGAGACTGGGGGAGAGACCTTACCCAATAGTAGAATGTTATAGTGTGGAAGGAGGCCATCTGGTTCATTCCACATGTGCCAACTTGCTGTAAAAGAGATCCCTCGGAGAGCTATGCACTTGCTCTCATTACTATGGCATTACTCAATATTTGTCTAAATCTTGCTTTTTAAGTAAGTGGCAGCATGGTGGCACAGTGGTTAACACTGCTGCCGCACAGTGCCAAGGACCTGGGTTCGATTCCCGGCTTGGGTCATTGTCTGCAGAGTCTGCACATTCTCCCCGTGTCTGCGGGGGTTTCCTCCGGGTGCTCTGATTTCCTCCCACATTCCGAGCGGATGGGCCAAATCATAGAATCTCTACACTGCAGAAGGAGGCCATTCGACCCATCGAGTCTGCACAGACCACAATCCCACCCAAGTCCTACCCCCATAACCCGACATATTTAATCCCTTGACACTTGGGTCAAGTTAGCCTGGCCAATCCACCTAACTTAATCCAATGGCCTAATCCTGACCCTATATTTTACGGTCTTACGGAATGAAAATCAAGCAGGGTTTACAATGGTTAAACTGTTTGAGGGGGTTATCTTTTTCTGATGGTCATCGCTCGGTTCCAGTTCACATCTCCCCCCTCTTCTCTCCTTTCCAGAGAAATCGAACTTGATCATCGTACGCAATAACTGCTCTTCCGACCTTCTCGCATCTCCAGCCATGCAACGGAGGAACGTCAACCAGATGATGTTCCACAAGGTGAAGAAGGAGGAGCTGACTTGGGTGAGTCACTGAAAGCAAACGGGGCAGGCAAAGATTGGCAGATTACTGCGGATGCCGGAGATCGGAAAAACAGAAAATTATTGTTCAGGCAGCATCTGCGGAGAGAGAAAAAAAAACAGAATTAATGTTTTGTATCAAGGATTGTTGATGTAAGGGAGTGTTTGAAGTTGATTGAGAGTGGAAGAGGGCACTTGGCAATGAAAGTAGCCAACCCTGATATTGTAATTTCACACACGTGCTGTGCTCCGAACACTCAGAGACTGAAAGGAAAAGGTGATGGCAACCTCGGGAAATGTTTTCCCTTTTAAATCTCCACATCTGTCAAGGTGATGAATGTTTAAACGAGGGAATGATCTTTCCAATTTCCAGCAATCGGGCACTCCCAGGTCAGGAAGAGGACAGTAAATGATATAAGTGTAAGCTCCCTTGGCTCTGCCAAAAAAAACCTCAACATCCCTTAGAGTCATAGTCATATAGGATTACAGCATGGAAACAGGCCCTTGGGCCCAACTTGTCCATATCGCCCTTTTTTTTAACCCTAAACTAGTCCTAAAATAATCCCTTACTGCAGCTGTGTGCCATGGGCTGACTTCTCCATGAGATTGTGAATTAGCTGGCGATTTGTGCTACAGTTTCTTGGGACTCAGAACTCAATGGAGACCATCTCAAATCATCACATTAAGAATCATTGGTTCCTAAGTTCAATAAGAACAGCAGTCCCTCATCTTATCAAGTAGTTCTTGATAAGATGAGAGAAGTGCAAGTCTTGTGTCTGATTCATTGCACAACCCAGTTTCCAAGAACCGCAGGCTTGGTAAGCCAACCTCATTAATTAATGGGTAGAGATAAATAGAGTGAATAAAGAGTGACTTGCACTTATAAAGCACCCTGCAGCCAAGTAAATACTTCTTGACGTGTAGTCACTGTTGTATTGGAGCCAAGTTCCCACAAATAGCAACATGTTAGACCGCATCATTCAAGGTGAATAAACTAAAGGAGCAACGCCAACATCAGGCTTTTATTTTATGCAGCGATGGTTAGGTCCTGGAATGCACTGCCTGAGAGTGAGCGGGAGGCAAGTTTAATCATGGCTTTAAAAGGGAATGGATAACTATCTGAGGAGAAAACATTTGCAGGACTATGGGGAAATGGCGGGAAGGTGGGATTGGCAGATTTGCTCTTGTAGAGAGCCGGCACTGTCTCAACTGGCCAAATGGCCTCCTCCAACATAATGGTGATTATTCCTTAACCTGTTTCTCTTGAGGTTGCTGGAGGGATCGATATTGGCTCATGACATCTGAGATACCTCACCTGTTCTCCTTCAAAGAGTAAGGGAGCACATTGCATTCAATAGATTCCACTCCCTCTCAGGGCTGCAGTGGGAGGTTCTGCCTAAATTCTGTGTTCAAATCACCCTCAGTCCCCCCCGTGAGGCACTGGACTGATAATCCAGAGTAAGAACTAGGGAGCTGGATTTGAATCGGCTGTGGCAGATGATGAAATTCAAATTCAAACATGGTGGCAGCGGTGCCAACCATTGTACCACCGTGCCACCTCAGTGCTTTGGTGTCAGTTTTTTGACTGATTGCATTCCTGTGAAGTACACCGGTGCTTTTTTAAAAACTATGTTGAAGGAGTTATGTGAAGGAAGATTGATCTTGTTGAGATAAGTCTATTGCTCATTGTGTAATGAATGTCATTGTCATCGTGTCAACAATTTACTGCATTGTCACCTGGAGTCAGCATGTTTCATTGCACTGTGCCCTAGGACATTCTATCCAACCATCCTGACCTTCGGTACGTGGCTCAGAATATAAACAATGTACCTGTGACAGATGGAATGACAGACGCTGTTAAGAGATTCAGATAGCTTGAATCCTTGGGTCAGTGAGTTGTTCTCAGTCATCCAGGCCCCAGTGCAGCTGTTTTGTCCAATCCCTCACAATTCCAACGTGTGTCCAGAGAGCGTCCATCAGGAGCAGAGGCCAAAGGCGCATGTCCCCTCACATACACCCCACAAAATATGAATGAAATACTTGCTGACCTTCCCAGTACCAAGGGAGCACTACACTATCAGAGGTGCCTCTTTCCAGATGCAGTGTTGGACTGAGGCACTGTCTTGGTGTGATGATGACGCCAGACCCACAATTTGAAAGGAGGGTGGGACAATTCTCCCCATTGTCCTTTTGCCAATAATTATCCCACAACCAACGTCATCAAGAAAATGAATGATCTTATCGGTGGCATGGTGGTTAGCACTGCTGCCTCACGGCACCGGGGTCCCAGGTTCAATTCTGGCCTCGGGTCACTGTCTGTGTGCATGTTCTCCTCGTGTCTACATGGGTTTCCTCTGTGTGCTCCAGTTTCCTTCCACAGTCCAAAGATATATGGGTTAGGTTGATTGGCTATGCTAAATTGTCCCATAGTGTCAGGGACAGTAGCAGGGTAAACATGTGGGATTATGGGTTGGTGCAGACTCGAGAGCCGAATGACCCCCTTCTATAATGTAGGATTCTATGGATTCTATCTCATTGTATGTAGGGTATTCCTGTGTGCAATTTGGTTCCATTTACCCATCTTACCCATGTAAGTGTCTAAGTGCTTTTTAAAAGACAAAATTGTACCCACCTCTACTACTACCTCAGGCACTCAGCACCTTCTGTGTGAAACAATTGCTCCTCTGGACCCTTTTGTATCTCTCCCCTCTTAAGTCAGATCTCTCAAAGCTCTTGCTGAAGGAGTACAAGACGCTAGTTGTGAATGGGAATGTGTCAGGTTAGGGGTCTAAACCGTGGTGCCTCTTTGAGTCAGATTGGATGGGCAGAATGAAGTGTGATTGTTTTCTTTTATTCATTTATGTCACGTGAGCGTGACTGGTAAGGCCAGCATTTATTACTGATCTTGAACCATCTTTGTAAACTGCTGTAATCCTTGTGGTGTAGGAACATCCAGAGTGCTGTTAGGCAGGGAGTCCCAGGATTTTGACCCCAGCAACACTGAAGCTACGAAAGCAGCCAGCATAATCAAGGACCCCACACACCCCGGACATTCTCTCTCTTCCATTTTCTTCCTGACAAACACATACCGACTGACTCAAAAACGGCTTCTTTCCTGCTGCCATCAGACTTTTGAATGGACCTATCACACATTAAGCTGATCCTTCTCCACACCTTATCAGTAACTGTAACAGTACATTTTGCACCCTCTCCTTTCCTTCTCCCCTATGTACTCTATGAACGGTACACTTTTTCTGTGTAGCACGCAAGAAACAATATTTTTCACTGTATCCCAACACATGTGACAATAATAAACTTGAATATATTTCCGAGTCAGGGTGGTTTGTGACTTGGAGGGAAAGCTGTGGGTGGTGGTGTTCCCAGGCATCTCTTGTTCGCTGGTTGATAGGTTTGGAAGGTATTTTTGAGTGGGCATGTTTCTAACCTGTGTTCAGTGGCAGCAATGCACATTCTTTCCATGGCAATAATGCTGCCTCGAGGGCTCCATGAATGTCAGTACCCGGGTGCACAGGGAACTGCAGCTCACCCAGTTCCAAGGTGAGAATTGGAATTAATGGACAGATTTTGCTTCAATCACCACAGGGTGAAAGTCTGGGTCAAGGTTCCTTCATGAAAATCTTCAAAGGTACAAGAAAGGGAAATGCGGATTGTGATTTTTACCAGATGGATGTTCTGCTGAAAGTCCTGGATCACACTCACAGGAACTATTCTGAGGTAATTCCATCTACAGGGTCACTCAGCCAGATAAATTTTAGAAGATTAAGAGGTGATCTAATTGAAACATTCAGAATAAAGAGGATGCGCCCATAAAGTCAGAGGGCGGTACACTGGCATAGTAGTTAGCATTGCTACCTCACAGTGCCAGGGACCCGGGTTCAATTCCAGCCTAGGGTCACTCACAGTGTGGAGTTTGCACATTCTCCCTGTGTCTGCATGGGTTGCCTCCGGATGCTCTGGTTTC
This sequence comes from Carcharhinus amblyrhynchos, assembly GCF_965287045.1. NCBI lineage: Eukaryota > Metazoa > Chordata > Chondrichthyes > Carcharhiniformes > Carcharhinidae > Carcharhinus > Carcharhinus amblyrhynchos. The sequence continues at coordinate 9,513,070 of NC_137349.1, read as the reverse complement.
CTCCCACGCTCCAACGATGTGCGGGTTAGATTGATTGACCATGCTAAATTGTCCTTTAGTGCCAGGGGGATTAGCAGGGTAAATGTGTGGGGTTAGAGGGATAGGGAACGGGTGGGATTGTTGTCAGCGCAGTGCAGTACAGCCCTCTGAAGATGGGCTGAACAGTCTCCTTCTGTACTGCTGGGATTCTATGGTTTTAATCTATAATTAAGGCCCATTGGAGTTTAAATACAGACCAACCATGATTTTATTGAATGGTGGGACAGCTGATGGGCTGAATGGTCTCTTTTTCCTCCTATGTCGCTTCCTGCATCCATTCAGTTGTGGGCACTTTGCGACTGGATATGAGGAAAACAAACACCTAGAGAGAAAGACTAATGGTTGAATGTTCAGCTCAAGGTGAGTTTTGAGAAGTAAAGGAGCAGATTTCTAGGGAAGGGCTTCTGGAGATGACAAGGGCTCGGGTGGGGGCGGCAGAGAGATTGTTTGGAAGACCAGAATCAGAAAAACACAACATTTGAGAGAGGCTGAATTAGATTTCAAAGATCAATCTCTGTTATTAGAACTTTATTATTGAGTTACATCCATTGTTCAGACCTGATCTCCTTTTACATTTACAGTCATTCTTTGAGGCAGCGAGTGTCATGAGCCAGATTTCCCATAAACATCTCATCCTGGTTTACGGAATCTGTGCAGTCAACGAAGAAAGTAAGTCTTTTATCTTGCATGGTGCCTGGCTGAAATTCCCTCTTTCATTGTTTTCGCCAGCGACCAAACTCACTAATTACTTAAAAATCCGAATGTGTAACCAGTCTTCATTGTAAAACATTTTGACACAGGAATAGGAGGAAGCATAATGGCATTGTCACTGTACTAGTAATCCAGAGATCCAGAGTAACGCTCGCTCTAGAGGACCCAGGGTTTGAACCCTATCGTGGCAGATGGAATTCAACAAAAGTCTGGAAATAAGAATCTATCGATGGCCATGGAACCACTGTTGTAAAATCCCATCTGGGTCACTAATATCCTTTAGGGAAGGAAATCTGCCATCTTTCCTGGTCTGGCCTACATCCGACTCCAGACCCACAGCAATGAGTTTGACTCATGTAATAAAAATAAAATACTGCGGATGTTGGAATCTGAAACAAAAACAGAAAAATGCTGGAAAATCTCTTTGCTCTTAGCTCTGACAGTCGTCTAGATTTGAAGCGTTGGCTATTTCCCTCCCCACAGATGCTGTCAGGCCTGCAGAGATTTTCCAGCATTTTCTGTGGCTGACTCTTAACTGCCCCTCTGAAACGGCAGAGCAAACCACTCAGTTCAAAGGGCATTTGGGGATGGGCAATAAATGCTGGTGATGCCCACATCCCCTGAATAAATACATTTTTAAAAAGCATTCCCCACATCCCATTTCATCACTCAAATATATTATCCAGCAGTAAATTTTTTTTTAATATTCATTTGTGAGACATGGGCATCGCTGGCTGGCCAGCATTTATTGCCCATCCCTAGTTGCCCTTGAAGGGCAGTTGAGACTCAATCACATTGCTGCGGCTCTGGATTCACAAATATGCCCTACCCAAACTCTTGTAATCACTGTTCCACCATGCCGCCCATCGCATTTGGCCCAGTGGATTGGCCATGCTAAATTCTCCCTCAGTGTACCCGAACAGGTACCGGAGTGTGGGGACTAAGGGATTTTCACAGTAACTTCATTGCAGTGTTAATGTAAGCCTAGTTGAGACACTAATAATTTTTTTAAAAATTGCCATCACCACTATTATCATTTGGAATGGTGCTGCTATGACATTAAACTTGACTCTTTGCGACAGAGTTTGAAAGCTTGGTTTCCATTCTTGCTCTGCGAATTAGTCCAGCTGCGATTGTATAATCAATCAAACACTTCGGCTGAAGTCAACCTTTATCGGTATCATAGAAATCATAGAAACCCCACAGTGCAGAAGGAAGCCATTTGGCCCATCAAGTCTGCACCACCGTCAATAATCCCACCTAGGCCTTACCCCAATAACCCCACACATTTCCCCTGCTAGTCTCTCTAAACTATGCATCCTGGGACACTAAGGGGCAATTTACCACGGCCAATGCACCTAACCCCGCACATCTTTGGACTGTGGGAGGAAACCGGAGCATCCGGAGGAAACCCACGCAGACACAGAGAGAATGTGCAAATTCTACACAGATTTGAAGTGATGGACAGGGAATTTCAAAATGTGAAACCTGCAAAGCTGCAGCTGTGACTGTTAATGAGAATAAGGGTGGAATCAGGGTGTTGGATTGGTGCACATTAAGTCGTCACTATCTTAGCTGTCACAGCCAGAGGACAGGAGTAACTAGTCACAAATCTGCCTTCCCTTTACTTATTACACTGCCTACCTCTCGTATCTCACAAGTTTCATTAACATCGTTAGAGGAGTGTTTTTTGATTCACCCATGGGTGTCACTGGTGAGGCCAGTATCCATTGCCCATCCCTAATTGCCCTTTGCAGGGTGAAGTTAAGAGTCAACCACATTGCTGTGGCTCCAGAGTCACATGTAGGCCAGACAGGGTAAAGACAGCAGATTTCCTTCCCTAAAGGGCATGAGTGAAACAGATGGGTTTTTACAAAAATCAATGATAGTTTCATGACCACCATTGTTAGAATGTAACCCAAGACAACTTTGATTGGATGTAATGTGACCAATGGGAACAAGATGTAAGTGTCAGCTGACCCAGTAAAACATGGAACCAATCACAGAGTGATGTAATAGTCAGCTGATCAGCTGATTCAATCAAGTTGAATGGCAAATATTGGGATTCATGAAATGCTGGCTTCGTGTCAGAAGGATTAAAATACAAGAGTTAAAGTTATATTTCAGCTGCACAATACCCCGGGTTAGACCACAGCTGGTAAGCAGCGAGCAGTTTAGGAATCACACCTTGGGAAGGAGAGATTGGCATTGGAAGAGGGAGGGTGTGGCCAGGAGGGATGTAGATGGGGACAGCATAGATTTACCAAAATGGTGCCTGGATATCAAGGGTTAAATTACAAAGAGCGATTACACAAATTTGAGCTGTATTCCCTTGGATTTAGACAGTTAAGGATTTTTTTTTAATTTGATTAGATTTATTATTGTCACATGTATCACTATACAGTGAAAAGGATTGTTTCTTGCACGCTATACAGGCAAAGCATACCATTCATAGAGAAGGAGAGAGTGCAGAATGTAGTGTTACAGTCATAGCTAAGGTGTAGAGAAAGATTAATTTAACACAAGGTGGGTCCATTCAACTGTCTGACAGCAGCGGGGAAGAAGCTGTTCTTGAGTCAGTTTACACGTGACCTTTTTGCCTGGCGGAAAAAGGTGGAAGAGAGAATGTCCGGGTGCGTGGGATCCTTGATTATGCTGGCTTCTTTTCTAAAGCAGCAGGAAGTGTAGACAGAGTCAATGGATTGAAGGCTGGTTTGCATGATGGATTGGGCTACATTCATCATTTTTTGTAGTGTCTTGCGGTCTTGGACAGAGCAGGAGCCATACCAAGCTGTGATACATCCAGAAAGAATGCTTTCTGTGGTGCATCTGTAAACGTTGGTAAGAGCCATAGCTGAATTTCCTTAACCTCCTGAGAAAGGAGAGGTGTTGGTGGTTCACCATTTTTAAGATATTATGGGGGAGAGAAAGGGTAGATATAGAAGAAATACTTGAGGTGGTTGAGGAGTGTAATGTTTGATTATTCAGTGTCTGATTACATGTGTCTTTTGACTGCTGTCTGCTCCCTTAGTTAAGCCTGGGTGTGGAGACCCTGAAGAGTAACTAAAACTTGGGGAAGAGCAAGTTGCTTGAAGCATGGAGGAGACATTCTGAAGCATTGATTGAAATTCCTGTTACACAGGTTGAAGCTGGTGTATCTTCTCTGTATTGCTATGAAACACATCAAATAAACAACAAGGAGTCAACAATGAGAGGACACAGTCAAAATGTTAGAGAGTGAAATGTGGAGACACCTCTTCACACAATGGTGTAGAAGTTTAAAACTTAAATGACAATTGACATTGAATCAGTTTTTAAAGTTAAATCTGAGATTGATAGATTCTTGTTAACCATGGGGTGGCATGGTGGCACAGTGGTTAGCACTGCTGGCCCACAGCACCAGAGATCTGGGTTCAATTCCAGCTTCGGGTCACTGTCTGTGTGGAAGTCTGCACATTCTCCCTGTGTCTGTGTGGGTTTCTTCCAGGTGCTCTGGTTTCCACCCACAGTCCAAAGATGTGCGGGTTAACAAAGAACAAAGATGGACTGGATGCGCTAAATTGCCCCTTAGTGTCCCCAAAAGAAAAAATGCTGGAAAATCTCGACAGGTGTGGCAGCATCTGTAAGGAGAGAAAAGAGCTGATGTTTTGAGTCCAGATGATCCTTTGTCAAAGCTGAAAGGCACAGAAAGTGGGAAATATTTGTCCTGCAGGGAGAGGGAACGGAAGATGAGTCATTGCCACAGAAACCCGGGGGAAAGGCTGCTAATGGCAGCCACTAGAGAGAATAGAAGGTGTGAATGGCCAATTGGCAGAGAAGCTGAAATCAGAGGGTAAACTGTGAAGCAGTGAGGGTAAGCTTTTGTTTTGCCCCTTAGTGTCTCAAGGTGTGTAGGTTAGGGGGATTAGTGGGGTACAAATGTGAGGTTAGGGCCTCTCTATTGAAGAGTCAGTGTAGACTTGATGGGTTGAATGGCCTCTTTCTGCACTGTAGAGATTCCATGATTCTTCTCTGATCTCACCGAATGGTGGATCAGGCAGAATGGACTAAATAACTTCTTCCTCTTCCTACATTCTTAAATGATGATATTGATGAAAGAGTAATAAAAGAGTAATAAAAGCCTTCAAACATCCATTTTACACTTCCTCCAAATATTTAAACCTGCTTCTACTCAGTAGCCAGGTCCCTTAAATTGTCTCCCTTTTTGCTTTACAGATATCATGGTGCAGGAGTACGTGAGGTACGGAGCCCTGGACATGTACTTGAAGAAGAACCGAAACAAAAGCTGTGTCAACATCAGCTGGAAGCTGGAAGTTGCGAAGCAGCTTGCCTACGCCATGAATTTCCTGGTACGTGTTGCACCATGTACCACAGCAGCAGTCACTTAACTCGCTGCGGGATCCACAACTCACAGCTCTAGTTCCGAATGATTGGGAGCTGTTGTGTGTTGCGTATTGGGCCGAGGATTAACGCAATGGCCTTACGCACCTCCGACACTGGGTTCAAATTGGCTTGCTCCCCGGTGGCTGCAATGTTTTGAGAGATTGAGGAGTAGCAAAGCCGTTGTGGTCTCCTTCTGCACTGTAGGATTCTATGATTCTACGATCGGGTGGTGGATACAGATTTGGAATACACTGATAGAGTGGAGGATGCTGATTTCTAATACACTAACAGGGTGGTGGATACAGATTCAACCACAATCTTTAAAATGGAATTGGATAAATACTTTAATGAGCAAAGAATTGCTAGGGTATGGGGAGAGAGTAGGGGAATGAGACTAACTGGATTGCTTAAGAACTAGATGGCCAAATAGCTGCTCATGTGAGAATTATTCTATGATTCAGTAATTCTAATTTGATCCACTAAGGTTGCCTATTACAAGGAAGCCACTGATATCAGATAATTGGTCTGATCTCCATTTGATCTCCTCTTCCAGAAGGCCAAACCCACTCTTGTTCTATTAAAGCATCCAATGACTTGATGAAGAGCTACCTTCTTTCTTTATTCTGCTTTCCATCGTTTTTAACCCTCCCCGTGACCCACGGGGTCCATCGGTCACCTGTTCCAGATAGTCATTTATCACGCTGCTTCCTTTTGTTCTGCCATTTACCCATCCTGATCTTTGTCTACACCCTCGCTGTGACTGTAACACCACATTCTGCACTCTCTCCTTTCCTTCACTATGTACGGTATGCTTTGTCTGCATAGCGTGCAAGAAACAAATACTTTTCACTGTATCCCAAAACATGTGACAATAACAAATCAGGGTGGCACAGTGGTTAGCACTGCTGCCTCACAGCTCCAAAGGGCCCAGGTTCAAAACCGGCCTTGGGTCACTGGCTGTGCGGAGTCTGCACGTTCTCCCCATGTCTGCGTGGGTTTCCTCTGGGTGCTCTGGTTTCCAACCTAGTCCAAAGATGTGCAGGTTAGGTTGATTGGCCATGTTATATTACCCCTCAGTGTCAGAGGGATTAAATACATGGGGTTACGGGGACAGGGGCTGGGTGGGATTGGGGTCAGTGCAGGCTCGATGGGCCGAATGGCCTCCTTCTGCAATGTAGGGATTCTATGACTCAATTAATCTAAACCAAATCAAAGATCTCTCAATGGCCGCTCTCAGCACACTTCTCACTGGCATTTACACTCCCTGTCATTCTGTCCATGACATCTTTGTCAACCTCCCTCTCGTCTCCAGTGCCTCTCTATCCACCCTCTACTACCCACCTCCCACAACAGAATAAATCTCATCCAACTTCCAGTTCTCTTCACATCTGACAAAGTGTCATCCAGATTCGAAACATTGCCTCTATTTTCTCCCCACAGATACTGCCAAATCTGCTGAGGTTTTCCAGCATTTTCTGTTCTCATTTCAGATTCCAGCATCCAGCAAGTATTTTTAACTTGAAGTTCTCTAAGGCTCAGCTTCCTTTCCTCAATAGCTTTTCCCTCTTGTGGGTCGCTGCTCTGAGTGAAGAAATGTTTCCAGGCTAAAATCAGAATGCTGCAGGATGCTGGAATCTGAAACAAAAACAGAAAATGCTGGAAAATCTTCACAGGTCCGGCAGCATCTGTGGGGAGAGAATGGAATCAATGTTTTGAGTCTGGAAGACTGTTGGGTCCATTCATTCATTTGAAGAGTGGAGAGGGCCACACTAGTACGAGTTTTGAAATGGTTTTCATTTATTGAAAAGAACTTAAAGAATTAACATGACAATAACAAAAAAGTGAACTTGCAGACTGGATTCTCGACCAGACTCACTACAAAAAAAAATTACTGAAATGGACGGAATCTAAGAACTGAACTGAACTGAACTCTCACACTCTAAAATCCAAAATATATTTCAACCCTTATCTTGTTATTGGAAGTGTCCTTCACATGCCATCTCCATCTAGAAAATCAATCCTTGCAGCTGCTGTGATGGGGAACTGTTGTTTGCCTGCACTGTGTACCCTTCAGGAATGCAGTCAACATTTAGCTAACCCATCATACCTTCTGATGCTACATGTAGTCAAGTTGTTTCCAATTGGTCAGCTTAGCCCAGTTAGTTAACCCCTACAGTCTAGCATTGAAATATAATTGTGCATGAGCAGAAACATCTTAAAATGAAGTCTTTGCATAGGCTGAAGCAAACAGTGCAAGGCATACGCACAATCCCTCAATGACCCTTCATCAGAGCTCAGATATTTCATTAGCTATTTCCAGGCATCTATTCTGGATTTTCCCTCTGTTTCTGCTCTCACTCACCCTCTAAGCCTGGGCTATTGGAAAATACTCTGTATCCTGCCTTGTTGTATAACCCTCTGAAATCTCCCTTACTGAGGAACCACCAGATTGTCAAGAATGTCCTTCCTCAATCCAACTACCTCCTACCCAGTGCTGAGGACTCTGCTAACATGAGACCTTCACCTTCACAGGAGGACAAGCACATTGTCCATGGCAATGTTTGTGCAAAGAATGTCCTGCTGACACGTGAAGGAGACGCAGTGACTGGGATTCCTCCTTTCATCAAACTGAGTGACCCTGGAGTCAGCATCACAGTCCTGCCAATTGAAGGTAAGAGGACTGGGAGATTGGCCTGGTTGCTTTTTTTACTGGTGGAGAGGAGATTGCGAATCAAGATGGGGAATACTGGGGAAAAGAATAATATCAGCAAACAATCAGGGCAGGACCTATTCACTTAATGGTAGGGCATTGGGGAATGTTATAGGACAAAGAGACCTAGGGGTACATGTTCATAACTCCTTGAAAGTGGAGTCACAGGTGGACAGAGTGGTGAAGAAGGCATTCAGCATGCTTGGTTTCCTTGGTCAGAACATTGAATACAAGAATTGGGACGTCTTACTGAAGTTGAACAATACATTGGTAAGGCCAGACTTGGAATACTGTGTACAGTTCTAGTCATCCTATTATGGAACAGATATTATTAAACTAGAAAGAATGCAGAAAACATTTGCTAGGATGCTACCAGGACTTGATGGATTGAGTTATAAGGAGAGGCTGGATAGACTGGGGCTTTTTTCCCTGGAGCGTAGGAGGGGTGAGGGGTGATCTTACAAGGGACATAAATGAGGTAGATAGACAATATCTTTCCCCAAAGGAGCCTAAAACTAGAGTCTAAAACTAGAGGGGAGAGATACAAAAGGTTCCAGAAGGGCAATTTTTTCACTTAGAGGGTGGTGAGTGTCTGGAACGAACTGCCAGAGGTAGTAGTAGAGACAGGTACAATTTTGTCTTTTAAAAAGCATTTGGACAATTACATGGGTCAGATGGGTATAAAGGGATATGTCTCAAATGTGAGCAATTGTGACTAGCTTAGTGGTAAATACTGGGCAGCATGGACAAGGTGGGCTGAGGGGCTTGTTTCCGTGCTGTAAACCTCTATGACTCTAATATGACAGGTATGTGTTGGTGCCCTTTTGGAAGCAAATTCATGCCTGGATGTGGGCATTGTTGCTGGCAGGATTGGCACTTGTTGCCCACCCCTACTGATACGCAAAAAAGAGATAGTGAGCTTTCTTCTCGAATCGCTGCCCATGTGGTGAACGTACTCCCATTGTAATGCTAAGTACAGTGATCCCGGATCTAGACCCAGCAATAAAGGAATGGCCATCTCTGTCCAAGTTGAGATGGTGCTAGATTCAGAGGGGAGTACGAGGGGAAGTGTTCCCACGTACACCGTGCCTTTGTTTTCCTCGCCGATAGAGATTGTAGTTTTAGAAACACCTCATAACTAAAGGTGAGGCTGATGTGTGACCTCCCTCTCTGTCTGCAGTACGAATCGACAGGATTCCCTGGGCCGCCCCCGAGTGCATTGACCAACCCAATCATCTGGCTGTGGAATCAGACAAATGGAGCTTTGGGACAACGCTGTGGGAGATATTCAGTGGGGGAGATCTTCCTCTCTACAGCATGGAGCCGACACGGGTATGGAATCATCCTCTTTTAGCTGGTCAACATTTTAATAGATCTCGTTCTGGAGCTATTCAACAGCAGAGAATTACATTGCGCAACACTGAGAGAGATCAAGAACACAAATTGGCCATGTAGACTTTTAAGGATAAGAAAATCCAAAGCCCAAGTTATCATATAATTCAGAATAGCTAGCTCTTGTATATATTCAAGGGAATAGCAAGATTTTATACTTTAGAGGGAAATAATGGAATGGGCAGAATTTTCTGGCTGCATTTATCCCAGAAGCAGAAAATCCCACGCACGGTCAACACAGCTTTCCATGTTCTACCCCTCACCCGCTCCAATTCCCATGGCAAGCGGAATGGGAAATTTCGCCCTGAAGTGTATTAGAAAGATGTTAGCCCCCATTATGTTATAGGGAATAGTGGCCCCCTGTGAATGCTATTGGAAACAACAGATACCATGTGTGTTGTATAGAATAACAGAGTCTGTGTGTATTACAGGAAACATGTTATTTACAATGGAGGATGTTACAAAGAATATTACAATACTGTGTGTAAATACTACTTATTCTTTCAGTGTTTCTTCAATCTTGTGCCTTCCGTCTTTCTTTTTCCTCCCTTTTTAACAAATTAAGTGGGATTCTCCAGGACATTGCGGGTGAAAATGGAATATTTGACGTCCCAGCCAAAATTCCATTCGCTCTCAGCAGCCCTGGATAATCCCAGCCACAAGTGAGGATGGAGCGGTTAGGCTGTGGCCCTCCATTCCACTCTTGCTTTATGTTGGGGTACAAGCCACACTTTCCAATCTCAGACAGATGCCCAGCGTCCCTGCACCTCTCTGAATGTTTACAATTGTTTAATTGAGGGAGGTAGCATGGTCCTTGAAGAGTGGGGGCGGGGGGTGGGGGATCGTGGGGAGGGCGGGAGGGGTGGGGGGCTGCCCCTAGGGCCACGTAACCTGTGAGGACTCAATGGATCACTCCAGTAGAAAACTGAGCCAGTCAACAGGAGGGTAAGGACCATGGATCAAGGAGGGACTGACAGATGGAACCCAGGAATCCAGAAGAGCAGTTACATTTGAAGTCTAATCTTACCTTGCTATACATGTACATTTTTTTAATTCATTTGTGATTTGATTTTGGTTTGATTTGATTTATTATTGTCGCATGTATTGGTATATAGTGAAAAGTATTGTTTCTTGCACACTATACAGACAAAGCATACCGTTCATAAAGAAGGAAAGGAAAGAGTGCAGAATTTAGTGTTACAGTCATAGCTAGGGCATAGAGAAAGATCAACTTAATACGAGATAGGTCCATTCAAAAGACTGATGGCAGCAGGGAAGAAGCCGTTCTTGAGTCGGTTGGAACGTGTCCTCAGACTTTTGTGTCTTTTTCCTGACAGAAGAAGGCAGAAGAGAGAATGTCCAGGGTGTGTGGGTCCTTAATTATGCTGGCTGCTTTTTCGAGGCGGCAGTAAGTGTAGACAGAGTCAATGGGTGAGAGGCTGGTTTGAGTGATAGACTGGTCTTCATTCATGACACTTTGTAGTTTCTTGCAGTCTTTGGACGGAGCAGGAGCCATACCAGGGTGTGATATAACTGGAAAGAATGCTTTCTGTGGTGCATTTATATAAGTTGGTGAGAGTCGTAACGGACATGCCAAATTTCCTTAGTCTTCTGAGAAAGTAGAGGTGTTAGTGGGCTTTCTTAACTATTGTGTTGGCATTGTGGGACATGGGCATCGTTGGCTGGGCCTGCCCATCCCTAGTCGCCTGAGGGCAATTGAGAGGCTACCACGTCACTGTGGCTCTGGAGTCACATGTAGGCCAGACCAGGAAAGGACAGCAGATTTCCTTCCCTAAAGGTCATTAACAAACCGGATGGATTTTTCTGACAATTGACAATGGTTTCATGGTCATCAGTAGATTCTTAATTCCAGACCTGTTTTATTGAATTTGAATTTCACCATCTGCTTTGGCAGGATTCAAACCCAGGTCCCCAGAACATTAGCTGAATTTCTGGATTAATAGTCTAGCGATAATACTGTTAGGCCATCACCTCTCTCTAAAAAAGAACAGAAGAACCTTAGAACTAGGAGCAGGAGTCGGCCATCTGGCCCCTTGAGCCTGCTGTACCATTCAATAAGATCATGGCTGATCTTTTCATGGACTCAGCTCCACTTACCCACCCGCTCACCCTTAATTCCTTTACTGTTCAAAAAATTATCTATCCTTGCCTTAAAAATATTCAATGAGGTAGCCTCAACTGCTTCACTGGGCAGGGAATTCCACAGATTCACAATCCTTTGGGTGAAGAAGTTCCTCCAGAATAAATACTCTGTTGGTGATAAAGCCTTTACAGTTAAAGGAATCACTCTTGATCTATTACAGCATCACTTGGGTAATGTTCTGATGTAATATCTACATACATCATACATTCCAAGAGGGCTCCCTACAAATAAACTCGGAGAAGGAGCCTGGCTTCCACTTCTGATTTACCTGAAACTTGCCAAGGTCAATGGATGAACCTCTGTTCCCAACTTGCTGATAGGTGCTATGTAAATGCAAGCCCTTCTATCACAGCCTCAGGGTTACAAAAGCATCTTACAGTAAATGAGGTTTAGTCACTGTTGTAACAGTCCAAACAGGAAGATCCCACAAACAGCAATTGGACAATCTATTGTGCAATAAGCATAAACCAGGAGAATTTCTCCATGTCTAAAATAATACCATGGGATCTAGTACTCAGATCTCTTGAGTTGGGCTTGAGTCCATAACCTTCTGACTTGGGGTGGGGGATGGGGGAAGGGGGGATGGTGGGTGGGGGTTTGGGGTGACGGCGAGCTACCTATTGAGCCACAGCAACTCAGTGACAGTGGGATTGAATTAGCCTCCCATCCATGGATTCTGTCTACACTTCCCGCTGCCTCAGCAAAGCAGTCAGCATAATTAAGGACCCTATGCATCCCAGACGTTCTCTCTTCCACCTTCTTCCATCAGATAAAAGATGCTAAAGTCTGAAATCATACACCACCCGACTCAAGAACAGCTTCTTCCCTGGAGTTTGCACATTCTCCCCGTGTCTGCATGGGTTTCCTCCAGGTGCTCTGGATTCCTCCCACAGTCCAAAGATGTGCAGGTTAGGTGGATTGGCTGTGCTAAATTGTCCAAGTTGTGTCGATTAGAGGAGTAAGTATGTGGGGTTATGGGGGATAGTGCAGGTGGGTGGGCCAGATAAAGATGCTCTGTCAGAGAGAGCTGGTGAAGACCCGATGGGCCAAATGCCCTCCTTCTGCATTGTACGGATTCTATGATTCTGCTACCGTCAGACTTTTGACCTCGCATTAAGTTGATCTTTCTTTACGCTTAGCTATGACTATAACACAACATTCTGCACCTTCTCCTTTCCTCCTCCCTTTATATACTGTATGAACGGTATACTTTATCTGTATAGCGTGGAAAAAACAATACTTTTCACTGTATTCCAATACACAGTAATACACGGGATTTTGGAATGCTGCTCCTTCACTAGATGCAGGAGCAGTGCTCCGAAAGCTTGTGATTCCAAATAAACTTGTTGGACCTGATGTTGTGAGACTTCTTACTATGCCCACCCCAGTCCAATGCTGGCATCGCCACATCATGACTTTCACTGTTTATCAATACATATGACAATAATAAATCAAATCAAATCGAATCTCGCCTGACTAGCTCAGTTGTGGACCAGTTATTAGATTTCCCACTGGGAGAATTTTCCCTCCATTGCCCAGGCAATAATCTGTTGAAGCAGACCACAGGCAGACGGTGGAAGCTGCCCGAAAACTAAACCACTAGGGCGGCGGGGAGCATGATTTGTAATGGTGTTTTATTGGGATTGTTCTGTCTGTCACACAGAAGCTACAGTTTTATGAAGATGGCCTCCAGCTTCCTGCTCCCAGGTGGACTGAACTTGCCACTCTCATTAACCAGTGCATGAACTACCTGCCCTACCGGAGGCCATCGTTCAGAGCGATCATCAGAGAACTCAACCGACTGAACACCTCAGGTAACCGGCTTTGGAAATCGGTGCTCAGCACTCCCTCTACACTGCCCCCTACAACACTCCCAGGACAGGTACAGCACAGGATTAGATACAGAGAAAAGCTCCCTCTACACTATCCCCATCAAACACTCTCAGACATGTTCAGCACGGGATGAGATACAGAATATACCTCCCTCTACACTCTCCCCATCAATACTCCCAGGACAGGTACAACACCCGGTTAGATACAGAGTAAAGTTCCCTCTACACTGTCCCCATCAAACACTCCCAGGACAGGCACAGCACGGGGTTAGATACAGAGTAAATCTCCCTCTACACTGTCCCATCAAACATTCCCAGGAAAGGCACAGCACAGGGTTAGATACAGAGTAAATCTCCTTCTACACTGTCCCCATCAAACATTCCCAGGACAGGTACAGCACGGGATTAGATACAGAGTAAAGCTCCCTCTAAACTGTCCCCATCAAACACTCCCAGGACAGGTACAGCACAGGGTTAGATACAGAGTAAAACCCTCCCTACGCTGTCCCCATCAAACCCTCCCAGGACAAATATCGTCTGGGGTTAGATACAGAGCAAAGCTCCCTTTACACTGTCCCCATCAAACATTCCCAGGACAGGTACAGCACGGGTTAAGATACAGCGACCCCATCAAATGCTTCTTGACCACAAAATTTGTTGCCTCAATAAATTGCCATTGATGAATACTTGGATCCAAATCCATGGCAGTTTGACAGTTCAGCTGGGCCTGATTGAGACTGAGAAAACTAATTTCACAAGTTCCTTAAAACAGAGAGTTACATTTCATTAGTGTGGGTTAGAATTGAACTAGGCCATTAGATGAAAGGTCAGAGTTTAAGCCTGCGTTAATCCCCAGTGCTGTATTTTTTTGCAGACTACGAACGGCTCTGTGACCTCTCCCCCAGTGACCTCCCCAGTACTGACGGCTTCTGGCGCTTTGTTGACCTGAGGAAACAGGATGATCCCAGTTTCTTTGAAGAGAGGCATCTGAAATTCATCTCCGTGTTGGGCAAGGTATTTGCATTGAACTCAGCGAGGAATGAAATGGAGGTGGAGGAGGAGAGGGTGAGATGTGACCTTGGAGGTCGCCTCTCAAATATTGGCCTGTGTTGGATTTGTTGATCTCAGCCCATTACCGTCACTCCCTTTAGTTCCTCGGAATGTCTCTGTAACAAGTCTTTGGAGGCAGAAGTCCCTTCACCAAAATCCCTTTATTTACAATTCTAATAGCAGTGCACAGAGTGCTCGCAGTCAGCAGTCCCTGACCCCTTCAGGAGTAACAGAGGAACTGACAGTCCTGGTTAAATACAAGGCAAAGATTGGTCCATCAATTGACCACTTAATCAGGGAGCTCATACTCCAGTAGACCAACCCCCATGGCCTCATTGAAGCCATTGCAGTCTCAAATGGATTTACAGTCAATGGGTGGAATTTTCTCGCCCTGCCCGCCCGGGGAATTGTAACCATACAAAGGTCCATTGACTTTGGGCGGAATTTTCTGGTCTTGGGGCAAGCATAGCTGGAAAACACTGATTCATCTTGGAAACAACTTTGATTTGATTTATTATTGTCACATGTATTATTATTGTTTCTTGCGCACTATACAGACAAAGCATACAGTTCATAGAGAAAGAAACAAGAGAGTGCAGAATGTAGTAGAGTTTAAAAAAGTGAGAATGAAATTTTAGACGCATAGAGCCAGAGTTAAAGAATAGAATTAGAAGGTATGCTAGGCATAGCTTTCGACAAGTTGCCTCACTCAGACGCCATCTTGTTTTTTAACATAGCAGCCATTTTGTGTCCGTGACAGCAATGAGATAAATGGCCAGGTCATTCACTTTAATGGTACTGGTTCAGAGATTTACAGGTAAAGATGGTGTTGTGATGATGATGTCAATCCAGTGGCCCAGGCTAAAGTTCAAGGGACACGGGTTCAAATCCCACTGTGACATCCAATACAGTTTGGATTCAGTTTAAAAATCTGGAATGTAAATCTATCCTATGTAATGGTGACCATGGCCAGGATTTCCAGGCCCAGAGTGGGGTCTCCCTGCGTCAGATACAGCAAGACATTCAAATCTCCCCCTGGGGGGGGGGGGGCAGAAAGTCCCAGCCTACCACAACTATCGTCATCATAGAATCATAGAATCCCTACAGTGCGGAAGAGGCCATTCGGCCCATCAAATCTGCAAAGACTCTCTGACAGAGTATTTTACCCAAGCCCTCTCCCCATCCTATCCCCATAACCCCACACATTTACCATGGCCAATCCCCCTAACCTACATCTTTTTGGACACCAAGGGGCAATTTAGCATGGCCAATCCACGTAACCTGCACATCTTTGGACTGTCGGTGGAAACCGGAGCACCCAGAGGAAACCCACGCAGACACGGGGAGAACATGTAAACTCCACGCAAACAGTCATTCAAGGCCGGATCCCTGGCACTGTGAGGCAGCAGCACTATCCACTGTGCCACCTGGCCACCTGATTGTTGTAAAAACCCATCTGGACCACTAATGTCCTTTAGGGAAGGGAAATCTGTCGTCTTTACGTGGTCTGGCCTACATGTGACTCCAGACCCACAACAATGTTGTTGATTCCTAACTGCCCTCGGGGAAGACCTCATTTCTGAGCCAATTAGACATCCCATAAAAGCGTGAATTTGAACTGTACTGGAACCACCCATTCCCAACAGGGTCATGGGATCTCTTGCATCCACCTGAGGTGCCAGGCCGGGCCTCGATTAACCTCTACTCCAAAAACCATTACCTCCTGTTTAAAAATTTCCCTCTGATTTCTCTCCTGGACGTTGTTCCCAACTCTGTCCCGGAGGTGAGTTTTTAATTCCTGTGGAGACTCCAGGACAATCCTGGAGGGTTGGCAAGCCCCAAGGCCAGATTTCTCAGTGGCTCCTGTTGCCTCATTGGCAGGGAAACTTTGGCAGCGTGGAGCTGTGCCGTTACGATCCGCTCGGCGACAACACGGGAGACCTGGTGGCTGTGAAAAAGCTACAGCACAGCACGACGGAACACCTTCGGGATTTTGAACGAGAGATTGCGGTCGTCAAGAACCTCCACAACGAATACATTGTTAAATACAAAGGGGTTTGCTACAGTGTCGGTGAGCCAGAACGCTTTTCCCACTCTTTGTTCTTCTCTATTTGGTTAAAAATAATTGACGTCTGCAATTCTTTTCACTGGGGAATTAGGAGAGAAAGGCGAGGTCCCGTGATGCCAGGGTGGAAATGTAAAAAAAACAAGACGCATAAGATCAAGTTTAAGTTTATTTATTAATGTCGTAATTAGACACTAATGAAGCCGCCGGCACAGTGGTCCCTGCCTCATGGCACCAGGGACCCCGGTTCGATTCCAGCCTTGGGTCACTGTCTGTATGGAGTCTGCGCATTCTCCCCGTGTCTGCATGGGTTTCCTCTGGGTGCTCCGGTTTCCTCCCGCAGTCCAATGATGTGAGAGTTGGGTTGATTGGCCGTGCTAAATTGACCCTAGTGTGAGGGGGATTAGCAGGGTAAATGTGTGGGGTTACGGGAATAGAGCCTGGGTGGGATTGTGTTTGATACAAACTCGATGTATCGAATGGCTTCCTTCTATGATTCTAAGTTACCGTGAAAATCCCCCAGTCGCCACACTCCGGCGCCTGTTCAGGTACACTGATTTAGCATTGCCGTAACCAGCACGTCTTTCGGTCTGTGGGTAGAAACCGGAGCACCCAGAGGAAACCCACGCAGACACGGGAAGAACATGCAGACTCCACACAGATAGTGACCCAAGCCGGGAATCGAACCCGGGTCACTGGCACTGTGAGGCAGCAGTGCTAATTACTGTGCCACCGTGCCACTCATTCTGTCCTGCCAGTCCTATTTTGTCATGTATCAGAGCTAACAGCAGATACTCATCTCAATTCTCTGGCCATTCACACAGTGACACTGCTGTGAGTGAGAATGGGGAATTTAGCGCTCAGTCAAATCTCCATTCACTGCAGCGGGACTGGAGAATCCTAGCTACAGGCGAGGTAGAATTTGGTTCCAATATCTCTGGTTCGATATCCTGTAGGTGGTCCTTATCCATCTGTGGTCTGGGGGGTGCACCCTTTTTGACCCAATTATTTTAAATGGGATGTGTCCTTCGTGGGTACAATCAGTTTCCGTCCTGCCTCCTCTGCCAAAAAGCCTCATAACTTTGAATATCTCCATTCAACTCTACTTAACCTTCTCTGCTCTAAGGAGGACAACCCTAACTTCTCTCATCTCCCGGACAGCAGTAGCTATATTGCTGGATAATACACAAATAACCCTTTGTGATCCTGAAATAGAAGGTCAAACCCCACTATCGGTTAATGAACTAAATTCAGTCGATGCAGTTAACACAAGTAGAAAGTGAGGAGTGGGGGGGTAGATTTGAGGAAAAACCTATTTACCCAGAGGGTGGTGACGGTCTGGAATGCTCTGCCTGGGAGGGTGGTGGAGGTGGTTTAAAACGTATCTGGATGAGTACTTGACATGCCACAACATTCGGGGCTTTGGGCCAAGTGCTGGCAAGTGGGCAGGTCGGGGCATTTCACGTGTTGGTGCAGACTCGATGCGCTGAAGGGCATCTTCTACACTCTCATATTCTGTGATTCCGATTAAATGAATATAGAACTATTAAGTTAGTATCACTAATGGTGACCATAACACTATTGGATTGTTGCAAGTGACCTATTCATTTCTCTGAGGTTGCTCCCACATGGGAGGAAATCTGTCGTCTTTATCTGATCCGGACTCAACGCGATACCAGACCCTTTAGTCTAGTTGTTTCTTAACTGCCCTCTGAAATGGCTGAGAGAGATCCATCATTGTAATCGGGAAGGCAGCACACCACCACCTTCTCGAGGGCAATTGGGAATGGGCAATAAATTCTGGGCCACATTGGCAGCTCCAGCAGCCTGAGACTGGATAAAGGGAACATCAAACCGACGGATTTTCCTCCCAGGCCCTTGTGGACCAGACGGTTTTAACCCTTTCCCTGCTGAATCTAACAGCACTGAAACATAGTACGGCGTTAATCTGCCTTAACCACAGGCGGTCCACTTGCCTCATTGTGGGTGGTCTTCAGTATGAAAGGTTGGAGGAGGAAGCAAGGACTGGCGTGCACCTGGAGTCCCACAGTTTTGGATTCCGAGTAGGTGATGCTTCAATGAACCTTAAATTTGGGAGATGACTTATCAGAAACTGAGTGTGATTTCTGTGCATGCGTTGTCTGATGTTGTTAATTTTGTTTTGAATACTGTGTGCTTTGCACTGTATCACAATAAAGATTTAAAAGAAACCAGAAAAAAAAGTGCTGGAAAATCTCAGCAGGTCTGGCAGCACCAGAAGAGCTGACGTTTCATGTCCAGATGACCTTTTGTCAAAGCATCATCTGAAATCAAAACGTCTCTCCTTACAGATGCTGCCAGACCTGCTGCGATTTTCCAGCGTTTTCCCTTTTGGTTTCAGATTCCAGCATCCGCAGTAATTTGTTTTTATACAGATTTAAGAGAACTTGGGAGTGCTGTCTCCTGTCCATCATGTCCGTCCTTGGCCTTTTACAATGTTCCAGTGGAGCTCAACATAAACTGGAGTAACAGGACCTCGTCTTCCCATCGGGCACTTTACAATCTTGCGGACTGAATATTGAGTTCAACAACTTCAGAGTGTGAACTCTCCCCCCCCACCATCACCCCATTTGCATTCATATTTCTTCTTTTCATCTTATTAATCCATTTTTATTACCTTTTTTTTATATTTTCATTTTTCCACCTCTAACCTTGCATCTTGTTTCACCCTTGACTCCTGCCTCCCCCTCCCCCCCCAATCCCACTCGGGCCCATTTCTACACTCTTTTTTTCTGCCATTTACACATTCCAATCTCTTAATGGATGCTATTAGCACCATTCCCAACCTTTATCATTGCCATTTACCTTTTGCTTTGTCTGTGATATTTGACCAGTTACAGCCCCCTCATCGCACCCCTCTCCCCTTCCCCTTCACAGTGTAAATCTCATCCTACTTTCTTTGCCTTCAGTTCTGACGAAGGATCATCCAGGCTCGAAACGTTGGCTCTATATTCTCACCCCACAGCTGTCAGACCTGCTGAGATTTTCCAGCATTTTTGTTCTGTTTTTGTTGTGGGAAAACTTACTATTGAATGAAAAAAGTGATAAAAGCAGAGAGGCTTTGGAGAAAGGGGGTGAGGGAAGGATTCCTCAGATGTGAATAAATTCCTTCCCCAGTGAGGATGGAAATCTGTATTTTTATTTCCAAATATTTGCATAAAAATATGTTAAAAAGCTTGAAATTCTGATCTATGTGAACACTCAAATTCATTGAAAAATGCATTCATATTTTACCCAAAGCTGAGTGTTAGTCACATTTCTCTACAATATGTCCCATGCTGTCTGTGACTCACCGGTGTTACACGCCCCTATAACACTTTCTGTGTCAGAAATAGCTGTTGTTTAATTTCCACAGGGCACAGGAACCTGAGGCTGATCATGGAATATCTGCCATATGGAAGCCTGCGAGATTACCTGCAAAAGAACAAACACAGACTAGACCACAAGAAGCTCTTGCTGTATGCCTCACAAATCTGTAAGGTGAGTTGGGCCGCACGGAGAGAGGGGTTGGCTAGTTATGCTCTGGCTGTGTAGGACATTGGGTGATCTGGGGCGATAGGGGGCCTTCATATCAGCACAACAGAACAGAGAGTCCAACACAATTCTACAAGCAAACCTGGTCCACGAGTTCCTTGTATCAGCTTCGTTAGGCTTCTATCAGTCCCTTTCTCCCGAGAACAGAGTCACGTGTGGAATTCAACGTTCAGCTGCTGGAGGGACTGCTGAAGACTCCCTTTTTAGCATTAGGTATCAACCCTAGGTCACGTCCTCTGAGCCAGAATGTCATGAGTTTCAAAACCAGTGCATTAAATCCACATTGACCCTCCCGCTACAGAAGTTAGAATCCCTACAGTGCAGAAGGAGGCCCACTGAGTCCTCACCAACCCCCCGACAGAGTGTCCCACTCAGGCCCTATCCCCGTAACCTCACATATTTACCCCGCTAATCCCCCAATCACATATCTTTGGATTCTCAGGGGCAATTTAGCACAGCTAATCCCCTCAACCCACACATCTTTGAACATTAAGGGCAATCTAGCTTGGCAATCCACCTAACCTGCACGTCTTTGGACTGTGGGAGGAAACTGGAGCACCCGGGGGAAACCCACGCAGACACAGGGAGAACATGCAAACTCCACACACACACACACACACACACACACACACACACACACACACACACACACACACACACAGACACATTCTTACACAGACAGTCACCCAAGTTTGGAATCAAACCCAGGTCCCTGGCACTGTGAGGCAGCAATGCTAGCCCACTGTGTCACCTCTAAGAGAGAGGGTGGCATGGTGGCACAGTGCTGCAAAGTCAAAGGTGCTGTATTTCAGGTGAGGAACTGTGAACTCTCTCAGGTGTTCATGAAAGATACATTGGAACTATTGAAAGGAGAGCAAGCATCCCAGCCAATATTTATCCGAACCAATACAGATCAACACAGTTGATCTGGTCATCCACCACATTCCAGCTTGTGGGATCTTTCTATGCAGAAATTAACCCCTACCTCACAACAGTGACTACTTTTTCGAAGCATGCGGTTAATTGGCCGTAAAGCATGTTGGGATGGCCTGAGGTCAGGAATGGCACTATGTAATTGTCCTTTCTACCCCCCTGACTCCTAGCCCAGCCCAATCGTTACTCCCTCATGAGGAGAGATGCAACAGTGTTCTGTTTCCAGGGCAGTGGGGGCTGGGGGGCGGGGGGAGTTAGATGCTTTATGGGGGGGAGGGCGGTCCTTCAAGCTGAAGTGGGACTGCCAATCCTGGATGGCAATGTGCCTGAAGATTCCCTGGCCTGACCCACTGCCTCCAATCACTCCGCCCCCTACCCTCCTGCTATTGGCTTCTCAAAAGATCCATCCTTATGATGCCCTGTCTTCCAGTGACCAATCAGAACGTGCACAAGCTCCTGGTTGGGTGATCATGGTTGTCAGTCAAACCACACTCTTCCCTCACGTCTGATATTTGCGTAGTTCATAATCAAAATATTCAAAGAAATTATTTTCAAAATACAATTTGCGACTGATTATTTTTCCTAGGTTTGCTGGCTCCAGTGGCGATTACTGCATCTGGGATATTGTGTACAGCTATTATTCCTTTCCTTAAGAAAGGATATAAGGAGTTGAGAGAGGGTTCACTTACCTGATTCCTAGGGTCAAGGGGCTAACTTCTGAGGAAAGGTTGAGCAGGCCAATCGGAGTTTAGAAGAATGAGAGGTGATCTCATTGAGACCTGTAAGGTCCTGAGGGTAGATGCCGAGAGGCTGATTCCCCTTTTGGGGAAGTCTGGAAAAGGAGTCACAGTTTAAAAATGAATACCGTCCCATTTTAAGACGGAGACAAGGAGGAATTTCTTTTCTCAGTAGGTGGTTTGTTTTGGGACTGCTCTTCTCCAGTGGGGGCTGGGTCATTGCACGTGTTCAAGACTGAGTTAGATATATTTCTGATCTTCAAAGGCGTTAGAGGTTAAGGGGGTGAGGGAAGGGGGGAGGGGTGGGATGGGATGGGGGCAGCAGGCAGGAAACTGGAGTTGAGGCTGCAATCAAATCAGCCACAATCTATCTAATTGAATGACAGAGCAGGCTCAAGAGCCTACCCTAATTCTGCTCCTAACTCTTTGAACCCCTGCCCCAGGGCGATTATAGAATCACAGAATCCCTGCAGTGCAGAAGGAGGCCATTTGGCTCAATGAGCCTGCACTAGCAATAATCCCACCCAGGCCCGATCCCCGTAACCCCATGTACTTATCCTGCTAATCTCCCTGAGACTGGGAGGCAATTTAGCATATCCTGCACATCTTTGGACTGTGGGAGAACGTGCAAATTGAAGTTTATTTCTTAGTGTCACAAGTACATTAACATTGCAATGAAGTTACTGTGAAATTCCCCTAGTCGCCACACTCCAGCACCTGTTTGGGTACACTGAGGGAGAATTTAGCTTGTCTAATGCACGTACCCAGCGCGTCTTTTAGACTGGGGAAGGAAACTGGAGTACCCAGAGGAAACCCACGCAGACATGGGGAGAACGTGCAGACTCCACACAGACAGTGATCCAAGCGAGGAATCGAACCCCAGGTCCCTGGCGCTGTGAGGCAGCAACACTAACCACTGTGCCGTCATGTTGCCCCATCCTGGAGGCTTGGTAAAGTAATTTAGATCCCCAGTGCTGTCAGAGATAGGTTAACATTAACACTTTCCCCAGTGAGACACAACAGTTAGAGTACTCCAAACAACAAGAGAAAAGTGAGATCTCTTCCTGTTCTTTTTCAAAGGGCATGGATTATCTCGGCTCCAAACGTTACGTACACAGGGACCTGGCAACGCGGAACATTCTGGTAGAAAGTGACACCTGCGTAAAAATAGGTGACTTTGGACTGACGAAGATTCTGCCCAGAGACAAGGATTATTACAAAGTGCTGGAGCCCGGAGAGAGTCCCATCTTCTGGTAAGAACAATGAGGGCTCCCCCTGGTGGCTTGGTCAATTACTGCATAAAGCTGATTCCTGAGGAATGTTACAAAAGAAAGAATTGCATTTATATAGCAACATTTATGAACACAGGGCATTCCAAAGTATTTTACAGGCAAGGAAGTACTCTTCGAGTGCTTTCACTTCCAATTTGTGCGCAGCAAGCTCCCACAAACAGTATATGATAATCATTGAATTTTACAGTGTGGAAGGAGGCCACTCAGCCCATCGATCCCACACCGACAACAATCCCACCCGGTTCTAATCCCCAGCACCCTGCTAACCCCCCTGGCACATAGGGGCAATTTAGCACAGCCAATCAATCTAACACACATATCTTTGGACTGTGGAAGGAAATCGGAGCACCTGGAGAAAACCCATGGAGACACGAGAAGATCATGCAGAAGTTACCCAGAATTGAACCTGGGTCCCTGACGATGTGAGGCAGCAATGCTAAATATTGTGTCACCATGCCATAGTGACCACATATTGGGGTGAAGGAGGTGACCAAGATATGGAGAGGGAAGGCTATCTTTGGAAGGCTATCATGGCTATCTTTGATGGCAAAGATAGCCATGATGTGGAGATACCGGCATTGGACTGGGGTAAACACAGTAAGAAGCCTCACAACACCAGGTTAAAGTCCAACAGGTTTATTTGGTAGCAAAAGCCACAAGCTTTTGGAGCACTGCCCCTTCATCAGGTGCGTGGGAGGTCTGTTCACAAACAGGGCATATAAAGATACATAAAGACGTATAAATGAGTTTGTATCTTTATACGTCCTGTTTGTGATCAGAACTCCCACGCACCTGACGGAGGTGCAGCGCTCTGACAGCTTGTGGCTTTTGCTACCAAATAAACCTGTTGGACTTTAACCTGGTGTTGTGAGACTTTTTAATTTGATGCCAAAGACAGCACTCACTCAGTACTGCATTATGAGAGCGTCAACTTGGATTTCTGTGCTCAAGTCCTGGGGTGGAGAGCACTGTCCATTAACCTGGAGAGTACAGCTGCAACTTAAGAAGTTTCACACCCTCCAGGGCAAAGATTGATTTATCCCCCATTAACTTGCCTAAATAACCACTTCCCTCCCCCAATTAACAGCGTAACATAGTCGCAATTTGTGATTTCATTTAATTTATGATTTGATTTGATTTATTATTTTCATATGTATCAGTATTCAGTGAAAAGTATTGTTTCTTGTGCGCTATACAGACAAAGCATACCCTTCATAGAAAAGGAAATGAGAAAGTGCAGAACATAATGTTACAGTCATAACTAGGGTGTAGAGAAAGATCAACTTAATGCAAAATAAGTCTATTGAAAAGCCTGATGTCAGCAGGGAAGAAGCTGTCCTTGGGTCGGTTGGTACGTGACCTCAGACTTTTCTATCCTTTTCCCGTCGGAAGAAGGCGGAAGAGAGAATGCCCGGGGTGCGTGGGGTCCTTATTATGCTGGCTGCTTTTCCAGAGCAGCAGGAAGTGTAGACAGAGCCAATGGATGAGAGGCTGATCTGTGTGATGGACTGGGCTTCATTCATGACCCTTTGTAGTTTTTTGCGGTCTTGGACAGAGCAGGAGCCATACCAAGCTGTGATATAACCAGAAAGGAGGCTTTCTATGGTGCACCTATATAAACGTTGGTGAGGGTCGTAATGGGCTTGCCAAATTTCCTTAGCATCCCGAGAAAGTAGAGGCATCGATGGGCTTTCTTAACTATAGTGTCAGAATGGAGGGACCAGGACAGGTTGTTGGTGATCTAGGCACCTAGAAACTTGAAACTCTCGACCATTTCCACTTTTCGCCATTGATGTAGACAGGGGCATTTTCTCCTCTACACTTCCTGAAGTCAATGACTATTTCCTTTTGTGTTGTTGATATTGAGGGAGAGATTATTGTCATCGCACCAGTTCACCAAATTCTCTACCTCATTCCTGTACTCTGTCTCATCATTGTTTGAGATCTGACCCACTACGGTGCGTGAGAGATTAGAGATGCAGCACGATAGTATTGTTACTGGGCTTGTCATGCAAATTAACACTCTGGAGACATGAGTTCATATCCCGCCACAGCGTTGGTGATTTAAATTCAATTAATTCATCAGATAAATCTTGTGTTAAACAGTTTAAAGTTTATTTATTAGTGTCACAAGCGGGCTTACATTAACACTGCAATGAGGTCACTGTGAAAATCCCCTCGTTGCCACACTCTGGTGCCTGTTCGGGTACATTGAGGGAGAATTTAGCATGGCCAATGCATCTAACCAGCGCATTTTTGGAGTACTGGAGGAAACCCACACCGACATGGGGAGAACGTGCAGACTCCACATAGACAGTGACCCAAGCAGGGAATTGAACCTGGGTCCTTGGCGCTGTGAGGCAGCAGTGTTAACCACTGTGCCACCATGCCACCCCATAAAAATTCATACAACCCCATAAAACTTCTGGATTGTTATAAAAACACATCTGGTTCACCAATGTCCTTTAGGGAAGGAAATCTGCCAATCTTGACCCTGACTGACCTATTTTGGGGTCCAGACCCATTGAAGTGGTCCACCAAGACAGCTCACTTCTCCAGGGCAATGAATGCTGACCTTCCCCACAATGCACACTACATGGCGGTGATCCTGCTAACCTGATGATGCTGAATGGAAAGTCTGGACCATCATTGTTAAACTAAAATCCCTTTTGTGTTTAGGTACGCTCTTGAATCTCTGTCCGACAGCAAGTTTTCCAGGGAATCAGACGTGTGGAGTTTTGGTGTTGTGCTTTACGAGTTATTCACATACAGTGATCGAAGCAGGAGCCCACCAATGGTAAGTAAATCCCCAAAAGTGGCTGAGTCTGCAATTCTAAACCCTGTACAGATAAACCTTGGGTAGAATCTTCCTATCCCGCAGGAATCGTAGAAACTACAGCACGATACAGGCCGTTCGGCCCACAACGTTGTGCTGAACATGTCCCTACCTTAGAGATTACTAGGCTTGCCTATAACCCTCTATCTTACTAAGTTTCATGTACTTATCTAAAAGTCTCTTAAAAGACCCTATCGAATCTGCCTCCACCACCGTTGCCGGCATTCCATGCACCCACCACTGAGTGAAAAACTTACCTCTGACATCTCCTCTATACCTACTCCCCAGCACCTTAATCCTGCGTCCATTTCAGCCCTGGGAAAAAGCCTCTGACTATCCAATCATAGCGGGCAGGATAGAAAATCCAGTGGACCATGCAAAAATCGATAAGTTCGTAAGACATAGGAGCAGACTTAGGCCATTCGGCCCTTTGAGTCCACTCCACCATTCAATCATGGCTGATATGATCCTCATCCCCATTTTCCTGCCTTCTCTCCATAACCCTTCAACCCATTACCAATTAAAAATCTGCCTAACCCCCTCCTTAAATTTACTCACTGTTCCAGCATCCACCGCACTTTGGGGCAGTGGATTTTACAGTTCACAGGTGGGCAGATTCCATTGACCTCAGGTGGAAAGTCCCACCCCTTGATTCTGGATGGCAAATCAGTCTTGAAATAAGACTTCAAAATATCAAAAGGCTTACACTCTTCTGTCTTCCATCCACATAACAGACTGTTTTGGTTTTTACTTCTTAAAATTATTTTTACTCCATCCTTAAAGTTACAAAGCTAGTGCTTAGAATGGACTGGCAAACCCAAATCCATTCCTTGCTTACTTGGTGCTGGTTTTTAGTTCCCACCCACTTCCAATCCCCACCCTCAAATTCCAACCTCTTTTCCCTGGATCCTTTTTCCCACTGCCACCTCTTTTTCCCCTGTCAAGGCAGCACCGACTCAATTAATGGTAGGGCACTGGGGAGAGTTATAGATCAAAGAGATGTAGGGGCTCATAGCTCCTGGAAAGTGAAGTCACAGGTGGACAGAGTGGTGAAGAGGGCACTCGGCATGCTTGATTTCATCGGTCAGAACATTGAATACAGGAGTTGGGAAGTATTATTAAAGTTGTGCAAGACATTGGCAAAGCCACACTTGGAATACTGTGTCCAGTTCTGGTCACCCTATTATCAAGAGGATATTATTAAACTAGAAAGAGTGCAGAAAAGATTTACTAGGATGCTACCGGGGCTTGATGGATTGAGCTATAAAGAGAGGCTGGATAGGTTAGGACTTTTTTCTCTGGAGCGTAGGAAGCTGAGGGGTGATCTTATAGAGGTCTATAAAATAATGAGGGACATAGATCAGCTAGATAGTCAACATCTTTTTCCAAAAGGTAGAGGAGTCTAAAACTGGAGGGCATAGGTTTAAGGTGAGAGGGGAGAGATACAAAAAAGTCCATAGGGACAATTGCTTCACACAGTGTTGGGACAAGCTGCTGGAGGCAGTAGTAGAGGCAGGTACAATATTGTCTTTTAAAAAGTATTTAGATAGTTACATGGGTACGATGGGTATAGAGGGATATGGGCCAAATGCGGGCAATTGGGATTAACTTAGTGGTAAAAAGTGGGTGGCATGGACAAGTTGGACTGAAGGACCTATTTCCATGCTCTAAAGCTCTGTGAGTCTGGAACTCTAAAGGGCCGAATGGCCACCTCCTGTTCACATTTTCTGTGTTTCAATGATTTTGACCCACTGGGATTGTGCAGTGGAGGAGGAGGAATGACTCTGAGCCACAAAGAGGAGCGTTTGGCGGTACAATGATCAAATTAATGTTCTTATTCTCTTTTTCCCTTGGAAAGGAGTTTCTGCGAATGATTGGTTCTGATAAACAAGGCCAGATTGTCCTGCATATGCTCGAAGTCCTGAAAACCAAACGCCTCCCGGCACCTCACGACTGCCCCAGAGAGGTAAGGATGCTGTTCCAGGGATTGTCTGAGACCTTACACCAGAATTTTCCCCTCGATTCCCATGGCAGGCAGGGTGAGGGGGTGTGGGGTGGGGGGTTGGGGGGGAACCATGCAAAGCTCCATTGACCCTGGGAGGGATTTTCCAATTTTGGAGCAAGCGGAAAGGGTCGGAACATCCCGCCCTTTCTCTTTGTGGGTGATATGATGATGGAACCGCAGGTCCATACGCAGACCAAGAAACCACTTTGACATTGACCAACCCAAGAATATCCACCCAGCCGTTTTAATGGGAAGGGTACAGACTGACATTAAATCTTAACGTTGTCTTCCCATTAGGTTCATCATAGCTCAAATCACCATGTTCTGGGGATTCAATTTAGGTTTTATCCAACAGGAAAACTTTTGTTTTCCCAGATAAAGAGAAGTATTGGATGGCCATCAAGAACCATTTCCCCTTTTCCAGCCCAGGGAATCAACATGCCCTGGTTCGAGAATCCTCTACCAAGGGAAACAAAGTTATCCTCTCCATTCCCTTTGTTATTTTGTACGCCTTAATTAAGTCACCCTTCAGCCTTCATCATTCCAAGGGAAATAACCCCAACCTATCCAATCTCTCCTTGCAGCTACACTTTCCTAGCCCTGGCAACATTTCTGTAAACCTCCTCTGCACTCACTGCAGAGCAATTATGTCCTTCCTATAATGTGGTGACCGGAACTGCACACTGTATTCCAGTTGTGGCCTCACCGGTGTTTTATGCAATTCCAACATTATATCCATGCTTGTATATTCTATACCTCTGCCAGTGATTAAGAGCATTCCACATGCCTTCTTTACAACCTTGTCTTGTCTTGTTGAACTGCTGCCCTTAGGGCTTTGTGTACTTGTACATCAAGATCTCTCACTTCATCTACCCCTCTTAGTGTATTCTTATTTATTGTGTATCACCTGTGCCATATCGGGGATGTGTACAGCACAGACCACACTGGGCAATATATTTACTTGCTCATCTGCCATATTTTAATCTTCCACAAGTGTGTTTCAGTCATTCCTGTTACATAATTGGGGCCATGATGTACGTTCAAATGTTACAGGGTGTTATAGTAAGCATCTTCCTGTTTGGATGTATCTACTGACATCTTTAGCAGGGACAGTATGAAGTGTTACAACACCAGGTTAAGTCCAACAGGTTTAATTGGAATCACGAGCTTTTGGAGCACTGCTCCTTCATCAGGTGAGCGATGGGTTTGAGCATGTGCAAGTGACGTCATTGGTAGTACGGGCTTTCATAGGTTTAGTCTTACCACAAGGTACGGTGACACAAAGGTTGGTGCTGCTGTCTCACAGCGCCAGGGACACGGGCTCGATTCCCGGCTTAGGTCACTGTCTGTGTGGAGTTTGCACATTCTCCCCGTGTCTGCGTGGTTTTCCTCCAGGTGCTCCAGTTTCCTCCCACTCTCCGAAAGACATGCTGGTTAGATGCATTGGCCATGCTAAATTCTCCCTCGGTGCACCTGAACGGGCGCCAGAGTGTGGCAACTAGGAGATTTTCACAGTAGCTTCATTGCAGTGTTAATGTAAACCTGCTTGTGACTGAAAGGTTAGTTGTTGCAAAAATGACTATAAATGCGGGCAATTGGAATTAGCTTAGGGATTTTAAAAGAAAAGGGTGGCATGGACAAGTTGGGCCAAAGGGCCTGTTTTCATGTTGTAAACCTCTATGATTCTATGCCTCTATAATAAATAATCTTTAACCCTGTAACTCATTGCGCCCAGTTCAGAGTCCGTGCTGTACTGCGTTTCCATATTCTTATGAGTAAAGATGGTTGAACATCACAACATGTTCAACTGCCTTCTTGTGGCTCAGTTACCAGACCCAGTATTAATTAATAACGACAATCTTTATCTCTTTTTAACCGCTGCACAGATGTATAATGTAATGCTGAGTTGCTGGAACCATAATCCCGCTCAGAGACCAACGTTTGTGGATTTGCTGCGAAAGATTGAGGACATGTACGATGCCCTCCGGTGATTAGCTTCGCTTCTTGGAGAAGGGCCACCTCACAGAGCGAACGGAGCGAATGTGTTGTGCCCCGAATCCCAACGGTGAAGAAAAGCGAATCGATAGAGATAACGCAGAGTCCTTACATTTACGTTTGACTTTAACCAGCTGTTCGAACTGCCTGGATGAGCATTGCACTATTAATTACACTGGGAGCGCAGTGACTGTCACTGTGAGCGGCCTGAGCTATCCTCGCCACAACTAGCTCAGTTCCATCTTTATTTGACGCCTTCACAACATTGAACAGGACACCTCACCGCGACTGTGGCAAGCTGGAAGGGATCGGATGCAACATTTCCTTCTGCACTTTTCTCATATTTTTTATCACATTTAAGCAACCGTGAGCTCGCCCTCCAAATGCAGAGGTTGCAGGCAGCAGTGACGAGAGGCAGCGAGAGTGTGGAGACAGACACACAGCCTGCATGTACTCAGATACAATTCATTGTCCGTGCTAACCTGCAGCTGATGCCTTCCTGAGTATAGAAACCATTGGTGTGCAGAATGTGGGGATATTTGCCTTGTGGTGATTCCTTTGGGGGTGGGGGAATGGGGGTGATGCAGTGGGAAGGGAGGGATGGGGGTGTGGGGAGGGGGAGAGGAACCGTAACCCCGTGACCCATCACTGCTGGGCTTAAAGTGGAGAATCCCATTAAAACACCATCTACAAGTGTCATAGGGAATCCTTGATGTGGAGTTGCCAGCATTGGACTGGGGAGGGCACAGTAAGAAGTCTCACAACACCAAGTCCAACAGGTTTGTCTGGAATCACTAGCTTTCAGAGCGCTGGTCCTTCATCAGGTGAGTGGGGGTTACTTCACAAACACGGTATATATACACAAAGACACAATTGCAAGATAATTACAGATTGGAATGTGAAGAATGCTTGGAAAGCTGATGATTCCAAATAAACTTGTTGGACTTTAACCTGGTGTTGTGAGACTTCTTACAGGGAATTCTGATGGCATTTGCAAGACTCAAATAAGATCTTTGAATTTCTTTTCAATGTAGCTTGCAGCCTATGTATCAATTCTAATATAATGTACGAATCTATAATGTTTTCAAGCTGATTTCTGTTTATTTACCTGGTTTATTAAAACCTATTGGCCTCAGTTTGATGGCACAGGAATTCTGCAATTCCGAGCAAGCAGTCACTGAGCTACCAGCCACCCCCTGAATACAGTGAGGGATATGTGGTGAGCCAGGCGGTTGTTGGAATAATTGAGTCTGTGCCTTACCCATCGAGGTACTACAGGCCCATCAGCCCCTCTAACTCTTAGGATCTCAGAACAAGGCACTTACAATTGATCGCATACCCAAGCACTGACAGGTAATCACCTCCTTTGGGAACAATGGCCCTGTTTTAGAACATAGAACATAGAACACTACAGCACAAACAGGCCCTTCGGCCCACGAGTTGCACCGATCACATCAACACCTGTTTTGTGGGACCCATAAGGGAACCCAAGCCAACACACTGGCAAAGTTGGAATCCATTTACCGACAGAGGTGTGCGATGGCTGGAATTCCTTAGGGATCCCAGAACATTAGCAGAAATCATTCCCCAACACCCTCTGGCAAAAATCACAGCGATAAACAGAATAAGTTCTTCCCTGACCAATTCCCTGCTCTTCACCACCCCACCCACCAGCTCTTCCCCCTTCCCTTTTCCCATTAGATCTTCCAGGGTCAATCATAAATGCAAGGTGACAAAGCAATTCCAAGTTTCATCCCAAATTTCAAAGTCTGCTTCCATTCCCTCCCCGCTACCACACCACCCAAATAGCAATTGACAAGATGCCACATCAACGCTCACTGCACAATGTAGGCGTTCAAAGCGACATATTAATGTGGATGGAGGATTGATTAACTAACAGGAAACAGAGAGTGGTTGTAAATGCCAGTAGTGTATCGCAGGGAACAGTGTTGGGGCCTCAACGATTTATAACCTATATTGAATGCATAGAGAGTGAATAAATTTGCTGATGACGCAAAGATAAGTGGGAGAGTAAGTTGTTAAGAGGACAGCAGAAGCCTGCAAAAGGACTATGTAGAGGTTACGTGACTGGGCAAAAATATGGCAGATGAAGTATGATGTGGGAAAATGCGAACATGTCCACTTTAGCCAGAAGAATAGGAAAGCAGAATATTATTTAAATGGAGAGAGATTGCAGAATTCCGATGTACAGAGGGATCCTAAAGCTTGAATCACAAAATATTAGTCTGCAGATACAGCAAGTGATTAGGAATGCAAATAAAATGTTGTCATTCATTGCAAGGAGAACGGAATATAAAAATTAAGAAGTTTTATTATGGGGGTTGTACAGAGTCCGTGTGTGAAATGCTGTGCATAATTTTGGTCCCCTTATTTAAGAAAGAATATAATCATGTTCGAAACAGTTCAGAGAAGGTTCACTGGACTGATTCCTAGGAAGACAGAGTTTAGAAGAATGAGAGGTGATCTTATCGAAACAAATTGGGTAGGATTCTATGACCTCGCCCGCAGCTGGGATTCTCCAGTCCCGCTGGATTGAACGGAAATTTGACTGAGCGCCAAATTCTGTGTTCTCGCTGGCAATGGCAGAGGGACGTGAACAGCTGGAGAATTCGGCCATTGTCAGGATAGATGCAACGAAGAGATTTCCTCTCATGACGAAATCTAGAACCAGGAGCCATGGTTTAAAATGGGGCCTCCCATTTAAGAGTAAGATGAGAGGCGATGGCCTCGTGATAATATCCCTAGACTATTAATCCAGAAACTCAGCTAATGCTCTGGGGACACTGGTTCAAATCCCGCCACGGCAGCTGGTGGAATTTGAACTCAGTAAAATATATCTGGAGTTAAGAATCTACTGATGACCACGAAACCATTGTCGATTGTTGGAAAAACCCATCTGGTTAACTAATGTCCTTTAGGGAAGGAAATCTGCCAATCTTATCTGGTCTGGCCTACATGTGACTCCAGAACCACAGGAATACAGCTGATTCTCAACCGCCCTCCAAGGGCAGCAGGGGATGGGTAATAAATGCTGGCCCAGCCAGCGATGCCCATGTCCCACAAATGAATTCAAAAAATGAGGAGGAATTTCTTCTTTCAGGCCACAATCAGGCCAGCAATGTTCTGATTAGATAGTGGAGCAGGCTGGAGGGCCAAATGGCCTCCTCCTAATCATTTTTCTTATTTTCTTAGATTCTTACATTCATCCAAGACTTACTGCAACTGGCACCTTAATCTGGGTCTAAAGCAGTCTGACAAAATCCTTCAGAAATCAAACAAGCTCTTCCCCATTCACTCCCAGCTGCACTCCTTGAAATATCTATTCTTGTCCATCTTCCATCTGCTCCCATCTACTCCTAAGTCACAGGCTTCGGAAAATGAACAGAATAAAAATATAACCAGCAGAATAAGGTCAAAGAGGAAGACCCAAATTCACAGGGAAAAACTGAAGGTCTTCAATGTTTCTGTGCTGGAAGCACGTCGTACCTGCTGTGTTGTTACTCTCTAATTTTATATCAGAAACGCAGCAGACATCAGCTGGAACGGGACACGGTGAAATTCTAATATCTTGGTTCACGCATCAGGGGGCAGATTGTGTTAATCTTTTTTCGTGTATTTTTTCCAAAACATGAAATGAGTTTCAAATGTTTGCAGGGCTTACAGCATTATCACAGAGGATCAAACCAAAGGCTAAACCACCGAACAGCATGTTAACTCAGCCAGTGTCGTGGATGAATTTCCCCAACTGACTCATTTTAAGAAATTGCAACAAGTGGAGACCCCCCAAGAGCCTGCCGTCACACTGAGGGTTGGCCTTCCCAAAAACGTACATGGGTTTCGAGGAAAGACGTTCGCTGAGAGAGGAAAAGTGCAGTCAAGGAAGGCTGTGCCAATCAAACAGCAAAGGGCAAAGTAATGGTGCAAACTGTAAGGTAACACAGAATCAAACCGGACACAGAAGGCTCTGACAAGAATCACCTTATAGATTTACAGGATAGTGAGTTGCTGAAATACACAAGCTCGGGAGGTCCGGAAATCAGATGAGAGTGGAAAATAAACAGAAAGTCACATAAGTCCCTTGACACTGCCAGTGTGGCGCTGACGGTGTGCTGCACTGTCAGTGGTGTCACCTTTCAGGGTCCGGTTGAATCCCCTGTCACAAAGGGAAAAAGATTCTGTGACCATGAGGAAGAGCGGTCACTTATAGAATCCCTTCAGTGCAGAAGGAATCCATTCGGCCCATCGAGTCTGCACCAACCACAACCCCACCCAGGCCCTATCCCCATAACCTCATACGTTTACCCTAACTACTCCCCCTGGCGTTATGGGGAAATTTAGTGTGGCCATTCCAACTAACCCACACATCTTTGGACTGCGGGAAGATACCAAAGCACCTGAAAGAAACCCATATAGACACAGGGAGAATGTGCAAACTCCACACAGATATTGACCCGAGGCCGGGATTGAACCCAGGTCGCTGGCGCTGTGAGGCAGCGGTGCTAACCACTGTGCCACCCTGTGCCACCACTTTGTTATTTATCACTCAAAATCACTGAAGCAGATTAGCTGATCACATTATTGTGTGTGGGAGCTCACTGTGTGCAAATTGGATATTGCCAATTTCTTACATTACCAACAATGGCTAATCTTCAAAAACTGGTCACAAAGTGCGTTAGGACGTCCTGAAGATGTGAAAGGCTCTGTACATATGTACCTTTCCTTTTTTTTTGTTCTTGCCTGATGAAGGTGCTTATGCATAATGGGTGAGAGGGTGCTGTCCCATCAACCATTCCCCAAATACCTTACCCTCCTGCTTTCCCTCCCTCCCCCCAGGCCCCCGCAACCCCTTCGCCTAATTGGAAGGTGACAGAGATTAGACATGGAATGGAATTCCAGTACCATCTAATGCACCCTCCTTCCTTACTCACTGGCCAGCCAGTTCCTCCCAAACCCATCTCTGCCCCCATCTCAATTTCAACCACAAGGGACTAAAAATAAATCTCCAGGCTGCTGATATTCTCTTACAATGCTGCACAGTGCCATAGTGTTATAGAACATGTAACTTTTTTTAATTTGATTTATTATTGACACGTGTACTAGTACACAGTGAAAAGTATTGTTTCATGCATGCTATACAGACAAAGCATACCCTTCATAGAGAAGGAAATTAGAGGGTGCAGAATGTAGTGTTACAGTCATAGCTAGGGTGTAGAAAAGGATCAACTTAATATTGGGTAGGTCCATTCAAAAGTCTGACGGCAGCAGGGAAGAAGTTGCTTTTGAGTTGGTTGGTATGTGATCTCAGGTTTTTGTACCTTTATCCCTATGGAAGAAGGTGGAAGCGAGAATGTCCGGGGTGTGTGGGGTCCTTAATTATGCTGGCTGCTTTTCCAAAACAGCAGGAGGTGTCGACAGAGTCAATGGATGGGAGGCTGGTTTGCATGATGGACTGGGCTACATTCACAACCCTTTGTAGTTTCTTGCAGCCTTGGGCAGAGCAGGAGCCATACCAAGCTGTGATACAACCAGAAAGGACACTTTCTATGGGGCATCTGTAAAAGCTGGTGAGAGACGTAGCTGACAGGCCAAATTTCCTTAGTCTTCTGAGAAAGTAGAGGAGTTGGTGGGCTTTCTTAACTACAGTGTCGGCATGGGGGAACCAAGACATGTTATTGGTAATTTGGACACCTAAAAACTTGAAGCTTCTGACCATTTCTATTTCGTCTCTGTTGATGTAGACATGTTCTCTTTTAAGCTCCCTGAAGTCAATGACGACCTCCTTTGTTTTGTCGACATTTTTCATAGGATGTGGGCATTGCTGGCTAGGCCAGCATTCATTGCCCATTCCTAATTGCCCTTAAGAAGGTGATGATATGCCACCTTCTTGAGCCACTGGAGTCGGTCTGGTTAGGTACAGATAAAGCGCTGTGTTCGAGAGGCCTGGACCGATACCCGCGAAGCTTCACCGCGGTGGAATTCAAATTCAGTTCAATATACCTGGAATAAAACGTTAGTCTAGTAGCTAATCATCGGCAGTCTGCTGGGTGTCACCTCATAAGTTTCAGCGGAGGAAATCTACCATTCTTATCTGGTCTGACTGGAGGTGAAGCCAGACCCATGGCAATGTAGTTGACTCCCAACCGTCCCTGAATTGGCCTAGAAAGCAACATGGGAAGCCAGCACCTGCTCAAGGGCAATTGGAGATGGGCAATAATTGTTGACCTTTCCGATGTGGTCCAACGTCCCAAAAACAAACATTGAAAAACAAAATTCTAAAAAGTGTCCAGGGCACGACAAGCAAATAACCCAAGTTGCTACTGTTGCAAGAAGTATTTTTAGCTGCTCATTTATTGTAGCTCCATATCATCAGTTCTGATAATTCCAATAATACAGCGTACTTTATCTGATGATCCAGTTCAGTTTGTTTTCTCTGAAGGCTACATCCTGACCCCTATTAACAAAGGCTCCAAGGTTGTGTCACGGACAACCCTCCTCATAACTCGGTCTGATTCTGCACCTGTGGAACCTACCAAAAAAACAGTCCGACAGACGGATTGCCTTCAGCGACTGAGGAAGTGTAAGTGGGATACCCGGGGAAGGTGCCAACCCCCTCAGTGATCAGGATGTTGGATGGCACGGTGGCACAGCCTTTAGCATCGCTGCCTCACAGTGCTGGGTTTGATTCCAGCCTCGGGTCACTGTCTGGGTAGAGCTTGCTCATTCTCCCAGTGTCTGAGTGGGTTTTCTCCGGGTGCTCCCACACTCCAAAGATGTGCAGTTTAGGTGGGTTGGCCATGCTAAATTGCCTCTTCGCGTCAGGGGGACTAGCTAGGGTAAATGCATGGGGTTATGGGGAGAGGGCTTGGGTGAGATTGTGATGGGCTGAGTGGCCTCCTTCTACACTATACGATTCTATGGTTTCCTTCCGCAGTCCAAAGACATGTGGGATAGGTGTATTGGCCGTGCCAGATTACCCCTTAGTGTTTCACGAGTGTATAGGTTGGGGGGATTTGCGGGCTAAAAACATGGAGCTTTGGGGGTAAGGCCTGGGTAAGATGCTCTGTCAAAGAGTTGATGGGCCGAAAACCCTCCTTCTGCACTGTAGGGATTCTATGGAGTCAGAAATAGAGACATTCCCCAGTTTCCCACCTCTGGTATTTCAGCACCTCAACTCACCTGAGGTGTATAATGCATCCAGCCAGCTTGACGTTCCGGGTTCCAGTGCTGAGGGAGTGCTGCACTGTCTGAGGTGCCATCTTTCGGACACAAATACCCCACCTTTGAGATGGACCTGTAACTGTGACTTTGAGGAAGAGTGGGGCTGTTCCCCCAGAGTGCGGTGGGCCAATACACCCCCAACCAGAATATCCAGCTGATCTGCTCACCGCAGTGTGACAGTCTGTCCTCCTGTTTGAGACTGCGGTCCACTGAGCTGACATGGAACAATGGAAAATGCTTTCCAAGATCAAGACTATTGGGTTCTTCACACGACCCAGTCCTGTGCTGCCAATATCACTCAGCCCACTTTTCATTTAAACAGGGAATCCCATCTTCTCTCTCGTTGCTAAGTTCTAAGAACAAAGAACAACACAGCACAGGAAACAGGCCCTTCAGCCCAAAGAGCCCGCGCCGCCATTCTAGCTCTATGTGCCGAATGATCCCAGCAAGGGCAGGACACTAACCTCAGCGTACAAAATCACAGATCAGATGACCCATGCAGGGAAAGTCTGTTTGGTTTTAAAATGACGGATACAAAGCCGGTTTTCCGATAGGGAACTGGTGCACAAAAGCGTCCTTGTGCCCTCTGTCGGAGTTCCTGGCTCTGTATCACAAACACATGTCAAACTCCTTCACTCACTCAACAGCACAGGTGGCCAGTGTGAGGCTGATGTCCAGTTTAACACATTAGTTAACGTCGCTTTTGGTTACAGTCATAGCCCCGTGCATTTAAGCTGTCTGTTTCCCAGCCTCATCAACATCATGGATTTCAGACCCACTTGTAGGATCGCTACAGTGCAGAAGGAGGCCATTCGGCCCATCAAGCCTGCACTGACCACCCAGGCCCTATCCCCATAAACCCACACAATGGCCCTGTTGACCCCCCTGACACTTATGGACAATTTAACATGGCCAATTCCCCCCACCCAGGCAAACACGTGGAGAACGTGCAAACTCCACACAGACAGTGACCCAAGGCTGGAATTAAACCCGGATCCCGGCACTGAAAGGCAAGTAATATTTCATAGAATCCATAGAATCTTTACAGAGCAGAAAGAGGCCATTTGGCCCATCAAGTCTGCACCGCCCACAATACCACCCATCCCCTATCCCTGTAACCCCACGTATTTACCCTGCTAGTCCTCTTGACGCTAAAGGGCAATTTAGCATGGCCAATCAACCTAACCTGGGCATCTTTGGAGTGTGTGAGGGAACTATAGCACCTGGAGGAAACTCACGCAGACACGGGGAGAATGAGCAAACTCCACACAGACAGTGACCCAAGCCAGTATTTGAACCCAGGTCCCTGGCACTGTGAGGCAGCAGTGTTAACCCCTGTGCCACCATGCTGCCCAAACACCACTCCAGCAACTTAAACACAAAATCCAAGAAACATATAAACATAGAAACTAGAAGCAGGAGCAGGCCATTCAGCCCTTCGAGCCTGCTCCACCATTCAATATCCAGATCCCACCTTCTCCCTCCCTACCCCTCCCCATATCCCTCGATCCTTTTAGCCCCAAAAGCTATATTGATCTTTTGGCTAAGATAAGTCCAAGCATAGGATGGGGGGGGAGGGGCAATGCCTCATCTTGTCAGCTTGGATCTTGTTTGTCTCCTCATGGGGACCTTGAATTGGATTCAGTTGGATTTTGAATTTGTTTTTTTTTGGAGCAAGCAAGGATTGGGTTCGAGTTTGTCTGGTCCATTCTGAGCACTGACTGCATAACTTTAAGAAAAAAAATTCAACCTGCATCACGGGCAGGAAATTGGGGAATGTGGGGGAAGCGTCTCCATCAGGAAACCCCCTTTGGCCTGGAAACATGCTCCCCTCAAGAACCGGGCACCTCCAGATCCTTCTCTCCTCCCGCTCCCCCAGCCATTCACAGGAGCCCTCTGCCCTCCCCTCTCCAGTGTCCCTACCACTTATTTGGCCTCCATGTCCCAAAATTTAAAATTTATTTATTAGTGCAGGTTTACATTAACTCTGCAATGAAGTTACTGTGAAAATCCCCTAGTTGCCGCACTCCGGGAGAACTTAGAACAGCCAATGCACCTAACCAGCACATCTTTCGGGCTGTGGGAGAAAACCGGAGCACCCGGAGGAAACCCACACAGACACGGGGAGGACATGCAAACTCCAGACAGACAGTGACCCAAGCCAGGAGTCAAACCTGGGTCCCTGGCGCCGTGAGGCAGCAGCGCTATCCCACTGTGCCACCGCACCCTTATGTTACATTGATGGCCTTTGGTTAATTGTATGAAAGTCACTCCATCATTTTAAAGACCCCTATCAGGTCACTCGTCAGCCTTCTCTTCCCTAGAGAAAAGAAGCGCAGTGCGTTCTGTGTTTCCCGATCGTTTTACACTCTTTGTTCTGACATTGTCCTCGGAGGCATGGTTAACATTAAAGTTTCACAGCTGAAAGTCAGTTCGGATTGTGGCTTTGCAGCGATCTCTCGGAGAGAAAAGGTCTCTCCGATCATTCCTTGCTTCCTTGTTTTTAATGAAGCATCTGTGGTCTCGGTGGCTGCTCTGACTGCGTTTAGTAGATGCACATATGGCTCTCAACAGGCCCAGAGAACCCTTGCAGAATATAAAATCGCCTATGAGGTTTGGCTGGAAGCTGCACAAATGTTTTGCAGCCATTGATGCAACAAATTAGCGTCTTTACAGATGGGAAAACCCTGTGAATGTTCCTCCTGCTGGCCAATAAGAAGTGTAATAACACAGGGTCGACACAAAGGTTCTCCACTCTTTTTTTGATGCTCTGTTGAACTGCGTGTTCCTTGCTAAACTGATAGCACACCAGCTGCACCAACTATTCACTCCTTTTACCTTGGCAGAAGACAAAAAATAATCATTGTTCCGCTACATTTAAATTTTTGCAGGGCAGTATCCTCTTTCTGGGATTTGACCACGCCAGTTTAATTGAGCGTGTTTGACCACACTTCTGGCTGGCATTCTGTTCTAACTGCCAACTCATCTAGTCAAATTAATCCTCCATCTGACCTCTTCTATCCTCGTGATCCCAGGCGCTCTGGGGTCAATTGCTCGTTGATTTACCTGTCAGTGCTGTTGCCACTTTGAACATGGACGTAAGGGGTGTCACAGTGGTTAGCACTGCTGTCTCACAGTGCCAGGGACCTGGGTTCAATTCCACCCTTGGGTCGCTGTCTGTGAGGAGTTTGTGCGTTCTCCCTGTGTCTGCGTGGGTTTCCTCCGGGTGCTCTGGTTTCCTCCCACACAGAAAGAAACCCCACAACACTAGTTTAAAGTCCAAACAGGTTTATTTGTAGCAAAAGCCACAAGCTTTGGGGACAGCCTGTCCCTTCGTCAGGTGGCTGGGAGTTCTGATTGTAAAAAGGACACAAAGACACAAACTCAATTTACAGGCAAAATGATTAGAATGTGAGTCTTTACAGCTAATCAATTCTTAAAGGTACAGACAATGTGAGTGGAAAGAGCTTTAAGCACAGGTTAAAGAGATGTGTATTGTTTCCAGACAGGAAAGTTAGTGAGATTTTGAAGTCCAGGCAAGTTATGGGGGTTACAGATAGTGTGGCATGAACCCAAGATCCTGGTTGAGGCCGTTCATCTCCACATCATTCCTCCCACACTCCAAAGGTGCACAGATTAGGAGGATTGGCCATGCAAAATTTCCCCTTAGTCTCTCAAGATGTGGGGTAAATATGGGGATAGGGTCTGGATAAGATGCTCTTTTTGGAGTATCATGCAAACTCAATGGACCGAACGGCTGCCTCCTATGCTGTAGGGATTCTTAGTTTCTATGATAAGCCTTGAAAATTACAGTGTACGGGTCTGCCGCCTCAATGATGTGAACCCATTTCTCCCACCTTGCTAAGTTGTCTGTGCCTTAATAATCAGCCTACCTGGAAAATGGGAAAGGTGTATCACTATGGTGTCTTCCCTCTGTCTCTCCCTCTGTCCCTTTCTCCCTTTTTGCTTCCAATTCCATCTCCCCCCCCCCCACCTTCTCTCCTAACTCTTCTTCCTGTCTTTCAACACCTCTCTCCCCTTTTCTCTTCTCTTTCCCTTTCTCCCCTTTTCCTTCCCCTCTTTGCTCTCTCCCTTGTCTCCCTTCCTCTCCATCATTCCGATGCAACAGTGACCACAACTCCGAAGCACCCAAGTGGCCAGTGCAGCACTGCAGGAGACGGCAGATAAGATGGAGCTGCAAATCCTTCCCTTCATTCTCTTCTGCCTTTGATGTGATGTTTCTGATAGACCTCGGAAGCCAAATTCTAAAGACACTCTTTCCCTTCACAAACCTTCAGCAAGTTCCAAAGAATGTGTGGACAGAATTTTGGGCGGCACGGTGGCACAGTGGTTAGCACTGCTGCCTCTCAGTGCCAGGGACCTGGGTTCAATTCCAGGCTCGGGTCACTGTCTGAGTGGAGTTTGCATGTTCTCCCCATGTCTGCGTGGGTTTCCTCCAGGTGCTTCCACAGTCCAAAGATATGCAGGTTAGGTGGATTGGCCATGGTATCCCAACATGTGTGGGTTAGAGGGATTAATAGGGTAAATAGTTGGGGTTATGGGGAACAGGTCTGGATGGGATTGCCCCTTTGTGTCAGGGAGATTACGTGGGATTACAAGGGTAGGGCCTGGATGGGATTGTTGTTGATGCAGTCTCAATGGGCCGAATGGCCTCCTTCTGCACTGTAGGGATTCTATGATTCTATGAAATTTGGTCTGCTCAATTCTTTGAAAGAGGAACTGAGTTGAATTTGGGAAGATAACTGCGAAAGATCCAGGATAATAAAAGGAGGGGGACTTGCATCAACATAATGGGTGGCATTTTCCAGCCCTTTCCACTGGCAGGATCTCCTGGTCCTGCCAAAGGTGATACCCAGTCCCTCTACCTGCCCAGCGTAGTAGGTTCCTGAGTGGTGAAAAAGTTCTGTAGACCGGAACCGGGAGATCCCACCGGCAGTAGGAAGACTCCTCCACCTCCAGAAGCACGTCACTGGAAGGATGGGAAAATGGCTTTCATTACCTGAACTCATCTCAAAGAGCTTTGTTTCTTCAGGTGTAGTCGCCGTTATAACATCCCAAACACAGCAGTGAATGTATACACAGCAAGATCCCATAAATATCAATGTGATAATGGCCATGCTCCCAGTCATAGACTGACTATTCAAGGGAGAAACATTAGGGTTAATTCTCCTCTCCTCCTCAAACAAGATCTTTTAAATTCACTGGAGGGGCAGAGGAGTCTTTGCTTTACCATCTTATTTGACAGTACAGCACTCATGCAGTCATAGGGTCCTAGAGGTTTACATCATGGAAACAGGTCCTTTGGCCCAAATTGTCCATGCCACCCTTATTTTAACCACTAAGCTAGTCCCAATTGCCCATGTTTGGCCCATATCCCTCTATACCCATCTTACCCATGTAACTGTCTAAATGCTTTTTAAGAGATAAAATTGTAATCCTATTACTACCTCTGGCAGCTTGTTCCAGACATTTACAACCCTCTGTGTAAAAGAATTGCTCCTCTAGACCCTTTTGTATCCCTCCCCT
The DNA here is from genome assembly GCF_965287045.1 of Carcharhinus amblyrhynchos. Lineage (NCBI taxonomy): Eukaryota > Metazoa > Chordata > Chondrichthyes > Carcharhiniformes > Carcharhinidae > Carcharhinus > Carcharhinus amblyrhynchos. The sequence goes on along the minus strand of NC_137349.1, from coordinate 9,470,567 downwards.
TTCATCTTAAATCAAGCTCTCTAGTTTTAAACTACTCTGCCTTTGGGAAAAGATATTGACGATCTAGCTGATCTATGCCCCTCATTATTTTATAGACCTCTATAAGATCAGCCCTCAGCCTCCTACACTCCAAGGAAAAAAGTCCCAGTCTATCCAGCATCTCCTTATAACTCAAGCCATCAGGTCCCAGTAGCATCCTAGTAAATCTTTTCTGCATTCTTTCCAGTTTAATAATATCCTTATTATAATACGGTGACCAGAATGCACACAGTACTCCAAGTGTGGCCATATCAATGTCTTGTACACCTTCAAAAAGACATCCCAACTCCTGTATTCAATGTCCTGACCAATGAAATCAAGCATGCTGAATGCCTTCTTCACCACCCTCTCCACTTTCAAGGAACTATGAACCTGTACCCCCAGATTTCTTTGTTCTATAACTCTCCCCAACGCCCTGCCATTAACTGAGTAAGTCCTGCCCTGGATCAATCTTCCAAGATGCATCAGCTAGCATTTATCTAAATTAAACTCCATCTGCCACTCATCAGCCCACTGGCCCAATCGATCAAGATCCCATTGCAATCCTAGATAACCTTCTTCACTGTCCACTATGCCACCAATCTTGGTGTTATTTGCAAACTTACTAATCATGCCTCCTAAATTCTCATCCAAATCATTAAGAACATAAGAACATAAGAAATAGGAGCAGGAGTAGGCCATCTAGCCCTTCGAGCCTGCCCCGCCATTCAATAAGATCATGGCTGATCTGTTGTGACTCAGTTCCACTTTCCCGCCCTCTCCCCATAACCCTTAATCCCCTCTCTTATCAAGAACCCATCAACCCACTTCTTAAAAATATTTAGCGAGGCAGCCTCCACCACTTCAACGGGCAGAGAATTCCAGAGATTCACCACCCTTTGAGTGAAGAAGTTCCTCCTCAACTCCGTTCTAAACCGCCTCCCCTTTATCTTGAGGCTGTGCCCCCTTAATATAAGTGACAAACAGCAGTGGACCCAGCACTTCCTGGGTACTGTACAGGGTGTGTCACAGAATTATAGGATCGCCACAGTGCAGAAAGAGGCCATTCAGCCCATCAGGTATGCACCATCTCTCCAATAGAGTATCTTATGATCTTTTACACGTAACCCTGCATATTTACCATGGCTAAACCATCTTATCGACACATCTTTGGACACGAAAGAACAATTTATCATGGCCAATCCCACACTCTTAATATCTTTGGAGTGAGGGAAGAAACCAGAACAGCCAGAGGAGATCTACACAGACATGGGGAGAATGTGCAAACTCTGCACAGAGAGTCACCCAAGACTGGGAATCGAACCCAGGTCCCTGGCACTGTGAGGCAGCAGCGCTAACCACCGTGCTACCGTGATGCCCCGTTCAAGGCCGAGCAGTTCAAATCCTGACAATTCTCTGAGTGAAAAGATCTCTCCTCACTGTTCCATTAAAGTCTGTTATCAATGATTTGAAATGATGATCCCTGGTCACTGATCCACTGGCCAGAGAGAGAGCATCTTTCCTCGGTCAACCTCTCATCTTGCCTATTGACCTCCTCCACTTGATGGAAAAGAGTCTGAACTTTTGCTCCCAACTAAATTCCCTCATCCTCCCTCATCGCAAAGATACAGCTGAACTTTCCATAAAAGATTCGCAGAATTTTGTTTTCGCAGTTTGGTAATATTGTGCTATGTGACAGATGGTCTAACTCATACTTGGATAACAAACATACCCAGAATTGGCAGAAGCACCTCAACTTCAGGGATGTGGCTGTGATTTAGATGATTAAAAAATTAGCAAAATGTGATAAAAGTGATAATGTTCAGTTATAGAAGAATAGACATCATTGGAAAGCTTGAGGCCAGGAAGTTACTGACAGCATTTAACATGTTTACATGACATTTCTGGCCATTATTTGAAGCAAGGGTTTATTTAAATTTTTAAGAGAATGTTCAGCACATTCGCCCATCGAGAGTCAGTAACACTGAGGCTGGGTAATGCAGGGGGTTTATATACTGTGCAATCCTCTCCCATGGCTATGTCTGAATCCAGTTCAGGAATGGAAGATTAAGGGCATGATCCCACTAGCCGGACAAGCCACGCTCTTGCTGCAGTGAAGTCAGAGAATTTTGGGTGGCATGGTGGCACAGTAGTTAGCACTGCTGCCTCACAGCGCCAGGGGCCCGGGTTCAATTCCCGGCTTGTCTATGTGGACATTCTCCCCGTGTCTGCATGGGTTTCCTCCACATGCTCCAGTTTTCTCCCACCATCCAAAGATGAGTGGGCTGGCCATGCTAAATTGTCCATTAACGTCAAGGGTATTAGCAGGATAAATATGTGGAGTTATGGGGATAGGGCCTGGGTGGGATTGGTGGGCTAAATGGCCTCCTTCTGTACTGAAAGGATTCTATGATTCAGCATTGAAGAAGGCCATTCGGCCTGTCGTGCCTGTACTGTTGCTTTTGTACCGCAATCCAATTAGTTCCTCTCACCAGTTCCTTCACCAAAGCTGGGGAAATATTTCATTTAAGTCTTTTTCCAACTACTTTTTGAAAGTTACTTTTGAATCTGCTTCCACTGTCCTTTCAAACTACTCGTTGTGTGAGTTCTTCCTCGCGTCGACAGTGTCCTCTGCTGACATTGGAACAAATTTCTCCCCCTCTTTCAAAACTGTTCATGACTTTAAATGCTTCTATCAAACTTCCTTTCAGCTTTCTGTGCTCTAAGGGGGAATGTAACACTAATTACCTGTAATTGGTATAATTAGAGAGGCGACAAAGATTACCATGGTGATTGCCTTGGTCAATTGGAAAAATCAAAGTGCAAGAAAAGACCACTCCGTCCATCAAAGATCTTGGCCGGAATTTTACCAGCGGGCCCATCCTGATTCCGGGAGCGGGCGAGGCTTAGGGAATGAAATTCTCCATTGGCCTCGGGCGGGATTGTACAGAACTCCGCCCCTTCTCTCTCATACCCCAGCATTCCCATTTTTTGCACCTAACTAGATTTTGAATATATCTAATGGTTTTGTTGGGGTTTCTTTTTAAATCATTCTTGGGAAGTGGGCTAGGCCACCATTTGTAACCCATTCCTAATTATCCTTAAACTGAATGGCTCCCTCGGCCATTTAAGAGTCTGGAGTCACAGGTAAGCCAGACTGGTTAAGGACAGATTTCCTTCCCGAAAGGACATTAGTGAACCAGACGGGTTTTTCCAACAATTGACAGCGGTTTCATGGTCATCAGTAGATTCTTATTTCCAGATTTCTGTTCATTTCAAATTTCACTATCTGCCCTGGTGGGATTCGAACCCAGGTCCCCGGAACCACAATCCCAGTATTCCAGCTGGAAGACTGCACTCAGAAAAACATGGAGAAGAGTTAAGGCTGGCAAAACTTTGCAGCGTTCGCCATCTCCAAATACATCCCCACACTGGGAGTACAAATTCATGGAATTATCCCCATTGTTGCAAACACTCAGCACTCGAAGTTTACAAATCCATTTTATAACAAAACTTCACTTGCCTGGCTCAGTATAGCCACTTTTTTGAGTTTAAATCATCAACGTACTAATTAATATTTCTTTTGCTTCAGCAATATTTATCAGAACCTTTCTATTATCATCATGATCATCAAAAAATCCCTATGGCACAGAAGGAGGCCATTCAGCCCATCGAGTCTGTACCGACCACAATCCCACCCAGGTCCTATATCCATAACCCCACACATTTACCCTGCTAACCCACCAACACTAGGGTCAATTTAGCATGGCCAATCAACCTAATCCACATCTTTGGACTGTGGGAGGAAACCAGAGCACCTGGAGGAAACCCACGCAGACATGGAGAGAACATGCAAACTCCACACAGACAGTGACCAAAGGCCAGAATTGAACCTGGGTCCCTGGCACTGGGAGGCAGCAGGGACAAGGGATGCATAGTAACACCACCCCTTGCAAGTTTCCTTCCAAATCACACACCATCCTGACTTGCACATATACTGCCATTCCTTCACTGTTGCTGGATCAAAGTCCTGGGGCACCCTCCCTCCCTGGGTGCACCCACACCACATGGACTGCACAGTTCAAGAAGGTGGCTCACCACAACCTTCTCAGGACAATTAGTGATGGGCACTATGGGGTCGGGTGGCACAATGGCACAGTGGTTAGCACTGCTGCCTCACAGCACCAGAGACCCAAGTTCAATTCCCAGCTTGGGTCACTGAATGTGCGGAGTCTGCACATTCTCCCCGTGTCTGCGTGGGTTTCCTCCGGGTGCTCCAGTTTCCTCCCACAGTCTGAAAGACATGCTGGTTAGGTGCATTGGCCATGCTAAATTCTCTCTCAGTGTACCCAAACAGATGCTGGAGTGTGAAGATTAGGGGATTTCCTCTTCTCTCACCCTCCTTGCCTCGTCTGTCTCTTTCTCTCTCCTCTCCCTCCATCCCTTTCAACTCTCTATCACCCAGTTTCTTTGTGCACTCACCTTCCTGTTCCCTTCTTTCCTGATCCATTTCTCTCCTCTCAAGCTCGCCTCTTGTTCTCCCTCTCTCCCTCTCTCCCTTTCACCTTCTTCTCCCATAGCCTTCCACCGTGTACCCCCACTCTCTTCCCTCTTTCTCTCTCACTTCCTGATAGTTTGTGGTCTCTCATGGCGTGGGAGCTGGAGGATCATTCAACATTACCAGTCGAAGCTGGTGCTTTGTAGCCTGGGAACCTTCGGTCAATCAATCCATGGAGATAAACCATTCTGAATTGAACAGGAGAATCGTTTCAGAGTGGCTTTGTGCTTTCAATTCAACGTTGCATACAGTGGCATCGAAGAATGTAAAATTAACCCTAAACACCAGCTTCTTGAGAAAAATATTTGATTCTAACCAACTTTTATGGATGCACTATAGAAAGCATTCTTTCTGGTTATATCACAACTTGGTATGGCTCCTGCTCTGCCCAAGACCACAAGGAACTACAAAAGGTCGTGAATGTAGCCCAATCCATCGTGCAAACCACCTCCCATCCATATCTACACTTCTCACTGCCCTCGGAAAAGCATCCAGCATAACCAAGGACCCTACACACCCTGAGCATTCTCTCTTCCACCTTCTTCCATCAGGAAAAAGATACAAAATTCTGAGGATGCACACCAATCGACTCAAGGACAGCTTCTTCCCTGCTGCTATCAGACTTTTGAATGGACCTACCTCGCAGTAAGTTGATCTTTCTCTACATACTACATTCTGCACTCTCTCCTTTTCGTCTCTATGAATGGTATGCTTTGTCTGTATAGCACGCAAGAAACAATACTTTTCACTGTATGTTAATACATGTAATAATAATAAATCAAAGCAAATCAAATGTTTACACATTTCATGTTGATTTTATTGGAAAAAAACAAAACAGGTAACCGAGAAATCATTCATAAATACACAAAAGGGTTTGTAAATGCAAATTGCCATTTCAGACAGGAATTATAAACATGATATACATTGCAGAGCCTTAGGTTTGACCTCTCTCTCACAAATTAAGCCCACTGTGGTGACAGGCAGTCACTCGGAGCCCAACGCTTTGGCACCATCTCTACAGTTTGGCCACAGTTCAAGAAAGCTCAGGTGCTGGCCCTTGAACTGTGAAGATCGCGGGGATTGCGCACTCTGTGAGTGAAACACTGAATCCCTTTCACGGTGCAGAGGGAGCCGGGAGCTGGCTGTGCAGAGGCACAAGGCAGACAGCAAAACGTGGAAGCAGTGGGAATTGAACCCAGGCTAAGGCGGAGAGGAGTTAAGAAGGAGGAATGAGACCAAACCCATGAGGTCCACTTTCCACTAGAGTCTCCGGTGTCTGTCCTAGGGAAAGACTAGATAGAGGCAATTGGAGTTGCTCAGTCTTTAAGGGAAAGCTGGGTCAGTACCCCAAGGATGGCACAGTGGCACAGTGGTTAGCACTGCTGTCTCACAGTGCCAGGGTTCAATTCACGGCTTGGGTCACTGTTTCTGCGGAGTCTGCACATTCTCCCCGTGTCTGCGTGGATTTCCTCCGAGTACTCCACTTTCTTCCCACAGAGCAAAGATGTACAGGTTAGATGGATTGCCCATGCTAAATTGCCCCTTAGGATCCCAAGGTATGTGAGTTAGGGTGATTAGTGAGGTAAATATGTGGAGTTTTGGGATAGGACCCGGGGGGACTCTATTGTTACTTACAATGGACTATTGCTATCTACAACGCTCCCTATTGTTGCAAAGGGATTGTTTGTTATTGGATTATTAGTTCCTGATATTGTATTAGTTTGTTGGCTTATTACTTTTGTGGATAGAATGTGGGTGAGATGCCCTGTTGGAGAGTTGGTGCAGACTCGATGGGCTGAATGGCCTCCTTCTGTACTGTCGAGACTCTAGTAAGTGTGGAATCTGAACCCCAACATGTGTCCGTGTCCAAGGAACCCCCCAGCAGAAAAACAACAGAGGGAAATTGAGGACCGGAAAACTAGTTCCCCCACCTTCCTTCTTCGCTAGTAGCAAAATAGAAACTCCTCTCAAAACCTGAAGATAAATTTTGATAGAATTTCAGCTGAATTATCCAAGAGAGATGGGCTCTGGTACTTAACATTTGAAGAGACAGAACGTCACAAGTTTAACCCACAGGAAAGCAATGTTGTTATAAACACACACCAACTAAAGTATTTAAAGATTAAAATGGATAATTGGGATTGTACAATCTAAGCAGGTGGTGTCAGAGTAAATAGTTTAAATGAGTCAGTATGAATTATTCATTCAGAAAAGACGGCAAGCAGAGTACGTGGAAAAGAATTAAAAACATCTTTAAATGATTTGTACGGCTTAAAGCTTGTTTCTTTGTAGTTGTTGTAACGCAGTGTGCAAATAGTTCAGCGTAGTTAAAGAAATTTCACTTTACCCTCGCAGGAAAGATTCCACAATTCTTTTAGATTAATTTGTTCATAAAACAGTCGACACACTTTGAAAACCAGTTCACTGTGTGTCACCTGCTGGAACCTGCATAAGGCAAGGTAAGACACTGGATAAATGCAGATGCTTTTCCCAGGAATTTTTTACACTTTTTCCTTGATAAAACTTGGTTAAAAAACAATCATCCTCTCCCTACAGCCCCCCCCCCCCCTCCTCCCCGTCGATCCTTTCAAAGCCTCGAGTGGGTGACTCAAAGCCTGTTTACAAATAATTTTAACTCCAATTTTAACTCCCCTTACCTGGTGGAAATCAGGGGAAAATCATAGAATCATAGAAACCCTACAGTGCAGAAAGAGGCCCTTCGGCCCATCGAGTCTGCACCGACCACAATTCCACCCAGACCCTACCCCCATATCCCTACACATTTACCCGCTAGCCCCTCTAACCTACACATCTCATGACACTAAGGGGCAATTTTAGCATGGCCAATCAACCTAACTCGCACATCTTTGGACTGTGGGAGGAAACTGGAGCACCCGGAGGAAAGTTGAAGGAGTTTTTTTTTATTCATTCATGAGATGCGGGCGTCACTGGCTGGGCCAACACTTATTGACCAACCCTAAGAATATTTTAAAAGTCAACCACATTGCTGTGGGTCTGGAGTCACAATATATTCCCGACCTCGTAAGGACAGCAGATTTCCTTCTCCAAAGGACATTAGTGAATCAGATGGGTTTTTAACTACAATCAAGCAATGGTTTCATGGTTACCGTTAGACTTTCATTTCCAGATTTCTGTGGGATTCAGATTTCACCAACTGCCATGTTGGGATTTGAACCTAAGACCATTTCCCTGGGTCTCCAGATTATGAGTCCAGCGACAATACCACTACGCCACTGCCTCCCCAGAAAAGTGAGATAGGAGCAGTCACCTCCACTCCCAGTTCTCTGCTCCCGTCTTCCTACTGAGTCCTGAGAAGACAAGGCAAAGAGGTCTTATGCAAATCAGGATCCCACTATTTGGAGGCCCAAGTCAAAGAGCAGTGAGGGATCCCAACTCCTCCTGACCCTCACTCCTTCCCCACATTCAGGTCAGATCTACTGGTGAAGGGAGGAGAGCAGATATCAGAGAGATGTTGAGGTAAATCAGTCCCAAAGCTTAATAGTAGGCTTCAGTTAGCTATCTTTATCCACCCCCTCACTCCCTATCAGCTTTGACCATCTAGAAACAGCTTCTCACCACACCATACTTCATTATCTGAGTACAGCTTCCTATTTTGGAATTACCCATTGCCACCCAGCAGCCAGATGCCAGGGAACCTCCCGGGCATGAGGCCCAGCCAATGGGCTCTGCATCGTCCAGGTCTGTCACTCACTTCAGGGACTCCTGTTCCATCTCTAAATACCCACTTCCCTCATTACAATCATTCTGTAAATACTCTCACACAGTTCACTTTTACTTTTCTTAATATAAGTGTGATGTTGTAACTGCTACTTAGAATCATAGAATCCCTATAGTCTAGAAGGAGGCCATTCGGCCCATCGGGCCCACACGGATAAAAATCCCATCCAGGCCCTATCCCCGCAACACTATATATTTACCCTGCTAATCCCCCTGACACTAAGTGTCAATTTAGTACGACCGATCCACCTAGCCTGCACATCTTTGGACCATGGGAGCAAACTGGAGCACCTGAAGGAAACCCATGCAGATACGGGGAGAACATGCAAACTAAGCACAAATGGTGACAAACATGTCAGGCTCTAGCCCTCTGTTGGATTAGGAGATGTTTGCTCCCAGCTTGGCGATGGGCTTGATTCATTTCTATCCTTGTAGGGCAAGGAGGAGTTGGGGGATGTGGGGGAGGGAGGTGAGATTTGTCACCTTTCCCATCCTTGATGGACTTCCCTGTAACTCCCACAGGGGGGTGTACTCTTGTCCCCTGAGGACAGGCTTGAGCAGGAATCCAGTCTGTGGACCTACATTGTCACGAGGACGAGCTGGCAAAGGTGATGTGTGAGCGAGATGGGTGGATTCAGGGAAAGCAGGAGGGGAGAAATGGGGAAGAGACGAATGGAAGGAACTTTCCTGTTGACGGAGCAACAGTCATGGACTTTCCATCATTCACGGCCACCCTAGTCCCACTCACTGGAATTCTGTCCTTAAATTTCTCCACCTCCTTAACTCTGGCGACACAGTAGTGCAGTGGTTAGCACTGCTGCCTCACAGCCTCAGGGGCCCAGGTTCAATTCCCAGCTTAGGTCACCGTCTGTATGGAGGTTTGCACATTCTCTCTGTGTCTGCATGAGTTGCCTCCCATACTCTAAAGACGAGCTGGTTAGGGTGCATTGGCCGTGCTAAGTTCACTCTCAGTGTACCCGAACAGGCAAAGGAGTGTGGTGACTTGGGGATTTTCACAGAAACTTCGTTGCAGTGTTAATGTAAGCCGACTTGCGATACTAATAAATAAACTTTAATCTTTCAAAACTTTCTTCACCTGAGGTTCTGCCCTCTCCACATCTAGCGATTTGGAATTCTGATCTTAGAGGAGAGTGGATGCTCAGCCATTGGTCCAGACTCCACACAGTCTGGATCAATTCCAGAGGGAATGCAATCCATGTAATTTTGCAGATCATCACCACCTCCCCACTCTGCTGCACCCTGTCCCCACCCCCCCCCCCCCCCCCCCCACCACCACCACCACCACCACCACCACCACCACATCTCCCACTCACCCCTAACAATTTCATGCTGGCGAAATTTACAAGAAATGAAAAGAACGATAAAAGTTGACAGCACTAAATCTGGTTCAGAACAAATTCCCCTCCCTCCTCATCACTCTCCTGCACCACATCCCCCCTGCCCACTGGCTCCCCCCACCACCACCCACCCCTCCCGTCCCTGTCCTCCACCCGTCCCCATCCAACACCAAATTCAAAGCTTTATCATGCTGGAAAAATCCTAACCAGAGGAACAACGTCACCACTCCCATCCTGCCTCCAAACACCCCATTTCTGTTTGTCAGTTACAGGCCATTTCCACAGGGGACCTATCACCCCACTGGGAGAGGGAAGTCAAAGCTGTTTATGTTACATAGAATTTTATTGAATCATAGAACCTCCTACAGTGCAGAAGGAGGCCACTCGGCCCATCGAGTCTGCACTGACAACAATCCCACCCATGCCCTATTCTTGTAACCCCATGTAATCCCCTTGAAACTAAGGGACAATCCCACCCGTTTTTCTTTATTCTTTGATGGGATGTGGTTATCACTAACTTGGCAGATATTTGTTGCCCATCCCTAATTGCCCTTCAACCAAGTGTCTCGCTGGGCCATTTGACAGGGGAAGATAACAGTTAACCACATTGCTGTGGCTCAGGAGTCACATGTAGGCCAGACCAGGTAAGAACAGCAGATTCCCTTCTCCAAAGGACATTAGTGAACCAGATGGAGTTTCTTTCCAACAATCAATGATGGTTTCTGTTACTGAGACCAACTTATATTATATTCGACCTTATATTATATTTGAACTTATATTATATTCGACCTAAAATTAATTGGATTGTTTATTTAAGTATTTATTGATTGAACTTAAATTCCACCAACTGCCATTGTGAGATTTGAACCCATTATCCCAGAACACCAGACTTGAGGGGGGTCTGGGTTATCAGTCCTGCGACATTGCCACTACTGGAGGGGTGAGGGTGGCATGTCTGGAGCACAGAAGCTAGTACGACACTTCACTAATGTCCAATGGGGAAGGAAATCTGCCATCCATACCTGGTCTGGCCTACATGTGATTCCAGAGCCACAGCAATATAGGACAGAATTCATTGGAGTTTAGAAGAACGAAGAGGAATCTCATTGCAACTTAAAGAATACTGCGAGGCTGGATAGAATGGACATGGACAGGATGTTTCCACTAGTATGAAAAGCTAGAATCAGAGGGCAGAACCTCAGGCTAAAGGGACGATCCTTTGAGGAGGAACTTCTTCAGCCTGAGAGTGGTGAATCTGTGGAACTCTTTGCCGCAGAAGGCTGTGGAGGCCGGGCCATTGAATGTCTTTAAGACAGAGATAGATAGGCTCTTGATTGATAAGAGGGTCAGGGGTTATGGAGAAAAGGCAGGAGAATGGGGATGAGAAAATTATTAGCCATGATTGAATGGCGGAGCAGACTCGATGGGCCGAGTGGCCTAATTCTGCTCCTATATCTTATGGTGTTATGGTCTTATGGACTCTCAACTGCCCTCTGATATGGCAAAGCAAGGCATTCAGTTCTTGGGTGTCTGGGATGGGCACAAAATGCTGGCCAGCCAGCGATGCCCATGTCTCACGAATGAATTAAAAAAAAAGGTCACTGGGGCTCAATGTCCTGTTTCTCTGTTGTAAGTTCCATTAATTGTTGGAGATGGATTTGTGTTGAGATTGGTGAGTTTAAGCTGCTGGTTTCACTAGGAGTGGTGTTTGCCCATGGCACCTGTAACCCTGGCTTGCCTCATGTCAATGGCAAGCCTGAATTCAATGCCAACTGATCAGAGTGGCATTGACGGCAATATCTTAAATTCCAGAGAATGCCAGCCTCTGACTGGAAGGAGAAACATGGCGGAAAGCAAGGGTTGTACAAGGATAAACCAGGGGCGTGACAAATTGAAATAAATGAAACCTTTTGATCATAATGAGACAAACCAGCAAAGGAATCCCAGTGATGGGGCTACAAAACTAATCTAGCCTCAGAAGACCAACCAATCAGCAAAGTCTGATGATATCACTCCTGGTGCAGCCTTGTTTGCAGCAGGTCTTCCCCAGTCCGGCGCTACGCTTAGATCGTGAGGATATCTCTTCCGAGAGGCTGTGCACAGTCGAAGATAACCTGCTCTCTTCATCCCGATCCTCACTTGACCCCGCGGAAGCTCCATGACTTTCCAGCTGAGGAAGCAGTGTCCCGTTCTCCCCAACCGGAGCTTCTGGTTCTGTGTCTTCCACCTCTCCTGCCTTGGGCTCCTGAGTTGGTGAGCTCAGCGAGTCTAGCAGAGCACCTGTGACGTGAACACAAAGCAAACATGTTACACACTGGGGTAGGTGTAAAAAGAAGATTTTGACAGAGAAACACAGAAACTAGAAGCAGGAGTAGGCCATTTGGCCCTTCGATTCATCCTGATCATTGAATTCAATATCCTGATCCCGTCTTCGCCCCCATATAAAGAAAAAAGAACAAAAGCAGCCCGGGAAACAGGCCCTTCGGCCCAACGAGCCCGCGCCGCCACCTTAACACCACCAGTCCCCCCTCCACCCATGACCCTTATCTAATGTTTTATGGCCATCCACATTGAGGGAAACTAATTTAGGGACAATTTATTACTGCCAATCAGCCTAACAGCACATCTTTGGGGTGTGGGAGGAAACCGGAGCACCCGGAAAAAACCCACGCAAGCACGGGGAGAATGTGCAAACTCCCACAGACACCAGCCCAAATCCATGTGTCTGCACAGCAATCAGTGATAGTTACTGAGCTGTCGTCTTGCCCACTATCTGGTCCAGTTTAGGCACACACTAACGACATGAAGCACTAGGCCAATCTCGAACAACCAAGAGCAGCCCAAGTACGACCCATCGCTTGTATGCCCCTCGTTGGACAACAAGGCAGACCGACATAAAACCTGTGAATGAAAAAGAGAAAAAAAAACATTATTATTGTACCATATCCATTTACTTTACCAGGGACACCCCAATGATTATTTAAACAATCTCCTATATCCACCCATCTCCAACCCACTCATGTGCCTGTCTAAGTTACTCTTAAACAACTTGATTCCTTGATCCTTTTAACACCAAGAGCTATATCTGATTTCTTCTTGAAATCAGGCAACATTTTGGCCTCAACTACTTTCTGTGAGAGTGAATTCCACACATTCACCACCCTCTGGGTGAAGAAATTTCTCCTCACCTCAGTTCTAAGCCATGACCCCCAGTTCTGGACTCCCTCACCATCAGGAACATTCTTTCTGAATCGATCCTGTCTTATCGTGTTAGAATTTTATAAGTTTCCACAAGATCCCCTCTCACTCTTCTAGTGAATATAATTCCAACTCATTTAGTCTCACTTTTGCACTAACACTTGAGTGGTCAGAACTACCAACAACCTTCATTTAGATAGCCACTTCCCAAGGCACTTCACAGAGCAATTATAAAACACAAAGGACGTAAAGGACGTAAGGAAATGTTAGGACAAATGACCATAAACTTGGTCCAAGATGTAGATTTTAAGGGGTGTCTTAAAGGGGGAAAACAAGATGGAGATGTGTAGGGAGGGAATTCCAGACCTTGGGGCCCAGACTATGGGAGATACAGCCACCAATAGTACAGTGATTAAAATCAGGGATCTGTAACAGGCCCAAACATGAGGAGCACAGAGATCTCAGAGAGATGTGGGGTTGGAGGAGATTGCAGAAATAGGGAGGGGTGAGACTATGGGGGATTTGAAAGCGAGGCTGAGAATTTTAAAAGCAATGGGAATTTTACTCTGTATCTAACCCTGTGCTGTACCTGTCCTGGAAATGTTTGATGAGGACAGTGTAGAGGGAGCTTTACTCTGTATCTAACCCTGTGCTGTACCTGTCCTGGAAATGTTTGATGAGGACAGTGTAGAGGGAGCTTTACTCTGTATCTAACCCCGTGCTGTACCTGTCCTGGGAATGTTTGATGGGGACAGTGTAGAGGGAGCTTTACTCTGTATCTAACCCCGTGCTGTACCTGTCCTGGGAATGTTTGATGGGGACAGTGTAGAGGGAGCTTTACTCTGTATCTAACCCCGTGCTGTACCTGTCCTGGGAATGTTTGATGGGGACAGTGTAGAGGGAGCTTTACTCTGTATCTAACCCCATGTCGTGCCTGTCCTGGAAATGTTTGATGAGGACAGTGTAGAGGGAGCTTTACTCTGTATCTAACCCCGTGCTGTACCTGTCCTGGGAATGTTTGATGGGGACAGTGTCATCAATAGATTCTTAATTCCAGATATTTTTTATTGAATTCAAATTTTACTGTCTGCTGCGTCCGGTTTCAAACCCGGGGCCTCAGATCATTAGCTGACTTGCGGGATTAATGGTCCAGCGATAATACCAGTAATACCACCTAGCAATAATATCACCGCCTCCCCTCTGTATCTAATCCTGTGCTGACCATAACTGGAAAGGATTTGGGTTCCTAAACAGCATCATTGTAAAACTTGATGAACTTGACACTTCGGTGCGCAAAAAAAAAGAGTTTTCGGATACTAATTGTTTCATTGTAAAATGTGCTTGATTTCAGAAGTGTTAAATTCTGAAGCTATCTTTCGATGCTCGCTGTATAAAGTTTCTGCTGTTACAATACTGGATACAAACATTCAAAGAACAAAGGAGATTACAGCACAGGAACAGACCCTTCAGCCCTCCGAGTCTGCACTGACCATGTTGCCCGACTTAACTAAAACCTTCTACCCTTCCGGGGACCATATCCCTCTATTCTCATCCTATTCATGTATTTGTCGGGACACTCCTTAAAAGTCACTACCGTGTCTGTTTCCACTACTTCCCCTGGCCACAAGTTCCAGGCACCCATGACTCTCTGTGTAAAAAAATCTGCCTCGAGCACCTCCTTCATTGTCCTTATTAACTGAACACCTCCATCATACCCTCTGAATTGATTGGCTGGGGCATTGGATTAAACATTACAGGAGACGAATCATTACAGGAAAAACAAGTTGGTTGTTTAGTTGCCCCTGTTTGATTCGCAACTCCGATGCGCGATGGAAATAATCGTGCCTGTAATGTAACAAAACAGGTCTGAGATTCCATTCATTCATCTGGAGCTGATACAATTATCTGTCAGTTCTCAGGTTTTGCAAGCAGCTGCTGTTTCGCTGGGACACATTGTTCACACTTGCTCAGAACTGGATATCCGACAGGTTTTTTTTTCCTCCCAGATCTGGGCTAGTACAAAGTCGCATTTTCATACTTTTTAAACACTTTAGCAGAATTTGCTGAACTGACGAGGGGATTGTTTTGTGTTCTTAACCACAATCCCCCCCAGTTTTCCAGTCTCAATCAGTTGCCTGGGCAGGAGTCAGTTACATTTGCCCCTTCATCAGATTTCACCCTGAGAGTATTTGTGGAATCAGGCCATTCTGCCCGACTGGTTCATGTTGCTCCATACTAGCCAGCTCCCCCTGAGTTTGTCTATGCCCGTACATCCCTGTTACTTTTACCCCCATGTGGGTTTCATCTTCCCCTTTGATGCCAGAAGAGAAAATGCTGGAAAATCTCAGCAGGTCTAGCAGCATCTGTAAGGAGAGAAAAGAGCTGATGTCTTGAGTCCAGATGACCCTTTGTCAAAGCTCTTTTCTCCCCTTACTGATGCTGCCAGACCTGCTGAGATTTTTCAGCTTTTTCTCTTTTGGGTTCGGATTTCAGCGTCCGCAGTAATTTGCTTTCTTCCCTTTTGATACATAGAAGCATAGAAAATTACAGCTCAGAAACAGACCTTTTGGCCCTTCTTGTCTGTGCTGAACCATTTTTTGCCTTGTGCCACTGACCTGCACTTGGACCATACCCCTCCACACCCCTCTCATCCATGTACCTGTCCAAGTTTTTCTTAAATGTTAAAAGTGACCCCGCATTTGCCACTTTATCTGGCAGCTCATTCCACACTCCCACCACTCTCTGCGTGAAGTCCCCCCTAATATTCCCTTTAAACTTTTCTCCTTTCACCCTTAACCCATGCCCTCTAGTTTTTTTCTCCCCTAGCCTCAGTGGAAAAAGCCTGCTTGCATTCACTCTATCTATACCCATCAAAATCTTACACATCTCTACCAAATCTCCCCTCATTCTTCTACGCTCCAGGGAATAAAGTCCTAACCTATTCAATCTCTCTCTGTAACTTAGCTTCTCAAGTCCCGGCAACATCCTTGTGAACCTTCTGTGCACTCTTCCAACCTTATTTACATTCTTCCTGTAACTAGGTGACCAAAACTGTACACAATACTCTAAATTCAGCCTCACTAATGCCTTATACAACCTTACCATAACACTCCAACTTTTATATTCGATACTCCGATTTATAAAGGCCAATGTACCAAAAGCACTCTTTACAACCCTATCCACATGTGACGTCACTTTTAGGGAATTCTGTACCTCTATTCCCAGATCCCTCTGTTCAACTGCACTCTTCAGAGTCCTACCATTTAGCCTGTATGTTCTACTTTGGTTTGTCTTTCCAAAGTGCAATACCTCACATTGATCCAATTCACTCTCATCCACTCTCAGTGAGACTGAGTTCCACATTCCCAACAATCCCTGGATAAAGCTGTTTATCCTGATTCCCTGTGGGATTTATTAGCAACACTCTCATTGCGATAGACCCTGATTTGTTTCCCTTCACACACAAGTTAAAATGCCATCTCTGTGACTGCACTGTGGCACAGTGGTTAGCGCTGCAGCCTCACAGCGCCAGGGTTCCGGGTTCGGTTCCCGGCTTGGGTCATTGTATGTGCAGAGTCTGTACGTTCTTCCCTATGTCTGCGTGGATTTCCTCCGGGTGCTCCGGTTCCCTCCCACAGTCCGGGTTTGGTGCATTGGCCATGCTAAATTCTCCCTCAGTGTACCCGAACAGGCGCTGGAGCGTGGTGACTAGCAGATTTTTGCAGTGACTTCATTGCAGCGTTAATGTAAGCCTACTTGTGACACTAATGAATAAATAAATAATGGCTTTTCCAGCCACACTCGCCCCAAGGTCTGTGGACCTCTGCATGGTCCATATCCAGCCCACTACAATTCCCAAGGTGGGTGGGATGGGAAAATTCTGCTCATGGGCTCGCACATAGCAGAAAAGGCCCTTTGGCCCATCAAGTCTGCACTGACAATAGCTACCAATAAAAGCGCGCTAATCCCATTTTCCTGCTCTTGCCCCATATCCTTGAATGTTATAATGTCTCAAGTGCTCATTTGCACAGTCACCCGAGGCCAGAATCGAACCCAGGTCCCTGGCGCTGTGAGGCAGCAGTACTACCCACTGAGTCGCTTTATGGTTGTAGGGACAACCTGCTCAACCTTTCCTCCCAGGACAACCCCCTTTATTCCAGGAATCAAGCCAGTCAACCTTCACCCAATGGGTGTATGTTGCCCCTTTTAAGTAAGATCACCAAAACTGTACGCAGCACTCCAGGTGTAGCCACCAGTGCGCAGTAATTGTGAGAGGCATTACGTTTGTGTCCCCCCTCCCGCCTGCCCCTGAAGGAGGCCATTCAGCCCATCGGGTCTACACTGACCACAATCCCACCCAGGCCCTATTCCTGTAACCCCACATATTTACGCTGCTAATCCCCCTGACACTAAGGATCAAATTAGCAATAGCCAATCAACCTAACCTGCACATCTTTGGAAACCGGAGCACCCAGAGGAAACCCACGCAGACACGGGGAGAATGTGCAGACTCCACACAGACGGTGACCCGAGGCCAGTTTCGAACCCGGGGTCCCTGGATCTGCAAGGCAGCAGGGCTAACCACTGTGAGTGAGCAGTTAAATAGATGTTCCTGATTGCTGCTCGATCTCTCAAGAGAACTCTGACCTCCCCATTCCCCCCTACTCACTCCAAACGCCACCTCCCCCCCTCTCCCCCCACAAGCCCTAACCCCTGCTACTTACGGTACAAGCTGCCCCTCTGGTCATTTTCTTCGGGGGAATATCGCTTCCACCGGGAGCCCCCACACGAGACGAAGACCGCCCTGACAAAGTCACGGCCGCACAGCTTGATGACCGATTCGGAGGGCTGGGGGCTGACCCCGCGGAGGAGCGTGGCGAGGGCGACAGCCACCAGCACCAGCCCCCCGGCAGGCAAGCAGGAGAGGGTCTTCATTCTTCTTCTGTCTGAGGGTGAGGAGAGGGACGCAGAGACGAGGTGAGGAGCGGGGCGTCACGGCCGAGCAGGGGGGACGGAGCAGCACCTGGTTTTCGAAGCTGTGACGCTGCAGGTGGTAACTGTTCGGATCTCCTGCTCCCGCAATGTCGCCTGGCCTTTTATAATCACCCGTTATCAGCGCTGGAGCTCAATTGGCCCTTAGCCCAGGAGATGAAGTGGATCATTGGCTAACCTCCACGGCCTTGGTGATGCTAACACGTGCGTAGAGTATCGGAGGGAATGGGGCGAGCTTTCTCGGAAGCATCCTTGGATGTTTCTGCTCTTCTTGGAGAATTTTAAGTTTTTTTTTAACAAGCCAGCCAAGGTGACTTTTCTTCCATTCATTAATCTTAGAACCGCTACAGTGCAGGAGAGGCCATTCAACCCATCGAGTCTGCACCGACAACAATCCCATCCAGGCCCTATCTCCGTAACCTCATGTACTTACCCTGCTAATCTCCCTGGCACTAAGGGGCAATTTAGCATTGCCAACCAACCTAACCCACACATTGTTGGACCGTGGGAGGAAACTGGGGCAGCTGGAGGAAACCCACACAGACACGGGGAGAACATGCAGACTCAGCAGAGACAGTGACCCGAGGCTGGAGTTGAACCTCGGTCCCTGGTATTGTCAGGCAGCAGGACGGCACGGTAACACAATGGTTAGCACTGCTGTCTCACGGCGTCAGGGATCCGGGTTCAATTCCTGGCTTGGGTCACTATCTGTGTGGAGCTTGCACGTTCTCCCCGTGTCGGCATGGGTTTCCTCTGGGTGCTCCAGTTTCGTCCCCACAGTCTGAAGATGGATAGGTTAGGTGCATTGGCCACACTAAATTGCTCATAATGTCCCACAAGACACAGGAGTAGAATTAGGCCATTTGGCCCATCAAGTCTGCTCTGCCTTCAATCATGGCTGATACTTTTCTCATCCACATTCTCCTGCCTTTTCCCCATAACCCCTGATCCCCTTATTAATCAAGAACCTATCTATCTCTGTCTTAAAGACACTCGATGACCCAGCCTCCATAGCCTTCTGCGGCAAAGAGTTCCACAGATTCACCACTCTCAGGCTGAAGAAATTCCTCCTCATCTCTGTTTTAAAGGATCGTCCCTTTAGCCTGAGGTTGTGCCTCTGGTTCTAGTTTTTCCTACTAGTGGAAACGTCCTCTCCACATCCACTCTATCCAAGCCTCGCGGTATCCTGTAAGTTTCAATAAGATCCTCTCTTATTCTTCTAAACTCCAACAAGTACAGATCCAGAGTCCTCAACCGTGACCCAGGATGTGTAGGTTAGAGGGGTTAGTGGGGTAAATGTGTGGGGTTGTGGGAATAGGGCCTGGGGTGGGATTGTTGTCAATGCAGACCCAATGGGCCGAATGGCCTCCTTCTGCACTGCAGAGTTTCTATAAAATGCATGAGGTTATGTGGACAGAGTCTGAAAACTCAATTTGAAAACTCAAGATATCGCTGAGCTACACCCAGGATAGATTGGGAAGCACGGGTGTGATGAAGGAGCGGGGACTCAGGGCGCTGGCACCGAGGGGTGAGATGGGAACATATGGGCCATAAGATCATAAAACATAGGAGCAGAATTAGGCCACTCGGCCCATCGAGTCTGCTCCGCCGTTCAACCATGGCTGATTTATTTTTGAGATATGGAGATTTGTTGCAGCTCTCAAAATATTCCCATCTCAGCCGCGGCGATGTCCGGCAGTATCAGGGCTAGAAAATCCCAATCGCCATGCGGGGCAAACATTAGACTTTGTGCTCGAACATCTTGGGAAGGGTCTCAGGCCTAAAATCATCTGATTCAGAGGCTCAGCTTTCTCGCTGGCACACTGGACAGAATTGATATGGTGCAGAAGGAGGCCATTTGGCCCATCAAGCCCACACCAGCTCTCCAAATGAGCATCATGGCTTCCCCTGCCTTTTCTCCCCCTACCCCGGCAGATTGTTTTAACTCAATCATCCCTCTTGAATCCCTCTATTGAACCTGCCTGCACCCCGTTTCCAGACAGAGCATTCCAGACCCCAACCACTCGCTGGGTGGAAAAGTTTTTTCTCCCATCCCTTTTGCTTCCCTACAATCTCTCATTCTCGATCCTTTGACGAGCGGGAACAGCTTCTCTCTGTCCCCTCTATCAAGCTCCCTTCTGATTTTGGAAATCTGTATTAAATCTTCTCTTAACCTCGTCCAATCCAAGGAGAACAGACCCAACCTCTTGTCCTTGCCCTTGAGGATATGGTGGTGAGTCGCACAAACTCTGTAGACTTGCCCACTGTTCGTTTATCTTGCTCCGTGCATTCCAGCATTGTCGTGGGTTCAAACCCAGCCTCAGCATCATAAATGCTCAGTAACTGTTGCCACTTATCAGCCAAGCCACTAGGTGGAGCACCTTACCTGAATGGGATTACTGTAGATTCGTATTTGATAGTCGGCATTGACATGGTGGGCCGAAGAGCCTCTATGATTCTCCTATCTATCTTCAAAACTGGAAGTTTCTCATCCCTGGAACCATTCCTGTAAGCCCCTCCTGCACTCTCTCCAACGTGTTCACATTCTTCCTATAGCATGGTGCCCAGAGCTGTACACAATGGCTGGAATTTTACTGTCCTGCCTGCCAGGAAATCAGTGCAGGCGAGGAGTGGATCGCTGGCATTTTACAGTTTCAGGGCGAGCGAGGCTGTAAAATCCCAGCCAATATTCCAGCTGAGGTCTTGTATTTTTGTGTCAATTAAGGGGTGAAATTCTCAAGGGGGTTGAGGAGCAGTGGGTTTACAGCTGGATACATCACTGAAGGTGGCAGGACAGGTGGAGAGAGCAGCAAGTAAAGGATACAGTATTCTGGGCTTTCTTAGTTGGGGCATTGGGATATAGAGTACAAGAGCAAGAACTCGTACAAGAAATGGAAGCAGAAGGAGGTCACCGGACCCTTCAGGCCCGCCCTGCCATTCAATAAGATCATAGCTGATCTATGCTGGCCAGTCGAGTTGCCTCTATTCACATACACTCTGCTTCTTGGCAATCAATGACACTAAGGTTCTTCAAGTTCTGAGCATGGCACTTCCAGAATGTTAATCCCAAACACAGAATCCCTGACAACACTTCCTATTGTCCGCTATGTTCAACCATCTCAGCACTGGTCAACTCTTGTGTTTTTCCAGCAAATGAATCAGGGATATGTGGACAGCAGTGGGAATGGGAGGAGTGTTGGTCACAGCCAAACCCTGTCTGCCCAAATAACAGGCATTGCCCAATTTCAACACTCTTGGACTGATTGAATCACTGGCAAGCCTAGCATTTATTGCCTGTCCCAATTTGCCCTTGAGAAGATGGTGATGAACAACACACATGCCGAGTGGCATAGGTTTACCCATTGTTCCTGTCTCTTGTTCTACGCATTCCTGCATTGTTGTGGTTTCAATTGCAAAATTGCTCAATGACTGTCGTCATTTATCAGCCAAGCCACTAGGTGGAGCACCTTACCTACAATCCAAATCCTACTCTTCCTTTCAAGAATGGGAATCTTCAAATGTTCCTGTTGGCTTTTTGTCTGGGCTTTCCCATCATAGATTAATGTGTCTCAAAGCACGAAACCCAATACTGAGGGGGTGCTGCACTGTTAGAGGAGATGTGTACTGGATGTGATGTTAAACCAAGTGGCCTAACTTTAACCTCTGTTGTCAGCTTAAGGACACTGTGGCATTATTTTAAGAAGTGCGGAGGAGTCCTTCCTCATGTCCTGACCATCATTTAATCCTCAATCAGTTACAGGTAGACAAGGTGGGGAAGGCATTTGGTGCGTTTGCCTTCATCGGCCAACGCGTTGAGTACAGAAGTTGGGTCATTATGTTCCAGCTGTACCAGACATTGGCGTGGCCACATTTGGAGTATTGTGTACAATTCTGATTGCTATAGGAAGGATGTCATTAAACTAGGAAGGGTACAAGGAAGATTTACACGGATGTTACCAGGACTGGAAGGTTTGAATTATAAGGAGAGGCTAGATGGGCTGGGACGTTTTCCCTGGAATGTAGGAGGGCGAGGGGTGAGATTACAGATATTTATAAAATCATGAGGGGCACAGATAAAGTGAATAATCAAGGTCTTTTCCCCATGGTAGGGAAGCCCAAAACTAGAGGGCTTGGGTTTAATGTGAGAGGGGAAAGATTTGAAAGGAATTTGAGGGGCAACCTTTTCACAGAGAGGGTGGTGCATATATAGAATGAGCTGCCAGAGGAGGCGGTAGAGGCTGCTACTATTACAGCACTTAGAAACGTAGAAACTGGAAGTAGGAGTAGGCCATTCGGCCCTTCATGGTTGTTCTGCCATTCATTTTGATCACGGCTGATCATCAAATTCAATATCCTGATACCCCCTGCCCTCCCAAATCCCTTGATCCCTTTAGCCCCAAGATCGATATCTAATTTCTTCTTGAAATCAGACAGTGTTTTGGCCTCAACTACTTTCTATGGTAGTGAATTCCACACATTCACCACCCTCTGGGTGAAGAAATTTCTCCTCACCTCGTTTCTAAAAGGTTTACTCCTTATCCTCAAACTATGACCCCTAGTTCTGGAGTCCCCCACCATCGGAAACATGCTTTCTAAATCTATCCTGTCTAACTCTGTTAGAATTTTTAAGTTTCTATGAGATCCTCTCTCAATCTTCTAAACCCCAGTGAGTATAAGCCAAACCGACTTAGTCTCTTCTCAGATGACAAACCTGCCATCCCAGCAATCAGCCTGGCAAACCTTCACTGTACTCCCTCTATAGCAAGGATATTCTTCCTCAGATAGGGACACCAAAACAGCACCTAATACTCCAGGTGTGGCCTCACAAATGCTCTCTGCAATTACAGCAAAACATCCCTATCCCTATACTCAAATCCTCCCGCTGTGAAGGTCAACGTTCTTTACTGCCTGCTGTACCTGCGCGCTTACTTTCAGCAACTGTTACACGAGGACTCTTAAGGTCTCGTTGAATATCTACCTCCCTCAATTTAAACCCATTCAAGTAATAATCTGTCTTCCTGTTATTGCTACCAAAGTGAATAATCTCGCATTTATCCACATTACACTGCATCTGCCACGCAGATGCCCACACACTCAGCCTGTCCAAATCATGCTGAAGCAACTCTGCATCTTCCTCACAGCTCACCCTTCCACCCAAATTTGTATCATCTGCAGTTTTGAAGATAATACATTCAGTTCCCTCTTCCAAATCACTAATATATAATGTGAACAGTCCTAGCCCCTGCGGAATCCCACAAGTCACTGATTACCAATCAGAAAAAGGCCCATTTATGCCAACTCTTTGTTTTCAATCTGCTAACCAGCTTTCTATCCATCTCAGGACTTACCTGCAATCCCATTCAGGTCGGAAACTCCAAAGTGTTTTATGAAGTCTGCCTGGTTCGTAAGTTTGGCACTTTAAATTTGGCTAGGATAAACATGATGTGTTTCACTTTAGATATGATGCAATTGAGCCATTAGGGAGCATTTATCAAACAAAGTTTATTTAAGAATACGAAGAACAAAGAAAATTGCAGCACAGGAACAGGCTCTCCAAGCCTGCAGCAACCATACTGCCCGACTGAACTAAACCCCTCCTGGGAACGATATCCCTCTATTCCCATCTTATTCATGTATTTGTCAAGGCACCCTTAATACTCACTATTGTATCTGCTTCTACTGCCTTCCCCAGCAGCGATGTCCAGTCACTCACCACCCTCAGTGTAAAAGACTTGTCTCGTACATCTCCTTTAAACCTTGCCCCTCGCACCTCAAACCAATGCCCCCTAGTAATTGACTCTTCCACCCCGGGAAAAAGCTTCTGATTATCCACTCTGTCCACGCCCCCTCATAATCTTGTAGACTTCTATCAGATCGCCCCTCAACCTCCGTTGTTCTAGTGAGAACAAACCAAGTTTCTCCAACCTCTCTTCATGGCTAATTCCCTCTATATCAGGAAACAGCCTGGTAAATCTTTCCTGTGTCCTTTCCAAAGCCTCCACATCCTTCTGGTAGTGTGGCAGCCAGAATTGAACACTATATTCCAAAGTGCAGCCTAACTAAGGTCCTACAAAGCTGCAACATGACATGCCAATTTTTAAATTCAATGCCCTGGCCAATGAAAGCAAGCACGCTGTATGCCTTCTTGACTACATTCTCCACCTGCATTGCCATTTTCAGTGACCTGTGTACCTGTATACCCAGATCCCTCTGCCTATCAATACTCTTCAGGGTTCTGCCATTTGCTGTATATTTCCCATCTGTATTAGACCTTCCAAAATGCATTACCTCACATTCGTCTGGATTAAACTCCATCTGCCACCTCTCCGACCATGTCTCCAACTGATCTATATCCTGCTGCATCTTCTGATGGTCCTCATTGCTATCCGCAAATCCACCAACCTTTGTGTCGCCTGCAAACTTACTAATCAAACCAGTTACATTTTCCTCCAAATCATTTATATATATTTATTAGTTAACATACAGTTAGCATGTAGCAATAACTTTTACCAATTAGAAACAAGAAACAAAAAGATGATATTGTATAACCCTTAACAACTATATGAAATGTTCCAACCAAACAAATGTCCTTAAAACATATCCCTGCCACAGGTTTAAAACAGAAAATAAGACTGCTCTCATGATGCTGGAACTTAGTCCTTTGGTTGGAGAGTAGAAACTTTGACTTCTTAGCCTTGTAACCTCTAGCCGACCTCAAGGTAGAGATAATGACAGTGAACCGCCGCAAAGGATAGAATTCTCACATTAGGAACGCAGGAAGACTTGCTTCCAACTAGCCAGCAGAATCTATAATACCAGAGAGAGAGAAAGAAAACCTGCCTGCAACTCGAAAACCTTCTGACCCTGAACCCAAAACTGAGAGTGAATCATTGGATTCCTCTGTGGAGGAACCACCTGCCTTTGACTCGTCCATCAATCTTCTCCCGAACAATTTGTAAAATCCCAGACACTGCGTTAGGCCCAGAATAAAAGCAAACAAAACCCCATTGAAAACACTGAAGCAGCAAAAAAATGTTTGCTAAGCAGGTAGCCAGAACCGAAATGAAGAACCTGCTTATACCTGTACAGAACACGATTTTGAAAATCATTTCTTAAAGGCACATTAGCATCACACATGTACTTTAACTTTACAAAGTAACTTTAACTTTAAAGATGCGCTCATCAAATTTTCCAGCACTTAATTTTAATTTGATTTAGTATTGTCACATGTATTAGTATACAGTGAAAAGTATAATTCCTTGCACGCTATACAGACAAAGCATACCGTTCATAGAGAAGGAAAGAAGAGGGTGGAGAATGTAGTGTTACAGCCATAGCTAGGATGTAGAGAAAGATCAACTTAATGCGAGGTAACTCCATCCAAAAGTCCGACGGCAGCAGGAAGAAGCTGTTCTTGAATCTGTTGGTACAGGTCCTTGGACTTCTGAATCTTTTCTCAGATGGAAGAAGACAGAAGAGAGAATGCCCGGGGTGCAAGGAGCCTTAATTATGCTGGCTGCTTTTCCGAGGCAGCAGAAAGTGTAGACAGAGTCAGTGGATGGGAGGTTGGTTTGAGTGATGGACTGGACTTCATTTGTAGTTTCTTGCAGTCTTGGATAGAGCAGGAGTCACACCAAGCTTGTCCCATATCCCTGAGTGTTAGGATATTTCAAGTGCTCATCCGAATACTTTTTGAAAGGTTGTAAAGTTTCCGGCCTCCACTACTTCTCCGGGCGGTGCATTCCAGACTCCCACCATCCTCGGAGTGAGGAAGATTTTTTCTCAAATCCCTTCTGAATCTCCTGTGCCTCACCTTAAAACTATGTCCCCTTGTGATTGACCCCTCAACCAAGGGAAACAGCTGCTCCCTATTCATCTTGTCCAAGCCCTTCATAATCTGATACACCTCAATCACGTTCCCCCTCAGCCTTCTCTGCTCTAGAGAAAACAATCCAAACCTATCCAGTCTCTCCTTATAGACAATGTCTGACCTGACAATTACTCCCCCATTTCCTTCTCCTTTTATTAGTTATGTTAAATCTATATCCTCTCATTACTTATCCACTGTAAACCCATATCAAAACCTCTCCGAATTTTGAACGCATTTATTGAATCTCTATTTAACCTTGTCTGCTCAAAGGTAAATGATCCCAGCTTTGCCGGTGCTTTGTCAAAAAGACATGGAAATAAATCAAAACTGTTTGCATCAATTTTCTTTTGCTGTTTTCAAATAGACTTCTGCTGAGCCACAAAATGGCTGCTGCAGGTCACATGACTCACAAGGTTGGCCAGGTATTAACAAAGATTCATGTACTCATTAAGATGCCTCTTAAATGTTGCTAATGTACCTGCTTCCACCATCTTTTCTGGCAACGCGTTCCAGGCACCCACTGTGTGAAAAACTTGCCCCTTACATCTCCCTTAAACTTTCCCCCTCTCATCTTGAGCCCGTGTCCCCTCGTAATTGACACTTCCACTCTGGGAAAAAGCCTCTGACTATCCTCCCTGCCTATGCCTCTCATTATTTTCACAACACCAGGTTAAAGCTCAACAGGTTTATTTGGTAGCACAAGCTTTCAAATAAATGTGTTGGACTTCAATCTGGTGTTGTGAGACTTCTTACTGTGCCCGCCTCAATCCAACGCTGGCATCTCCTCATCATCTTATAATTTTGTAGACCTCTATCAGGTCTCCCCTTAGCTTCTGTCTTTCCAGCGAAAACAATCCTAGTTTATTCAGCCTCTCCTCATAGCCAACACCCTCGAGACCAGGCAACACCCTGGTGAACCTTCTTTGAACTCTCTCCAAAGCTTCCATGTCCTTCTGGTAGTGTGGCGACCAGAACTGCACGCAATGTTCCAAGTGCGACCTAGCCAAGGTTTAATATAGCTGCAACATGATTTCCCAACTCTTGTATTCAATGCCCCAGCTGATGAAAGTAAGCATGCCATATACCATCTTAATCACTTTTAGGGAACTGTGGACCTGCACGTCCAGATCCCTCTGTATGTTAATGTTCCTCAGGGTTCTGCCATTTACAGTATAGTGCTCTGGAAGCTCCTAGCATAGAGTTCCACCCTCATCCCTGTGGGCTCTCACACCCCATGGTAAGGCCACAGTATAATCACAAAACGAGACCACCAACAGACAACCTGATCCCTGACCTAGACAATTACAAAGGCAGAAACGTTGAAACTCGTCCTTCCTGAAGAGTCAGGCTCACAGACATTTGCTGCAGTTAGTCTTTGAATTTTTAGGGTGGCATGGTGGCACAGTGGTTAGCACTGCTGCCCCACAGTGCCAGGGACCTGGGTTCAATTCCAGCCTCAGGCGACAGTCTGTGTAGAGTTCGTACATTCTCCCCTTGTCTGCGTGGGTTTCCTCTGGGTGTTCCAGCTTCCTCCCACTGTCCAAAGGTGTGCAGATTAGGTGGATTGGCCTAGCTAAATTGCCCCCTTAGTGTCATGGGGACCAGCAGGGTAAGTGGAGCTATGGGAGTGGGGCGTAGGTAGGATTGTGGTCAGTGCAGACTCGATGGGCCAAATTGCCTCTTGGAGTGATTCTATGTTTGTATGAAGAGGTGTTAAGAACCACTATTTCACTCTGAAGGGACGCAATGGATTTTGGCCTGAAACATAGAAACTGTGACTGCATTAACTCATTAATGGGTCACGTGGCCCCCAGGCTGCTAGCTTTTGGATCATTTGAATATTACATTGCAAATACAGCTCAGCTACTTTCACTGCAGTCAGCAAGAACGCCAGTAGCTCTCGGCTGAGCAGACACCTGGCCAGCATCTCTCAACTCCCTGAAACCTGATTGATGGTAAAACTCTCTGGTCGTCATCTGCCCACGGGGTTTAAACATAGAGACCCCATGGTGTTGCAGTGTCACTCATTTCAGGGAGTTTTGTGTTGCTGTCTCTAACCAGGAACTCATCTGGACCCCACCACGAAGGAAATCTGTCTGGAGTTTGTCTTCTCAGAAATCATAGGAACTAATATTTATTTCATTAGATGTTTTAGTTTTGTTGCCCTTTTTCTTCTCGATACACCATTAATGTCTGTGTGTCTGTGTGTGTGGGAGTATATGTGTGTGTGTGTGTGTGCGCGCGTGAGAGAGAGTCTGTAAGAGTGATAGTGTGTGAGTGAGTGAGTGTGTGTGTGTGAGTGGGAATCTGTGAGAGTGATAGTATGTGAGTGAGTAAGTGTGAGAGTGTGTGTGTGAGTGCGTGAGAGAGTCTATGAGAGTGATATATTGTGTGAGTGTGTGTGCATACATGTGTGTGTGCGTGTGTTTATGTACATGTGTGCATGCATGTGGGCGTGTTCATGTACATGTGTTCATGCATGCAGGTGTGTAAATGTACATGTGTACATGTATGTTTGCAAACACTCCCATCAGCCCTCCTGCCTCCCCACCCCACCTACCCCACCACCACCGCCAGTTTTCAATGTGAATAAACTAACCTTCTAAGTTTATCATAACGTTATTTTGCTGTGAGTGTTTATTGTGCTGAGTGATTGGGGTAACACACCACAGTTGACTGTCAGAATTACTCCAAAACATCTCTGCTTACGGCCAGAGAGGGAGAAGATGCAAACTTTTGGTTTTTCGCTCTGCTGTCTGCAACACAGTCTCTCCACGGATCACAGCTTCCTCACTGAGTGATATTCAGAATCCCCAAGAACACGTTGGTATTTTTAAAAAGTTCTGTTGTAAATGTGAACACAAACCCATTCCAATAATGTGAGGAGACTGGACGAATCCATGAGAGAGAAGGGGGTAGACAAAAATACCGACTGGATGAGATGATGTTGTTGTTGTAGAATTACACAGAATTACATAACCATCCCGTCCAATCCATTCAGTCTCGCTCTGTCGGTGCACTGAGGTTTAAACTCCTTATTAATCTCCTTCCATTCCAACTCCCTCACTTCTGTCTATGCAGAGTCTGCACATTCTCCCCATATCTGCGTGGGTTTCCTCCAGCTGCTCCAGTTTCCTCCCACACTCCACAAGACGTGCTGGTTAGGATGCATTGGCCGTGCTAAATTCTCCCTCAGTGTACCCAAATAGGCGCTGGAGTGTGGCAACTAGGGGATTTTCACAGTAACTTCATTGCACTGTTAATGTCAGCCTACTTATGACTAATAAATAATCATAAAGAAAACTTAAACTTCATCCTTCCAGCTAACCTTTTTATCCTTTTTCTGTCATGTACTTGAGTTTGGAGGGAAGTGAGTTCCTGGAGGAAGGTGGGTCTCTGGAGGGCAGTGGGTGACTGGAGGGAGGTGAGTGTTTGGAGGGAGGTAAGTGTTTGGAGGGAGGTGGGTGACTGGAGGGAGGTGGGTGTTTGGAGGGAGGTGAGTGTTTGGAGGGAGGTGGGTGTTTGGAGGGAGGTGAGTGTTTGGAGGGAGGTGAGTGTTTGGAGGGAGGTGAGTGTTTGGAGGGAGGTGGGTGACTGGAGGGAGGTGAGTGTTTGGAGGGAGGTGGGTGTTTGGAGGGAGGTGAGTGTTTGGAGGGAGGTGGGTGACTGGAGGGAGGTGGGTGTTTGGAGGGAGGTGGGTGACTGGAGGGAGGTGAGTGTTTGGAGGGAGGTGGGTGACTGGAGGGAGGTGAGTGACTGGAGGGAGGTGGGTGTTTGGAGGGAGGTGGGTGACTGGAGGGAGGTGAGTGTTTGGAGGGAGGTGGGTGACTGGAGGGAGGTGAGTGTTTGGAGGGAGGTGGGTGACTGGAGGGAGGTGGATGTTTGGAGGGAGGTGGGTGTTTGGAGGGAGGTGGGTGACTGGAGGGAGGTGGGTGTTTGGAGGGAGGTGGGTGTTTGGAGGGAGGTGGGTGACTGGAGGGAGGTGGGTGTTTGGAGGGAGGTGGGTGACTGGAGGGAGGTGGGTGACTGGAGGGAGGTGGGTGTTTGGAGGGAGGTGGGTGACTGGAGGGATGTGGGTGACTGGAGGGTGGTGATTGTTTGGAGGGAGGGATGGATGCAGAAAGGTCTGACCCACACTCACTGCTCCTGAACTTTGCAAAGTGTGGAAATGTTTATAAAATAAATTTTGCCAGTTGCCAGCGTGAAGTAACCTTGTTCGTTTTTATGAAATCTCTAATCTTGTTCCATTTTATTGAATGTCAGTATCTAATTTGGCACAAGAATCCCTGGCAGAGTGTACAATACAGCGAGTTCTAATGTGACACACATTGGTTCTGAGGCAGCAGCAGGAGATCAGCATGGTTGAAGGATATGTTAAATATTTCAGTGTGAGCGTTAATGACCACTTTAAGCATTTTAAGTGGCTCCAAAGAGTAACTCAGGCAGGTTAACTCCTGGAATGCCGATAGCTCCTCAGGGTGCCACCACTCCAGGATTGGCCTGGAGTCACCAGCAATTGAAGATCAGTCTCCAGGATACGGCTGGGAGGAATCCTGAAGAAAAATCTTTGGGACATGAAAGAATATTGGG
Organism: Carcharhinus amblyrhynchos; assembly: GCF_965287045.1. NCBI lineage: Eukaryota > Metazoa > Chordata > Chondrichthyes > Carcharhiniformes > Carcharhinidae > Carcharhinus > Carcharhinus amblyrhynchos. Next base: position 9,440,224 of record NC_137349.1, on the reverse strand, counting down.
CGCGTTTCTCAGCCCTCCCAGCTGCCTGTCTCCCACTGGCAGGAGGAGGTGCATTGCTTGCTGGCAGCAGGATTCTCCAGCCCCACTGCTCTCAGTGGGGATTCCGACTGATGTCACTCCATGCTGCTGGAAACCCACAGGCAGGGGTGCACTGCCAGCGGGACTGGAGAATCCTGCTGGCGCGAACAACCGGAGAATTCCAACCATTGGCTTTTGTTGTCAGTTTCCTTCAACATTACTCTTTGCCAGGTATAAAAATATTGAAAATGGTGGTGGGGTGAGGTGGGAGGGGTGTGGGGGGGCTGGGGGGTGGGGTGGGTGGGAGTGGGCTGGGGGTGAGGCTGTCTAGTTGACAGTCAAGCATGATCCAACTGGCTAATGAGTCTTCTTGCTTTCCAATTGGCGTTGGGTGTGTCACTGGGATGGATGTGTTGGCCAACAAATGGCTGGAATTTGGGGACAAGTCATGTGAGGGATATACTCAGTCACAGCTGAGGCGCTGATAATCCGACGTCGGAACAAGTTTCATCTCAAACGGGAATCTGTCGGGGTGCTTGGTCAAACCTTTGCTTTTCCACCTCAGATGTCAGCTCCAATCTGAATGGCATGAATTTGCCCCTTTCACATTCCAATCTCACTAATCAGCCTGAGGAATAACTTCTACAAATCTTTGATGTCACAAGATGTTGGCGTCATTTCTCAAGGATAACATTTATTATCCATTTGTAGCCCAATCCATCATGCAATCCCATCCCCTCCATTGACTCTGTCTACACTTCCTGCTGCCTTGGCAAAGTAGCCGGCTTAATTAAGGGCCCCAAGCGCCCCGGACATTCTCCCTTCCAGCTTCTTCCGTGGGGAAAATGATACAAAAGTCTGAGATCACAGACCAACCGACTCAAAAAACAGCTTCTTCCCAGCCGCTGTCAGACTTTTGAATGGACATACCTTGCATTAAGGTGATCTTTCTCTACACCCTAGCTATGACTGTAACACTACATTCTGTACTCTTTCCTTTCCTTCTCTATGAATGGTATGCTTGGTCTGTATAGGGTGCAAGGAACAGTATTTTTCAATGCATGTTAATACATGTGATAATAATAAGTCAAATCAAGTCAAAATTCCTTATGGTCCAAAGAAGCTAAGTTGATGGCCACTTATGATGTGGAAGAGTCACCCCATTCCACCATCCCCCCCCCCCCCCCCCACCCCCCATCCCAGCACACCTCATGGCCCAAACTGGATGAGAACATTATGTGTCCTTCCTTAGAATTCACATTTGTGCCACACAAATGCCAGATGACTCCCATCTTCACCAAGAGAGAATCTAACCATCCCCCCTGTTAACAGTCAACAGCAATAATCACTAAATCCCCTAACAACAATATCCTGGGGGTTACCACTGATCAGAAACATAACTGGACCAGCCATATTCACAGATCCCTGAAGTCAACAGAGCAGGTGGATGGTATAGCTCAGAGGGCATTTCGGACACTTGCTATTATCAGTTGTGGCATAGAATATAGGAGTACAGAACGTTGGTTAGGGCATAGCTGGAATATAGAATCATAGAATCCTTCAGTGCAGAAGGAGGCCATTCAGCCCATTGATTTTGCACTGACCACAATCCCACCCAAGCCCTATCCCCATAGGCCCACGTGTTTACCCTAGCTAGTCCCCATGACACTATGGGGAAATATATCATGGCCAATCCACCTAACCCGCACACCTCTGGAGTGTGGGAGGAAACCAGAGCACCCAGAGGAAACCCATGCAGACACGGGAAGAACTTGCAAACTCCATACAGACTGTAACCCAAGGCTGGAATTAAACCAGGCCCCTGGTGCTGTGAGGCAGCAGTGCTAACCACTGTGTCACATTGCCACCCTTGTACTGTTGTAGTTCTGGTCACCCCACTGTAGGAAGGATGTGATTGTATTAAAGCGGACACAGAGGAGGTTCACCAGGATGTTGCCTGGCATGGAGCGTTTGAGCTATAAAGAGAGACTGGATAAGCTTGGGTTGTTTTCTCTAGAGCAGAGAAGACTGAGGGGGGACATGATTGAGGTGTGTAAGATATGGTAGGGTGAGTAAGAACATAGAACATAGAACATAGAACATTACAGCTCAGAACAGGCCCTTCGGTCCACGATGTTGCGCCGACCAGTTACAAAACAATGACCCACTAACCTAAACCAATCCCTTTTCGTCCATAAACCTATCCACGGATCTCTTAAACGCCCCCAAACTAGGCGCATTTACAACTGCAGCAGGCAGGGGATTCCAATCCCTCACCACCCTCTGGGTAAAGAACCTACCCCAGGAAAGGAGCAGCTTTCCCCTTGGTTGAGGGGTCAGTCACGAGGGGGTATAGTTTTAGGGTAAGGGGCAGGAGATTCAGAGGAGATTTGAGGATCTGTTTCACTCAGAGGGTGGTGGAATCTGGAATACGCTGTCTGGAGGTAGTGAAGGCTGGAAACCTTATAACCTTTAAAAAATATTTGGATAAGCATTTGAAATATCCTAACATGCAAGGATAAGTGCTGAAAAATGGGATTAGTGCATCCATTAGTTGTAGTTATTGTCAGTGTAGATTTGATGGACTGGAGAGCCTTTTCTGTGCTGTATAAATCTATGGACCCTATTTTTCCATTTTGATTCTAAGTGCTGGGAGAGTTTCAAATCCAGCTTTTAGACCCGTTCTCAGGCACCCCCATACGCACTCTGCCTGAAAAAATAGCAGCGATTCCGAATCGTGCTGCACAAGCCTATGGGCGGGGTTAACACACCCAAAACCCTGCTGCTCCGATCGGCATCTCCAACTGCACACGCGCAGAAAAGAAATGATGGAATGCGGCTGCCCTGCCACATCCCTCCCGGGTCAGATAATGCCTCCCCCTGACCCCCACAGACATTGCCCCAACCCCCATAACATTACTAACCCCCTTATCTCCCCAAACCCCCAGCTACTCAGACTGATTGCGGGCCCTTCCCCTTTCCCCCTCACTGATCTCGGTAGCGGACTTTCCTGCCCCCGACCCCACTGATCTCAGGCAGAGTGGCAGTGGAAACCCCCCCCCTCCCCCTCACTGATCTCAGGCAGAGTAGCAGCGGACCCCCCCTCCCCCTCACTGATCTCAGTAGTGGACTTTCCTTCCCCCGACCCCACTGATCTCAGGCAGAGTGGCAGCGGACCCCCCCTCCCCCTCACTGATCTCAGTAGTGGACTTTCCTTCCCCCGACCCCACTGATCTCAGGCAGAGTGGCAGCGGACCCCCCTTCCCCCTCACTGATCTCAGGCAGAGTGGCAGCGGACCCCCCTTCCCCCTCACTGATCTCAGGCAGAGTGGCAGCGGACCCCCCTTCCCCCTCACTGGTCTCAGGCAGAGTGGCAGCGGACCCCCCCCTTCCCCCTCACTGATCTTAGGCAGAGTGGCAGCGGACCCCCCCCTTCCCCCTCACTGGTCTCACTCTGAGTAATAGCAGAACCCCCCCTTCCCCCTCACTGATCTCAGGCAGAGTGGCAGCGGACCCCCCCTACCTTCCCCTCACTGATCTCAGGCAGAGTGGCATCGGACCCCCCCCTTCCCCCTCACTGGTCTCACTCTGAGTAATAGCGGACCCCCCCCTTCCCCCTCACTGATCTCAGGCAGAGTGGCAGCGGACCCCCCCCCTTCCCCCTCACTGGTCTCACTCTGAGTAATAGCGGACCCCCCCCTTCCCCCTCACTGATCACAGGCAGAGTGGCAGCGGACCCCCCCTACCTTCCCCTCACTGATCTCAGGCAGAGTGACAGCGGACCCCCCTTCCCCCTCACTGATCTCAGGCAGAGTGGCAGCGGACCCCCCCCTTCCCCCTCACTGATCTCAGGCAGAGTGGCAGCGGACCCCCCCCTTCCCCCTCACTGATCTCAGGCAGAGTGGCAGCGGACCCCCCTTCCCCCTCACTGATCTCAGGCAGAGTGGCAGCGGACCCCCCCCTTCCCCCTCACTGATCTCAGGCAGAGTGGCAGCGGACCCCCCCTTCCCCCTCACTGATCTCAGGCAGAGAGGCAGCGGACCCCCCCTTCCCCCTCACTGATCTCAGGCAGAGTAATAGCGGACCCCCCTACCTTCCCCTCACTGATCTCAGAAAGAGTGACAGCAGACCCCCCCTCCCCCCCCCCAATGATCTCAGGCAGCGTGGCAGTAGCCAACCCCCCCCCCCCCCCCGCCCCCCCAACCTTCCCCTTCCCCACAACGATTTCAAGCAAAGAGCTGTTGGACGCTGGGCACTTACTTCCTCACTAACTGGAGTGCCTGAACTGGACCTCTGTAGAGCATGTCTGTTTGTGGATGGACGAATGCGGTGGTGAAGTGGAGAAGTGCCGTTAAGATTCATTTAAATGGCCGTCGCGCCTGATTCAGGCGCAGTCCTGATTGTGGCCATTTTCAGGTTTTGGTAAAGGGGGAGCCAGTGAGGAGACAGGCGCAGATCGCCTCATGCCCAACTTGACCAAATTTTCCCACCCGGAAATAGGGTGCAATTTGATGGTAAAATCAGACCCAATAACAGTGTATAAATACTGTGGCCATTGGAGCGGGTCAGAGGCTGGGAGTTCTGTGGGGAGTAACTCAGCCCCAAACTCTCCACTATCTGCAAGGCACAAAGTGTGGGGAAACACGAATCCCCAGAAAGTTACATCTTATGCATTTCAATTCTCATTACCATTTTAGACCATAAGGCACAGGAGCAGAATTATGCCACTCGGCCCATCGAGTCTGTTCCGCCATTCAATCGCGGCTGATATTTTTCTCATCCCCATTCTCCTGCCTTTTCCCCATAACCCCGATCCCCTTTTTGATCAAGAATCTACCTATCTCTGTCTTAAAGACACTCAATGACCTCACAGCCTTCTGCGGCAAAGTGTTCCACACATTCGCATTCTCTGGTTGAAGAAATTCCTCCTTATTTCAGTTCTAAAGGATCGTCCCTTTAGCCTGAGGTTGTGCCTTTGGTAAAATGTCCATTTTAACCAAGTGCCAAGTATTAATTGCTGCAAGTCAGCCACTCTGGTGCTGAAATTTCACTGTTACAAGACTGGAATCTTATCCCTTCAAAATCTTATTGTCACCATTCATTTTTTTAACTTTTTTGCTTTTCGTCTTATTTGTTTCCTAATCCAATCATTCTTTCTCTTCCTCTATCTCTTTCTGTCGTTGGCACAGTGATTAGCACTGCTGCCTCACAGCACCAGGGCACCGGTTTCAAATACAGTTCATGGGGAGTCTGCACGTTCTCCCCATGTCTGCATGGGTTTCCTCTGAGCGCTCCGGTTTTCTCCAACAGTGCAAAGATATGCAGGTTAAGTCGATTGGCCCATGCTAAATTACCCCTTTGTATCAGGGGGACTAGTAGGGTAAAGACGTGTGGGTACTGGGTAAGCTGGGATTGTTGTCGGTACAGGCTGGATGGGCCAAATGGCCTCCTTCTGCACTGTAGGGTTCCTATGATTCTACAATTCAGGCCCTGCTGGAATGGTTTGTTCGAATTGGTTAAGGACATATATAGTTCCCGGTCACTCAGGTCCACAACATTCTGTAAAGAGCATGGTGCTTTTTCCATCTCCGATTTACAGTAACTTGCTGTCTGAAATAACACTGGCACTAGTCAGCAAAAGAGTTGACGCAGACTGAATGGGCCGAATGGTCTCTTTCTACACTGTGCTGTTCCATTATCCTCTGCTGTGCAAGCTGAATAATAGTGGGTGCCATTCATTGTCCAGTTCAAGACATTTTGGGGCCAATATGCTCAGAGGTGGCATATGTAGAGTAACATTATACACATGGCTAATATAGCATGGAATAGTGAGCGTTAGTTGTGGTTCAGTTGGTCGCACTCCATGTCTGAGTCTGAAGGTTGTGTGTTCTCAATACCGAGTCCAGGACTCAAACGCAACTCTCTAGGGTAACGGCTCAGCGCAGCACAGCTCCCTCCGACTCTGGGGGAGAGTTGCACTCTCTGAGGCGCAATCATTTGGTGAGATGGTAAACTGAGGTCCCATCTGGTCTGAGAGGCAGATGCAGAAGATCCTGCAAAAGGAAGATTCCTCCTGGGGCCAATATTTATCCCTCGATCGATATGACACAAAGATTACCTGGTCCTGATCACGTTGCTGTAGCTGGAATTTTATCGGCACGCCCTCCCTGCAATCAGGGTGAGCGGGGCTCGCAGAACAGAGTTCTCCCTCAGAGGGCCTCAGGTGGGATTTTACAAGCCAAAGCCAGGTCACAAAATACTGGCCAGTGTGTTCTTGATATTTCAATAGTGACCACATGTCAAAAATACTTCACTGGTTCTAAGATACTTTAGGATCTTTGTGTTGTGAAAGACACACCAGAAAAGTAACTCTTTTTCTTGAATTATAGTTTTTTAATTATACTTTTTTCTTTAATTATATAAGTCCAAACTATTAAAGTGCACCACAAGTAGAAAGGGTGCCAGCAACAAACCCTGTCAAACCCTACTAGAAACAGACTTCCAGTCACAGAAACATTCCTCTCCTATTACTCTTTGCTTCCAGCCTCTCAGCCAAGTTTGGATCCAATATTTCACTTTGCATCGGATTCCATGGGCCTTTACTTTCATAGAAATATTATAGAATCCCTTCAGTGCAGAAAAAGGCCATTCAGTCCATCGAGTCTACAGCAACAACAATCCCACCCAGGCCTATCCCCATAACCCCACATATCTGCCCTGCTAATGCCCCTTACAGTAAGGGATAATTTATCATAGCCAATCAACCTAACCCGCACATCTTTGGACTATGGGAGGAAACCAGAGCACTTGGAGGGAACCCATGCAGACACGGGGAGAATGTGCAAACACCACACAGGCAGTGACCCAAGCTAGGAATCAAACCCAGGTCCTTGGAGCTGTGAGGCAGCAGTGCTAACCACTGTGCTACCCTACCATTGTGCCACTGTGCCACCCTGGCCAATCTGCCATGAGGGACCTTATCAAAAGCTTTGCTAAAGTCTATATAGGCCACATCAAATGCATTAAACTCATCAACACTCTTGACTCCTTGACTTGACACAGACATTAGCACTGCTGTAACATAGAAACATAGGAAATAGGAGCAGGGGGAGGCCATTTTGCCCTTCAAGCCTTCTGCACCATTCATTACAATCATGGCTGATTGTCCAACTCAATACCCTAATCCTGCTTTCTCTCTATAATCTTTGATCCCATTCACCTGGACATCAGTATTTGATAACTGAGTTCTAACATTTCTATCTAAACAATACAACTACATATTTTTAACTAACTTTCCTCCTCTTATTGCTTAGTAACAAACATGTCCGACGGTTATTGATCAGGTCCGAGAGCGTGCCCAGGATTTGTTTATTTTCACAGCAACTTATTCCCCCGTGGATTTTGACAACTTATCCCCTGTTACATTTGACTGGGCTGTTTTTGAGTGAGAACTGGCAGATATTTGGGATCATTACCTTGATATTGACTGTGTTTTGAGAAAAAGATACACTATCGAGGAATGACGATAATATTGTGTTTTGCCTTGAGCCACTCTTTGATAACACCATAAACAGTATGAGGCTACAGTTCAACTACATCTGGCTTCACGTGCGTAAGAGGAGCCCTTAGGGGCCAAACATTTCATCGGGTGTACCAGACAGTATAGAACAAAGCAATCAGACTCACCCTTTGAGAGAGCTATCAAAATTAACCCCTCTGCCCTCTGCACTTCCTGCAACAATTTTCCTTTTTTCAAATTTATGTCCAATTCCACTTTGAAAGTTGTGTTTCCATCACCTTTTCGGGCAGCTTTGTGCTTGAGCTTCGTTTTGCTTTACCCAGTTTGTAACAACTTGCGCCAGAGAAGTTCTTCAACCGATTATTTTAAATCTGTGCTCCCTCTGCTATTTGTGACCGTGTCATAGAATCATCGAATCCCTACGGTGCAAAAGGAGGCCATTCGACCCATCGAGTCTGCACCAACAACAATCCCATCTTGGCCCTATCCCCGTAGCCCCACATATTTAGAAGTCTCACAACACCAGGTTAAAGTCCAACCAATTTATTTGATAGTAAACTCACAAGCTTGTGAGTTTACTATCAAATAAATTGGTTGGACTTTAACCTGGTGTTGTGAGACTTCTTACTGTGTTTACGCCAGTCCAACGCCAGCATCTCCACATCATCCCACATATTTACCCTCCTAAGCCCTCTAACCAATGGATCCTGGGACCATTTGGTAGTGAATGCCACACATTCACCACCCCCCGGGTGAAAAAATTCCTCCTTACCTCAGTCCTAAAAGGTTTACATCTTATCCTCAGACTATAACTCCTAGTTCTGGATTCCCCCACCATCGGGAACATTCTTTCTGAATCTACCCTGTCTAATTCTGTTAGAATTTTATAAGTTTTTATGAGATCCCCTCTCACCCCAGTGAATATAATCCTAACCGACTTAGCATCTCCTCGTATGGCAGACCTGCCATCCCAGGATTGCAGAGGTTGTCTGGCTGGAAGAGATTCCAGGGGCAGAGAAGGGTGAGGCCATGGAGCGATTTGAAAACAAGGATAAGAATATTAAAATCGAGATGTTGCCGGGCTGGGAGCTAGTGTAGGGCAGCGGGCACAGGGTATGTGAGAGGGGAACAGGACTTGGTGCCAGTTTCTTTCTCCTAAACTGACAAGTAATTAACTGGGGCTAGCCCGTGGAGGGAGCCGTCATTCATATTGGGCCAAACAACCGCACTCTGTGCAGAGTTAGCACCTTCTCCCCATATCTGCCTGGGTCTCCTCCGGGTGCTCCGGTTTCCTTCCAGACTCCAAAAGGTATGCGGGTTAGGTGGATTCACCTTGCTAAATTGTCCCTCGGTGTCCAAAGATTTGTAGGTTAGGGGGAATTAGTGGGGTAAATATATAACTTTTATAGGGAAAAGATCTGGGTAAGATGCTCAGTTGGTGCAGATCTGATTAGCCACCTTCTGCATTGTGGGGATTCTATAAACCCAAATATAGATAGAACCATACAGTGCAGAAAGAGGCCCTTCAGCCCATCGAGCCTGCGCCAAACACAATCCCACACAGGCCCTACCCCCATATCCCTACATATTATACCCACTAATCCCTCCAACCGACCTATCCCTGGACACTAAGGGGCAATTTCTTAGCATGGCCAATCAACCTAACCCGCACATCTTTGGACTGTGGGAGGAAACCGGAGTACCCAGAGGAAACCTACATGAGGAGAATGTGCAAACTCCACACAGACAATGACCCGAGCTGGGAATCGAACCCAGGACCCTAGAGCTATGAAGCAGCAGTGCTAACCACTGTGCTACCATGCCACCCGTAAATATGATGGGACAAATTATAACGCATTGTATCCTGAAATTTCACACACCTCATCAAAGGAGCAAGAAAACTGGGAACAGAAAGCCTGCGTCTCAGAAATAATTAATTGACCATAAAGCAAGCTATACAATCCCAACAGTGCAGGAGGCCATTCGGCCCATCAAGTCTGCACTGACCACAATCCCACCCAGGCCCTATCCCCTGCAGCCCCAAATATTTACCCTAGTGGTCCCCCTGACACTAAGGGGCAATTTAGCATGGCCAATCCACCCAATCTACACATCGTTGGAGTGTGGGAAGAAACCAGAGCACCTGGAGGAAACCCACGCAGACATGAGTAGAACGTGCAAACTTCGCACAAACAGTGACCCAAAGCCAGGAATTGAACCCGGGTCACTGGCGCTGTGAGGCAGCAGTGCTAACCACTGTGCCACTGTACCACCCCCACAATGCCAGCGTGCCGGCCACCAGCACTTTTTGAGTCATCCCGAGGGCACAAAAAGCATTATATAAATGCAAAGCTTTCTCCTTTATAGAAATTATAAACACAGCTAGATCACGTCTCCAAAACAGTGCCACAGCTGTGGTCAAATCTATTCTAAGGAACCCTTGATAATTTCTCAAATCATGTGGCTCGTTTCCAATCTGTACATTCTGCACTGCCTATCTTTGGAGATATGGTTTTACGCTCCAACTTTGGGCATTCCGTGCCAAATGCATTTAAAAAAAAACATTTTGTGTTGGATTCAGCAATTTCTCTGCAAAAAAAAATCACAGCCTGATAAACAGTGTTCAACCAAGTTTGTTGTGAATTGGAGGCTTATTCTAAAACTACAGTCCCGCCATGTCCACTGGTCACCATTGCATCAATTTATTCAAATCTTTTCTCCCCTCCCTGTTTGAAAGTAAAAGTTTAAAGTTGATTTATTGGTGTCACAAGTAGGCTTATATTAACACTGCAATGAAGTTACTGTGAAAATCCCCTAGTCGCCACACTCCGGCACCTGTTCGGGTACATTGAAGGAGAATTTAGCGCAACCAACGCAGCTAACCAGCGCATGTTTCGGACTATGGGAAGAAACCGGAGCACCCGGAGGAAACCCATGCAGACACGGGGAGAATGTGCAGATTCCACACAGACAGTGACCCAAGCTGGGAATCGAACCCAGGTCCCTGGCACTGTGAGGCAGCAGTGTTTATTCTTTCAAGAGTACAAGATCTCTGACTCGGTTGAGGAATCGCGTACAGTTAAGAAAGCCTACCAATGCCTCTACTTTCTCAGAAGACTGAGGAAATTTGGCATATCAGCTACAGCTCTCACAAACGTTTACAGATGCACCGTAGAAAGTATTCTTTCTGGACGTCTCACAGCTTGGAATGGGCTCCTGCTCTGCCCAAGACCGCAAGAAAATACAAAGGGTCATGAATGTAGCCCAATCCATCAAGCAAACCAACCTCCCATCCATTGACCCTGTCTACACTTCCTGCTGCCTTGGTAAAGCAACCAGCATAATTAAGGACCCCACGCACCCCGCGCATTCTCTCTTCCACCGTCTTCCACCTGGAAAAGGATACAAAAGCCTGATGACACATACCAAGAACAGTTTCTTCCCTGCTGCATTTAGACTTTTGAATGGACCTACCTCGCATTAACTTGATCTTTCTTACACCCTAGCTATGACTGTAACACTATATTCTGCACTTTCTTGTTTCCTTCTCTATGAACAGTATGCTTTGTTTGTATAGTGCACAAGAAACAGTACTAATCTGTGACAGAAAGAATGCTTTCTAAGGTGCACCTGTAAAAGTTGGCGAGAGTTGTAGCAGACATGCCAAATTTCCTTCGTCTTCTGAGAAAATAGAGGCATTGATGGGCTTTCTTAATGATAGTGTCAGCATGGAGGGACCAGGGTAGGTTGTTGGTGACCTGGACACCTAAAAACTTGAAGCTCTCGAACATTTCTATTGTGCAGTCATCAGCGAACATCCCCACTTCCAATCTTACGATGGAAGGAAGATAATTGATGAAGCAGTTGAAGATGGTTGGGCCTAGAATACCACCCGGAGGGATTCCTACAGTGACTTCCTGGAGCTGAGATGATTGACCTTCAACAACCACGACCATCATCCTTTGAATCAGGTATGGCTCAAACCAGTGGAGACTTTTGCCAGGGCTCCTTGACGCCACACTTAGTCGAATGCTGCCTTGATGACGAGGGCTGTCACTCTCGCCTCACCTCTCGGATTTCGACTCTTTTGTCCATGTTTGAGCCAAGACTGTAATGAGGTCCGGAGCTGAGTGACCCTGGTGGAATCCAATCTGAGAGACATTACTGATAACACTGTCAACAACACCTTCCATCACTTTGCTGATGCATGCGAGTAGACTGATGGGCTGGTAATGGGGTGGATTGGAGTTGTCCTGCTTTTTGTGAACGCAACATATTGCTTGGAACTGAGATCTAACACATTGCCGGGTAGATGTCAGTGTTGCAGCTGTACGAGGGATGTAACAAGTTCTGGAGTCTTCTGTACTATTGCTGGGACTTTATTCGGAACCACAAGTTTTGCAATATCCAGTGCTTTCAGGCGTTACTTGATATAATCAAATTGGCTAAAGACTGGCATCTGTGATGCTGCGGACTTAAGGAGGTGACCAAACTTTGACAGATCCACTTTTGTATGCCACCTTGCCAGCTCACCTCTGATTCTATGCAACTTCACCTTCTGCACCAGTCTGCCATGAGCAACCTTGTCAAAGGACTTACTGAAGTCCATGTAAACAACATCCATTGCCCCACCCTCATCAATCATCTTTGTCACTTCTTCAAAAAACTCGATGAAGTTAGTGAGGCAACTTCCCCTTCACAAAGCCATGTTGCCTCTCACTAACATGTCCACTTATTTCCAAGTGGGAATAAATCCTGTCCTGAAGAATCCTCTCCAATAATTTCCCTACCACCGATGTAAGGCTCACTGACCTAGAGTTTCCTGCATTATTCATGCTACCTTTCTTAAACAAGGGAGTAACATTGGCTGTTCTCCAATCCTCTGGGACATGCCCAGGAAGCATTATTATATGAAGTGACGGTAACACAGTAGCTAATTTGTGCATAACAGGATCCCACTGTTATGTGATAAAGACACTGACCAGAATTTTCCCATCCGATCCACCACAGGACCCGGAATAGGCGAGGAACAGAACGTGGAAAGGCTCATTGACCTCGTGCGGAATTTTACGGTTTCGGAATAAGCGAGGCCATAGAGCTCTGCCCAGGATCCTTCTATATGCTGATTGAGGGATTGGTCAGCGCACTGGGAACACCGCTCCACCACTCTCACCGACTAATGTTGTTAGGATCCTTTACATCCAAAAAGAGAAGGTAGACGGACCCCACTATAACATGTCATCTAAAAGACAACATCTCCAACAGTGCGGCACGCCCTCAGTGCTGCACTGGGTGTTTGTTTCCAGCCTTACAGCGGATCTTGGGACCTGGGTTTGATTCCCAGCTTGGGTCACTGTCTGTGTGGAGTTTGCACATTCTCCCCGTGTCTGCATGGGTTTCCTTCGGGTGCTCCGGTTTCCTCCCACAGTCTAAAAATGTGCGAGCTATGTTGATTGGCCATGCTAACTTACCCATTAGTGTCAGGGGGTTAGCAGGATAATGCATGGGGTTATGCGCATAGGGCCTGGGTAGGGTTATTATCAGTGCAGGCTGGATGGGCCAAATGGCCTCCTTCTGCACTGTAGGGATTCTATTACACAAACACACCTAGTATTTGAAGAGGATTGGGTAACTCAGTTGGTGTTAGGGGTCTTCTACTTAAGAGATAAAACTGTGCAGAGAAATATCTGTGAGTTTAGTTCACAGATCTGTTCCTATCATCTGCTCAATGAGTACCTGAGTGTGCACACCATGGCCAGAATTTTCCAAACATTCACTTCCCACCACTGCTGCAACTGAGGATGGAGAATTTTGATTTGATTTATTATTGTCACATGTATTAACATACAATGAAAAGTATTGTTTCTTGCACGTTATACAGACAAAGCATACCATTCATAGAGAAGGAAATGAGAGGGTGCAGAATATAGTGTTACAGTCATAGCCGGGGTGTAGAGAAAGATCAACTTAATGCAAGGTAAGTCCACTCAAAAGTCTGATGGGTGCAGGGAAGAAGCTGTCCTTGAGTCGGTTGCTATGTGACCTCAGGCTTTTGTATCTTTTTCCTGAAGGAAGAAGGTGGAAGAGAGAATGTCTGGGGTGCATGGGGTCCTTAATTATGCTGGCTGCTTTGCTGAGGCAGCGGGAAGTACAGACAGAGTCAATGGATGGGAGGCTGGTTTGCGTGATAGATTGGGCTACATTCACAACCTTTGTAGTTCCTTGTGGTTTTGGGCAGAGCAGCAGCATACCAAGCTGTGATACAACTGGAAAGAATACTTTGGCACTCAGCTTAATGAATCCCACAACATTGGCTAAAGTTAATTTATTAGTCACAAGCAAGGCTTACATTAACGCTGCAATGAAGTTACTGTGAAATTCCACCACACTCCAATGTCTGTTCAGGTCAATTCACCTAAACAGCACATTTTTCAGACCATGGGAGGAAACCAGGGCACCCAGTGGAAACCCACGCAGACACGGGGAGAATGTGCAGACTCCCCACAGATAGTGATCCAAGCCAGGAATCGAACCCAGGTTGCTGGTGCTGTGAGGTATCGGTGCTCACCACTGTGCCACCCCGGTAGTACAGTCTAGACATGTGCTAGCCTAGATTTTGCGCTCAGGTCCCTAACAGGGAACAAATACATTGCTTTATTTCTCACCAACCAGTGTCTTGAAACATTTTTAACCTGTCCCAAATGAAACTGCTGAGCAACCCATGGAAAGAGTGCAGTGTTTCCCGCACACCCTCTTCCCCAGTGCAGATACAGCCTGTTCCCCAGTGCAGTTACAGCCTCTTCTCCAATGCAGATACACCCGCTTCCCCAGTGCAGATACAGTCTCTTACCCGGACACAGTCTCTTCCCCAATGCAGATACACCCTCTTCCCCAGTGCAGATACAGCCTGTTCCCCAGTGCAGGTACAGCCTCCTCCCCAGTGCAGGTACAGCCTCCTCCCCAGTGCAGATACACCCTCCTCCCCAGTGCAGATACAGCCTCCTCCCCAGTGCAGATATAGCCTCCTCCCCAGTGCAGATACAGCCTCCTCCCCAGTGCAGATACATCCTCTTCCCCAGTGCAGATATAGCCTCCTCCACAGTGCAGATACAGCCTCCTCCCCAGTGCAGATACACCCTCCTCCCCAGTGCAGATACAACCTCCTCCCCAGTGCAGATACACCCTCCTCCCCAGTGCAGATACATCCTCTTCCCCAGTGCAGATATAGCCTCCTCCACAGTGCAGATACAGCCTCCTCCCCAGTGCAGTTACACCCTCCTCCCCAGTGCAGATACATCCTCTTCCCCAGTGCAGATACACCCTCCTCCCCAGTGCAGATATAGCCTCCTCCCCAGTGCAGATACAGCCTGTTTCCCAGTGCAGATACAGCCTCCTCCCCGGTGCAGATACAGCCTCCTCCCCGGTGCAGATACAGCCTCCTCCCCAGTGCAGATACAGCCTCCTCCCCAGTGCAGATACAGCCCCATGTTGAAGGCCAGTGTGTTTAGATACAAGATGGCAATAGGCAAAGATTGAGAAATCCTGAACCACAATGCAGTCTGACATCCCAGCGGGATGATGTGGAGCCCTCAATCCCGGCACAGGGATTGGTCTTCCAGCTTTATTCTCATTATTCGAGCTGTTTCGGATTGCCTCACTGCTGCTCTCACCGATCATCGGAGCCGCTGGCCTTTGGGGGCCTCCAGTGACAGGATTGAGTAACTACAAGCAAGAGAGAAAACAGAGTTAAACATCTGGGCAGTCGAATATATCACCCTTTCGAAACAGGAAATGGCCTCCCATTCAGCTGCAAATATTACGAATGACCTCAGTCCTCCTAACAACACTCACCAAATCCTTTAATGTCTTCTGCAGTCTCCCGAAGATCTGACTCATGCAATCCATGTACGCTGTTTCGATTCGATTTATTATTGTCGCATACAGTGAAAAGTGTTGTTTCTTGCGCACTATACAGACAAAGCATACCGTTCATAGGGAAGGAAAGGAGAGAGTGCAGAATGTAGTATTGCAGTCATTGCCGGGCTGTGGAGAAAGATCAATTTAATGCAAGGCAAATCCATTCAAAAGTCTAATGGCAGCAGGGAAGAAGCTGTTCTTGAGTCGGTTGGTATGTGTCCTCAGACTTTTGTCTCTTTTTCCCAAAGAAAGAAGCTGGAAGAACGAATGTCTGGGGTGTGTGGGGTCCTTACTTATGCTGGCTGCTTTGTCGAGGCAGTGGGAAGTGTAGACAGAGTCAATGGATGGGAGGCTTGTTTGTGTGATGGATTTGGCTACATTCCTGACCTTTTGTAGTTCCTTGCAGTCTTGGGCAGAGCAGGAGCCATACCAAGCTGTGATACCTCCGGGAAGGATGCTTTCTATGATACATCTGTAAAAGTTGGTGAGAGTTGTAACGGACATGTCAAATTTCCTTAGTCTTCTGAAAAAGTAGAGGCGTTGGTGGGCTTTCTTAACTACAGTGTCTGCATGGGGGGGACAGGACAGGCTGTTGGTGATCTGTACACCTAAAAACCTGAAGCTCTCGACCCTTTCTACTTCGTCCCCGTTGATGTAGACAGGGGCATGTTCTCCTTTACGCTTCCTGAAGTTGGTGACAATCTCCTTGATTTTGTTGACATTGAGGGAGGGATTATTGTTGCCGCACCAGTTCACCGGATTCTCTATCTCATTCCCGTACTCTGTCTCATCATTGCTTGAAATCTGACCCACTACAGTGGTGTCGTCAGCAAATTTGAAAATTGAATTGGAGGGGAATTTGGCCACACAGTTATAGGCGTATAAGGAGTATAGTAGGGGGCTGAGAACACAGCCTTGTGGCGTTGAGAATGATCGTGGAGAAGGTATTGTTGTCCATCCTTACTGATTGTGGCCTGTGGGTTAGGAAGTTCAGGATCCAGTCGCAGAGGGAGGTGCTGAGGCCCAGGCCACGGAGGTGAGTTTCGTGGGAATAATGGTGTTGAAGGTTGAGCTATAGTCAATAAATAGGAGTCTGACGTTGGTGTCCTTGTTATCTAGGTGTTCCAGGGTTGAGTGCAGAGCCATGCAGATGGCATCTGCTGTGGGCCTGTTGTGGCAGTAGGCAAACTGTGATGGATCCAGGTAGTCTGGGAACCTGGAATTGATTCGTGCCATGACTAACCTTTCGAAGCACTTCATAATGATGGATGTCAGAGCCACCGCCCAACAGTCATTGAGGCACGCTGCTTGATTTTTCTTAGGTACCGGGATGATGGCCATCTTCTTGGAGCAGATGAGGATCTTAGATTGTTGTGAAGAGAGGTTGAAGATGTCTGCAAATACCCCCACTGGCTGATCTGTGCAGGATCCAAGTGCACATCCGGGCACCCCATCCAAGCCAGTCGCTTTCTGTGGGTTGACCTTCAAGAAAGCTGCTCTGACATCTGCAATGCTGACCCCAGATAGAGGTTCATCCAGGGCTTCCAGGCTGGAGGGCAGGCTCTCGCTGGCCTCTTGCTTATAACAGGCATAGGATACAATGAGCTCAATAGGATGGGTTGCATTGGGGCCGGCGATTTTACATGCCTTCATCTTGTAGCCTGTTATGTCTTGCAGACCTTGCCATAGTCTATGGAGGTCCATGTGGATAGCCTGGGACTCTAGCTGGGTCTTTTGGCATCTTTGATGGATATCCTTATTTCGTATTTGGCTTTCTTGTATTGGTCAGTGTCACCTAACTTGAACGCCTCAGACCTGGACTTCAGCAAGCAGTGGATATCCCTGTTCATCCATGGTTTCCGATTGGGGAACACATGGATTTGCTTCTTTGGCACACAGTCTTCTACACACTTAGTAATGAAGTCAGTTACTGTAGTGACGTACTCATTCACACTGGTCACAGTGTTTTTAAATACTGACCAGTCCACTGACTCCAAGCACCCCCATAGGAGATCATCCGATTCTTCAGACCAACATTGCACGACTCTCTTTGATAGATTCTCCTGCTTCAGTTTTTGGTTGTAAGCCCGGAGCAGGAGTGGTCTGATTTGCCAAAGTGTGGCAGGTGATAGGGCGGTAGGCATGTTTGATATTTGTGTAGCAGTAGTCTAGGATGTTTGGGCCTCTGGTAGAGCAGGAGAAGTGTTGGTGGTAACTTGGTAATACGCTTTTGAGTTTGGCCTGATGAAGGAGGAGTGCCCTGAAAGCTCATGATCCCACATAAACCTATTGGACTTTAACTTGGCATTGTGAGACTTCTTATTGTAATTTTCTTTGTTCTTTGTACATTAGACAACTAACCTCTTCTTTGAGCAATGCCACGAGATCTTTAGTTCCATCTGAACAGGGCCTCCATTTACCAACAATTTCCATTTGTATAGCACCCTTTACATCCAAAGGCACTTTACAGGAACAATTACTGGCACAGTTATTGACTGAATATTCCCTTTCTGCATTGTATCATGCTGTAATAATCCAGCAAAGTTTGAACATGAAACTACATAAGGGATATGAGGGACTGGTAACCAAAGATTTAGTCAGAGAGATGGGTTTGATGGAGCAACATTTGGAGGAGCGTTGAGATTTTGGAGAGACGTACAGCTGGAGGAAGTGACAGAGATAGGGGGAGAGAGTAGACGCCACAAAAAGACTTGAGAAAAAGGATACTCATTTCAAAGCTGACATTTGGCTCGATTGGAAATGAACACAAGTCAATGAGCAAAATTAGGGCCAGTGGGTGGGGGGTAAAATACTGCAACGGGCCGAGGTCTGGATAACAGGCGCAAAACAGAGACTAGAAATAAACAGGTCATCCTCAGACTGGCAAATGGTGACTACTGGGACACAACAAGGATCAATACTCGGGCCCCAAATATTCACAATCTATCAATGATCTGGATGCAGGGACTGAATAATTGGGGCGGCACAGTGGTTAGCACTGCTGCTTCACAGTACCAGGGATTTGGGTTCGATTCCTGACTTGGGTCACTGTCTGTGTGGAGTTTGCACATTCTCCCCGTGCCTGCATGGGTTTCCTCTGGGTGCTCCGGTTTCCTCCCACAGTCCATGGATGTGTGGCTTAGCTGGATTGGCCTTGATAAATTGCCCCTTAACGTCAGGGGTACTAGCTAGGGTATATGCGTAGAGTTATGGCGTCTGGGCTTGGGTGGGATTACGGTCGGTGCAGACTCGATGGGCTAAATATCCTCCTTCTGCACTGTAGGGATTCTGTGACACTATAATATTTCCACGTTTGCTGCTCTCACAGAACTTAGTGTGAGAGTGGGACTTGTGAGAAGGTAGCAAAGAGGATTCAATGGAATTTAAACAGGTTAGGAAAATGGGCAGGAGCGTGACAGAGGAAAAATAACGTGAGGTTATCTACTTTGGCAGGAAAATCGGAAATGCAGAGAGCTTCTTAAATGGTGTGTGGGAAGTGGTGATGCCTGAATGAATCTTCATGATCTTGTTCATGCATCACTCAAAGCTAACCTCCAGGGTCAACCAGCAATTAAGAAGGCAAATGATCAGTTGCCCTTTTATTACAGGAGGATTTGAGTAAAGACATCTTATTGCAACTATAGAGCCTTGGTAAGACCACACCTGGAATACTGTGTAAACCTTTTGTCTCCTTACCTAAGGAAGGAAATATTTGCCAGAGACAGAGTGTGCCGAAGTTTGATCATACTAATCACTGGGATTAAGAAGGTTGTAAGGTTTCCAAACTCCACCACCCGCCCCGGGCAATGCATTCCAGATCACACCACCTTCTGAGTAAATTTTCCTTTCCTTAAATCTTCTCTGAATCACCTGCCCCTCACCTTAAAAATATGTCCCCTTGTGATTGACCCCTCAACCAAGGGGAACAGCTGCTTCCTACTCACTCTGTCCGTACCCCTCACAACCTGATACGCCTCAATCATGTCCCACCTCAGCCTTCTCTGCTCTGGAGAAAACAATGCAAGTCCATCCAATCCCTCCTTATAGCTCAAATGCTCCATCCCAGGCAGCATCCTGGTGAATCTTCTCTGCACCCCCTCCAGTGCAATCGCATCCTTCCTATAGTGAGATGACCAGAACTGCACACAGTACTCCAGCTGTTGCCTCACCAACGCTCTGCACAGCTCCAACATTACGCCCTTGCATTTATATACTATGCCACGACTGAGAAAAGCAGGTATTCCATATGCCTTCTTAACCATCGTATTTACCTGACCTGCTGTCTTCAGGGACCTATGAGATACCCCAAGATCCATAGTTCCTCTGAGCCTCCCAATGTCCTGCCATTCATTAAATATTCCCATGTCTTGTTACTTCTTCCAAAGTGCATCACTTTGCACTAATCAAGGTTAAATACTGTCTGCCAATGCTCTGCCCATCTGACCAATCCATCTACAATCTTCTTCTTCACTGTTAACCACCCTACCAATCTTGAAATCATCTGCAAACTAGTTTATCGTTTCCCCCCAACTTTATCATCGATATCATTTGTGTCCATAACAAACAAAAAGGGTCCCGGTGCTGATCCTTGTGGCAGAGAAATCCTCCTGTATAATACAAAGAACAAAGAACAACACAGCACAGGAAACAAGCCCTTCGGCCCCACGAGCCCACGCCGCCATTTTAACATTCAGTGAGTGCCCTCTTCTACCTATGACCTTTGTCTACGCCTATTGGACTCCACAATAAAGGTGTGCAAATTTAGAGAATTATAACCAGATTGAGGGACACCTAACATAGGGACAATTTGTTAACACCAATCGGCCTAACAGCACGTTTTTGGGGTGTGGGAGGAAACTGGAGCACCCGGAGAAAACCCACGCCAGCATGGGGAGAATGTGCAAACTCCCACGGACACCTGCCCAAATCCATGTACCTGCACAGCAAACAGTGATAGCCACTGAGCTGTCGTGTTGCCCGTCAGATGGTCCAGTTTAAGTGTACACTAACGACATGAAGCACGAGACAACTCTCGAAGCAACATCCAAGAGCAGCCCTCGCACGAACCACCGCGTGTACGCGGACAGGCGGACCTGTGGATGTAAAGAAAAAGACATCAATAAACATACACAGCTTATACAGACATTCACGGAAGATCCCCAGAACTCAAACATAAGAGACAGGTGAGCAATAAAATATGTTGGACAGCCCATAGGAATCTATTGATTCCCAGGAACATCCTGAGGCTCTTGATCCTTATTTAGAACAATCTTTTGTATCCCTCCGTCTCTAGTCTGCTCATGTGCCTATCTAGGTAAACCTTAAATAATTCTAGCGTGCCTGCCTCCACCACCCTACTTGTCAGTGCATTCCAGGCCCCCACAACCCTCTGTGTGAAAAACTTCCCTCTAACATCTGAATTATATCTCGCCCCCCTCACACTAAGCCCGTGGCCCCTCGTGATTTTTGTATCCAACCTGGGAAAAAGCTTACACTGTTCACTCTATCTATACCCTTCGTAATCTTAAACACCTGTATTAGATCGCCCCTCATTCTCCGTCTTTCTAGGGAGAACAGCCCCAATTTGCCCAATCTCTCCTCGTAGCTAAGTCCTTCCATACCAGGCTGCATCCTGGTAATTACCCTGTTATTATTCTTACACACTTCAGAGATCTGTCTTCATATCTGCTCCTCTTTGAAAGCCGATAATACACTCCCAGTAATGTGACTGTTCCCTTTATTTTGCTGAATTCTACCCACAAATCTTTATTTGAAGACCTTCCAAGATATCATCTCTCATTATTGCCAGAACTGACTCCTTAATTAATAGTGCCAAACACAACTCCCATTTTGTACCCTCCTCTGTCTCACCTAAAGATCCTGTACCTCAGAATGTTGAGTTGCCAGTCCTGCCCTTCCCACATCCACATTTCTGTGGTAATGGTAATAATTTCATACTTCTGTATGCCAGTTCACACCTCAATTCGTCATCAGTCATACCTATTATACTCCTAGCACTCAAGTAAAGCCAATCCAGACTTGCCTTCCTCTCTATACACTCAACATAGCTAAAGTTAAAATTCATTTATTAATCACAAGTAGGCTCACATTAACACTGCAATGAAGTTACTGTGAAATTCCCCTGTTTGATTTGATTTATTATTGTCACATGTATTCACAAAGAAAAGTATTGTTTCTTGCGCACTATACAGGCAAAACATACCATTCATAGAGAAGGAAGTAAGAGAGTGCAGAATGTAGTGTTACAGTCATAGCTAGGGTAGAGAAAGATCAACTTAATGCAAGGTAGGTCCATTCAAAAGTCTGACAGCAGCAGGGAAGAAGCTATTCTTGAGTCAGTTGCTACTTGACCTCAGATTTTTATACCTTTTTCCAATGGAAAAAAGATGGAAGGTGGAAGAGAGAATGTCACCACATTTCAGCGCCTGTTTGAATCAGTGCATCAAACCAGCTTGTCTTTCAGAATGTGGGAGGAAACCAGACCACCAAGAGGAAACCCTTGCAGACACAGGGAGAACGTGCAGACTCCGCACAGACAGTGACCAAAACCGGGAATAGAACCCAGATCCCTGGTACTGGGAGACAGCAGTACTAACCACTGTGCCATCGTGCCATCCATATTGGGCTGAACTCAATCTGACTTACGCCCTTTACTGTAGCATGCTGTGTCTCCAGTTCACCAATATTCTGCGTCCCCTCCCCTCAAGGCAGACCGGTTCAAACTCCTCCCAGAGGCATTAGCAAACCAATCAGTGAGGATGCTGGCCCCCCAAGGATGTGGATGTGGTTCAGGTTTGTACAGGTTCCACCTTCCTCAGAAACAGTCCCAGTGATTTAGGAATCTAAAACCCTCCCTCCCGAGCCCACTGTTTAGCCACACATTCATCTGCCTGATTTTTTTATTTCTATAATCGCCAGCTCGTGGCCCTGGGAGTAATTCAGAGACTGCAATCTTTGAAGTCCTAGCTCCCTGAATTCTTGAAGCAAGTCCTCATTCCTCACCTTACCTATATTGTTGGTACCAACATATACCATGACCTTTAACTCAGAAAAGATTTACCAGGATGTTGCCTGGTATGGAGGGCATTAGCTATGAGGAGAGGTTGGAGAAACGTGGTTTGTTCTCACTGGAGGTTGAGGGGCGACCTGATAGAAGTCTACAAAATTATGAGGAGCATGGACAGAATGGATAGTCAGAAGCTTTTTCCCAAGGTGGAAGAGTCAATTACCAGGGGACATGGGTTTAACCTTGTATCTCTATAAAACCACCCCTCAACCTCAGTGAAAAATTGGACAATCGGCACACAACAGAGAGTAGGAATAAACAGATCATTCTCAGACTGGCAAACGGTGACTACTGGGGCACAGCAAGGATCAATACTTGGGCCCCAGGTAGTCACAACCTATCAACGATCCGGATGTGGGAGTGAATACAATATTTCACACACAGAACTGTGTGTGGGAGTGGGACTTGTGAAGAGGTAGCAAAGAGGATTCAATGGGATTTAAACAGGTTAAGTGACTGGGTAAGAACATGACAGATGGAAAATAATGTGAAGTTATCCACTTTAGTAGGAAAATCAGAAATACAGAGTGCTTCTTAAATAACGTGAGATAAGTGGTGATGTCTGAATGAAACTGGGTGACCTTGTTCATGAATCGCTCCAAGCTAACTGTCGGATTCAACTAATTAACAAGGCAAATGACTTATTACAAGAGAATTTGAGTACAGGGATAAAGGTAATTTGCTGCAATTGTCAAACCTTGTTGTGACCACACCTGGAGTATCATGTAAAGGTTTGGTCTCCTTACCCAAGGAAGGAAATATTTGCCTGAGACGAGATGTAACGAAGTTTCACCGGATTAATCGCTAGGATTTTGGGATTGCCCTAACAAGGCAAGATTGAGGGAACCGGGCCGGTATTCTCCAGAGTTTTGAAGAGTGAGAGGTGATCTCATTGAAACATAGAAAATTCTTGCCGGTCTCAACAGCATAGATGCTTCCTCAGGCTGGGGGGACATCGAGAAGCAGGGGACACAGTCTCACAATAAGGAATCAGCCATTTACGACTGAGACACTGAATTTCACCAGTCAGAGGGTGGTGAGTCTTTGGAATTCTCTACTTCAGAAAGCTGTGGAGACTCCGGCATTGAGGATGTTCAAGATGGAGATCCATAGATTTCTAGATAATAAATGAATATGGGGAGAGTGAGAGAAAATGGCATGTGGCTAGAAGATTATCAATTACCTAGTTAATGAGAGGGACAAGCTTGAGGGACCAAATGGCCAACTCGAGTTCCCATTTCCTATCTTTGTGTCCCATTTCCTGTGTTTCAAGAACAGGGGAAGAGGTGACTGGGTCTTGGGGCCAGTAAGGACAAGAAGAATGGAGTTTTGGATCAGCTCGATGTTGCAGAGGGTGCACAGGAGGGAGACCAACCAGGAGAGCATTGAATGGTCAAGTTTATTTGCTTTCTACAAGTTGCACTGGAGCAATTCACCAAAGATCTTTAGGCAGCATCTTCCAAACTCACGATCACCTCCATCTAGAAGGACAAAGGCAGCAGATACCTGGCGAACACGGCCATCTGCAAGTCCCACTGGTCAAAATCCTGGAATTCCCTCCCTAACCCACAGAACACGGACTGCAGCCATTCAAGAAGGCAGCTCACCACCACCTTCTCAAGGGCAACTAGGGATGGGCAATAAATGCTGGCCAGCCAGCAATGCCCATGTCCCACGAATGAATAAAAAAAAGATATGGCAGCAAATGCCTTAAAAAGTGGGTGTGTTCCATCTTGCCCCTGCCTTGGCTTCACTCCGGAGAGATGGAGTTTTCCAAGGAATGCTGCGGTCTGTATTTCCGGAGAAGCTGGATAGGAAGATCCAGCAGGGAATGTGCAGCAACATTGAGGAGGGAAGCATTCGAGCAGCAATCCGATGACGATCGTGGTTCTGGGGAAAATCCAGGGCAATGACTTTGTTTACCAAAGGACTGTAGGGGGTGAGGACCTTAAAACGATCACTATTACTAAAGAGGTAGTACTGAGTAGGCTAATGGGACTAAAGGTAGACAAGTCCCCGGGTCCAGATGGAATGCATCCCTGGGTACTAAAAGAAATGGCAGAAGTAATAGCAGATGCGTTAGTTATAATTTATCAAAATTTGCTGGGCTTTGGGGAGGTGCCAGCTGATTGGAAAACAGCTAATGTAACACCAGTATTTAAAAAAGAAGGTAGACAAAAGGCAGGTAAATACAGGCTGGTCAGCTTAACATCCGTGGTTGGGAAAATGCTGGATTCTATCATTAAGAAAGAAATAGCAGGACGCCTGGAAAAGAATGGTTCAATCAAGCAGATGCAGCATGGATTCATGAAGGGAAAGTCATGTTTGACTAATTTATTTGGAATTTTATGAGGATATAACGAGTGCCGTTCACAGAGGGGAACCAGTGGATGTGGTGTATTTAGATTTCCAGAAGGCGTTCGATAAGGTGCCTCACAAAAGGTTGCTGCGTAAGATAAAGGTACACAGAGTTGGGGGTAAAGTGTTAGCGTGGATTGAGGATTGGCTATCTAACAGAAAGCAGAGAGTCAGAATAAATGGGTGCTTTTCCAGTTGGCAAACAGCGACTAGTGGCATGCTGTAGGGATCAGTGCTGGGGCCACAACTATTTACCATATACATAGACGATCTGGAGGAGGGGACCGAGTGTCGGGTAACAAAGTTTGCAGATGACACAAAGATGAGTGGGAAAGCAAATTGCGTGGAGGACACAAAGCCTGCAGCGAGATTTGGATAAGCTAAGTGAGTGGGCAAGTATCTGGCAGACGGAGTATAACGTTGATAAGTGTGAAGTTATCCACTTTGGAAGGAATAATAGTAAAATGGACTATTATTTAAATGGTGAAAAATTACAATATGCTACTGTGCAGAGGGACCTGGGGGTCCTTGTGCATGAATCACAAAAACTCAGTCTGCAGGTGCAGCAGGTGATCAAGAAGGCAAATGGAATGTTAGTCTTTATCGCGAGGGGGATAGAATATAAAAGCAGGGAGGTCTTGCTGCAACTGTGCAAGGTACTGGTACTCAAAGAACAAAGAAGAACAAAATCAGCCTGGGAAACAGGCCCTTCGGCCCAACGAGCCCACACCGCCATCTCAACACCACCAGTCCCCCTCTCCACCCACGACCCCTGTCTAATGTTTTATGGCCATCCAGATTAAGGGAAACTAATTTAGGAACAATTTATTCCCGCCAATCAGCCTAACAGCACATCTTTGGGGTGTGGGAGGAAACTGGAGCACCCGGAGAAAACCCACGCAAGCACGGGGAGAATGCACAAACTCTCACAGACACCAGCCCAAATCCATGTGTCTGCACAGCAATCAGCGATAGTCACTGAGCTGTCGTCTTGCCCAGTATCTAGACCACACCTAGAGTACTGTGTACAATTTTGGCCCCCTTATTTAAGAAAGGGTATATTAGTTTTGGAGGGAGTGCAGAGAAGGTTCACCAGGTTGATTCCAGAGATGAGGGGGTTAGCTTATGAGGAGAGATTGAGTAGACTGGGCCTGTACTCATTGGAGTTTAGAAGGTTGAGGGGAGATCTTATAGAGACATATAAGATAATGAAGGGGCTAGATAGGGTAGAAGCAGAGAGATTATTTCCACTTAGAATGGAAACAATAACTAGGGGCCATAGTCTCAAAATATGAGGGAGTCAATTTAGAACAGAGTTGAGGGAGAACTTCTTCTCCCAAAGGGTAGTGAATCTTAGGAATTCTCTACCCATTGAAGCAGTGGAGGCTACCTCATTAAATATTTTTAAGTCACAGATAGATAGATTTTTAACCAATATGGGAATTAAGGGTTATGGGGAGCAGGAGGGTAAGTGGAACTGAACCCACTATCAGATCAGCCATGATCTTATTGAATGGCGGGGCAGGCTCGAGGGGCTAGATGGCCTACTCCTGCTCCTATTTCTTATGTTCTTATGTTCAATTGGCAGAGAAACGGAGGAGGGTTTTTACTGCGAAGAACCTGAATGTGTAAATCTCGGCTGATGCTGCAGTTCAGCGTGGCCGGACCTCCCGTTCCCAGGGACACAGAAAGAATTTCATTTCTATAGCACCTTTCACAACCTCAGGATTTCCAACTGCACTTGTCAGCCAGTGAAGTACTTTTGAAGTGTCGACACTGCTTTGACGTAAAATGCTGAACTGAGGTTAGATTCAGTGTGACAGAATTAGAGAATTTGATAGCACAGAGGGAAGCCATTAGCACATCAAGCTGTTTGATTATCCATTTAGGCTCACTGTTGCTGGTCATTCCCTCACAGCCCTGCAAATATTCTACTTTTAAACACTGATTCCAAACCCCTTTGAGGTTTATTACTCAATCTGTTTCCACCTCCCTCGTGGGCAGAGCATTATCAAATATAATTATCTCACGACATTAAAAATAATTCTCCTCTTCTTCTCTCTGGATCAATTGCATTCTTTCCGGATGTATCACAGCTTGGTACGGCTCCTACCCAGACCAAGACCGCAAGAAACTACAACAGGTCGTGATCGAAGCCTAGTCCATCACACAAACCAGCCTCCCATCCATTGACTCTGTCTACACTTCCCACTACCTCAAAAAGGCAACAGCATAATCAAGGACCCCACGTACCCCGGACATTCTCTCTTCCACCTTCTTCTGTCGGGAAAAAGATACAAAATTTTGAGGTCACGTACCCAACTGACACAAGAACAACTTCTTCCCTGCTACCATCAGACTTTTGAATGGACCTACCTTGCATTAAGTTGATCGTTCCCTACACCCTAGCTCTGACTGTAACACTACACTCTGCACCCTTTCCTTCCCTTCTCTGTGCACGGTAGGCTTTGTCTGTATAGCGCACAGGAAACAGCACATTTCGCTGTGTCCCAGTACATACAACAACAAAAATCCATAACTTTGAAAGATTGAAATTTGTATCCTCAGATTATTCTTGATGTGATAGTGTCAGTTAAAGAGACCATACCTCTCACTCGTGTCAGCGCTGCTGTGAGAGTTTCCTTCTGCCTCTGCCTCTCTTTGGGTGAAGAAGTTTCTCCTCAATTCTGTTTTAAACTTGCTGCCCGTTATCCTCAGGTTATGATGTCTCGTCCTAGAATGCCCCACCAGAGGAAGCATCCACTCCACATCTACTTTATCCACTTTGGTAAATTGCCATTCAATGTCAGAGGGATTAGCTAGGGTAAATGCATGGGGATAGGGCCTGGGTGGATTGTGGTTGGTGCAGACTTGATGGGCTGAATGGCCTCCTTCTGCACTGTAGGATTCTATGATTCAGCCTTTTATCATCTTGAAAAACCTCAATTTAATCCCCCTCATTTATCTAAATTCCAGAGAGTATAAGCCTAAAATGTTCAATCTCTCTTCTAATGACAAACCCCTCATCTCTGGAATCAATCTAGTGAACCTTCTCTGAACTGCCTCCAATGCCACTACATCTTTCCTCAAATAAGGGGACCAAAACTGTGCACAAATACTCCAGGTGCAGCCTCACCAATGCCTTGTATAGTTGCAATAATACTTCCTTAACTTTATATTCTATTCCTTTAGCTATAAATGCCAACATTCCATTTGCTTTCTTTATTATCTGCTGTACTCGCATGCTAGTTTTCTGTGACTCATAAACAAAGACACCCGGATCCCTCTGCACCAGAGCACCCTGAAGTCTCTCCCCGTTTAGATAATAAGTCGCCTTCTTATTTTTGCGACCAAAATGCATGACCTCACAGATATCCATGTTAAACTCCATCTGCCACATTTTGGCCCACTCTCCTAATCTATCTATATCCATTTGTAAAGTTCTTATTTCTTCTTTGCAACTTACTGTCCCACCTATTTTTGTGTCATCTACAATATAAAGCCTCCTATCCCTGTATCCAAGTCATTAATATAGGTTGTAAATAGCTGGGGCCCAAGGGCCAAACCCTGTGCCATCCCACTAGTTACTTCTTGCCATCCTGAAAAAAAAACATTTATTCCGACTCTCTGTTGTCTGCCTATTAGCCAGTCACTTGCCCAAACTAATAAATTACCTTCATCCCTTGTGATCTAACCTTGTGATTAAACTTTTGTGCGGCGCCTTATCAAACTCCTTCCGGAAGTCCGGATATACTACATCTACAGGATCCCCATTATCCACTTTGCTTGTTCCATCTTCAAAGAACCCGAGCAAAATAGTCAAACATGATTTGCCTTTCATAAAACCACGCTGACTCCGATGGATAGCATTTTGACTTTCCAAATGTCCTGATGTAGCTTCCTTTATAAATGATTCTAACACTTTCCCAGCAACAGATGATAAACTCACTGGTCTGTGACTTCCCACATTTTGCCTCCCTCCCTTTTTGAATAAGCATTAGCATTTTTCCAATCCACTGGAACCTTTCCAGTATCCAGGGAATTTTGGAATATTATAACCAATGAATCCACTATCTCTGCTACCATTTTCTTTAATACCTTAGGATGTAGGCCATGAGGCCCGAGGGACTTGTCCACCCTCAATCCCAATAGTTTGCTGAGTGCTTTTTCCCTATCAATTTTGACTGTTCTTAGTTCTACCCCTTCTATTACCTTTGACTTGCCCGTTCCAATAGGAATGATACTGGGGTCCTGAACCATGAAAACTGAGGCAAAGTATTGATTTGGTATCTCTGCCACTTCAGGTTGTGCCTGTTTATTGGGGTTGAGAAAATCAAGATTACTATAACATGTAGTATTCTCAGGGGGCTTGATAGGGTCAATGCTGAGAGGTTCCTTCCGCTTGTGGGAGAGTCTCGAACCAGAGGGCAGAATCTCAGAATAGGGATTCATCCATTTAAGACAGGGGTGAGGAGGAATTTCTTCTCTCAGGAGGAGAGAGAAAGTGTGGAATTCTTTACCACAGAGGCTGGCTCATTAAGTATGTTTAAGGCTGAGATAGGCAGATTTTTAATCAGTAAGGGAATTATGGGGGTAAGATGGGAAAGTGGAGTTGGGGATTATCACATCAGATCAAGCATCATTTCGTTGAATGGGGAAGCAAGCTCGATGGGCCGAATGGCCTACTTTAGATCCTACGCCTTATGGTGGGTCAAAGTGCATCAGGTTCAAAGAGTTGTGACAAAGTGCTGACGACTCTCTGATCTTTCATTTGTAACAATCTGTCCAAGTTGACTTTACTGCGACTATTTATTTGGAAGTGAGATAGTCACAAGGTGACAACATTGAGTCATAGAGTCATAAAGCGCAGAAAAGACCCTTTGGCCCATCAAGTCTGTACTGACAATAGCTACCACGAAAGTCGCACGAATACATTTTCCAGCACTTGTCCCCTATCCTTGAATGTTACGATGTTTCAAGCGCTCATCCCAATATTTTTTAAAGGTTGTAAGGTTTCTGACCTCCTCTACCCTTCCAGGCAGTGCATTCCACCATCCTCTGAGTGAAAAGATATTTTCTCAAATCCGCTCTGAATCCTCCTGCCCCTTTACCCTAAAATTATGCCTCCTCGTCCAAGGAGAACAGCTGCTCCCCACTCACCCTGTCCATACCCTCCATAACCTTAGACACCTCGATCATGTCCCCCCTCAACTCTAGAGAAAATAATCCAAGCCTATCTTGTCTCTCCTTATAGCTCAAATGCTCCATCCCAGGCAACATCCTGGTGAATCTCCTCTGTAGTCCCTCGAGTGCGATCACATCCTTTCTATACTGAGGTGACCAGAACTCACCAATACTCCGTGCAACTCCAACATTATCTCCTTGCTCTTAGACTCTACGCAAACACTGATAAAAGCAATTGTCCCACATGCCTTCTTAACTACCCTATTCACCTAATCTGCTGTCTTCAGGGATCTGTGAATAAGTAGCACGAGATCCCTCAGTTCCTTTGAGCCTCCCAGTGTCCTGTCATTCATTAAGTATTCCCTCGTCTGTTACTCCTTCCAAAGCGTAAATTCGATTGCACCCATTTCCGCCAAATTCGCACCAATCTCTGTGTCTCTGAGTGAAACATTTGTCCTGAATTGCCTGTGAGGTAATGGGGAGCTGATTAAGTTAATAAAAACACATAACAATAGGTTTAAGAACACTGACACAATACTGATTTAAGAGCGAATCATCTTGGACTATGAGAGCGCTTTCCCATTTAAAACATGCATCCTGGATTTATAAAATGGATGCAGTTAGCTTTCAGTGACATTGTGTAAATCTTTGGCCAACAGCGAAACCCAGCAGGTTTGAGGCAGGAGGTGGGACTTGCATTCCAGAGGACAATTGCTGTACCGAAAACAGGCTACGTTATCAGCAGTTGTCGGGAACAAGATGGCTACCAATGCCAACTTGATGAATAGAGCTACACAACTTTGAGCTGATAACACAGGTGGTAGGCAGAGATAAGAGATTTCTCAGGGTCGGACAAGAGTCACGTGAGTTCAAATCGGTGGGAACCTTCCTCCCATTTCACGTCCAGAGTCTCATGCACGAGACAACAGGACGTGGGTACATCTATAATTTAGAAGATATAAAATCCCATGAGGTCAAGATGTGTATTGTTATGGGCTGGTGTTAATTACTAGGATGATTATTGACTGATTTGTATCAATGATTATTGGATAATCCCATGGGGGAAAAAAAGCAAATTTCTGCGGACGCTGGAGTCTGAAACCAAAAGGGAAAATGCTGGAAAATCTCAGCAGGTCTGGCAGCACCTGTAAGGAGAGAAAAGAGCTTTGACAAAGGGTCATCTGGACTCGAAATGTCAGCTCTTTTCTCTCCTTACAGATGCTGCCAATGCCACCAGAAAGGGGGGCAATATGATTTGGTAAATTATAATTGCCTTCACAGGGGCATTGTTCTTCAGAATGATATTGGGCTGCCTGCATTCCATACCTTGGGTGCTGGGCTTCCTTATATCAATCTCCCACTCGATTGTTTGGTTAAATAAAGTCACTTCTTAAATTAGTACACTACATTCCATCAGACTCTGTATTAGCTTAAGTTTAGCAATACATAGCCTCGAGAGAAAAACCCCCATCTACAACCTATCGGATTTATTAATGACTATCTTCTATTTATGATTCTCCAGTTTTGTTTTCTCTGATGAGTGGGAATATCTTCACTACCTCTGCCCTACAAAACAATATTCCCATCACCTTTCACTATGATAATGTTATTATTACAACCTCGACCTGATACCATTCAGCCCATCCAGTTCCTCCATCCCCCCTAGCTCATCCATTCACTCAGTCCATATTACAGTATCAAAGTGGTTCAACAGTTATTTGAAGTTCCTTCCTCCAATCCTTTATCCAAGTACAACTCCAGACGTGACCTCTCGATGGAACATTCAGGTGGCACATCCAGTCGAGGTGGCTGAGGGACCTCACTGGTGCATTCTGGGAGAAGTTGGCCCAGCAACGTCTGCTCAGAAGTGGGAAGCGGAAGTTCTGGTGTCAAGGAGCGGTAAGCCTGAAACATTGTATTAGTGTTTCCCTTCACTCCCACTCTCCTCCGACCAAACATAAGGCCACTGTGACACAACAGGGCTCTCACCTCCTGTCTTGGGCTTGATCTACATGATCCAAGCTGATTGGAGTAGGTATAGCTCCTCCTCCAAGGCTTGATCTCATTTGCATCTTAGCCAAAAGGCCGAGATGCCGCTTTAAATGTTGGGACTCTGAATTGGATTTGATTTGATTGGATTGAATTGAGAAAAAAGGCCACTGTGAGAAGTAAAAGTGAAGATAAGAGTTTTATAAATTTTCTTAAACGATTTAATTGGTGCTGGAAATGTCAATCGGTGGGGTTAAGTGCTGCGCTTGTGAGATGTGGGAGATCCGAGATGCTTCCAACATCTCGGACAACTCCATCTGCAGGGCACGCACCCAATTGCAGCTCCTTACTGACCACGTGGACAGGTTGGAGCAGCAGTTGGATGCTCTTAGGAGCACGAAGGAGGCGGAGAGCATCATAGATAGAAGCTTTAGAGACCTGGTCACACCCAGTGTGAAGACAGATAGATGGGTGGCCACTGGAAGGGGCAGGCAGTCAGTGCAGGAATCCCCTCTCTAACAAGTATCCTGTTTTGGATACTGCTGGGGGGTGGGTGGCCTAAAGGGCGACAACAGCAGCGGCGGCAGCCAGAGCAGTAGTACCACGGCTGACTCTGTTGTTAAGCTGAGAGGGACAAAGAGCACTAGAGCAATAGTTATAGGGGACTCAATAGTGAGGGACACAGATAGGTGCTTCTGTGGACATGAAAGAGACTCCAGGATGGTATGTTGCCTCCTTGATGCCAGGGTCCAGGATGTCTCTGACTGGGCAGAAAGCATTCTGAAAGGAGAGTGTGTGCAGCCAGAGGTTGTGGTACATATTGGTACTAACGACATAAGCAAGAAAAGAGATGAGGCCCTGCAGCAGCAGTTTAAGGAGTTAGGTAGAAAGTTAAAAACAGAACCTCTAGGGTTGTAATCTCTAGGGTTGTAATCCCTGTGCCACGTTCCAGTGAGGCCAGGAATAGGAAGATAGTGCAGCTCAACGCATGGCTACACAGCTGGTGTAGGAGGGAGGGTTCCAGATATCTGGAGCATTGGAATCTCTCCCGGGGCAGATGGGACCTGTACAAGAATTGAAAAGGCTATTCTAGCTGGGAGATTTGCTAGTGTCACAGGGGAAGATTTAAATTAGTTTGGCAGGAGGATGGAAACCAAAGCAAAGGTGAATTAACTGAAAGGGAACCAGAGAGTAGGGCCAGTAAGACTCAGAGAAACAGCAGGCAGGGTGGGGTTGCTAATCAAAGAGGGTCTGGTGGACTGAAGTGCATTTGTTCCAATGCGAGAAGTGTATTAGGTAAGACAGATGAACTTAGAGCTTGGATTAGTACTTGGAACTGTGGTGTTGTTGCTATCACAGAGACTTGGTTAAGGAAAGAACAGGATTGGCAGCTTAATGTTCCAAGATATAGATGTTTTAGGCTGACAGAGGGGGATGTAAAAATGGTGGGGGAGTTGCACCACTGGTTAAGGAGAATGTCATATCTGTACTGCGAGAGGACACTTCGGAAGGCTTATACAGCGAGGCAATTTGAGTAGAGCTCAGAAACAGGAAAGGTGTAATCACAATGTTGTGGGTTTACTATGATAAGCAGCAGGAGATGGAGAACTAGATATGCAGCAGATTTTAGCAAAGTGTAAAAATAACAGTTGTTGTGGTGGGAGGTTTTAACTTCCCCTATATTGACTTCGTGTTAGGGTCATAGAAGGGGCCGATTTTGCAAGGAGCATCCAGGAGGGCTTCTTGAAACAGTATGTAGATAGTCCAACTGGGGAAGGGGCGGTATTGGACCTGGTATTGGGGAATGAGCCCAGCCAGAAGGTTGGTGTTTCAGTGAGGGAACAGTTCGGGAACAGTGACCACAATTCAGTAAGCTTTAAGGTACTGACGGATAAAGTGCAGCCCTCAAGTTAAGGTGCTAAACTGGGGGGAGGCGAATTACAACAATATTAGGCAGGAACTGAAGAATGGGGGCAGATGTTCGAAGGCAAATCAATATCTGGCATGTGGGAAGCTTTCAAGTGTCAAGATTCAGGATAAAGGATAAGTATGGCAAGTTTTGGGACCTTTTGTTACGAGAGATATTGTGAGCCTAGTCAAAGAGAAAAAGGAAGAACTTGT
Source organism: Carcharhinus amblyrhynchos (assembly GCF_965287045.1). Taxonomy (NCBI): domain Eukaryota; kingdom Metazoa; phylum Chordata; class Chondrichthyes; order Carcharhiniformes; family Carcharhinidae; genus Carcharhinus; species Carcharhinus amblyrhynchos. The sequence goes on along the minus strand of NC_137349.1, from coordinate 9,406,031 downwards.
CATAGCTAGAACCAGGCATAGAATACAAGGAAAGTAGAAAGAAACTTAAGGAAGGCTAAAAGGGGTCATGAAAAGCCATTGGCCAGTAGGATTAAGGAGAATCCCAAGGCTTTTTATACATATATAAACAGTAAGAGGGTAGCCAGGGAGAGGGTTGACCCGCTCAAGGACAGGGGAGGGAATCTATGCATGGAGCCAGAGGAAATGGGTGAGGTATTAAATGAGTGCTTTGCATCAGTATTCACCAAAGAGAAGGATTTGGTGGATGGTGAGTCTGGGAAGGGGTGTGTAGCTTGTTTGAGTCATGTTGATCAAAAAGGAGGAGGTATTGGAGTTCTTGAGTAACATTAAGGTAGACAAGTCCCCAGGGCCTGATGGGATACTTCCCAGAATACTGAGAGAGGCAAGGGGGAAGTTGCTGGGGCCTTGAGAGAAATCTTTGTATCCTCAATGACTACAGGGGAGGTCCCAGAGGATTGGAGAATAGCCAATGTTGTTCCTTTGTTTAAGAAGGGTAGCAAGAATAAGCCTGGTAATTACAGGCCGGTGAGTCATACATCAGTGATAAGGAAATTATTGGTGAGGATTCTTCAAGACAGGATTTACTCCCACTTGGAAATAAGAGGACGTATTAGTGAGAGGCAACATAGTTTTGTGAAGGGGAGGTCATGCCTCACTAACTTGATCGAGTTTTTCAAGGAAGTGACGAAGATGATTGATGAGAGAAGAGCAATGGATGTTGTCTACATGGACTTCAATAAGGTCTTTGACAAGGTCCCTCATAGCAGACTGGTCTAGAAGGTGAAGTCGCATGAGGTCAGAGGTGAGCTGGCCAGGTGGATACAGAACTGGCTCAGTCATAAAAGACAGAAGATAGTAGTAGAAGGATACATTTCTGAATGGAGAGCTGTGACAAGTGGAGTTCCTCAAGGATCAGTGCTGGGATCTTTGTTGTTTGTAATATATATAAATGATTTGGAGGAAAATGTAACTGGTTTGATTAGTAGGTTTGTGGACAACACAAAGGTTGCTGGATTTGCAGATGGCGATGAGAACCATCAGAGGATATAGCAGGATATAGATTGGTTGGAGACTAGGGTGGAGAGATGGCAGATGGAATTTAATGCAGACAAATGTGAAGTGATGCATTTCGGAAGGTCTAATACAGATAGGAAATATACAATAAATGGCAGAACCCTTAAAAGTCTTAATAGGCAGAGGGATCTGGGTATACAGGTACACAGGTCACTGAAAGTGGCAATGCAGGTGGAGAAGGTAGTCAGGAAGGCAATCATCGGTCAGGACATTGAGTTTAGAAATTGGCAAGTCATGTTGCAACTTTATGGAACCTTATTTAAACTGCAGTTGGAATATAGTGTTCAATTCTGGTCACCACACTACCAGAAGGATGTGGAGGCTTTGGAGAGGGTACAGAAAAGATTTACCAGGGTGTTGCCTGATATGGGGGGCACTAGTTATGAGGAGAGGTTGGAGAGCTTTGGTTTGTTCTCCACTGGAATGACAGAGGTTGAGGAGCAAACTGATAGAAGTCTGCAAGATTATGAGGGGCACGGACAGAATGGATAGTCAGAAGCTTTTTCCCAGGGTGGAAGAGTCAATTACTGGGGGGGCATAGGTTTTAGGTGTGAGAGCAAGGTTTAAAGGAGATTTATGAGGCAAGTTTTTTGACACAGAGGATGGTGGGTGCCTGGAAATCACTGTCGGGGGAGGTAGTGGGACCAGATACGATAATGGCTTTTAAGGGGCAAATACATGGATAGGATGGGAATATGGTCCCTGGAAGGGTTGGGTGTTTTATTTCAGGTAGGCAGTGAGGTTGGCGCAGGCTTGGAGGGCTGAAGGGACTGTTTCTGCACTGTAATTTTCTTTGTTCTTTGGTATTTTGTTTTGTTGCATGGTGACACGGTAGTTAGCACTGCTGCACCACCACACCAGGGATCCGGGTAAAATTACACCCAGGGACCCCATTACAGTCACATTGGGTGACTGTCTGTGTGGGTGCACAAAAGGTCAGAATTAGAAGGGTTCTCGGACTGAAGGATGTATTTGTTTTATTCGTTTGTGGGACTCGGGGGTCGCTGGCAGGACAGTATTAATTACCCATCCCTAACTGGCCTTGAACTGAGTGTCTGGCTCGGCCATTTCAGAGGGCAGTTGAGTGTCAACCACATTGCTGTGGTTCTGGAGTCACGTGTAGGCCAGACCGGGTAAGGACAGCAGATTTCCTTCCCTAAAGGACATTGGTGAACCAGATGGGTTTCTCTGCATCATACTGCGGTGGACTAAGGTCTAGACAACAGGCGCAAAACGGAGAGGAGGAATGAACAGTTCACCCTCTGACTGGCAAGGGTCAGTACTTGGGCCCCAGATATTCACATTCTATCAATGGTTTGGATGTGGGAGCGAATACAGTGAGGGCGATTCTCTCATCGTGACCCACAAATTTTCTGGCAGGTCCAGTCGGGAGAATCGCGTGTCAGCCATTTCACGGGATTCGTGCATACGTTCCCAGGGTATGCGCATCTCCCAGAGCCAGGAACATAAGAACATAAGAAATAGGAGCAGGAGTAGGCCATCCAGCCCTTCGAGCCTGCCCCGCCATTCAATAAGATCATGGCTGATCTGAAGTGGATCAGTTCCACTTTCCCGCTTTCTCCCCATAACCCTTAATCCCCTTGCCTATCAAAAACCTACCTACCCGTGACTTAAATATATTTAGCGAGGCAGCCTCCACCACATCAATGGACAGAGAATTCCAGAGATTCACCACCCTTTGAGTGAAGAAGTTCCTCCTCAACTCCGTTCTAAACCGCCCCCCCCGCCTTTTCTTGAGGCTGTGTCCTCTAGTCCTGCTGTCCTTTCTGAGTGGGAAGAATCTCTCTACCTCTACCCTATCTATCCCCTTCATTATCTTACACGTCTCTATAAGATCCCCCCCCCATCCTTCTAAACTCCAACAAGTACAGACCCAGTCTATTTAGTGTCTCTTCATAGTCCAACCCCCTCATCTCCGGTATCAGCCTAGTGAACCTCCTCTGCACTCCCTCCAAAGCCAAAATATCCTTGCGCAAGTGCAGCGACCAAAACTGCACACAGTACTCCAGCTGCAGCCTCACCGGTGCCCTGTATAGTCGCAGCAAGACCTCCCTGCTTTTATATTCAATCCCCCTCGCTATAAAGGCCAGCATCCCATTCGCCTTCTTGATCACCTGCTGCACCTGCAGACTGGGTTTTTGCGACTCATGCACAAGGACCCCCAGGTCCCTCTGCACCGTAGCATGCTGCAGCTTTTCACCCTTTAAATAGTAATCCCTCCTACTATTATTCCTGCCAAAGTGGATAACCTCACACTTGCTAACATTATACTCCATCTGCCAGGTCCTCGCCCACTCGCTCAGCCTATCCAGATCCCTCTGCAGACTTTCCGCACCCTCTGCACAATTTGCTTTTCCACTCATCTTTGTGTCATCAGCAAATTTCGACACCCTACACTCAGCCCCCTCCTCCAGATCATCTATATAAACAGTAACTAGCTGAGGCCCCAGCACCGATCCCTGCGGCACTCCACTAGTCACCAACTGCCAATCAGAATAGGACCCATTGATACCAACTCTCTGCTTCCTATTTGACAGCCAATCCTCTATCCACGCTAACACCTTACCCCCAACTCCATGCACCCTAACCTTCTGAAGCAACCTTTTGTGCGGCACCTTATCAAACGCCTTCTGAAAATCGAGAAACACCACATCCACCAGTTCCCCTCTGTCTACCGCACTAGTTACATCCTCATAGAATTCCAATAAATTTGTCAAACACGACTTCCCCTTAACGAATCCGTGCTGCTTCTGCTCTATCAAACAATTCTTCTCTAGGTGCCTCGCTATTTCTTCTTTGATGATTGATTCCAGCATTTTTCCAACAACAGACATTAAACTAACCGGCCTATAATTCCCTGCCTTTTGCCTGCTACCTTTTTTAAACAGTGGCGTAACATTAGCCATTTTCCAATCTTCCGGCACTTCCCCGGAATCCAGCAAAGTTTGGTAAATAATCACTAAGGCGTCAACTATCACCTCTGCCATTTCCTTCAAAACTCTGGGATGCATTTCATCCGGTCCTGGGGACTTGTCCACCATCAGTCCCGCTAGTCGATCAAGCACTACCTCTCTAGTGACAGTAATCACATTCAGGCCCTCAACTCCTACCATCCTTCTATCTTTAATCGCGTCCTCCTCTGTGAAGACCGAAGCAAAAAACTTATTTAAAGCCTCTGCCATTTCCTCATCTCCCACCACTAAATCCCCCCTCTCATCCTCTAAGGGTCCAACATTCACTCTAGCCTCCTCCTCTTTATATATTTGTAAAAACTCTTACTGTCCTTTTTTATATTTAGTGCTAGTTTAGCTTCATAGTCTATCCTTCCTTTCTTTATCAACTTCTTAGTCATTCTTTGTTGATTTTTAAACCTCTCCCAATCTTCTCCTCGCCCACTACTTTTAGCCACTCTAAACGCATCAGCTTTTAAACAGGCACAGTTTAACAGTTCAGGAAACAGGCACAGTCAGGACTGTAAGGGAAGAGAGCTAAGTGATTTTAATCTGTTTTAAATATATTTTAAATGTAGTTTAAATATATTTTAAATGTAGTTTAAATGTTGTTTAAATGTAGCGCCGGACCCAATAGTATTCTTTCCGCTTAGAAAGTAAAACAGAACTAGAGGGCCCAGCCTCAAAATAAGGGGGGGGTGGGGGGGGTGGGGGGGGGTGCAGTTTACAACAGAGTTAAGGAGGAACTTCTTCACTCAAAGGGTGGTGAATCTCTGGAATTCTCTGCCCATTGAAGTGGTGGCAGCTACCTCGTTGAATATGTCTAAGTCACGGGTAGATAGGTTTCTGATAGTCAGGGGAATTAAGGGTTATGGGGAGAAAGTGGGAAAGTGGAACTGATCCACTTCAGATCAGCCATGATCTTATTGAATGGCGGGGCAGGCTCGAAGGGCTAGATGGCCTACTCCTGCTCCTATTTCTTATGTTCTTACGTCCCACCTCGCCAGGAGTACTTCATCTGCCAGGGTTTAGAGTAGCTCCCTACATTTGGGGAACTAGTGGGAGACCCAATTGGAGTGAATGGAGGCACTCGAGGCCCCCCAGGAGGTCGGGCAGCAGGGGGGTGGTGCCCCCTAGGCATTGGCACCTTGGCAGTGCCAGCCTGTGCCCCCGGCACTGCCCAAGGGGCAAAGTGCCCATTCCCAGGGGGGCACCTTGGCACTGCCCACCAGGCATTGGGCAGTGCCAAGGGGGCAGGGCCTATTAGGGGCCTAGAGGGTGATCGATGGGAATGGGGGGGGGGCAGTTGGTGGGTCCCACTGAATGGGGATTGATCTGGGCTGGAGGATGGCCAGCAATCGGGGACAGGGTCTGCCGGGGTGGGGGGGGGGGCACGGTTCTGCCTTCAATTGGAGGGTCAGGAGTGGGGTCTGCCGGGGTGAGGTGGGTGGGGGGATCACCACTTCTGGGTTCGGGGGGGGGGGGGCTGGACACCAGGGTGTTCCAGAACAGGGAGGTGGTCGGAGCTGGACCAGGAACTGCCGTGGGGTCACAATCAGTCTGTAGGGAGGGCTGGGGAGGTGGGGGGCAGCACTGCTGGAGTCCTGGGCTGGCCAGTGAGCGAGCTGGCCAGCAAACAGGGAGACTGACAGATTGGCGCCACTGCACACGCACAGAGTTCCAGAACTGTCAGACTCAGCGAGAATAGGCTCCACCAAACCGCACCCCAACCAGGTTTTTAATGAGATTCACGATTATGACCTCTGCAATGCGCAGAGATTCAGGTCTGAAGCGGCAATGAAAAAGTAGTCGGGATTTAGACCAGTTTTCCTGCCAATTCATCACTTTTGGGTGACTCACCCTCAATATTTCCACATTTTCTGCTCTCACAGAACTTTGTGTGGGAGTGGGACATGTGAACAGGAAGCAAAGAGAATTCAGTGAGATTTGAACAGGCTAGGTGAGTGGGTAAGAACGTGACAGACAGAAAATAATGTGAAGTCATCCATTTTGGTCGGAAAATCAGAAATGCAGAGTGCTTTTTAAATAGTGTGAGGGAAGTGGTGGTGTCTGAATGAAACTGGGTGAACTTGTTCATGAATCACTCAAAGCTACAGGTACAACCAGAAATTCAAAGATGTGTGGGTTGGCCATGCTAAATTGCCCCTTATTGTCAGGGGGACTAGGTAGGGTAAATGCATGGGCTTACGGGGTAGGGCCTTGGTGCAGACTCAATGGGCCGAATGGCCTCCTCTGCACAGTAGGGATTCTATGATTCTGATTCAATTAGGAAAGTAAATGATGGGCTGCCATTTATTACAGGAGGATTTGAGTACAGGAGTAAAGATGTCTTATTGCAATTATCGAGCCTTGGTGTGACCATATCTGGAGTATCGTGTAAAGGTTTGATCTCCTTACCCAAGGAAGGAAATGTTTGCCTGAGACGAGATGTAACGAAGCTTCACCGGATTAACCCCTAGGATTTTGGGATTGTCCTCACGAGGCAAGATTGAGGGAACCGGGCCGGTATTCTCCAGAGTTTTGAAGAGTGAGAGGTGATCTCATTGAAACATAGAAAATTCTTGCCGGTCTCAACAGCGTGGATGCTTCGTCAGGCTGGGGGAACTTCGAGAAGCAGGGGACACAGTCTCACAATAAGGAATCAGCCATTTACGACTGAGACGCTGAATTTCACCAGTCAAGGGTAGTCTTTGGAATTCTCTACTTCAGAAAGATGTGGAGACTCCGGCATTGAGGATGTTGAAGACAGAGATCCAAAGATTTCTAGCTAATAAGCGAATATGGGGAGAGTGAGAGAAAATGGCATGTGGCTAGAAGATTATCAATGACCTAGTTAAAGGGAGGAACGAGCTTGCAGGGCCCAATGGCCCACTCCAGCTCCCATTTCCTATCTTTGCGTTCCATTTCCTGTGTTTCAAGGACAGGGGAACAGGTGATCAGGACTTGGGGCCAGTAAGGACAAGAGGAATGGAGTTTTGGATCAGCTCAATGTTGCAGAGGGTGCACAGGAGGGAGATCAACCAGGGGAGCATTGAATGGTCAAGTTTATTTGCACAGATCAGAATTGAAATATTGAAATTCTCCAATCATTTCAGCTGGTTTGAGTAAAATTGCACAGCTTACCAAAAACCCTCTTCTGCCTTCCAATGCATTCATCCCAACTTTCCATTCTCCAGATAGTCGGATTCCATTCTCCAGATACTTCAACGTGTACCTCGGACCCTTTTCCTGTCCCAGTGAGCTGATTCCATGGCAATTGCCCGGGAGGTTTGAGCTTGCAATGGATAACGTGTCAAACCCCTGGGATTCTTTGTGAACATCTCTGAGACCGATTTCCGACAGTTCCATGAATAGTTAGCCAGCAAAATTACACAGAAAAAATCTTCATCTAATGTCGGTGTTAATATGGAACCGATGACCCAATTACACAGGCTGATCCCTTCCAAAGTCACCCCATCCCAACTACCCCCTGACCTCCCCAGTGGTCCACACCCTTCCAATAATAATTCTCCTCTTCTCTCTGGATCAATTGCATTCTTTCTGGTTGTGTCACAGCTCGGTATGCCTCCTCCTCTGACCAAGACTGCAAAAAACTACAATAGGCTGTGAACGTAGCCCAGCCCATCACTCAAACTGTCCTCCCATCATTGACTCCACCTACACTTCCCACTGCCTCAGAAAAGTAGCCAGCATAATTAAGGACCCCAGGCATTCTCTCTTTCACCTTCTTAAGTCAGGTAAAAGATACAAAAGCCTGAGATCATGTACCAACCGACTCAAGAACAGCTTCTTTCCTGTTGCAATTAGACTTTTGAATGGGCCTACCTTGCATTAAGTTGATCTTTCTCTACACCCTAGCTATTTCTGTAACATAGCATTCTGCACTTTCTCGTTTCCTTCCCTACGTCTCTGAAATTTGCATCCTCAGGTTATTCTTGGTGTGATGGTTTCATTTGAAGAGACCACACCTGCCACTCATGTCAGTGCTGCTGTGAAAGTTTCCTTTTGGCTCTGGCTCTCTGCTCACAGAACCCACAGAGATCTGGGCTCAGGGTCACAATTACTTACAGCATTTAGTAATGACTAGGACAAGGAGATTGAACGTCCTATTGCCAAATTTGTGGTTGACACAGAGAAAGTCGGAAAGTAAAAGATGTTAGTGACACAGAGTCTACAGAGTGATAAAGCCAGGTTAGGTGAGTGAGGAAAGATTTACTGCTGTTGGAGACAATCCAGAGAATGTTCAGTAGTTCATCACGGATAAGGAGGAATTTCCCACAAGGAGAGGTTAGGTAGGTTGGGCCTGTATCTATTGGAGTTTAGACATGTAAAATTCTCAGAGGGCTTGACAGGATAGGTGCTGAGAAGTTGTTTCCCTTTGTGGGACAGTCTGGGACCAGTGGACATAACCTCAGGGTAGAGAGTCGCCCATTTAAGAGAGATGAGGAGGAATCTCTTCTCTTAGAGGATAGTGAATCTGTGGAACTCTACTGCAGAGGGCTGTAGAGGCTGAGTATGTTCAAGGGGGAAGATAGTAAGATTTTTAATCAATAAGGGGGATGAGACAGGAAAGTGGATTTGAGGGTTATAATTTCAGATCAGCCATCATTTCACTGAAAGGCTTGATGGGCCAAATGGCCTAATTTAGCTCCAACGTCTTGTGGTCAGTTGAGGTGTTTCAGATTCAAAGAATTGTGACAAAGTGTTGATGAATCTTTGATTTCCAACCATCAGTCCTTCCTGACTTTACTGCGATTAACCACAGGTGGGAGAGTTACTTAGCGTTCTGTCAACAATAAGTTGTAGCAACCGTGGTTCCAAGAGTGGTGGGGGGGGGGGCGAGGGGGGAAACAGAAGAAGGAACAAAGGAAAATACAGTACAGGAATAGGCTTATCAGCCCTCCAAGCCCATGCTGATCATGATGCCCTAACTAAACTACAAAAAGTCCTTCTGCCCTTACTCAGACTGTATCCTTCTATTCCCTCCCTATTCATCCAAATGCCTCTTAAATGTTGCTAATGTACCTGTTTCCACCACCTTCTCTGGCAGCGTGGTCCAGGCACCCACCACTCTGTGTGAAAACCTTCCCTGCACAACCCCCTTAAACCTTCCCCTGTCACCTTGAACCTGCGCCCCTTTGTAATTGACAGTCCCATCCTGGGAAAAAGCCTCTGACTATCCAGCCTGTCTCCGCCTACCAGAATTTTGTAGACCTCTATCGGGTCTCCCCTTCAGCCTCCGTCCTTCCAGTCAAAAAGGCAAGGACACTAAAGTTGTGGCAGCTTCCTGGTGCCATTCCTGTCGCTGAGGCAAGCTTCGTCGGGAAGGGTGAAGGCCCCGCCCAGCCTGGGGTTAATGTGGGTAACGAGGGGTCACTTTGGCTGCAGGGCCGGCCAGATCCATGGAAGCGCTAGAGTGGAGAGGCAAGCATGGCTGCATCACCAACGTAGGGGGAGCCTTCCTTCATTGGTCAGTTCCGCAGTGGGACAGCTGCCATGGTTACCGTTGCTATGGTGTGTCTCAGCCCTCTCTCTCTAGGTAAAAGGCTCCTCCAGAATCCTCTGCTGAATTTATTAATGTCTATCTTCTATTTATGATTCTCTAGCCCTGCTTTCTCCTGCAAGTGGGAATATCTTCTTTACATCTACCCTATCAAACACTTCCTTCATCTTCGAGTAGTTTTAGCGGAATCTGTTTTGACAGGTTCTAACTGGAATGTTCCAGAGGATGTGGAAATGCCTCAAAAGTAGCCAATTATTGGCTCATCAGTTCTAGGAGATAAGAAATCTCATCCTTCAGTAAGTGGAATTGAATTCAATGTTGATGTGATTGAATAGAAACCTGGGCAAACCTCCAAGGTCACGTGTTGAACCAGTTTAACCTGAGGTTATGTGTATGCGCACACACACAGCAGAAGTGGGCATTCACCCCCTTGAGGCTGCCCACCCATTCAATAAGATTATGGCCGATCTGATTATGACCTCAGGTTTACCCCCGACAAACATTGACCCCCTGGTTAGTGAAGAATCTCTCTACCTCTGCCTTTTAACTGCTCAATAACTCTTCCTTTACCGCTCTCTCCTAGGGAATTAGAGCAATCCTAAATTGGTGATTGAGATTCAGACAACATGTCCATCACCTTCTGTTGGCAGGACCGCTACCTGATAGGTGACACGGTGGTTAGTGCTGCTGCCTCACAGCACCAGGGACCCGGGTTCAATTCCCAGCTTGGGTCACTGTCTGTGCGGAGTCTGCACATTCTCCCTGTGTTTGGGTGGGTTTCCTCAGGATGCTCCAGTTTCCTCCCACAGTCCAAAAAACCTGCTGGTTAGGTGTATAGCTGTGCTAAATTCTCCCTCAGTGTACCCGAACAGGTGCCAGAGTGTGGCGACTAGGGGATTTTGACAGTAACTTCATTAACACTGCAATGAAATAATGCGGCACTAAAAAAAAAATAAACTTTAAGTAACTTAATCCATCCCATTGCTACCTCAGGAATCAACTGTTGCAATGTTTTCCTGGCCAGCCTCCCACATTTTGGTCTTTGTCAAAGCTGCCCCATGAGAGAGATAACAATGAATCCTCAGCTGATCTGGAGCTGGTATCATGAGAAGCAGAGTTCTGTTGCTGGGGTCTGCAAGGGGGGAGGTGGAACAGCATACAGAACAAGGCTGAAGGGCACACAGTGAGACACATGGTGAGTTGGCAGGCATGTTGTCAGGGTTACGGGGCAGGGCCATCGTCGATGCTCCTCAGCCAACTAGCGCAGGGCGTGGTCATTCGTCACGAGATGCCGTAGTCTAGAACTGGGTCAAAGGCCAGAGACGCCCACAGGGAACTGCAAGCCCATTGGCAGTCACATCAATGAATGAGTGTCCTTCAGGGAAGGAAATCTGCCATCCTTACTTGGTCTGGCCTACCTGTGATTGCAAACTCACAGAAATGTTGTTGACTCTGAACCGCCCTCGGGCAACTAGGGATGGGCAATAAATGCTGGCCAGCCAGCAATGCCCACGTCCCACAAATGAATATAGAACATAACACAAATGAACGAAGCTCAATAGTTCATATCCTACCTCTCCACCCTTCAATCTACCTCATTCTCTACCTGACCCCCTCCTCCAAACCCCCCCTTTACCCCACCTACAAGTTGCCCCTCTCCTGCTAAGCTCCTCAGTCCACCCTAAAGTGCTGTCTCTCCTTCCCTACATCCCCCCTTTGCCCAACCCCTCCTCTGCCCTCTCTCTCTCATTGCTCTCTGCCTTCCCCCAGAGAGGGCTGAGTGACAGACACACCCATGTTGAATCACATCCACATCACTGTGTAGGAACAGAATCTCTCTCAATCTGTCAGCATGGGGTTAAAAAAAATCTACTTCTTAAAACAAATCTAATTCTGTTAAACAAATGAGTGAAAAAAAGAATGTTTATGAGATTTTTCAATGTCCCACAAATATGAACAATATCAATAGATTGTCTGGGAAGAAAGCGAGAACACATACATCATCATATGAAGACAGCAAAACCCTCGTCCAAACTTAAACGACGGAGTTAAATCCATACGTTTGACAAAAGGCAACAACAAGAACAAAAAACTCCGCAGTTTGAACTGTCCAAAGAAGGAGGGGTACCATTCAGCCCATCAGTTTTCCACACTCCTAGCTCATCCAGGATTTTACGGTCTCGATCTACCCAAGACTGGAAAATCCTGCCCGACAGAAGGTCAAACGGACCTTCCCCTTGCCTGCCCCGACTCCCGTGGCAGGCGGTAGAATTCCAGCATATTTTACAGCGTCAGAATGCATCATAAATGATTTGAAGTCCCTTCATTTATTCCTTTATGCGAGAACAACTCCAGAAATTACCTCTGGATGACTGACACCAGTGCTGAAATCTCAGTGCTTCCACTCTAGAAATATTTAAACCACTCAGCATTTGGGGTGTGGTGGGGGGGGGGTGGAAGTTGGTGGGGAAGAGGTTAAACCCAACGGAAATGTTGTCCAGACATAAGCAGGTCAGATGGAAATCTCCCCCTTGGCTCGGTGCGCACTCAGCTGAGTGTTCAGTGCAGAATGAGTTGTTCGGTCGCAGCGGCATGAGGGTCTCCAACTGGCGTCGGCTTTGGGCATTCCAGACCATTGTGGAACGAGTGCGCATTTGTGGGGACACTGGACTCAGCTGTGCCGCCCCTCAGGGTCGAACATCCTTCCAGCATTCACCAACTGCAGGCTGGATTGTGTGTTTGAAAAAAAATGGCAATACAAATATAGACTTCACGCTTCAAGGCCAATCAGAACATAACATGATAACGCACTTAATTCCATTCAGAAGTTTTTTTTATATATATACACATATATGTACATCAATATCCCAGACGGTTGCTGATGTCTGCAAAATATTGCAGACGCTGGAATCTGAAATAAAGGGCAGGGAATGCTGGAAAATCTCAGCAGGTCTGACAGCATCTGTGGGGGAGAGAATAGAGCCAATGTTTCGAGTCTGGATCCAGCTCTGACAAAGGGTCATCCAGACCTGAAACGTTGGCTCTATTCTCCCCCCACAGATGCTGTCAGACCTGTTGAGATTTTCCAGCATTTTCTGTCTTTCTTGCCAACGTTTCCCACTCAGTCATTTCTTGCGACCCTATGCTTTTTGCAAAGAAGCTCGCTGTGGGGCTCGGGCACAGATCAGGTTACTATTGTGTACGGCATCCCACATCAGCAGCAGTTCATAGGGCAGGAAGCGATGCACCATGAGGACCTCACGGTAGTAGCAGGGGTTGAACGAGTCTTCCTGAGAAGATGGGGCACTTACCCCGTTCACCCTGAAGCCTATGTGAAAGCTGGGGGTCAGCCCAGCTTTCTGGAGGCACATGCCAAAGTATACATCATCGATGGGGAGGAACTCTAGCTCGCGGGCAGAGCGGTAGATGGCGATGGCAGTGAACCTAGACATGAGGATGCCCCCTCCGGCTATGTAGGCTGGGTAGGAATTGGAAGCAAACACCAGCGGCGAGACATAGTACTTGCTCCACTTTTCCCGGATGGGACCCACACCCGAAATGAGATAGCCCACGTAGAGGTGCTTAGCGGCGTCCAGGCTCTGCAGGTATTCGACCATGTTGTCAGTGTGGGCAAAGACATCGTCATCTCCGTTGAAGATAAATTGGGCCCCGGGGCAGTATTCATCCAGCCACTGCATCAGCTTGTACTGTTTGAGAGTGAGGTTGAAGAAAGTGTCAGAGAAGTCCCACTGCAGGATGTCTTGATGCTGCTGGTTCTCCATGTCCAGCAGCCGATTCAGCTTCGTCCGAGACCGTAGGTCAGGAGAGACGGCCGTGATGAAGACCCTCTTGATTTGGGCCCCTAGATGCTGACGCTCCTTCCCCCAGGTCTGCCTCACCATCTCTCGCCGGTCGTGATTCAGAGGGTTGGACTTGATGACTAGGAGCAGGAAGACATCCCCCGATTTACTTGGACCCCCGCACTTCCCCGGGACGTTCTGAATGAAATCAAAATCCCTGCAGTGTTTATGCTTCAGGAAGTCCTTTATGTGAGGAGGCTGTTCTGCGAATGCTGGCACTTGCGAGATGTTGTTGTCTGGATGGCACACGGGAGTAATGTTTCGCTTCTGTGTGGTCTTATTGTACGCAGTGATGGGCTGGATAATTCCCATGGGAAGCTCATCTGTCTGTTGCACTGCGCTGTCACGGCTGAAAATGAACACCAATCCAAGAATTCCTATGGTCACCAGGGCAGCTTTCTCTAACACTCTAAATTGTTTTCTCATTCTTCACCTGTCAGAGAGAGAGAACAAACAAAAAAGTAAGGACAATTGAACTAAAGGAAAGGAAGCAAGAACTTGCATTGATGTAGCACCTTTCAGGAAATCCCAAAAAAGTGCTTAAAAAGGTGTATAGACAAGTTTCATTTTTGGAATGGGTTCAAACACCACCTCAGCAATTGGGGGAATGTAAAGTTATAAAAATTAATCTGAAATTAAATGATAGTCTCACTAATGGTGACTGTAGAATTACAAGGTTGTTGTAAAAACACTCGGATTTACTTGTGCCATAGAATCCCTAAAGTGCAGAAGGAGGCCATTTGGCCCATCGAGTCTGCACCCACTTTCCAAAGAAGTATATTACCCAGGCCTTCACCTCACAGTCTGTGCACGGTCAATCCACCTAACCTACACGTCATTGGACAACAGGGAGGTGATGTCCCAGTGGTATTATTGCTAGATTATTAATCCAGCTAATACTCTGGGGACCTGAGTTCGAACCCCGCCACATCAAATGGTGGAATTTGAATTCAATAAAAAAAAAATTTGAAATTAAGAATCTACTATTACCCCTGAAATCATTGTGGATTGTTGGTAAAACCCATCTGGTTTGTTAATGTCCTTTAGGGAAGGAAATCTGCTGCCCTTACCTAGTCTGGCCTACACGTGACTCCAAATATGTGGAGTTACGGTGATAGGGCCTGGGTGGGATTGTGGCTGGTGCAGACTCGATGGGCCAAATGGCCTCCTTCTGTACTGTAGGGATTCTATGATTTCGATGAACCCCACACACCTTTATCAAGTCACTGGCTGCCCAATGATAAGATTAAACACCCAATCTGAATGGGTGAGAGAGATGGACGGGATGGGAAAGTGGTAGTCAGGTCAGGAGGGTAGCGTGTGCGGGGACGGCTTGGAGCTGTGGAGTGCATGGTGGGAGAGGTTGCCATTGCGCAGTTACCCAGGAGTTAGACTAGCTTTCAATCTGTCTCACACTCCCTGGGTCACTATCCAGTTAAGCTCCGCTCTAACTCAGAGACATCAGAAGAGGGTTCTGGGCAGCAGGAGAATTGCTCTCAGAGAGTTGCACTTTCCCGGGCAATTTCCCTAAAGATCAGCACATCAGGACTTCCACAAAGTCCAGACACACATCACAGTTGTACATGTTAATTTGTGGAGAAACTGGTAAAGATAAAAGTTGGATCCAGAGGTACATCCATAAAACATGGAATATTCAGCAAGTCAGGAACATGCATATCCCAAATACAGATTACATTCCCCTTCTGCTGTTTCCCCCCGACACCCTCCCCCCACACCCACGTAGAAAGTGGTTCTTTATATACATATTCCGCAAATTTCCCCAGTTAAAACCAGCTGCCCAGAATCACCACTGGAGCATACACCCAATTGTAGCCATATTTGCAATATCACTTATTGACCCTTAGGCTAAGGTCGAGGGTCAGGTCAAGCCCAAGATTGGGGTGCAACATTTCCGCTTGGATCTTGTTTGTCTCTCCAGTGGGGGACCATGAATTGAATTCAGTGTGAATCCTAATTTGTTTTTCCAGAGCAAGCAAGGAGGTGGATTAAGAGCTTTCCCTGTCTGTTCTGCACATTGGTTTTGTAACTTTAAGAGCGTGAGAACTTTTTAATAGAATCCCTACAGTACAGAAGAGGCCCACTGAGCCTGCACCGACACACTGACAAAATATCTTACCCAGTCCCTCATCCCCACTCTACTCCTGTAGTCCCACGCATTTATCATAACTAATCCACCTAACCCACACACCTCTGGCCATGCTAAATTGCCCTTTTTAATGGGCAATCCACCTAACCGGCACAGGTTTGGATTGTTGGAAAAAACTGGAGCACTCGGAGGAAATCCACAAGGGGGAACGTACAAACTCCACACAGACACAGTCACCCAAGTCCAGAATGGAACCCAGGTCCCTGGTGCTGTGAGGCAGCAGCGCTAACCACTGTGTCACCCACAAACTTGAATTTGTTTTTTTGCAGCAAGCAAGGAATGGATTCTCGTTTTGCCCAGACCACGCGGAGAACTGGCTGGGTAACTATAAGAATAGAGTAAAACATTAAAAAAAAGAGAATGGCTGGTGTCCAATAATTGAGGAACTGGAGGAATTGGTGCAATATTTAATATGATATAAAATTGTGTAGAGAAAATACAATAGAGGGAAAGGAGAAAGTTGAATGTGTGATGAGGAGAGATAAAAGAGAGCACTTGACTTCTCTAACCTCCGCCCGGACGCTCCTCAAAACCCCATCTTGATGGCCAAATTTTGGATCCACACTTTTCAAATCTCTTTGGTTTGATGTTAGTTTTTGCCGGAACATTTTGGTGAACTGTTTCAGGAGGCTTTCAGAATGGTGCGTAATAAAAGTCATTGTTGTTTGAGACAGTGCCTTGTTTACAATCCAAACAGTTCAAGATACCAAAACATGGATTTTTCGACGTCTGACTGCAGGAACAACGCCATCTGCAAATTCGCCTCCAACCCACTCAGTCTTTTGACTGAGATCAAGCCAGACACCGGGAAAGGCAACCGCTTATCTCGTCAGCTTGGAAATTTATCACCGCTCCTTCATTGCTGCTGGGTCGGAAGCCCACAGTGGTGTCTACGCCACATGGACTGTTTCAGGTTCAGAAACAGGCTCACCCGCACTCTCTCGAGGACAATAATTGCTGACCTCGTCAACAATGCCCATATCCAATAAATGAATTTTTTTTAAAATGCATGCAGCCAGTTGTCTAAGTTATTCTTTTAATAACTTCTAAGTTAGGTGGATTGGCCACGATAAATTGCCTCTTAGTGTCAGGGGGATTTACACGGTAGGTACACGGGGATAGGGCCTGGTTAGGATTGTTGTCGATGCAGCCTCAATGGGCTGAATGGTCTCCTTCTGCACTGTCGTATTTCTACGATTCTATTAAAAAGTTGCTCCATTCTTTAAAAGTTACAAAGTCAATGTGCAGAGCAAATTGAGGGCAAAGCCCTTAATCCGTTCCTTGCTTGTTCCAAATGCCAAATTCAAATTCACACTGAGTCCAATTCATGGGCCCCACAAGAGAGACAAACAAGATCCCAGCTGACCTCATGAGCCATCCCCATCACCCCCACTCCCCCAATCTTTGGCTTCGTCTTAGACAAGAGGCCAAGAAGCAACTAGTGCATTTATTAACAGATTAATTGTAATGCTTACTAAAACCTTTCCCCCATCGACATGACAGGAGTTGCTGCCTACATTTGCAAGGAACACTACAGGAACAGGAAATTGATGACTGTTTGTCAGTCTTATCTCTCACAGGCTGCAGAATCAGGATTGTGCGCGTCAGATTTTCTGTTTGACTTCTTGGAGGCGGATACACCTGATCACACTGCAGATAAAAACTTGTAAAAGTACAAGAGGACCTGGGTGCCCTGATCTTGGAGTAACAAACTATTACAAAGGCAAATGGCCTTGACGCAAGTGGATTCGCACCTAGGGGTAGCGAGACCTTGTTTAAACTGTGTGGGAGCTTGGTTGGGTGGACAGCGCCTGGAGCACTGGGTGCAGTTTTGGTCCCCTTACCTCAAAAAGGATATTATTGCCACAGAAGAAGGGCAACAAATGTTCACCAGACTTGCTGCAGGGACGGTGGGACTGTCTTACGAAGAGAGATTGGGCAAACTGGGACTATATTCTTTAGAGTTTCAAAGAATGAGGGGTGATCTCATTCAAACCTACAAAATACTTAAAGGAATGGACAGAGTAGATGTGGGTAAGATGTTTCCCTTGGTTGGAGGTCTAGAACCAGGGGGCACAATTTCAAAATAAGGGAGAGTCATTTAGGACTGAGATGAGGAGACGTTTCTTCACAGAGGTTTGTGAATCTTTGAAATCCTCGACCCCAGAGGGATGTCGAAGCTCAGTCATTGTGTGTTCTCAAAGCAGAGATTGATAGATTTCTGATTAACAATAAAAGTAAAGGATTATAGGGATAGTGTGCTAAAAGGCATTGACTGGTTCCCTACAGTGCAGGAGGCCATTCATCTCATCAAGTCTGCACTGATTCTCAAACAGAATATTTTATCCAGGCCCCTTCTCTATAATGCCATGCATTTACCCCACTAATCCCTCTAACTTACATGTCTTGGGACAATTGAGCATGGCCAATCTACCTGTTCACCTCTGGAGTGGGAAAGGGAGAGCACCCAGAGATGGATTTTCCTAGAAGACCAGAGACCTAAAAGGTCAAAAAGAGGCAAAACAAGTGGCTTCCAAAGAACAAAGAAAATTATAGCACAGGAACAGGCCCTTTGGCCCTCCAAGTCTGCACCAACCACGCTGCCTGCCTGAACTAAAAACCTCTGTCCTTCCAGGGACCGTATTCCCATCTTATTTCTGTATTTGTCAAGATGTCCCTTAAAAGTCACTATCGTATCTGCTTCCACTACCTCCCCTGGCAGCGAGTTCCAGGCACCCACCACCCTCTGTGTAAAAAAGCTTGCTTCACACATCTCCTTTAAACCTTGTCCCTCGCACCTTAAACCTATGCCCCTAGTGACTGACTCTTTCACCCTGGGAAAAAGATTCTGACTATCCACGCCTCTCATAATCTTGTAGACTTCTATCAGATTACCCCTCAACCTCTGTCATTCCAATGAGAACAAACCAAGTTTCTCCAACCTCTCCTCATAGCTGATGCCCTCCATACCCAGCAGCAGCATCCTGGTAAATCTTTTCTGTACCCTCTACAAAGCCTCCACATCCTCCTGGTAGTACGGCAAGTAGAATTGAACACTATATTCCAAGTGCAGCCCAACTAAGATTCTATAAAGCTGGAACACGACTCGCCAATTTTTATACTCAATGCCCAGGCTGATGAAGGCAAGCATGCTTCTTGATTACCTTCTCTACCTGCGTTGCCACTTTCAGTGTATATCTAGATCCCCCTGCCTGCCAATACTCTTAAGGGATCTGCCATTTACTGTATATTTCCTATCTGTATTAGGCTTTCCAAAATGCATTACATCACATTCATAAAATGTGGTTTATAACCATTGTACAGTCTTAACGTTTGTTGCAACATGCTGCATGGAGCATATAAAAAGAGGTTTTGCATAACGTTACATGAATAATAATTCACACGCGTACTGTCTATACTTTTGCACAGTGTAGAGCAGAAGTTCCTAACCGGTGCGCCACTGTGAAGGCCCCACAAGTCCGCCCGCCGCAAACTTAGATTTAAAGTTACTAAACATGGGAGGTGCACAAGCTAAAATCAAATCTTTGTTTCTAACTCCACGGTCGGCATTCCTAAGTCCCGATGAACCTCGGGTCTCCAAGGCTGGGAACGGGCCAAACCTGGGCAGTTCGTATTTCTAAAGTTGGCAGGTCCACACACGTGGGCCTAACCAGGGTAATTTTTTTTAAAAAATATCAGAACTGCACACAGGCAGCCCTTTCCCTGCCTGTCACGTACACCGTTCAGGTTCCCAATATAACAATCCAAATCACACAGGAGATCGCAGGTTCTTTGGGAATCAAAGACTCTGGAATTGAAGACAAAAGGCCCTGTGCAAAAAAAAAGGCACAAATAGTCTAGAAGAAGCGAGGGAAGACAGGGAGAGGTTGAAAAGCAAAAAAAGGTCCCAGCAAGACAAAAAGGCAAGAAACAGGAACCAAAGTTAAAAATGAGACACAGATTCTGTTATTATATTTGACATGCAAATGGTGTTGAGGCTTTCATTGTAAGCTAACTAAAATTATATTGGCATCCTTTTTGGGAGATTATAGAAATAAAAAGCTTTTGTGCGAGGGAAGTCTAGTTGGAGGAAATAGGTGTGCCTCCTATTACAACATTGAAGGTGTGCTCTGACGTTAAAGGTTAGGGACCATTAGCACAGATTGTAAATATCTATTGCCAACTTTACTTTATTTTATGGAATGTGGGTGTTGTCAGCATTTTCTTATTGCCCATTCCCAACTGCCCTTGAGAAGCTGCTGGTGAGCCACCTTCCCGAACCGCCGCAGGCCCTGTGGTGTAGGTACACCCACAGTGCTGTTAGGAACAGCAATATTTTTCCAAGTCAGAGTGGTGAATGGTTCCGAGGGGAACTTCTAGGTGGTTGTTTTCCCTTCTGGGTGTGTTTGGGAGGTGTTGTTAAAGGAGTCTTGGTGAGTTGCTGCTGTGCATCCTGTCGTTGGTACGCGCTGCTGTCACCGTGCATCGCTTTTGGAGGGACAAGTGAATGTTTAAGGTGGTGGATAAGGTGCCAATCTAAGAACTGCTTTGTTCCAAATGTATCAAGCTTGAGAGTTTTGTTGGAGCTGCACTCATCCAGGCAAGTAAAGAGTATTCCATTACACTCCTGACTTATGCCTTATAGATGGTAAGTAGGCTTTGAGGAACCAAGAGGTGAGTTACTCACCCCCAGGATTCCATGCTTCATTTCAGTTCTTGTAGACAGCATTTGTTGCCGGTCCAGTTTTTAGTTGGAGATGGTCATTGCCTGGCATGCATGTCACTTGTCACCCATCAGCCCAAACCTGGATATTGTCCAAGTCTTGCTGCTTTTGGACATTCTGTATCTGAGGAGTCACGAGTGGTGCTGAATATTGATGCTGCACAATGAATATCCCCACTTCTATCCTTATGATCAAAGAAAGGTCATTGATGAAGCAGCAGAAGATAGCGGGCACGACCCTGAGGAACTCCTGCAGTGATGCCCTGTAGCTGAGATGATTGACTTCCAACCACCATCTTCCTTTACGCCAGGTATGATTCCAACCAGCGGAGAAAGATTTCCCCGATTCCCATTGACTGCAGTTAGAGTTCCTTAATGCCTTATTGTCTGAGGTCCCACCATCTTCTGCTGCTTCATCGATGACCTTTCTTCCTGAGGATGACGTCAAGCATGTTTTTCCTTCTTGTTGATTCTCTCACCATCGGTTTAGCGCTCGTATCCTTTATGATTCGGCTAGCTTGGGTGGTGATGGACATTGAAGCTCCAATCCAGTGCACATTCGGTACACTTGCCACCCTCCATGTTGTCTAAAAGTGGTGTTGAACATTGAGCAGTACTGAGGGGGGTGGGAAGGGCAGCAGGTGGCTAAGAAACAGGAAGTTTCCTTGTCCAGATTTGGCCTGTTCCCATGAGGCTTCATGAGTCCAGAGTGCTGAGAACTCCCAGGGGTTCCATCTTTGGTGTGTCTGCCCTGGGGCAGGAGGTTCCTAGGGATGGTGATTGTGGTGCCTGGGACATTGTAAGGCATGGTTACATGAAGGTATGACCACACCAGGTTGTTTGACTAGTCTGTGTGAGTGCTCTGCCTAGAAGGAGGCCAATCGGCCCATCGAGTCTGCACTGACCACAATCCCACCCAGGCCCTACCCCCCATAGCCTCACGCATGTACCCTAGCTAGTCCCCCTGACACTAAGGGTCAATTTATCATGGCCAGTCCACCTAACTCACATCTTTGGACCATGGGTGGAAACCGGAGCACCTGGAGGAAACCCACGCAGACATGGGGAGAACGTACAAACTCCACACAGACAGTGACCCAAGCCGGGAATCAAACCCCAGTCCCTGGTGCTGTGAGGCAGCAGTGCTAACCACTGTGCCGCTCAAGATGTATACTCATTTACGCACACTACATATTCTTTGAGTTGTCAGGAAAGGACATTAATCCTCACAGATGCATCTCACAATACTGAGTACATGACTGTCCAACGTTAGCACCACATCATTTGCCCTTTAGTATGTCTATTCTGTTAGCATTTAATACCACAGGATGTACAGAAGAAATGTAAAAAGGGAACAAGTAGGAGACAAAAAAAAAGTAGAGGGAACTTTTTTAGCAGTTAAAAGGGAACCGATTAACTCTTTCCTATCTATATAGAGCTGGGCTGATCGGGAACCAAAAGGAGTGTTTACTATGGAGGGATAGGACATGGCTGAGATAAGAAATGAGTATATAGAGTCAGAGAATCCAGACAGTACAGAAGGAGGCCATTCGGCCCATCAAGTCTGCATCAACCACAATCCCACCCAGGCCCCATTCCCATAACCCCTCATTTACCCTGCTAATCCCGCCTGACACGAGAGTCAATTTAGCACAGCCAATCAACCTAACCCACACATCTTTGGACTGTGGGAGGAAACCAGAGCACCCGGAGGAAACCCCACACGGACACGAGGAGAATGTGCAAAATCCACACCGACTGCGACCCAAGCCAGGAATCGAACCCAGGTCCCTGGTGCTGTGAGGCAGCAGTGCTAACCACTACGCCATTGTGCTGTCCTTTGTGTTTTGTATTTGAGAAGAGGGAACTACCAGCAATGCATAGGAGGAAGTAGTACAATATTTGAAAGGATAAAAATAGACAACAGCAATATGCTAAAAAGGTCATGTAACTTGATGCTTCCTTCACCAATTCAGGCTCGAGTGTGTAAATGGGGGTTTATTCCTCACTCATAAGGTGCAGTAGTTACTACAGATGCGCAATGAACACATTATGTCGTTTTGTATAGATCCAAGAAATCTTTTTTGACTTCTGAATGTGTTTTTCTTCTAACTGCCCAGCAGCCCTGCTCCAGAACAGGTCTCAGTGTTCCAGGGAATAGTCACGCCTTTCCCTAAAGTCCGGAACCTTCCCTTTTGACGTCAAATCATGTCACCTGATGTCAGTGATGTGTCCTCCATACAAGTCTCCAGGCTTCCATGATACAAAGCAATTGGAGAACTGTACATTGGGATCCTTTCCCTGCACCGGAGGTGGAGACCTCAATTTAATGTCTCATCTGACAGATGGCACCACTGACAGCGTTGCACTCCATCTGTACTGCACTAAAAGTGTTAACCCAAGGTCCCTGCTCAAACCTTGGACGTACAAGGTCCTGACTCAGAGGCGCTGCTATGAATCAAGCAAAGCCATGGTGCATAATGGCACAGTATTTTAGTACTGCTGCCTCACAACACCAGGGATTCGGGTTGGGACACTGGGTGTGGAGCCCACCCGCTCTCCCCGTGTCAGTTTCCTCCCACAGTCAGAAAGAGCTTCATTGGCCATGCTGAACTCTCCCCAGCATTTAAAGTTTAAGCTTATTTATTAGTGTCACAAGTAAGGCTTACATTAGCACTGCAATAAAGTTATTGTGAAAATCCCCTAGTCGCCACATTCCAGCACCTGTTCGGGTAAATGCATCGAACCAACAAGTCGTTCGGACTGTGGGAGGAAACCGGAGCGCCAGGAGGAAACCTACGCAGATTCCAGAGAGACAGTTAATTCAGCCAGTGAATTGAACCCAGGTCACTGATGCCGTGAGACAACAGTGCTAACCTATTGTGTCATCATGCCAGCAGCGAACCCGAACAGGCACCGGAATGTGGCAACTAGGGGATTCTCACGGTAACTTCATTGCAGTGTTAATGTAAGCCTCATTTGTGACATTGAACAAACTTTAAACTATCAGAGATTTACTGCCTACTTATCAACTAGACTTTCTCCACCCATTGTTACAGCAAGAAGCATGACGTTGACATTCCTCCCAGTTTGTCAAGGTCTTGGAGCCAAGATTAATCCCGTCCCCTCACCCCACCCCCACAAGAAACAAAGCAGAAAGGTCAGACTCAGAAATTGTGATAGACAATAGCCACAGCATTCTAGTCATCCTGTAGGAGGGGGGAGGGGGATTATCAGAACAGGACTGAATGATTGCAAAATGTTGCATACTCCACACGTTAAAGAAGGGGGAGAACCCAATCCAGCTAACATCAGTGTTGGGCAGTATCTTGCCACAACAATGAAAGGCAAAAATTAATTGTGACATTTGGAAAAATATTTATCGAGGGATTAGTGGAATAAATACAGGACACCTAGGGTGAGCTGATCCCTGGGGTGGGTGTGGGTAAATGAGCATAGGACAGTTTTTAAAAGCAGTTGTAACCAGAGAAACTAGTTTGCAGCACTATTTGGTAGCACACTACGGTTACCCCAGTCCAACACCGGCATCTCCGCATCACGTCTACAGATCCCACCAGACTTATATTTCCAGTATTTTGATTTGAAGTCAGATTACCAGACTCACTCACCCTTTATTATAAAAAAAGTGTGCAACTAATTGAAAATGTCCCAGGAAATTTCAAGCCAGTGGGATTGGATTCAGCAAAGCCAATGATACCCCCGGGGAAAGCAGAACAAGTGTGACCATGAGCAGTGGACATTGCAAAACAATGGAATATCATCAATTATATCTCTCGCCATTCAGTAAGAAAGATAAAATGATGAACAAGGCAATCTTTACCAGCAAATCTGGTTGAAAGGGACCACACTTAGGAGCTCTGTGCCCATAACTAAATGTCAACAAGAACTTTGTTCTGTTCCATACTGGTATTACATGTTTCCGTCTCCCCAGCCCACTTCTGCCCCTATGCTTTCTCCTCCCGCATCTCATGCTCCTTCCCTCTCTCCCTGACAGGTCTTATCCCAATCTCCTTACAATCTAGAAGTTGGTTATGGTAGCTCAAGGCTGAGTGATGTTTATGACAAATCAGGGGTATCGTATACTCTCCCTGAAATCCTTGAAATTCACTACCGTATCTGCTTCCACTACCTCCCCCGGCAACAAGTTCCAGGCATCCACCCTGTTAAAAAAAACTTGCCCCGTACATCTCCTTTAAACCTTGCTCCTCGCACCTTAAACCTGTGCCCCCTAGTAATTGACTCTTCCACCCTGGGAAAATGCTTCTGGATTGTCCACTCTCTCCATGCCCCTCATAATCTTGTAGACTTCCATCAGGTCACCCCTCAACCACCGTCATTCCGATTATTGCATCAATTTCTCTGAGTCAGTAGTTAAATACCAAGGCACTCTCCAGTTTTGTGACAAATCACATGAACAACTGCACTTTCCAGATATGGATACATATTCTATGCTGTACTCAGACAGTGTAATACCAGTAATCAAGTGTCTATGAAGGAGTATGTGTGTACATATGTACACAGTGTCTTGCACACTTTTACATTGTAGCAGGCTACAGAGATCACAATAAATAGAACCAGGAGTAGACCCTCGGCCATCGAACCTGCTCCGCCATTCAACGTAATCATGGCTGATTTTGGGCTTGATTCTCAGATACCAAAAGTCTATCTTTCCCATCCTCAGAATTACTCAATAACGGAGTATCCACAACCCTCTCGGATAGAGAATTCCAATTTTTTTTTAATTCATTCTTGGGACAGGGGTGTCAGTGGCTGGCCCGCATTTATTGCCCATCCCTAGTTGCCCTTGAGAGGGTGGCAGTGAGCTGCCTTCTTGAATCACTGCAGCCCACGTGCATTGTGGGTTGACCCACAATGTCATTAGGGAGGGAATTCCAGGATTTTGACTCAGTCACCGCAAAGGAACAGTGACATATTTCCAAGTCAGGATGGTGAGTGGAACTTGCGGGAGGTGGCGTTCCCACGTACCTGCTGCCCTCGTCCTTCTAGTGGTCATAGGTTTGGAAGGTGCAGTCTAAGAGTCTTTGGTGAATTGCTGCAGTGTGCAATTCTCCTAATCTCAGTGATAAATGATCTGTCCCTTATCCCGAAACTGTGCCTCCCTCATATTTTTTAATAGTGCCCGACCAGGGAGGGAAAACAACCTCTGAGTTTGACTAACGTCATTGAACATTTGTCGTGTAAATCTGCTTTAAAACAATGACAAAAAAATTCATCCTTCAAGGCACAGCCCTTTAGGAAAGTCAGAATCCTTAGATTCCAATTGGTAACTGGATAAAAGGAGCAATTCTTTACAATCTAGAAGTTGGTTAGGTAGCTCGAGGCTAAATGATGTTCATCACACATCAGGGGTAACGTACACTCTACCCAAAATCCTTGAAAGTCACTACCGTATCAGCTTCCACTGCCTCCCCCAGCAACGAGTTCCAGGCACCCACCACTCTGAAAAAAAACTCACCTCGTACATCTCCTTTAAACCTTGCCCCTCGCACCGTAAACCTGTGCCCCCTAGTCAAGTTACAAGAACATAAGAAATAGGAGCGGGAGTAGGCCATCTAGCCCCTCGAGCCTGCCCCGTTGTCGTGACGGTTTCCAGGCTTTTCTCCATTTATAAATATCAGTACATTTCTACTCAAGTCACCAGCACAATCCAGGACCCCATGTACCCCAGACACATTCTCCCACCTTATTCCGCTGAGATACAAAAGTTGCTTACCAGTTAACTCAAGAACAGCTTCCTCCCTGCTGCCATCAGTCTTTTGAATGGACCTACCTTTAAGCTGATCTTTCTCTACACCCTAGCTTTGTAACACTATCTTTTGCTCCCTATCCTTTCTTTCTCCCCTATGTGCTCCATAAACGGTATGTTTTGTCTGGATAGCGTGCAAGAAAGAACACTTTTCACTGTATGTTGATACATATGACAATAATACATCAAATTAGTTCCACGGATCCAATTCACTTCATACCTCCATCAGAAAGCGAGAAGGACAGAAAGGAGAGGCAGAGATGAATGAATAGAGACAGAGTCAGGCTGGGGGGACAATGTGGGTGAATTAAAGCAGGTTGATGGGGATGGGGACAGAGAAAGGAGATTATGGAAGGGAGATTGAATAGTCACAGGTTGGCTCCTTTAGAGCAGAAAAGGATGAAGGGGATAAAAGCAAATTACTGCGGATGCTGGAATCTAAAACCAAAAGAGAAAATGCTAGAAAATCTCAGCAGGTCTGGTAGCATCTGTAAGGAGAGAAAAGAACTGACATGTCAAGTGCCGATGACCCATGGTCAAAGGCAGAAGGGGGACCTAACTGAGGTGTCTACAATCATGAGCAGTACGGACAAGCTCAATAGTGGGGTGGCTTAATTTTAAAATGAGAGACAGGAGGTTTAGAGGCAATCTGAGGAAAATCTTTTTACTCAGAGGGCGGTGGGAGTCTGGATTGCATCGTCTGGGGGGACGGGGGTAGTAAGGTTCACAATCTTCAAAAAAAAAAGTACATAGATGAGCACTTGAAATGTCACAACATTCAAGACTAAGGGGTTAGTCAAGATTTAGCGCAGCTTTGCCAGTACACAGTCGATGGACCGAAGAGCCTCCTCTGTATGCGTGGCTATCATTCATGAGGGAGACAGGATGGCACAGAGGGCAGGAGTGTAGAGATCGTTTGCAGCAACTTGGCAATTTCCCGTCAAAAATACTGCTGCTTTCCGAAGAAAATGCAAATAGGTGAGAAGACAAGTGAAGGATTCCTACCTTTTGAAGGTTCGCAGCAAGACTTAGTTCAGATTCAAAGTAAGCGTTAAGACTTGAAGACCCTTCTCAAGGTATGAAGGGCACTCTCCGGCGAGCAGGGAAACGAAACAGCAGCTATACCTAACAGCTTACTGATTCAAATGATTGGCACCACACCCAGAATTGCCTTTAAGTATTGCGACAGCCTCAATTCACATAATTTTAAATCTTTGCTGAACTGCGCCTCGGTTATGTTTCCTCAAACAAGGAGACAGCCAGGGGGAAACGTGATTTTTTTTATTATTGGCAGATGATTCAATATTGAAGGGAGTCAGAAAGGTTGCCAGCTAATTAATGGTGCAGAGAAAATAGGAGTACTTGTTAGCTGAGTTAAAGCCCAAGGGGTTAAAAGGGGAGAGGACAGCAGGGGCCAAGAAAATACAGGGCTGACAAACAAGCTTTTTCCCCCAGGCCTTTAGGGGGAGCATAATATCCCTTCCCCCTCAAGGTCAGAATAACTGTTGATATATGTTAACAAACTGAGTATAAGGAAATAATTTCAGAAGATACAAAATTCAGAAGTAGGCAGCAGTAAAAGCCTTCAGAAGTACTTTAAGTCCACAAACATGCAGACACAGAACAAATAGCATTTAGCATGGTGAAATAATTCATATTGGAATGGCAAAGCTAAATGATAAAAGCAAAATGTGAATGAGACTGGAAATCTGAGATAACTATGACAAATGATACTATTTAAAAGGAGGTGCTGATCTGTTTCTCTGACCCCCAATGCCAGCTTTATATATCTTCTTGAAAACAAAATATCTCCACTTGATTTTAAACTCCTTTCAATTTAATTGGACTACCTGTTGCAAAATTGCATCTCTGGCCCTTCACATGGAACAGCTTTGCTGTTGTGTTCTCTCAGGGATAATTTAGTGCTGTTCCAATTGGATTAAATACTTTAGCAATGTGTTGCAACCCCTCCACATTTAGGAATA
This sequence comes from Carcharhinus amblyrhynchos, assembly GCF_965287045.1. Taxonomy (NCBI): domain Eukaryota; kingdom Metazoa; phylum Chordata; class Chondrichthyes; order Carcharhiniformes; family Carcharhinidae; genus Carcharhinus; species Carcharhinus amblyrhynchos. The sequence continues at coordinate 9,377,917 of NC_137349.1, read as the reverse complement.
TCCAATTAAAAGGTGCCTGCACAATAGGCTTAGAAAGGAATAAAATCATCCAAGATTGAGGAACTCAGAGTGGTTAATGAGCCATTGGGACACAGTATTGGGAAAGGAAGGATGTATTGAAAGGGTGAGATGAAAAGGGGGGAGGGCCGTGGCCGTGGAGAATATTAACATTGGCAGACCTAGTATGCTGCATTCGTTGAGTACTTTCTTAGTTTGTTCCTGTGTTAGAAAGTCCTAGAAACAGGTTTTATTTCCTCTTGAGCTTTATCAATCCTTTCAACACAGGTAAAACAGCTCTGTACGGCAAACAGCATCGAAACATGTTTAGCACCTGTTGCAATAGCAGATTGACGAAAGGTTTTGTTTGACGTGGTTAGCCCTTTGTTGTCTGATAACAGCACGTTGTTGTAATTACAATGAAGGTTGCTCTTCCCTTCCACACACAAAAAAAAGAAGAAATACTTGTTCAGGTTTAAAATTCTACATTTTTTTATATATATGACAAAACAGCACCTGAGCAGTTCTTCCTGGTAGAATTTCAGAGGCCGAACCTCATTCAGTACAGAAGAGGCCTTTCAGCCCATCAGGTCTGCACCAAAAAAAAATACTATGGACGGGATTTTATGGCTGCGCTCGACCCGAAACTGTAAAGATCCTGCCCAAGGTCAACATACCTTCCCATGCTCCGCCCTGATTCCCATGGCAGATTGGCCAGTAAGATTCCAACCTAAATCTATTTGATCCCGTTTTCCAGCACTTGGCTTATTATTGCTTTGAACGTTATGACAGTTCAAATGTTTATCCAGGTACTTTTTAAAGGTTGTGAGGTTTCCCACCTCCACCACTCTCCCAAGATAGCGCATTCCAGGCTCCCACTGTCAAGGAATTTTCCTTAAGCACACCACCCCCCACCCCCGCCAAAGCCTTCTGTGCCTCACCTTAATATTAGACGCCCTCATTATTGACCCCTCAACTAAGGGGAAAAGCTGCTTCCCATCCACCCTGCCCATAGCCCACATAATCTTATACACCTCAATCAGGCGATAGAGGTGGTAGATTGAGCAGAGGGATTGCAGTGGGGCCAAGTGTCTTGGGCTATAAGAAAATATAGACTGAATGGTCAAATGAGCAGATAAGTGGCAGATGGAATTTAACCCTGAAAAGCGTGAGGTGATACACTTTGGAAGAGTAATTTGGCAAGGAAGTATTCAATGAATGGTCAGATACGAGGAAGTTCTGTGGAACAAAGGGGCTTTGTCCACAGATCTCTGAAAATGGAAGAGCTTGTTAGTAGGGTGGTAAAAAAGGCAAATGGGACACTTGCCTTTATCAATCGAGGCATGGATTACGAAAGCAGGGAAGTCATGTTGGAGCTGTATAGAACTTCTGGTGAGGCCACAGCTGGAGTACTGTGTGCAGTTCTGGTCACCATATTATAGGAAGGATGTGATTGCACTGGAGGGGGTGCAGAGGAGAATCCACCAGGATGCTGCCTGGGACGGAACATTTAAGTTATGAAGAGAGGTTGGATAGGCTTGGATTGTTTTTGTTGAAGCAGAGAAGACTGAGGGGGCGACCTGATCGAGGTGTACAAGATTATGAGAGACACGGACAGAGTGGATAGAGAACTAAGCTCCCCTTAGTTGAAGGGTCAGTCATGAGGGGACATAGGTTCAAGGTGAGAGACAGGAGATTTAGGGGCGATGTGAGGACAGTTTTTTTTTCCCAGAGGGTGGTGATGGTCTGGAATGCGCTGCTTGAGAGGGTGGTGGAGATGGGATGCCTCACATCCTTTAAAAAGCACCTGCATGAACACATGGCACATCATAACATTCAGGAATATGAGCCAAGTGCTGGCAGATGTGATTAGATGGAAGTTCAGGTGTTTCTAATGTATCAGTCTGGATTTGATGGGCCGAAGGGCCTATTCTGCACTGTATGATTCTATGATAGGTCCCCCCACAGCCTTCTCTGCTCTAAGGAGAACAACCCCCCTATCCCTTCATATCTGAAAAGCTCCACTCAATAGAAGTAATAATAGGAAACAAAGCAATGGCAGAGGAACTGAATGGTTACTTTGTGTCAGTCTGCACGATGAAAAACACCAGTGGAATGCCAGAGCTCCAGGAGAGTCAGGGGGCACAGGTGAGTGTAGTGTGAAAAGGTCTGAAGGTGGATAAATCACCTGGACCGGATGGACTACACCCCAAGGTTCTAAAAGAGATAGCTGAGGAAACTGTGGAGGCATTGGTGGTGATCTTTCAGGAATCACTGAAGGCAGGAAGAGTACCAGAGCACTGGAAAGTAGCTAATGTAACTCCGCTGTTTAAGAAGGGAGGGAGGCAGCAGACAGGAAATTATAGGCCGATTAGCCTGACTTTGGTCTTTGACAAGGTGCCGCGTAGGAGACTGTTAAATAAGTTAAGTGCCCATGGTGTTAAGGGTAAGATCCTGGCATGGATAGAGGGTTGGCTGACTGGCAAAATGCAGAGAGTGGGGATAAAAGGATCTTTTTCAGGATGGCAGCCGGTGACTAGAGGTGTGCATCAGGGGTCAGTGCTGGGACCACAACTTTTCACAATGTACATTAACAATTTGGAGGAAGGAATTGAACCACTGTTGCCAAGTTTGCAGATGATACAAAGATATGTAGAGGGACAGGTAGTATTGAGGAAGCGGTGGGGGGGGGCGGGGGGGGAATGCTGCAGAAGGACTTGGACAGGTTAGGAGAGTGGGCAAAGAAGTGGCAGATGGAATACAATGTGGAAAAGTGTGAGGTCATGCACTTTGGAAGGACGAATGGAGGCATAGACTATTTTCTAAATGGGAAAATTCTTTGGAAATCAGAAACAAAAAGGGACTTGGGAGTCATTGCTCAAGATTCTCTTAAGGTTAATGTGCAGGATCAGTTGGCACTTAGGAAGGCAAAGGCAATGTTAGCATTGATGTCGAGAGGGCTAGAATACAAGGGCGGGGATGTACTTCTGAAACTCCATTTGGAGTATTGTGAGCAATTTTGGGCCCCATATCTAAGGAAGGATGTGCCGGCCTTGGAAAGGGTCCAGAGGAGGTTCACAAGAATGATCCCTGAATGAAGAGTTTGTCATATGAGGAATGGTTGAGGACTCTGGGTCTGTAGTCGTTGGAGTTTAGAGGGGGATCTATATTGAAATTTACAAGATACTGCGAGGCCTGGGTACAGTGGATGGGGAGAGAATGTTTCCACTGGTAGAAAAAACTAGAACCAGAGGGCACAACCTCAGACTAATAAAGGGACAATCCTTTAGAACAGAGATAAGGAGGAATTTCTTCAGCCAGAGAGTGGTGAATGTATGGAACTCTTTGCCACAGAAATTGTGGAGGCCAGGTTGTTGAATATCTTTAAGACAGAGATAGATAGGTTCTTGATTAATAAGAGAATCAGGGGTTATGGAGAAAAGGCAACAAATGGGTTTGAGAAAAATATCAGCCATGAATGAATGGCAGAGCAGACTCACTGGGGCGAGTGGTCTAATTCTGCTCTTAAGTCTTATGGGCTTAGAGCCCAGGCTGTTTGATTCCCAGCTTGGGTCACTGTTGGAGTTTGCACATTCTCCCCATGTCTGCATGGGTTTCCTCCGGTTGCTCCGGTTTCCTCCCACAGTCCAAAGATGTGCAGATTAGGTGGATTTACCATTATAAAATTGCCCCTTAGTGTCTGGGGGACTAGCTAGGGTAAATTTATAGAGTTATGGGGATAGGGCCTGGGTGGGATTGTGGCCGGTGTAGACTTGATGGGCTGAATGGCCTCCTTCTGCACTGTAGGAATCTATGATTCTATCCTGATGAATCTCCTCTGCAGTGCAATCACAACATTCCCATAATGTGGTGGCCAGAACTCCAGCTGTGGCTTCACCAAAGCTTTGTACAACTTTCCCTGCTAATCTATGCTGTAACCCATGTCCTCTGTCCTCTTAACTACCTTAATAACCTGTCCTGCCAACTCCAGGGATATGTAAACAGGCTCCCCCAGATCCCACTATTCCTCTAAACTGAGAGTCCTGCCATTCACTGAGTACTGCTTTGTCTTGTTCCTGCATTGGAAAACCCCAGCAATCGATTCTATTTCCCCTTGAGTGTTGTCAACGCATTTCCCTTTCTTTTCTGGTAAAAGCAAGTAACTGCAGACGCTGGAATCTGAAATAAGAACAGAAAATGCTGGAAAATACCAGCAGATCTGACAGCATCTGCAAAAAGAGAACAGAGCCAGCGGGCGTCATGGTGGCACAGTGGTTAGCACTGCTGCCTCACAGCGCCAGGGACCCGGGTTCAATTCCAGCCTTGGGTCTCTGTCTGTGTGCAGTTTGTACGTTCTCCCCGTGGGTGTACTGAGCTGACAATGCCAGGAGTGCAGCTGCCGGAGACTTGTGGAAGCCATGCGCCAGTGGGGAGCCAGTCAAACAGCCTCCACGTGACTGTCCCAGAAAGTAAGGCTTGCATTTAAACAGCACCTTTCCAATCTTATTGGATGTCCCAATGTGCTTCACAGTTAATGAAGAAGTTTTTTAAAAGTACAATCCCTTCTGTAAGGTTGGAAATGATGCAGCCAGTTTATGGACAGCAAGCTCCCACTAACAGCAACGAGGTCACCACAGGGTCATCTGTGCCCGTTGATCCTTATTGAGGGATAGATCAGCTCCTAAAGATCGCTCCAGGGGATCTTTCTCACCAGTCGCCGGTTCAACCGCTCGGCCAAAGGACAGAACCTTCAACAGTGCTGCACACCCCAAATCCTGCATTGGAGTATTGGCCCGGATTTTGCATTCGATACTCCGGAGTCAGGCAAATCTCTTTGACACAGCGAATGGTTGGGGTCTGGAGTGTGGTGGATGGAAGTGTGGTGGAGGCAGATTCAGTTGAGGCATTCATGAGGACATTGGATGATTACCTGAAGAGAAACAATAGCCGGGGGTATGGGGAAAAGGCAGGGCACTAGGCCAGCTCATTTTGGAGAACCGGTGCAGAAACACACACCGGAATTCTACCGCCCCGCCTGCCACGGAATCGGAGCGGGTGAGGGACAGACAATGGAAATGCCCACTGACCTCAGGCGGGATTTTCCGATCTCACTGGAGTAAGGCCGTAAAATCCCACCCATAGAAACTAGAAACCCACCATTCGGCCCTTCGAGCCTACTTCACCATTCGTTTTGATCATGGCTGATCCAAAAACTTAATGTCCTGCTATCCCCCTCCTCCATATCTCAGCACAGTGGCTTGGGCGGCACGGTAGCACAGTGGTTAGCATTGCTGCCTCAGAGCTCCAGGGACCCGGGTTCGATTCCCAGCTTGGGTCACTCACTACCTGTGTGAAGTTTGCATGTTCTTCCCGTGTCTGCCTGGGTTTGCTCTGGTTTCCAAAGATGTGCAGGTTAGGTTGATTGGACATGCTAAATTGCCCCATAGTGTTCCAGGATATGACAGGTTAGAGGAATTATGCAGGGTAGGTAAGTGAGGGTAGGACTTGGGTGGGATTGGTGGAGGTGCAGACTCGATGGGATGAATGGTCTGTTTCTGCACTATAGGGATTCTATGATTCATTTCCCCCTCATATCCCTTGATCCCTTTTAGCCCCAAGAGCCATAGAACACATTGGGCCAAATGGCCTCCTGTACCATAACAATTCTGTGACTCTGAGTGGAACCTGAGCCCACAGGCATCTGTCCGAGAGGCATGACCACTACCCACTGAGCTACAACCGAGTGAACCGTGGTTGCTTGGATGTAGAATAACTTGCTCTTCCTTGACATTTCTCCAACTTCTCTCTCTGTCTTTACCACCTTCAAGACATTCCAACACCTCTACCCCTGAGAAATATTGTTTGGCAGGGATGGTCAACTGTGTTAATAATAGGAATTCATGCCAATTTTCACAACAGGAATAAAGGTTCACACATATTTCAATTCTTGGAATCCATCTGAAGTTTATTATTAACCCCAAATGCATCTCATTTACGATGTCACCTGTATCTTTATCAGATATTCACATTAATCTGTCATCCATTGATTCTGTTCCCAAGGTGCACAGTTTGTCCTTTGATAAATGTTTGCATCTAACATTCTCATTTCATTAATTAAAGATCAACCTTAATTAAAGATTTTGGATAAAGCTGCAAGTATTTGAAGCAGATAGTACCCCACAGACATTGATTTCCAGTCCAGACTGAGTTGTGGGCAGCACAGTGGTTAGCACTGCTCACAGCGCCAGAGACCCGGGTTCAGTCCCTGGCTTGGGTCACTCTGCATGATCTCGTAACAAGAAACAGAAAGATTTCTTTTGGGGAGTTTGCTTTGAAATAGGAGACGGGCTAGGAAGATAGTATGGATCCTCCTCGGAGATCCTGTTCATCTGAGAAAGGTCCAGGGATGATATGGTGGCACAATGGTTAGCACTACTGCCTCACAGCACCAGAGACCCAGGTTCGATTCCAGACTTGGGTCACTGTCTATGTGGAGTCTGCACGTTCCCCCTGTGTCTGCATGGGTTTCCTCCGGGTGCTCCAGTTTCCTCCCACAGTCTGAAAGAGGTGCTGATTAAGTGCATTGGCTATGCTAAATTCTCCCTCAGCGTACCCATCTGAGTTCACATACCAACCGACTCAAGAACAGCTTCTTCCCTGCTGCCATCAGACTTTTGAATGGACCTACCTCACACAAAGTTGGTCTCACTTTGCACCCTAGCTATGATTGTAACGCTACATTCTGTGCTCGTTCCTTTCCTTCTCTATGAACGTATGTTTTGTCTGTATAGCATGCAAGATACAATACTTTTCACTGTATGCTGATGTGACATACATGTAACAGTAATAAATAAAACCGAATCAAAATCAAAACCCGAACCCAGGCGCTGGAGTGTGACGACCAGGGGATTTTCACAGCACCTTCATTGCAGTGTGAATGTAAGCCTACTTGTGACACTAATGAAAAAAAGTTAATTGAACTCAGATGAGGAACTAAAAGTTTCTGAAGCAGCTACAGATACAAAAAGCCACTCATCCCATTTTGAGTGCAAACATCTCCAAGAGCTTTGAGCTCTCTTTGTTGCAATGTTCTGTCTGTTCTTAAATGATCCCACAGTTTTCTACTCTTCACTTTGATCAGGGTGTCCAGTTTGTACATTGTGGTCTGACATCCCTTCAACAAACAGCAGTGGAGTTCTCCGCACTATCAGTGTTTTTAGAATCATAGAAACAGTGCAGAAGGAGGCCATTGAGTCTGCACCGACCACAATCCCACCCAAGCCCTATTCCTGTAACCCTATGCATTTACAGTGGATGGCACAGTGGCACAGTGGTTAGCACTGCTGCCTCACAGTGCTGGGGAGCTGGGTTCGATCCCTGGCTTGGGTCACTATCTGTGTGGAGTTTGCACATTCTCCCTGTGAATGCACGGGTTTCCTCCGGATGCTCCGGTTTCCTCCCACAATCCAAAGATGCACTGGTTAGGTGCTTTGGCCATGCTAAATTTTCCCTCAATGTACCTGAACAGACGTCAAAGTTTGGCAACTAGGGGATTTTCACATTAACTTCATTGCAGTATTAATGTAAGCCTGACTAATAAATAAACGTTTTACTTTAGCTACCCCTAAGAGGCAATTTAGCACAGTCAATCCACCTAACCTGCACACCTTTGGACTTCACCCAAGCCAGGAATCGAAGGGGAGATAATGGCTTAGTGGTATCATCACTAGACTATTAATCCAGAAGCTCGGTTAGTGTTTCGGGGACCCAGGTTCGAATCCCACCACAGCAGATGGTGAAATTTGAATTCAACTAAAAATATCTGGAATTAAGAATCTACTGATGACCATGAAACTGTTGACGATTGTTGGAAAAACCCATCTGGTTCACTAATGCCCTTCAGGCCATCCTTACCCAGCCTGGCCAACATGTGATTCCAGAGCCACAGCAATGTGGTTGACTCTCAACTGCCCTCTGCACAAGGGCAACTAGGGATGGGCAATAAATGCTGGCCAGCCAGCGACAAATGAATAGAAAAACCTCTCAGATTTGATTACAGTACCCCTTAGTGTCCCAAATGTGTAGGTTAGGGGGATTAGTGGGGTAAATACATGGCGTTAGAGGGATAGGGCCTGGGTTAGATGCTCTGTCAGAGCCGAATGGCTTTCTGCTGAACTGTCGGGATTCTATGTTCTAAACCGCTATGGACCAAAATCCTCTATCATAATCCAGAGATGTAATTTTAATACATTAGGGAGAACGCCAGGGGAATTCATATAGATGTTTTGGCCAGATTGTGCAAACTGACTGAAAATTCTGAATTTGGGTCACCTCTGAATGAAATGTTGAGAGACAGGTTGGTATGTGGAATGAACAACCCTGATAATCCAAAAATGAGTATTGACAGAACCTGACCTGTACTTAAAGAGACCTATTGAAATAGCCTTGCCATTGCAAAGTGCAGGAAAAGGAGGTCTAGAGCTAGAAGGGGTATCCAAAAACAATGTTCTCCAGATTAAGAGTGGAACCATGAATGATAGTTTATTTTCTTTATTTACTATTAGTGTCACAAGTTGGTTTACATTAACACTGCAATGAAGTTACCGTGAAAATCCCCTAGTCACCACACTCCGGCGCCTGTTCGGGTACACTGAGGGAGAATTTAGCATGGCCAATCCAACTAACCAGTACATCTTTCAGACTGTGAGAGGAAACAGGAATACCCAGAGTAAACCCACACAGACACGGGGAGAACATGCAGACTCCACACAGACAGTGACGCAAGCCAGGAATCGAACCCGGGTCCCTGGCGCTGTGAGGCGGTGGTGCTAACCACTGAGTGACTGTGCTACCCCTAACCATCGTTCCTCTAAGGGCGCTCGTGCAAGTAAGGTGTCAGGGTTCCCATGACAAAATCAAGGCCCAGCTAATCTCACGTAGCAGCTGAGGAAACGTAATGATATCCCCATGTGAACGAGATCACACTCGGGAACATTGCAAGTGCCAATGGTTGGGATGTTATAGGCACAGCCTGGTGACTCAGTCAAGGCACTGTTACAGGAGTAGACAAAACGTGTGTTGCCCCAGAAGGAAGTCAAGGCCAGTACCATGGCGGTACATCAGAGCAAGAAACAATGCAACTAAATCATTTTATCATGACCAAGGTTGCCTCAATAAAGAAAGATCTGCTAATCTGCTGTTGGAAATGGAGACAGACACAGGAGCCGTAGTTTCCTTTATCGGGAGTAGACATATAACTACCTCCAAACCAGTACGCAGCTTCAGAAACTGGAGAACACAAGGACCAGACTCTACACCAGTGAACTATCCAGGGTAAAGGGCACTATAATGACCCTAGTGACCTATGGACAGCAATCAACCCAACTCCCACTCATTATCACATACGGGCAAGGCATAGTAGCACAATGGTTAGCACTGCTGCCTCACAGCGCCAGGGACCCGGGTTCAATTCCCGGCTTGAGTGACCGTCTGTGTGGAGTTTGCACGTTCTCCCCGTGTCTGCATGGGTTTCGTCCGGATGCTCTGGTTTTCTCCCACAGTCCAAAAGACATGCGGGTTAAGTGCATTGGCCATCTCAATTGACCCTTAATGACAGGGGGATTAGCGGAGCAAATATGTGGGGTTACGGGGATAGGGTCTGGGTGGAATTGTTGTTGGTGTAGGGCCGAATGGCCTCCTTTTGTGCTGTAGGAATTCCATGACTCTAAGGACTGAGCCTAATGGGAAGAGATTAGCTCCAGCAAATCGGATTAAATGAGTTGGAGATCTCCTGGCTAGGAAGGGGAGGGCTGTATGAAGTCATTAACAAACATCAGAGAGGAGTTGTGAAAGTAAGAGGAACCCAAGCCAGAAGACCACAATGCCAGGCCAAAATATCACAGAGCAGGACCTGCCCCCTGCTCCCTATTAGAGAAAGGGAAGGCTGAACGTGAGCACCTTGAAGGTCTGAGTGTTACAGGACATGTATAATTTTCGGAGTAGGTTGGACCAAACGTCTCCATCCTCAAGCTGAATAAATCTGTCCACAACTGTGGGGATTATCAGTCAATGGTCACCCAGGTTTCTAAATTAGATAGATATCCTAAACCCGGGATTGAAGACTTGTACATCAAGTTAGCTGCTGGGCAAATGGACCCAGCTGAATATGAGCCGTGCTTATCTTCAACTCAAACTGGACGAGGCATCCCAGAAATATGTTACAGTCAACACACATAAGGACTTGTGTGAATTTAGTTCATAAGTTCACACGATATAGGAGCAGAATAGGATGGGAATAGAGGGATATAATCCCTGGGAGGGTAGGGGATTTTAGTTCAGTCGGGCAGCATGTTCGGCACAGGCTTGGAGGGCCAAAGGGCCTGTTCCTGTGCTGTAATTTTCTTTGTTCTTTGTTCCACCTGAGGCTGGAATTGAACCCGGGTCCCTGGCGCTGTGAGGCAGCAGTGCTAACCACTGTACCACCGTGATGTCCATCACGTCTGCTCTGCCATTCGATCATGGCTGATTTGCTCCTCATCTGCATTTTCCTGCCTTTTTCCCATAACCCTTCAACCCATTACCAATCAAAAATCTGTCAAACTTCTCCTTAAAGTTACTCGCAGCTCGAGACTAACCCGGAACCCAGGACAGAGACAGCTCGAGACTAACCCGGAACCCAGGACAGAGACAGCTCGAGACTAACCCGGAACCCAGGACAGAGACAGCTCGAGACTAACCCGGAACCCAGGACAGAGACAGCTCGAGACTAACCCGGAACCCAGGACAGAGACAGCTCGAGACTAACCCGGAACCCAGGACAGAGGCAGCTCGAGACTAACCCGGAACCCAGGACAGAGGCAGCTCGAGACTAACCTGGAACCCAGGACAGGAAAGCAGCACGAGACTAACCCAGAACCCAGGGCAGAGACAGCTCAGGACTAATCCAGAACCCAGGACAAAGACAGCTCGAGACTAACACAGAACCCAGGACAAAGACAGCTCGAGACTAACACAGAACCCAGGACAAAGACAGCTCGAGACTAACACAGAACCCAGGACAGAGACAGCTCGAGACTAACCCGGAACCCAGGACAGGAAAGCAGCACGAGACTAACCCAGAACCCAGGGCAGAGACAGCTCAGGACTAATCCAGAACCCAGGACAAAGACAGCTCGAGACTAACACAGAACCCAGGACAGAGACAGCTCGAGACTAACCTGGAACCCAGGACAGAGACAGCTCGAGACTAACCCGGAACCCAGGACAGAGACAGCTCGAGACTAACCTGGAACCCAGGACAGAGACAGCTCGAGACTAACCTGGAATCCAGGACAGAGACAGCTCGAGACTAACCCGGAACCCAGGACAGAGACAGCTCGAGACTAACCCGGAATGCAGGACAGGAGAACAGCTGGAGACTAACCTGGAATCCAGAACAGAGACAGCTCGAGACTAACCCAGAACCCAGAACAGAGAACAGTTCGAGACTAACCCGGAACCCAGGACAGAGGCAGCTCAAGACTAACCTGGAATCCAGAACAGAGACAGCTCGAAACTAACCCAGAACCCAGGAAACAGACAGCTCAAGACTAACCCAGGACAGAGAACAGTTCGAGAATAACCCGGAATGCAGGACAGGAGAACAGCTGGAGACTAACCCGGAACGCAGGATAGAGACAGATTGAGATTAATCCAGAACCCAGGACAAAGACAGCTCGAGACTAACCCAGAACCCAGGAAACAGACAGTTCGAGACTAACACAGAACCCAGGACAGAGACAGCTTGAGACTAACCTAGAATCCAGAACAGAGACAGTTCGGGACTAACCCAGAACCCAGGAAACAGACAGTTCGAGACTAACACAGAACCCAGGACAGAGGCAGCTCGAGACTAACCTGGAATCCAGAACAGAGACAGTTCGAGACTAACCCAGAACCCAGGACAGAGAACAGTTCGAGACTAACCCGGAATGCAGGACAGGAGAACAGTTGGACACTAACCCGGAACGCAGGATAGAGACAGCTTGAGATTAATCCAGAACCCAGGACATAGACAGCTCGAGACTAACCCGGAACCCAGGACAGGAAAGCAGCACGAGACTAACCCAGAACCCAGGGCAGAGACAGCTCAGGACTAATCCAGAACCCAGGACAAAGACAGCTCGAGACTAACACAGAACCCAGGGCAGAGACAGCTCAGGACTAATCCAGAACCCAGGACAAAGACAGCTCGAGACTAACACAGAACCCAGGGCAGAGACAGCTCGGGACTAATCCAGAACCCAGGACAAAGACAGCTCGAGACTAACACAGAACCCAGGGCAGAGACAGCTCGGGACTAATCCAGAACCCAGGACAAAGACAGCTCGAGACTAACACAGAACCCAGGGCAGAGTCAGCTCAGGGCTAATCCAGAACCCAGGGCAGAGACAGCTCAGGACTAATCCAGAACCCAGGGCAGAGACAGCTCGGGGCTAATCCAGAACCCAGGACAAAGACAGCTCGAGACTAACACAGAATCCAGGGCAGAGACAGCTCAGGACTAATCCAGAACCCAGACAGGAAAACAACTCAAGAGCACGAGTCGCAGGACAACTATGGGCAAACTCCCAATTTTATTGCCAACATCAGGATAACAGAATCTGGTCATATCTCATTGCTGCCTTTGGTATCCTGCTGTGCACAGGTTCACAGCCCTGTTTCCTATAGCAATGACAACTCTATGGTGGTACATCATTGACGGTAAAGCACTTTGAGCAGTCCTGAGGTTGTAAAAGATGCTATGTGAATGCAAGAATGTTTGCTTCTCTGAAGACCAATATACATTCTGGAGTGGGGGGGGGCGGGGTAGTGGCATCCCTGCTCGTGTATTGTGTTTTCCCTGATGCACTGTGAGAAGAGATGAGCTGTTTTGGAGGCAATTACAGAGGCGTTGCTATGAAGCACCAACACTTTGTTGTACGTCCTCCTCTCTGTCTGTCTCTGTGACTGACGCATGTGAGTGTTGGGGGGGTTGTGGTGGTGGGAACATGGTTGGATTCACCTGTGATGGCCAACAAAGTCAAATAGCCCTTTCGGGCTCATTATCAAAGAAATACCAGCCATATAACATGAAGGGACAGCAACATGAGTCAATACCAGAATTGAGTCAGAACTCTTCAGCCACCAAATGTTTGTACCTTTGTTCTGCCTGCATGAGGCAACCACTTCAGTTTCACAACAGCAACTGTTGCACATTCTTCAACTGCTCATTGAGGTTACACTTGCCACTTAAATCAAATTGTTGTTGCGTGGTTGACAATCTATTGCATTCTCCCGGTTAATGTCGAGAATCCTATTCTCATGGTAGGAAAAGGAAACTGACCTTTACCAAGTAACTTTCAACATCTCAGCACATTCCAAACTGCTTTTACGAGGAACAAAGCATTTTACAGGCACTCGCTATTGTAGTGGAGAAAATGCTGCAGCCATTTGGCACACAGCAAGATCCCACAATCAGCTACGTGGTAATGACCGGGCAACCTGCATTTAGTCGTGCTAACTGAAAGATAAATATTGGCCTGGACACCAAGGAGAATTTCCCTGTTCCTCTTTGAACAAGTGGCATGGACTCTTTCATGTCCAACTAGGAGATCAGTTTAATGTCCCATCAAAAAACAGCACTTCCTCTAACAGCACGGCACTACCTCAGCACTGACCCTCTGACAGTGCGGCACTCCCTCAGTACTGACCCCCTGACAGTGCGGCACTCCCTCAGCACTGACCCTCTGACAGTGCGGCACTCCCTCAGCACTGACCCTCTGACAGTGCCGCACTCCCTCAGCACTGACCCTCTGACAGTGCCGCACTCCCTCAGCACTGACCCTCTGACAGTGCCGCACTCCCTCAGCACTGACCCTCTGACAGTGCGGCACTGCCTCAGCACTGACCCTCTGAGAGTGTGGCATTTTGCTGGGTAACCTGTCCCACACCTGTCCAACATCTGCTGCTTGTATTTTCCATCTGTTTTTCATCCTTTATAATGTTTGAGTACAATGAGTTTTACAATGGGCTTTCTTTTTAAATAGAAGAGGATTCCAAACAGGAAATGGAAAGATTTCTTTCTGGGAGTTTGCTTTGAAACAGGAGGCGAACTGGGAAGGGAGTGTGGATCCTCCTCCGAGATCCTGCTCACGTAAGAAAGTTCCACCTGGTAAAATGATCAGGGATGGCACGGTGCCACAATGGTTAGCACTGCTGCCTCGCAGCTCCAGAGACCTGGGTTCAATTCCCGGCTTGGGTCACTGTCTGCGCGGAGTCCATGTGTGCATAGGTTTCTCTCCGTCTGCATGGGTTTCCTCCGGGTTCTCCAGTTTCCTTCTACAGTCCGAAGACATAGGAGCAGAATTAGGCCACTCGGCCCATCAAGTCCTCTCCACCATTCAATCATGGCTGATATTTTTCTCATCCCCATTCTCCTGCTTTTTCCCATAACCCCTGAGCCCCTTATAAATCAAGAACCTACCTATCTCTGTCTTAAAGACATTCAATGACCTGGCCTCCACAGCCTTCTGCGGCAAAGAGTTCCACAGATTCACCACCCTCTGGCTGAAGAAATTCCTCACTATCTCTGTTTTAAACGATTGTTCCTTTAGTCTGAGGTTGTGCCCTCTGGTTCTAGTTTTTTCTACTAGTGGAAACATCCTCCCAATGTCCACTCTATCCAGGCCTCGCGGTATCCTGTAAGTTTCAATAAGACCCCCCCCCACCTCATCCTTCTAAATTCCAACAAATACAGACCCAGAGTCTTCAACCTTTCCTCATATGACAAGCTCGTCATTCCAGGGATCGTTCTTGTGAACCTCCTCTGGACCCTTTCCAAGACCAGCACATCCTTCTTTAGATATGGGCCCAAAACTGCTCACAATATTCCAAATGTGATCTGACCGGAGCCTTATACAGTCTCAGAAGTACATCCCTGCTCTTGCATTCTAGCCCTCTTGACATGAAAACTAATATTGCATTTGCCTTCCTAACTGCCGACTGAAGACATGCTGTTTGGATGCAGTGGACATGCTAAATTCTCCCTCAGTGTACCCCAACAGGTGCTGGAGTGGGGCAACCAGGGCATTTTCACACTAACTTCATTGCAGTGTTAGTGTAAGCCTACCTGTGACACTAATAATAAATAAATAAATTAGACTATCATTCATGGTCCCTCTCTCAATCTGGAGGACATCACTTTTGGACATCATTGTAGTTCTGGAGCCTGTTTTTCTGCACTTTGCAATAGCTCTCTTTAAGTCCAGGTCATGTTCTGCCAGTAATCCTTTCCAGATTATCAGGTTGTTCATTCCACATGCCAACCTGTCTCTCAACATACCATTCAGCCTACTTGTGACACTAATAAATAAATGTAAAAAAAAATGATCAGGTCTCTTTAATAACAGGCCATTGAAGGGCTAAACAGCTCAGTGGGAGTAACTGAGCCAGACTGAGATATGACCTGGAGTTTCCGTGATAGTGGAGTACTGGAATAGTTACTTTTCTTACAATTTTTCTTTAGAGTCTTTAGGCAGCACCAGGATGGGAGACACCAGCCAGCGCTCGCTGGTAAGAAGGTTCCTGGTAATGACAAGCATTTCAGTGCGTGTGTGTTTGACTCTTTGAGTTGTGTTGTTTTAAAGTAGAGTTTATTTATTAGTCATTAGTAAGGACTTCTCTTATGAAGAGAGATTCAGTAGCTTTGGCCTGTACTCTCTGGAGAATGAGAGGAGATCCAATTGAGGCGTTTGAGATGCTAAAGTGAATTAACAGAGTAGACATAGAGTGAACATTTCCTCTTGTTGGACATTTTAGAATGAGAGGCATAGTTTTAGGCCAGGATAAGGCTACGAACTGAGGAGGCATGACGTCACTCAAAATATTATTTCACTTTTTCTTTCTAAGTTGGGTGGATTGGCCATGCTAAATTGTTCCTTAGTGTCCCAGGATGTGTAGTTTGGGTGGATTGGCCATGGGAAATGAGAGAGGTCATGGGGATTTGGCAGAGTGAGTGGATGTTTGATTCTCCACATTGTTTCTATTCAAGTAATCATCTTTCTCACATTTGCTTCTTTTGCAAATCACTTTAAACCTATGCCTTGCTTTCTTGATTCTTTTACAAGCGGGGACAGTTTCTCCCTGTCTGCTCTGTCCAGCCTCATCCTGATTTTGAACATCTCGATCAAAATAAATGTTTGAGAAATGAGCCAAGCTTGGTTCCTCGAAGGCACGTTCTGCATTTAATGCTGAAAAAGCAGCTGATTTAAGAACATCTGAAGTGGCTATAAGATTAAAGATTAACCAGGTAATAATTAATTACCCTGAAATTTCATCAGATTAAACCATAATCTTTATCTTTGAAAGTAAAGAAACTTTATCTTATTTCTGACTAACTTTAGCATTGTTAATATTGCTTTCATTTTCCTTTCTCACTAAATTCTGAAGCTGTTATCGCACTTAGACGTCGGATAAGATATTGAACTCTTACACAGTATGAACAATTTTCCCAAAAGGAACTGCGTTTTGGTTCAATGGACTTGGCAAACAAAGGGCCAGTTTTTCACATGAGTTCATTCACAAAATGCGCGGGTTTCCTCCAGGTGCTCCAGTTTCCTCCCATGGTGTTAATGTAAACCTACTTGTGACTAATAAATTAACTTTACTGAGCTATCTGCATGTTTCCTGGCTTCTCACCGCTTTGAGCCAGTCATCAGAGTCACAGGGTGGGATTATCCGGCTGCGCTCACCACAAGACTGGAAAACCCTGCCAGGGGTCAATGGTCTTTTGCATGAATTGGGGGCTGTGATCCATTCACAGCATAACCCCCACTGCCACATAGCATCCCAGCCTAGACTCCTGATTGGACGCGGGAGCCCCACGATTCACGCTGATGATTGGATGTTCAATGCTTGATCCGGTGTGCTGAGTCCAGGAGCAAATGGAACATTCCACTGGCACTCTGCCTCTGTCAGCTTGCCAAGAATTGCAAAATCCAGCCCAAAGGTACAGGCAGTGGGTGTCCTTAGACTCTTTGGATCTGGTTTTGCTGAAACTACACTAAGATATCAAGGCAATTCACTTTCAAGTCACTTTTATTGAGTAGATTGGGCCTGTACTTGTTGGAGTTTAGAAGGCTGAGGGGGGATCTTAAGAACCTAAGAAGTAGGAGCAGGAGTAGGCCATCCAGCCCTTCGAGCCTGCCCCGCCATTCAATAAGATCATGGCTGATCTGAAGTGGCTCAGTTCCACTTTCCTGCTTTCTCCCCATAACCCTTAATTCCCCTGCCTACCAAAAACCTATCTACCCGTGTCTTAAATATATTTAGCGAGGTAGCCTCCACCACATCAATGGGCAGAGAATTCAAGAGATTCACCACCCTTTGAGTGAAGAAGTTCCTCCTCAACTCCGATTTAAACTGCCCACCCCTTATCTTGAGGCTGTGCCCTCTCGTCCTACTGTCCTTTCTGAGCGGGAAGAATCTCTCTACCTCTACCCTATCTATCCCCTTCATTATCTTACACGTTTCTATAAGATCCCCCCCCATCCTTCTAAACTCCAACAAGTACAGACCCAGTCTATTTAGTCTCTCTTCATAGTCCAACCCCCTCATCTCCGGTATCAGCCTAGTGAACCTCCTCTGCACTCCCTCCAAAGCCAAAATATCCTTGCACAAGTGCAGCGACCAAAACTGCACACAGTACTCCAGCTGCAGCCTCACCAGTGCCCTGTACAGTCGCAGCAAGACCTCCCTGCTTTTATATTCTATCCCCCTCGCTATAAAGGCCAGCATCCCATTCGCCTTCTTGATCACCTGCTGCACCTGCAGACTGGGTTTTTGCGACTCATGCACAAGGACCCCCAGGTCCCTCTGCACTGTAGCATGCTGCAGCTTTTCGCCCTTTAAACAGTAATCCCTCCTACTATTATTCCTGCCAAAGTGGATAATCTCACACTTGCTAACATTATACTCCATCTGCCAGGTCCTCGCCCACTTGCTCAGCCTATCCAGATCCCTCTGCAGACTTTCCGCACCCTCTGCACAATTTGCTTTTCCACTCATCTTTGTGTCATCAGCAAATTTTGACTCCCTACACTCAGCCCCCTCCTCCAGATCATCTATATAAATGGCAAATAGCTGAGGCCCCAGCACCGATCCCTGCGGCACTCCACTAGTCACCAACCGTCAATCAGAATAGCACCCATTGATACCAACTCTCTGCCTCCTATTAGAAAGCCAATCCTCTATCCATGCTAACACCTTACCCCCAACTCCATGCCCCCTAACCTTCTGAAGCAACCTTTTGTGCGGCACCTTATCAAACGCCTTCTGAAAATCAAGAAACACCACATCCACCAGTTCCCCTCTGTCTACCGCACTAGTTACATCCTCATAGAATGCCAATAAATTTGTCAAACACGACTTCCCCTTAACAAATCCATGCTGCGTCTGCTCTATCAAACAATTCTTCTCTAGGTGCCTCGCTATTTCTTCTTTGATGACGGATTCCAGCATTTTTCCAACAACAGACATTAAACTAACCGGCCTATAATTCTCTGCCTTTTGCCTGCTACCTTTTTTAAACAGCGGCGTAACAGTAGCCATTTTCCAATCTTCCGGCACTTCCCCGGAATCCAGCGAAGTTTGGTAAATAATCACTAAGGCATCTACTATCACCCCTGCCATTTCCTTCAGAACCCTGGGATGCATTCCATCCGGTCCTGGGGACTTGTCCACCATCAGTCCTGCTAGTCGATCAAGCACTACCTCTCTAGTGATAGTAATCTTATGACAGGGATCTTATAGATATATATAAGATAATGAAGGGGCTAGATAGGGTAGAGGTAGAGAGATTCTTTCCACTTAGAAAGGAAACCAGAACGAGAGGGCACAGCCTTAAAATAAGGAGGGGGGGGCAGTTTAGAACAGAGTTGAGGAGGAACTTCTCCTCTCAGAGGGTAGTGAATCTCTGGAATTCTCTGCCCATTGATGTGGTGGAGGCTACCTCCTTGAATATGTTTAAGTCACAGGTAGATAGATTTCTGATCAATAAGGGAATTAACTGTTATGAGGAGCAGGCGGGTAAGTGGAACTGATCCACTTCAGATCAGCCATGATCTTATTGAATGGCCTACTCCTGCTCCTATTTCTTATGTTCTTATGTTCAATCTCTTGCCTTTTAAGTTGTTATCACTAGTACTTATATCTATTTACTCTACAATTAACAATTTGTGATTTACCACCCAACTAATTTTATTACCTAATTGACTTGGGCTAATTAAGAGTATTAAGTGTTTCAAAGCTTCCTCATTGCTGAGCTTCTATCGGAGATAAAAGATGTTCTGTGACACCAACAGCAAGTTCTCCTCCAAATCACTTGCCATTCTGACTTGGAAATATCTTGCACAATCCTTCACTGTTGCTGGGTCAAAGTCCTGGAACTCCCTCCCTAACAGCACTGTGGGTGTACCTACACCACATGGACTGCAGCGGTTCAAGAAGTGGAGTTACTGGTGTTGGATGGGGGTGGGCACAGTAAGAAGTCTCACGACACCAGGCTAAAGTCCAACAGATTTATTTGGTAGCATGAGTTTTCGGAGCGCTGCTCCTTCATCGGGGAGTGCCAGCGCTTTCAGATCGCTGTTCTTTCATCAGGCGAGCGTCTGACGAAGGAGCAACACTCTGAAAGCTCGTGCTACCAAATAAACCTGTTGGACTTCAATCTGGTGTTGTGAGACTTCTTACTGTGGTCCAAGGAGGCAGCTCATCATCATCTTCTCAAGGGCACTTAAGGATAGCAATGAATGCTGAGCTGGCCAGCGATGCCCACATCCCGGGAATGTATTTTGACACTCACACCACAAGAGAGAATATTTTTAAGTACCCCCTTTCAAAACAGTAGGGATATCTGTCAATATCCCATTATAACTCACATAAAAGCATTAGCAATTTATGACAATATCCTATACAAACGCATCAGTCACTTTAAAATTAGGGGCATTAACTTAAAGTTTAGTTAAAAGTTAAAGCTTATTTATTTATGAGACACAAGTAAAGCTTACATTAACATAGCAATGAAGTTACTGTGAAATGCCCCTCGTCACCACCCTCTGGTGCTTGTTTGGGTCAATGCACCTAACCAGCTTGTTTTATTGTCACAAGTAGGCTTACATTAACGCTGCAATGAAGTTACTATGAAAATCCCCTAGTCTCCATACTCCAGTGTCTGTTCGGGTACACTGAGGGAGAATTTAGCATGGCCAATGCACCTAACCAGCAAGTCTTTCGGATTGCAAGAGGAAACCGGAGCACCCGGAGGAAACCCATGCAGAGACAGGGAGAACGTGCGGACTCCACACAGACAGTCACCCAAGACAGGAATTGAACCCAGAACCCTGGCACTGTGAGGCAGCATTGCTAACCACTGTGCCACCCTGCTGCCCACTGCAAGTGAAGCAAGTTATCTAAGGACAGAAGTTGCTGGATATGGATTCAGGCAGGAAGATAAAGGTGAAACATTTCTACAAAGGGAGAAACTTGCTCCAAAACCAAATGTGCTTACTCCCAGTTAGTTTTGTAAAAGCTACACAAATATCCTGTCAAGATATTTTTCCTGGCATTGTACATTTACACTATTCTCTACTCAAATACTCTATACACGTGATGTGCTTTATTCCTGTGTGTAGCTGTTCTTCCACGTTCATTGTCTCTTTTTTTCATACACTATCCTCCAAAAACATTCCTTTTCTCTCTCCTAACTTTCTCCAAAACAAGGCATCAGCAAGCATTCTAAATATAAAAACTGGAACAAAAAAACTGTTTCACTCTGCACTGAGAATGAAACTGCAAAATTATTTTTTAAATTGCCAATTGATCTGTTCCTCCAAGCTTATGCAAAATAACACCTTTATTCTATGAATTTGCCGAATGCAGCCTTTAACATGTAGAGATGGCTCAATGGCACAGTGGTTAGCACTGCTACCTCACAGTCCGATGGACCTGGGTTCAATTCCTGGCTTGGGTCACAGTCTGTGTTGAGTTTGCAAGTTCTCCCCATGTCTGCATGGGTTTCCTCCAGGTGCTCCGGTTTCCTCCCACAGTTCAAAAGATGTGCTGGTTAGGGTGCATTGGCTATACTAATTCAGTATACCTGAACAGGTGCCGGACTGTGGTGACTAGGGGATTTTCACAATAACTTCATTGCAGTGTAAATGTAAGCCTTACTTGTGGTACTAATAAATAAACAAAAAAGAGGTCCTTATTTTACCATTTTGATTCTAAGTGCTGGGCGGACTTGAAACTGGGAGTGTTTCAGGTCCGACTTTTAGACCTGTTCTCAGGCACCCCCTACGCACTCTGCCTGAAAAGATATCACCAAGTACAAATCGTGCTGCAGAAGCCTATGGGTAGAATTTAACGCGCCCAAAATCCTGCAGCTGCAATCGGCGCCTCCAACTGCGCATGTGCAGAAAAAGAAATGATGGAATGCTGCTCCCCTGCCACATCGCTGCCAGGCAGGGTAATGCCCCTCCCTGGCCCCCACAGACATTGCCCCAGCGCCCCCCAACATTACTGACCCCCATTTCCCCCCATTCCCTCCCAGCCCAGACCGATCACAGGCCCCTCCCCGCTGCCGATCTCAGGCAGAGTGGCAGCGGACCTCCCCTCTCTTTCACTGATCACAGGCAGAGTGGCACTGGAAACCCCTTACCCCCACCCCAATGATCTCAGGCAGCATGGCAGCGGAAGCCCCCTACCCCCACCCCACTGATCTCAGGCTGAGTGGCAGCGGATCCCCTGCCCAACACCCCCTACAGATCTCTAGCAGAGGGCCGTTGAACACTTGGCACCTACATCCTCACTAACTGGAGCGCCCAAATCGGACTTTTGTGGAGCATGTCTGTTTTGCGTCGATGGGTGAATGTGGTGGTGAAGGGGGAAGTGCCGGTAAGGTTGTGCGTGCACCCATTAAGTCAACTTAAATGCATGCAAATACATTAAAATGGCAGTCGTGCCCATTTGAGGCATGGTCCTCATCAAGGCCATTTTCAGGCCTTGGTAATGGGGGAACTGACTTGGAGGTGGGCACGGATCACGGTACTCATCTCACATCCAACTTTACCAAGTTTTTGTGCTCGAGAAAGGGTGCAACTTGATGGTAAAATCGGGCCTAATGCTTCTCTTCCTTACACCTCTCCTCTCCCGTTAGTTTAACTAAGTGTTTTTATTGAATCTGGCACATATTTTTTCATTAATTACATTCTCCTTTCTTCTATGATCTCTATATAGAGGTGTTTAAGCTGCCTCCCTGAGGAATAAGGAGTGATCCAAATGTTTGAAAACAATAGACTTTTCCGTTGTTAAACATACGGCTCTGGAAATAGGGATCCACTATTTTAGTGCCATGATCAAAAGCCCTACCATTTGCCTGTCACAAGATAATTAGCAATGAGACAAACCATTCAGCCCATCTTTGAGGGACCCCAACATTGCTCCAGTCATTTGATTTCCTGGTTTTTGTCTCCTTTATCCAATGTTAAATCCACACTCACTCAGCGTAACCTAATTCCCTGACACCAGGCCTACAGCTGAAAGGTATATCCTGCTAGTCACCCACACAAATCAAAGCTGATTGGGAAAGATGTGCTTTTTTTTTTACCGTTTCTCCGGTTTAAGAGTCTTGTCTTGCCTACGAATTCACCTCCCACCGATTGCCTCACTCCCAAGCGAACGAGCTCCAACTTCCTCCCATTTATCTCTACGGCTGAGGCACCAGATCAGTTTCAAAATTGCTGGCTGCCTCGCTGTTTGATGCGTGGATATTTTCTCTCTCGTTTCTTGGCGACCAGGGCCAGTAACATTATTCAAAGGGTGCAGTTAATGGACTGTACCATTCTGCTGTTTATAGTCTGCTCAGTCATTTTGTTAGCTTTGTTATGGCTGATTAGTTTTGGTTTGTAATATTTATCACTCTGGCAGCTCAGCTTTCTGCTTCCTTGTTTTGGCTTTTTATACTCTCCTGGACTGAAACATTTTATTTCCCCGCGTTCTGTTTGACCCTCACAGGTCATGTCCAACAATCTCATGGTGCGGTTTGGCATTGAAGTATAGCTACTGTCTGCTGGGTTTAGTAAGGAGCTGAAGGAAATCAGCATTAGTAGAGAAATGGGGGAAACTGATGGGATTGAAGGTGGGTAAATCTCCAGGTCCTGATAATCTTAGAATCATAGAAAACCTACAGTGCAGAAGGGGGCCATTCGGCCCATCGAGTCTGCACCAACAACAATCCTACCCCAGGCCCTAAGCCCACAACTGCACACGTTTACCCTACAAATCCCTCTAACCTATGCATCCCGGGACACTATGGGCAATTTAGCATAATCCCCACATCTGTGCACGGGGAGAACGTGCAAACTCCACACAGACAGTGACCCAAGTCAGGAATCAAACCCGAGTCCCTGGCACTGTGAGGAAGCACTGTGCCACCATGCAACCATCCCAGAGTATTTAAGGAAATAGCCCCGAAAATAGTAGACCCACTGGTGGTTATTTTCTAAAATTCTTTGGAGTCTGGACTGGTTCCTACAGATGGAGGGTGGCGAATGTAAGCCTGCTATTCAAAAAGGGATGTAGAGAGAAATCAGGGAACTATAACCCAGTGAGCCTAATGTCAGTACTGGGAAAGTTGCTGGAGTCTATTATCAAGGATTTCATAATTCAATATTTGGATGACAGTGGGATAATCAGACAAAGACAGCACGGATTTACAAAAGGGAAATCATGCTTGACAAATCTATTGGAATTTTTTGAGGATGGAACCAGTAGAACTGACTGAAGAGAACAAGTGGTTGTGATTTATTTAGACGTTCAGAATTTTCAAAAGTTTAAAGTTTATTTATTAGAGTCACAAGTAATTTTACATTAACGCTGCAATGAAGTTACTGCGAAAATTCCCTAGTCACCAGACTCCAGCACCTGTTTGGATACACTGAGGGAGAATTTAGCACAGCTAATGCACCTAACCAGCACGTCTTTCAGACTGTGGGAGGAAACCGGTGCATCTGGAGGAAACCCACATTGACACAGGGAGAAAATGCAATCTTCACACAGACTGTGATCCAAGACTGGAATCGAACCTGGCTCCCTATGCGGTGAGGCAGCAGTGCTAACTACTGTGCCATGCCCTCAACGAGGTCTCATATAACATACTACTACGTAAAGTTAAAGCATATGAGTTTTCAGGTAATGTCTTGAGATGGATAAAAAGCTGGTTAACAGATAGGAAGCAGAGAGTTGGCATAAATGGTTCTTTTTCTGATTGGCAATCAGTGACTAGTGGGGTTCTGCAGGAATCTGTGCTAGGAACCCAACTGTTCGCATTATATATTAATGATTTGGAAGAGGGAACTGAATGTATTATCTCCAAATTTGCAGATGATACAAAGTTGGGTGGGAGGGTGAGCTGCGAGGAAGGTGCAGAGTTGCTCCAGCGTGATTTGGACAGGCTGAGTGTGTGGGCATCTGCATGGTAGATGCAGTGTAATGTGGGTAAAACCACTTTGGTATCAATAATCAAAAGACAGGTTATTACTTGAATGGGTGTAAATTGAGAAAGATGGATACTCAATAAGACCTTGGAGTCCTCATGCATCAGTCGCTGAAAGTAAGTACGCAGGTACAGCAGGCAGTAAAGAAGGCAAATGGTATGTTGGCCTCCATAGCGAGAGGATTTGAGTGTAGGGAGAGGGATGTTTTGCTGCAATTGTATAGGGCGTTGGTGAGGCCACACCTGGAATATTGTGCGCAGTTTGGGTGTTCTAAACTGAGGAAGAATGTCCTTGCTGTAGAGCGAAGCTTTACCAGGCTGATTCCTGGGATGGCAGGTCTGTCACTTGAGGAGAGACTAAGTCAGTTAGGATTATATTCATTGAAGTTTAGAAGAGCGAGAGGGGGTCTCATAGAAACTTATGAAATTCTAACAGGGTTAGATAGGGTAAATTCAGAAAGAATGCTCCCAATGGTGGGGGAAGAGTCATTGTTTGAGGATAAGGGCTAAACCTTTTAAAAGTGGGGTGAGGAGAAATTTTTTTACCCAGAGGGAATTCGCTACCACAGGAAGTAGTTGAGGCCAACATGCTGTGTGATTTCAAGAAGGAATTAGATATAGCTTTTAGGACTAAAGGGATCAATGGATAGGGGGGAAGGGGAAATCAAGATATTGAATTTGATTATCGTTCACAATCAAGATGAATGGCGGAGCAGACTCGAAGGGCCAAATGGCCTCCTCCTGCTTCTAGTTTCTATGTTTCTGAGTCTGAGTCACCTACATAATTAAAATCACAATTTGCATTTATATAGCACCTTTAACGTAATACAAATGTCCCAAGGTGCCTCATGGACGGGCGCAATCTTACAGAAACTGACACCGTGAAAGGTGGGCAAACATTTGGTCAAAGAGGCTGGTTCAAAGGATTGTTTTCAGGGAGGAGAGTTAGAGAGAGATTGAGAGAGTTAGAGAGAATTAGAATTGGAGAGAGAGTTGGAGAGAGAGAGTTATAGAGAGAGTTGGAGAGAGGAAGTTATGGAGAGAAGGTTAGAGAAAGGAAATTACAGAGACAGAGTTACAGAGAGCAAGGGAAAGTTAGAGCTGGAGAGAAAGAGTTAGAGTTAGGGAGACTGAGAGAAAGTTAGAGAGAGTTTGAAAGATAAAGAGCTTTAGGGAGAGAATTCCAGAGCTTAGGATCCCAGCAGGTGAAGGCATTGCCCCCAGTGGTCGAGTGACAGACATGGATATTGCTCAAGAGGTCAGAGTTTACAGGAGCACAGAGATCTCAGGGGATTGTGGGGTTGGGGAAGGTAACAGAAATGGGGATGAGTGGTTTGGGGAGAGTCAGGGGTGGGGAGAGTTGGTGGGGGGAGTGGTGAGACATGAAGGGGTTGGAGCACAGTTGTGCTAACCTGAACGCATGGGTCTGATGTCACTCAGTGCACCTGGCTGATGTGTTGCACTAGACAACTTAGGCCCTGGTACCATCTGTGCCATCATCCCTGAATCCTGGCAATAGGATTATCTAAAGAGCCTGGCCACTCATTGCAGCAAAGTCAAAGTCAAAAAAGGGGGGAGTGGGGGAGGGGGAGCGGGGGAGTGGGGGAGGGGGAGGAGGGAGGGGAGAGTGGGGGAGGAGGAGGGGAGAGTGGGAGAGGGGAGAGTGGGGGAAGGGGAGGGGGGAGAGGGGGACAGAAAGGGGGGAGTGGGGGAGGGGGAGCGGGGGAGTGGGGGAGGGGGAGGAGGGAGGGGGAGGGGAGAGTGGGGGAGGGGAGGGGAGAGTTGGGGAGGGGAGAGTGGGGGAAGGGGAGGGGGGAGTGGGGGACAGAAAGGGGGGAAGGGGGGAGGGGGTGTGGGGTATGCTTTGGTGTCAGGGACACAGGAGGGGAGTTTGCTCTGTGGGAAGGGCTGGGAAGTGAGAAATTGACAGTCACACCATCTGCAGCTTGTCACATAGCCAGATGCAGATGAGGTGGGAGTTGAGAAGGAGCATAAAACAGGAAGATGCGTCATCCACTGAATCCCAAAAGTCCCAAGGCAGTTGGCCAGGATTCAGAGAACCATTGCTGCTGTAGGACTTCGCCATCCCTGCTTCCTCCTGCGTTAATTGTGTAATAAATGTGTCAAACTGGATGGAGGCCACATGAAAACTGATTGAGAATACACTTAAGCACATGAAAAGAGAGACGTGTATTGAAATGGGCTTGTGTTAGGAGGCCTGTGTTGTAATGTTTCACCTAATAAATAAATTTAGGACTGAGAAAACATAAGAACATAAGAACATAAGAAATAGGAGCAGGAGTAGGCCATCTAGCCCTTCGAGCCTGACCCGCCATTCAATAAGATCATGGCTGATCTGTCGCTGCTCAGTTCCACTTTCCCGCTTTCTCCCCATAACCCTTAATCCCCTCTCTTATCAAAAACCCATCAACCCGCTTCTTAAAAATATTTAACGAGGCAGCCTCCACCACTTCAACAGGCAGAGAATTCCAGAGATTCACCACCCTTTGAGTGAAGAAGTTCCTCCTCAACTCTGTTCTAAACCGCCCCCCCTTTATCTTGAGGCTGTGCCCCCTAGTCCTACTGTCTTTTTTGAGCGGGAAGAGTCTCTCCACCTCTATCCTATCCATCCCATTCATCATCTTATACGTCTCAATGAGATCTCCCCTCATTCTTCTAAACTCTAACGAGTACAAGCCTAGTTTATTCAGCCTCTCCTCATAGCTCAACCCCCTCAACTCCGGTATCAGCCTAGTAAACCTCCTCTGCACTCCCTCCAAGGCCAAAATATCTTTGCGCAGGTGCGGCGCCCAAAACTGCACACAGTACTCCAGCTGCAAGATTGATTCCAATGTCATTCTTCACTTACTGGCCTTCTGGAACAGAACATTGCACGCCCCCCAGCCCTGAAAGAGTGAGAGGAGGATGTGAGCTGTTGTGTAGCTCCATGTTGGGATGATATATATGGTAATGTTGAATATAGGTGGAGTTTTGTGGAGACAGTGAGAGGTGAGCAAGGGACTGGCAACATTGTCATGGGTGTGGTGGAGTGTCTGTTAGATGCAGAACATTATAGAATTGTAGACATTATAGAATCCCTACAGTACAGAAGAAGGCCATTCGGCCCATCGAGTCTGCATTGACCAGAATCCCACCCAGCCCCTATCCCCATAATCCTACTTGTTAACTCTACTAACCCCCTGACACTACGGGGCAATTAAAGGCCAATCAACCTAACCCCCACTTCTTTGGAAAGTGGGAGGAAACCGGAATACCCGGAGGAAACCCACGCAGACACGGGGAGAATGTGCAAACTCCACTCAGACAATGACCCAAGCTGGGAATCGAACCCGGGTCCCTGGCGCTGTGAGACAGCAGTGCTAACCACTGTGTTGCCCTGAGTCCTGAATGACGAGGGTGTGCCATATTGTAAAGATGCAAGATGCACCCACTGATATTGACATCCCCAGTGAGGTTATCAGGTACCTTGTGGCACAGAACCAACTTGTCAAGGCTCCTGTGACAGCACCTTCAAAACCCATGACATCTGCCGCACAGAAGGACAAGGGCAGCAGATACCTGGGAACACCACCACCTGCAAATGCCCCTCCAATCATTCACCATCCCAGCTCGGAAATATATCCAGGGAGACCCAGTGTTGGAATGCTGCACTGTCAGAGGCACTGTCTGTCAGGTGATCCAAGTTCTAGTTCTCCTGCCAAGTGGATTTAAAAGAGCAAAATCCACTTAGTCAATTCAAGAAAGAGCAGGAAATTCCAGCTGGTGTCCAGGTCAATATTTAATCCCTCAATCAACAGATTAACTGATTATATCACATTGTTGTTTGCAGCAAGTTGCTGTGCACATATTGGCCTGTTGCATTTTCTACATTACAACTGCTGTTAAACTTTAAAAATGAAGTACTTCGGACAATGCAGCACGGTAGCACAGTGGTTAGCACTGCTGCCTCACTGCACCAGGGACCCGGGTTCAATTCCTGGCTTGGGTGACTGTGTGAAGTCTGCACATTCTCCCTGTGTCTGCGTGGGTTTCCTCTGGGTGCTCCAGTTTCCTTCCTCACTCCAAAGGTGTGTTGGTTAGGTTGATTGGCTATGCTAAATTGATCTTGGCAACAGGGGATTAGTAGGGTAAATATGGGGGGTTAAGGGGATAGGGCCTGGGTGGGATTGTGGTCAGTGCAGACTCGATGGGCCGAATGGCCTCCTTCTGCACTGTAGGGATTCTGTGATTCCTCAGTACTGTTTTGGCTGCATTGATTGTGAATGCTTGGGTAAGAATTGTGTTGTGCGTGGAGTGTATTTTTAACCAGTAACTCAGCGAAAAGGGAACTCATGCATATGTCAACATACCTTAACTGTAGTTAGCAAGTTTCACTTTTAGTTAGAAGATGAAAGAGTGGGAGTGGGGCAGAACGAGTAAAATGGTTTGTAATCTCAGCCTGTTTATTGCCGAGAGTTTCTGAGAACAGCAGATCTCAATCCCTAATCACCTTCAAACTGCCATGGTTGTGGGATCAGGGTTGGGGTTTTGTCACATTTAGCCCCAGTCTCCTTGGGTTAGGGGGAAGGAAAGAAATCAACATCCTTGGGTTGCCATTGACCAGGGACCAACTGGACTAGCCGGACTAACCATGTAAATACCAGAGCAGGTCAAAGGCTAGGAATCCTGCAACGAGTAACTCACCTCTCAATTCCCCAAAGCCTGTCCACCATTTAGACACAAGTGGAGTGTGATGCAATGCACGCTCCACTTGCCCGGATGAGTACGGCTCCAATAACACTTAAGAAGCTCAGCACTCTCCAGAATAAAGCAGCCCGCTTGATTGCTACCCTTCGCAAGCATTCAATTCTTCCACCAATAACGCACAATAGCAATCGTGTGTACCATCTACAAGATGCACTGCGGGAAATCACCAAGGATCCCGAGGCAGCGCCTTCCAAACCCACAAACACTATCACCTAGAAGGACAGGCAGCGCAGATACTTGGGAACACCATCACCTGGAAGTTCCCCTCCTGGCCACTCACCATCCTGAAGTATATCAGCTGATCCTCCACTGTCACTGGGTCAAAATCCTGGAACTCTCTACAATAACGGCACTGTGGGATAAGTCTAGTGTCCCTTTTTAGAACCTCTGCCCTCAGTATATGTATATACAGACAACACAGGAATGAACAGAAATATAGGTGTGTGCCCATGGGAACTCACACACGTGCATAAATGTGTGCAGAGACCTGGATACTCAGAGTGCGCGCGTACACACACACACACACACACACACACACACACACACACACACACACACACACACACACACACACACACACACACACACACACACACACACACACACACACACACACACACACACACACACACACACACTAGTTGCCCAGATGATGGTGAGGTGCCTTCTTGAACTGCTGCAGTATATATGGTGTATGTACATCTAAGGGTGTGCCACACTGGCATTTGTTCCTCTTGATAAAATGTTTAAACTGGTGCCCTATATTGCTTGGGTGGGCGTAAACCATACAATGGTCGTACTTCAAGGAAGAGTGGGATAGTTCCCCTGACTCATTTCAGCATAGTAAGAATTCTCACAACACCAGGTTAAAGTCTAACCAGTTTATTTGATAGTAAACCCACAAGCTTTTGGAAACGCTGTTCCTTCATCGGGTGTGTGGGAAGCTCTGATCAGAGAAGAACATACAAAGGCACACACAGTTTACAGGATGATTAGAATGCTAATCTAACCTGCTATTCAAGTCTTAAAAATGCATACAATGTGAGTGGACATATCATTAAGCATAGGTTAAAGAGATGTGTAATGTCTCCAGACAAGACAGTAAGTGAGATGTTGCAAGTTCAGGCAAGTCAGAACGCTGAGCAACATTGCTCAACAATCACCAGGCAAGACTGTTCCCTTCCTGTTAGCGAACACTTCAGTGGTCACGAGCATTCGACCTCTGATCGTTAAACGTTCTCCAAGGCGACCTTCACGACACACGACAGCACAGAGTCGCTGAGCAGAGACTGATAGCCAAGTTCCGCCCACATGAGGACGGCCTCAACCGGGATCTTAGGTTCATGTCGCACTATCTGTAACCCCCATGACTTGCCTGAACTTGCAACATCTCACTTACTGTCTTGTCTGGAGACAATACACATCCCTTTAACCTATGCTTAATGGTATCGCCACTCACATTGTCTGCACCTTTAAGACTTGAATAACAGGTTAGCTGTAAAGACTCACATTCTAATCATTATTCTGTAAACTGTGTGTGCTCTTCTCTGATCAGAACTTCCCACTCATTCGACGAAGGAACAGCGTTTCCGAAAGCTTGTGGGTTTACTATCAAATGAACTGGTTAGACTTTAACCTGGTGTTGTGAGACTTCTTACTGTGTTTACCCCAGTCCAACGCCGGCATCTCCACATTATTTCAGCATCACAGATGCTTAGAAACCCTACAGTGCAGAAAGAACCATTTGACCCATCAAGTCGGTACCGACCACAATCCCACCCAGGCCCTACCCCCATATCCCTACATATTTACCCACTAATCCTGCTAACCTACGCAAATCAGGACACTAAGGGGCAATTTTAGCATGGCTAATCAACCTAACTCACACATCTTTTGGACTGTAGGAGGAAACTGGAGTACCCGGAGGAAACCCACACAGACACGGGGAGAATGTGCAAACTCCACACCAAGAGTGACCCAAGCCAGGAATCAAACCTAGGTCCCTGGAGCCGTGAAGCTGCAATGCTAACCACTGTGCTACCGTGCTGTCCCATGTTCTGGTTGTTAGCGTGTTGCTGAAAGTTTTGATATAAATAACAGCCACAAAGCTCTTTGAGGCAGCTTGTGGCGATGGAAAGCGCAATGTAAATGTCATTTTTTTTTTCCATTAACAAGTAACCACACGTTTCTCGAATCAGCCTCATATATTTACTTGCTGAAAGGCTATTTCACCTTACTCCCCACCCACACATGGTGTGGTGGCTTCAAATAAACTGCTTGAATTCCTTCTTCCTGTTCCGAACATGATGACCGAGTTTATAATTCCGCCAAATACTTTGGAGTGCTCAGCTCAAACGCAGAGGCTCAAAAGCAAAAATACTCTTAACTTTCTGGATCATTGATTCTGGTTCCTCCAAGAATTTATTTTCACTTCCTCCCCCTCAAAACAGAGGCCGGCAGATGAAGGAAAGGTTATGGGGAAGATAAGAACATAAGAACATAAGAAATAGGAGCAGGAGTAGGCCATCTAGCCCTTCGAGCCTGCCCCGCCATTCAATAAGATCATGGCTGATCTGAAGTGGATCAGTTCCACATTCCCGCCCTCTCCCCATAACCCTTAATCCCCTCTCTTATCAAAAACCCATCAACCCGCGTCTTAAAAATATTTAGCGAGGTAGCCTCCACCACTTCAACGGGCAGAGAATTCCAGAGATTCACCACCCTTTGAGTGAAGAACTGCAGGATTAGGCTATTGAGTTGGATGATTGTAATGAATGGCGCAGCAGGCTCAAAGGAGCCCCCCCTGCTCTTATCTTCTATGTTTCAATGAAGGTGAAAGATTCACACAGACAGAAAAATGTGATATTTAAATAAAGCGAGAAACCAGAAAATGAGGGTGAGAAGTAACCAACAGGAAAGCAAGTTAATATTGTATGTTCAACCAAGGGAGTCTTGCATTTACGCATCACCTTTCACAACCGCAAGACATCCCAAAGCGTTTTGCACAAAAGGCATTCAGGGTGTCAAGTCACAGAGTGGTTGAACCGTCCATTGTTGTAATGGAGGAACCTTGGCAACCAATCTTCAAGCACCTACAACCAGTAACCACCAACAGATCATCCATTTTAGTGATGTAGGTTGTTGCAGGGGAGGTGATGTCTAGTCTTATTACCGCTAGACTATTAATCAGAAACTCAGCTAGTGTTCTGGGAACCCAGGTTCGAATCCCACTACGGCAGGTGGTGGAATTTGAACTCAATAAAAAAAATCTGGAATTAAGAACATACTGATGACGATTGTTTATTGTCGGGAAAAACCCACCTTGTTCACTAATGTAATTTAGGGAAGGAAATCTGCCGACCTTACCTGGTCTGGCCTACACGTGACTCCGGAGCCACAGCAATGTGGTTGACAGCCCTCCAATGGCAACTGGGGATGGGCCATAAATGCTGACCAGCCAGCGATGCCCATGTCCCATGGATGAATTTAAGAAAAGGACATTGGAGAGACGTTTGCCGGAATTTTACCACCTCACCCACCCGAGGCTCATAAAGTCCCTTCCGAGGCCAACAGAGAATGCCCACCTCACCCATCCCCAATTCTGGGGCAAGCGAGGTGGTAAAATTCCGGCCATTCTCTCCTTCCACCCAAAAGTTAAAACCAAAAAGGCCAGAATTCTCCAACCTCGTTCGCCCCATCACCGCTAAAGGCAAGAACGGAGAATTTGGCGCTCAGCCAAATCTTCATTCACTGCAGTGGGACCGGAGAATCGCAGCCACGGGCGAGACCGGAGAATCCTGGAGAGCGTGGGGATCTTTAACATCTACATGAGAAGGTACAGAGGGGGCCTCACCTTAACATCCAATCTGAAAGGCAGAAGGTTTGTTTTGAGGCTAGAGTCTTTGAGTGAAGTTCCTCTGTAGCCTTCTCTCGACCTTTTCCCCAGTCCACACCCTCCGCTCCTGGGGGGAACTGGTAAACATGAGAGGAGGTTTTCCTGACACAGTCCGTGACTGAGATATTTTCCAGCAGCCCTGACACTGTTGCCCAGCGAGCAGAGGTGGAAAGCCAGTCGGAAAGATGAATGGTCCAATCATGGGTAACTTGCCTGGACTGATGTCATTCTGCCTCTGGAGGAAACGCCAACATCCCTCAGCAACGCAGAACCTCTGCCGACAGCACCAAGGTGGCATCTCGGTGTTCACCCGAGGGCCTTTGAGGCCTGAGGCTCCAGAGCATAAAGAGGAGGCCACGAGAGCAAGTGGCACGTTTGCAGCCCCAACTGGAGCAGCTTCCCCTCCATTCATAGAATCCCTATGCTGCAGGAGGAGACCATTCGGCCCATTGAGTCTGCACCGACAACAATCCCATCCTAGCTCCATAACCCCACATGTTTACCCTGCGAGCTCCCCTGACACTAAGAGTCAATTTAGTATGGCCGATCCGCCTAACCCGCACATCTTTGGACTGTGGGAGGAAACCGGAGCACCCGGAGGAAACACACGCAGACATGGGGAGAATGTGCAAACTCCACACAGATAGTCCTCCGAGGCCGGAATTGAACCCGGGACCCTGGCACTGTGAGGCTGACCACTGTGCCACCGCGCCACCAAATTCTCTTGGCCTTCTCCCTTTATGTATGCTAGAAACTTATTTGACACCTCAGCATGGAGGCAGTGACACACACTCCTTGCTACCTCAGCAGCTGTCTTGTGCTGGTGTTGGGTAAACCCCATTAACCACCATTCATTGGTCATCGCCCCCTCCCACCAACTCACGGTCGCCTCCTCCTGGCAATGGTGCGGGAGAAATCCATCCTCCCTCCCACGTGTGCTGGCCTCACTCTGGGACCTCCACCTGCAGGCAACGGATCTCACCCTGGTTACCACTCCACCATTACACCCTCTTCAAGCCCACCCCTTCGTGCCCTGTCACTCCCACTTTCAGGAACCAACCCGTTCCACCATGCCCCCTCACCGAGTCTTCATCCCAAATGTTCCACTCATTGTGTTCCTTTTCAATGTTTCACAATGTTTGAATAAAAGATTTGGGTGGGAGCTGGTCAGTATTGTGTTTGCCTCATGATGCAGCACTAAGAACAAAGGTCTTTTGGGAAAAAGAGATACAATCTGTGTTTGAAAGACAGGAGTTCCATTGCAATTACACAAAGCTGGTCAACAAAAAGGATGCAAAGACAAACAGTGAAAGGAGAACAGCTGACAATGCTCTGGGACTCGTAACTTCCTCTCTGAAATGGCCTGGCAAGCCACACAGCTCAGGGGCAGTTAGGGATTGGCAATTAACACTGGCCTGGCTAGCTACGTCCCATAAAAGATTAAGGAAAATCAAATCATTATCCAGGCAGGTTATTTAGAAGCTAAACTCCACAAGTGAACAGTTTAGAGAGACACAAGATGCTGAGTATCTGCTCAGATTGTGTGTGTGTGTGTGTGTGTGTGTGTGAGAGAGAGAGATGCTGTCTGCGTACTCTGCTGTAGTTACTGTCTGTACTTTAATACGTTTCCTCCAAGTGACACAATGTGAACAAAACACTGGGTAAGTTAACACATATCAGCACAATGTAACCAATTAATCAATGTCCACCAAACCATCAAAGGGTCTATTTCTACTTGTCCACCTCCAAGCAGTCAAATTTCTTTAGGGGATTTCTGTTGATTCACTGTGGGGTAGGGGCATTGATGGCAAGGCCAGATTTATTGCCCATCCCTAATTATTCCTGATAAGGTGCAGGTGAGATGTCTTCCTGAACCATGTAAAAAAGTCTGACAACACCAGGTTTAAGTCCAACCGATTTATTTGATAGTAAACTCACAAGCTTTCGAGGTCATCCCCTCAGTCAAGTGAATGGAGAGTTCTGGCCCCAGACAGAGCATATAAAGCACAGACAGTTTACAGATTACTGATTAGAATGCAAATCTTTACACCTAACCTGTTGTTCAAGTCTTAAAGTGGCCAACAATGTGAGTGGAAGGAGCACTGATCACAGGTTAAAGAGATGTGTATTGTCTCCAGACAGTACAGTAAGTGAGGTTTTGCAAAACCTCGCTTACTGTACTGTCTGGAGACAATACACATCTCTTTAACCTGTGATCAGTGCTCCTTCCACTCACATTGTTGGCCACTTTAAGACTTGAACAGTAGGTTAGGTGTAAAGATTCGAAGGGGAGGCGGTTTAGAACGGAGTTGAGGAGGAACTTCTTCACTCAAAGGGTGGTGAATCTCTGGAATTCTCTGCCCGTTGAAGTGGTGGAGGCTGCCTCGCTAAATATTTTTAAGAAGCGGGTTGATGGGTTTTTGATAAGAGAGGGGATTAAGGGTTATGGGGAGAGGGCGGGAATGTGGAACTGAGCAGCGACAGATCAGCCATGATCTTATTGAATGGCAGGGCAGGCTCGAAGGGCCAGATGGCCTACTCCTGCTCCTATTTCCTATGTTCTTATGTTCTTATGTTCTAATCAGTAATCTGTAAAGTGTCTGTGCTTTATATGCTCTGTCTGGGGCCAGAACTCTCCATTCACCTGACGAAGGGGGTAACCTCGAAAGCTTGTGAGTTTACTATCAAATAAATCGGTTGGACTTAAACCTGGTGTTGTCAGACTTTTTACTGTGTTTACCCCAGTCCAACGCCGGCACATCCACATCATTCTTGAACCATCACAGGTGTGTGTGTGGTGTGACTCTATTAAGTCAGTCATATAGTTGGGATGTCAAATACCAGGCTTCCGGAGTGGGGCCTCCGTATCTCAGGCCAGAGGAGGGCAGGAGAAATGCTTCAAGGAAATGCTGAGAGGCGACAGGAAGAAATGCAACATTGACATCAACTCCTGGGAGACAATCGCCTTGGACCCAACCAGATGGGGACGGAGTCCGTGAGGACAATCCCGGTATTTTAGAAACATAGAAACTAGAAGCAGGAGGAGGCCATTTGACCCTTCATGCTTGCTCTGTCATTCATTTTGATCATGGCTGATCATCAAATTCAATATCCTGATCCCCCTTCCTCCCATTTCCCCTGATCCCTTTAGCTCCAAGAACTATATCTAATTTTTCCTTGAAATCACACAACGTTTTGGCCTCAACTACTTTCTGCACCATCCTCTGGGTGAAGAAATTTCTTCTCACCTCAGTTTTACCCCTGATCCTCAAAGTATGGATCTCAACTCCCCCATCATTGGAACATTCTTTCTGAATCTACCCTGTCTAACCCTGTTAGAATGTTATAAGTTTCTATAAGATCCCTCTCACTCTTCTGAACTCCAATGAATATAATCCTAAACTGATTTAGTCTCTCCTCGTATGGCAGCCCTGCCATCCCAGGAATCAGCCTGGTAAACCTTCACTGTGTTCCCTCTATAGCAAGGACATTCTTCGTCAGCACACAATACTCCAGGTGTGGCCTCACCAACACCCTACGCAATTGCAGCGAAACATCTCTATCCCTATACTTAAATCCTCCCACTATGAAGGCCAACATACCATTTGTCTTCTTTACTGCCTGCTGTACCTGCACGCTTACTTTCGCCAACTGATGCACGAGGGCTCCAAGGTCTCGTTGAGTATCCACCTCTTCCAATTTACCCCCATTCAAGTAATAATCTGTCTTCCGATTATTGCTACCAAAGTGGACAACCTTACATTTGTCCATATTATACTGCATCTACCATGCAGTTGCCTACACACTCAGCCTGTCCAAATCACTGGAGCTGGAACCCAGTCTCCCTGCCCCCACCATCCTGGCTGATATCAAGCTTCCTTCAATGTTTCTGAGTGGGGGAATGAACCTTGCAGTTCCTCACAACTCAGCTACCCACAGCTTTAACCAGCGAGGGTCGTGTGTGACCAGAGCTGAGGGACAAGAGGGATAAATTGACCTTGTTTCAGAAGTGGAGGAGTGACCACTCCAGCAGGGGCAGTGAGTGAGTCTGCTGGGGCAGCGACTAATTTGTCCTGCCCAAGGAGGCTGAATTCCAATAATAACATAGACTAAATCCCCACACACTGTCCAAATCAATGAAGCTTCTCTGCATCCTCCTCACAGCTTTGAGAACCAATGACGACTAAACAAAGAGGGAAAGCAAAGTCTGCAAAAAGAACAGCCTCGATGTGGGAGCAGACATCCCACAGGGCAACAAATACCTGAATAAAATCTGCAGATCCTGAACCAACTAGTCAACCACCTTCAGAATCATGGAAGACAATCACCCTCGCTAGTGAGGGAGTGCTGTGAGGGAAGGAGTTCCTGGATTGGGACTCAGTGACGTGGATTAAAATGCTTCAACAAGAACATAAGAACATAAGAAATAGGAGCAGGAGTAGGCCATCTGGCCCTTCGAGCCTGCCCCGCCATTCAATAAGATCATGGCTGATCTGTCGCTGCTCAGTTCCACTTTCCCGCCCTCTCCCCATAACCCTTAATCCCCTCTCCTATCAAAAACCCATCAACCCGCGTCTTAAAAATATTTAGCGAGGCAGCCTCCACCACTTCAACGGGCAGAGAATTCTAGAGATTCACCACCCTTTGAGTGAAGAAGTTCCTCCTCAACTCCGTTCTAAACCGCCCCCCTTTTATCTTGAGGCTGTGCCCCCTAGTCCTACTGTCTTTTTTGAGCGGGAAGAGTCTTTCCACCTCTATCCTATCCATCCCATTCATCATCTTATACGTCTCAATGAGATCTCCCCTCATTCTTCTAAGCTCTAACGAGTACAAGCCCAGTTTATTCAGCCTCTCCTCATAGCTCAACCCCCTCAACTCCAGTATCAGCCTAGTAAACTTCCTCTGCACTCCCTCCAAGGCCAAAATATCTTTGCGCAGGTGCGGCGCCCAAAACTGCACACAGTACTCCAGCTGCGGCCTCACCAATGCCCTATACAGCTACAGCAAGGCCTCCCTACTTTTATATTCAATCCCCCTCGCTATGAAGGCCAGCATCCCATTCGCCTTCCTGACCACCTGCTGCACCTGCAAGCTGGGTTTTTGCGACTCATGCACAAGGACCCCGAGGTCCCTCTGCACCGTCGCCTGCTGCAGTTTTTCGCCCCGTAAGTAATAGTCCTTCCTACCATTCTTCCTACCAAAGATATGCGGAATAGGTTGATTGATCGTGCTAAATTGACCAAAGTGTCAGGGGGATTTGCAAGGTAAATATGGGGGGTTATGGGGAGGGGGAACTGGGTGGGATTGTGGTCGGTGTAGACTCAATGGGCCAAATGGCCTCCTTCTGCACTGCAGGGATTCTATGAAAGGCTAACAAGTATCTCGACTCCATTTATTGGCCTTAGATTCATTACTGTTAATCCCTGGGTGTCTAATAAATATCCATCAGTCCCAGTTTTGAAAATTTCAACTAATTCCCAAACTCAACAGTATTTTGCCAGGGGATTGGAAGGCGTGGTGGGGGGGATGGTAGATTTTAAAGATCTTTTGTATGAAGGAGAGCAGCCTGACATTAACTGCCTGGGACATTGCTGTACTTCTCCTCGCCCACCTTCACCTCACAGTGCTCTTTGACAAAACCTTCAGGGAATATGCAGGAAACAACAAGCAGTCGACTGTCGCTAACAATGGTTTCCATTCCGTTAATGTCGAGCTGGGTCCTGGACAGGAAGGAGTTTAACTGTTCCTGGACCTCGGATTGTTTCTGAGTCTCGTCCAACACCATTCTATTCAGTGGCAGGAAGTCGGAGGAAATGAAAGCCCTGGCTGGGACGTTGAGATAACTGCCTTCAGTCCGGGTGCTATCTCACAGGTTTGCGGGACTCAACCAGAGTCAAAAACACAAAAGCTTAAGTTTAAAGTTTATTTATTAGCGTCATGGGTCAGCTTACATTAACACTGCAAATGAAGTTACTGTGAAAATCCCCAAGTCGTCATCTTCTGACGCCTGTTCGGGTACTCTGAGGGAGAATTTAGCACGGCCAATTCACCAGCACATCTTCCGGACTGTGGGACGAAACCGGAACTCTTGGAGGATACCCACGCAGACACGGGGAGAATGTGCAGACTCTGCACAGGCAGTAACCCAAGGCAGGAATCAAACCCAGGTCCCTGGCAGTGTGAGGCAACAGCTAACCACTGTGTCACCGTGCCACCCTAGGAGCAAGAGTAGACCATTCGGCCCATCGAGCCTCTTCCACCATTTAATACGAGCATTGTTAATGTTGGGCTTCAAATCTACTTCTCCAGCTGCTCCCCATCTCCCTTCATTCTCCAAGAGACCAAAAGTCTGTCTGAGCCAGCCTTTAATATGTTCAATGATGGAGCGTCCACAACCCTCTGGGATGGAGAATTCCAAACATTCACAACCCTTTAGAGCGGAGACA
Organism: Carcharhinus amblyrhynchos; assembly: GCF_965287045.1. Classification (NCBI taxonomy): domain Eukaryota; kingdom Metazoa; phylum Chordata; class Chondrichthyes; order Carcharhiniformes; family Carcharhinidae; genus Carcharhinus; species Carcharhinus amblyrhynchos. Next base: position 9,338,244 of record NC_137349.1, on the reverse strand, counting down.
TTTCTCCTCATCTCAGTCCTAAATGATCATCCTCCTATCCTGTGCCCCCATCTCATAGATTCCCCGCCCCGTTGAAACAATCTCTCAGTGATTATCCTGTCGAGACCCATCTTACATGTTTCAATGAGATCGCCTCTCATTCTTCTAAACTCCAGAGAGTATAAACGCAATTAATTCTGCCTTTCATCATTGGACAGCAAGCCCATGGCAGGGACCATGTCATGACCATTGGCCCTCCTGCTTTAATGGGTTGAAACAAAGAAGATAGGAGCAGAAGGAGGCCATTTGGCCCTTCGAACCTGCTCCGCCATTCATCACGATCATGGCTGATCATCCAACTCAATAGTCTAATCCTGCTTTCTCCCCATAACCTTTGATCCCATTTGCCCCAAGTGCTATATCCACTCGCCTCGTGAATAATTTCAATGTTTTGGCCTCAACTACTTCCTGTGGTAGTGAATTCCACAGGCTCTTTGGGTGAAGAAATGTCTCCTCATCTGCGTCCTAAATGTTTACCCCAAATTCTCAGACCGTGACGCCTGGTTCTGGACTCTCCCACCATCGGAAACATCCTTCCCACATCTACTCTACGTAGTCCTGTTAGAATTTTATAAGTCTCTATGAGAGACCCCCTCATTCCAGTGAAAACAATCCGAACCCAGTCAACCTCTCCTCATACATCAGCCCCACCCATTCCCAGAATCAGCCAGATAAACTTTTGCTGCACTGCCTCGAGAGCAGGAATATCCTTCCTCAGATAAGGATATCAATAGCGCGCACAACGCTCCAGGCATGGCCTCACCAAGGCCCTGAATAATTACAACAACAACACAACCCTGCTCCTTTACTCGAAACCTCTCGCAGTGAAGGCCGACATTTGCCTTCTTTACTGCCTGCTGTACCTGCACGCTTACCTTCAGTGACTGGTGCACCCAGATCCCGCTGCACACTCCCAATTTGCAGCCAACCAGGTAGTAATCTGCTCGCTTGATTTTGCTTCCAAAGTGCTTCAAACCTCACGTTTTTCCAGATGGTACTGCGTCTGCCATTGACTTGCCCATTGGGAATGGAAGCGGACGGTGCCGGGGAGAAACCAGCCGGCATGCCGGTTTCCCAACCATGCTCTTAGCGCCAGTGGTTTCGGGCCCCAACCAGACTGCCCATTCCCCACGCAGCCAATTAGGCTCAGGGAGAGGCTTGTTCAGCCCAATCAAACAGGCCCAAATGGGATCTTGCAGTCAGCTTCCTGCAGGTGGTAGTGGGCCCCGTTATGAAACCTGCATGTGGGCAGACAGTCAGGGTTTCGGTGTTGGCTAGAGGCCCTCGCTTCCTGCCCGGGTGCCAAGGTAGTCACTGGCCACCCGATAGCAGGGCTCCCTCTGTCACAAATGCCTCTACTTTCTCAGCAGACTAAGGAAATTTGGCATGTCAGCTACGGCTCTCACCAGCTTTTGCAGGTGCATGATAGAAAGCATTTTTTCTGGTTGTATCACAGCTTGGTATGTCTCCTGCTCTGTCTAAGTCCACAAGGGACTACAAAAGACTGTGAATGTAGCCCAATCCATCACGCAAACCAGCCTCCCATCCATTGACTCTGTCTACGCTCGCTGCTGCCTTGGCAAAGCAGCCAGCATAATAAAGACGCCACGCACCCTGGACATTCTGTCTTCCACTTTCTTCCTTTGGGAAAAAGATACAGAAGCCTGGGGTCACATAACAACCATCTCAAGAACAGCTTCTTCCCTGCTGCTGTCAAACTTTTGAATGGACTTACCTTGCATTAAGATGATCTTTCTCTACGCCCTAGCTACGACAGTAACACTACATTCTACACTCTCTCATTTCCTTCTCTATGAATGGTATGCTTTGTCTGGACAGTGCACAAGAAACAATACTTTTCACTGTTAATACACGTGGCAACAAAAAATCCAATCAAATGTTGAGTGGGAGCAATTTATCCTTAAATATTTCAAAGTATTGGCCTGTGTTTTGAAGCTGCCTCTCTCTGACCCATCCTGCCCTGCTGCCTGATGGACCCTTCAATCTGGAAGGTCTCTGATTGGTCCTCCAGCTGGGCCTGGACATGGAAGCTGTCGCCACACCAATTCAGGCAGTTCCTCCAACAAATTCTCAGTTAAATTCGAAACCTGGAATTATTCTCGTCTTCTGATTGCGACCTCCTAGTTAGGAAAATCCAACCGAGTGCCTGTTCGTAGAATTATTGAATCCTTACAGTGCGGAAGGGGGCCATCGAGCCTGCGCCAACAATAATCTCACCCAGGCCCCGTAACCCCACATGTTTACCCTGATAATCCACCTGACACTAAGAGTCAATTTAACATGCCCAATTCACATTACTCAGACATCTTTTCACTGTGGGAGGAAACCAGAGCTCCCGGAGGAAACCCACGCAGGCACGGGGAGAATGTGCAAACTCCACACATACAGTGACCCAAGCCGGGAATCGAACCCTGGTCCTTGGCACTGTGAGGCAACAGTATTAACCACTGTGCCACCGAGCCACCAGTTTCATAACCTAGAATGTCAGTGGTTAAAGTTCTTGCTTCTTAGTAAGACACAGTAAGAAGTCTCACAACACCAGGTTAAAGTCCAACAGGTTTATTTGGAATCACAAGCTTTTGAAGCACCCCCCCTTCATCAGATCCTCCACTCACCTGATGAAGGAGCAGCGCTCCGAAAGCTCGTGATTCCCAAAATAAATCTGGTGGACTTTAACCTGGTGTTGTGGGTTTTCTTTCTGTGCCCACCCCAGTCCAACACCGGCATCTCCATATCTGAGTTAAACAGGCATGGGTTCAAGACACTCTCTGGAGACGAGAGCACATAATTAAGATGGACATTCCCAGTGCAGTCCTGAGAGAGTGCTGCACTGTAGAAGGTGTATTGCCTTTTGGATGCAATGTTAAACCTCTCAAGTCAGCATCAAAAATCCCATGACGTTAATCAGCAAGGTACAAGGATCAATATCCTGACCGACATTTAACTTTCAATCAGCATTATTAGAATATGTAATCAGGTTGTTATCACGTTGCTATTTGTGGCACCTTAAATTGGCTGTAATGTTTCCTACTTTAGAACAGTGACTACACTTTAAAAGGTATTTTGTTGATTGTAAAGTACTTTGAGAGGTCCAGGGTTAATAAATCACTTTGTTTAAGTAAAACTTATCTGAAACACTCTGCTGCCTGCTCCTACGCTGGCTCCAAGTCCCTTTTATTCATCAGATCCAAATTCTCCAGCCTACGTGGGCCTCTGGTTCAGCAACGCTCAGTTTTAAAAATCTCATTCTTTTTGTTCCATTGTCAATTCCTCCTGATTTATCTCAGCAATCTCCTTGAGCCCTGCAACCTTCCAAGATCTCTGCATTCCTCCTCTTCCGCATCCCCAAATTTAATCACTTGCCCATTGGAGGCTGCGTTTAGCTGGGAAGCCCAAAGCTCTTGATGCCTCATACGCCTCTCTGCTCCTCTATCTCTCTTTCCTCCTTTAAGACATTCTCAGAAACCTACCTCTCTGACCAAGTTTTCACCCACCCGTTCTCATACACCCACGTGGATCAGTGTCCTGTGAAGTACCTTGGGCATTTCATAGAATCCCTGCAGTGCAGGGGAGGCCATTTGTCCCATCGAGCCTGCACTGACAACAATCGCATCCAGGCCCTATCCCCATAACCCCACATATTTACCCTGCCATTCCCTTTGCACTAAAGGGCAATTTTTCATGGCATATCAGCCTACCCTGCACATCTTTGTAGTGTGGGAGGAAACCAATTTTGCCATGTAACAGCTCTATATAAATACAGATTCTCCTCACTGCTGAGTGTTTTTGTTTCTTTTCCTTCTGTTTGATTGTTATTGATACCTCAATTAAGAGATTGCCAGGAAACTGTTCATGGTGCAGGATGTCAAATCTCAATGTGATCCTCTTGTCACCTCCATACACACTCAGCACATACTTACACGCTCACATACACTCACAGATTCACATATACAGAGCCACACACTTACACACACACAGTCACACACTTACTCACACAGAGACACGCACACACTCTCACACAGACATTCTCACATTCATACACGCTGTCACACAGAGACACCGACACCACACTCTCACAGGGACACGCACACAGAGACATTCTCACACACATAAGAACATAAGAACATAAGAAATAGGAGCAGGAGTAGGCCATCTAGCCCTTCGAGCCTGCCCCGCCATTCAATAAGATCATGGCTGATCTGTCGTGGCTCAGTTCCACTTTCCCGCCCTCTCCCCATAACCCTTAATCCCCTCTCTTATCAAGAACCCATCAACCCGCTTCTTAAAAATATTTAGCGAGGCAGCCTCCACCACTCTCTCATACACTCACACAGAGACACTCACACGCTCTCACACACACACTCACAGATACTCATGCATGCGCACGCACATATACTCACACGTACATTCTCGCACTTACATATTTGATCACACACACACATACACAAACTCAGCCACAGACACTCGTACATTCATGTGAACTCACACTCACACACGTATACACACTCTTTCACAAAGAGACACTCACTCACACACACATTAGTTCACTCATTCACTCAAACGCTCTCACATAGAGGCACACACACTCGCTCACACTCACATGCGCACACACACGTTTGCACGCACACACACCCACTCACTCACACTCGCACAGCACACATACACTCACTCACACTCATACTTACACGCACTCGCACACACTCCCACACTCACTCACTCACCCATCCCATGTGTTGAGCACCTTGTGTAAAGCAATGTTCTGGGTCGCAGTGTTTGGGGTCCCGTTGTGTGTGCGAAACTCTGCAAAGCTGCTCAGCACGCTCCCCGCTGAACAACTGAAGGCTCTTTCTGCCTTCTTACCCTCGAGAGTTACTGTCCTCGCCGCGTCGCTGGAGTGAATAATAAAACTCCTACCTTTGAGTCACAGGCATTGCACAGTAAACGGAGCCTCTGCAGCTGATATTTCCAACACTCACAGCCAATTCTGGACACAATAGAATTGCTACTCTAATCAGCAGCAGGAAATCCAACCCTCACAGCTACGTAATACTTCACAAGATGCAGGGAACTAGCTAAAGTCACAACGCGTCTATACAGGGTTGTAACAAACAAGACCAAATTTCCCCAACCTTCAATGAAAACACGTAGAAGCTGATCTCTTATAGGCTGGGACTATGCCAATCAGTATCATCTTGCTGCCTGAATGGTTAAAAGTCTGGTCTACAGATTCGGATTTTACCAATGAAAACTCCTGTTATTTTCTAACTTAATCATAGAATCCCTACAGCACAGAAGGAGCCCATTGAGTCCGCACTGACCACAATCCCACCCAGGCCCTATCCCCATAGCTCCGTGTATTTACTTTTGCTAGTCCCCCGACACTAAGGGGCAATTTAGCACGGCCAATCAACCTAACCCGCACATCTTTGGACAGTGGGAGGAAACCAGAGCACCCGGAGGAAACTCACACCATCATGGGGAGAACGTGCAAACTCCACACAGGCAGTGACCCGAGGCTGGGAATCGAACCCGGGTCCCTGGCACTGTGAGGCAGCAGTGCTAACCACGTTACAGCATCACCCAAGCGAGACTGGAAAATCCTGCCCGAGGACAGCAGACATTTCCACCGTCTGCCCCTCTCCCACTCTGATTCCGTGTAGAATCCTACCGACACGGTAGCACAGTGGTTAGCACTGCTGCTTCACAGCTCCAGGGTCCTGAGTTCGATTCTTGGCTTGGGTCACTGTCTGTGTGGAGTTTGCACATTCTCCTCATGTCCGCATGGGTTTCCTCCGGGTGCTCCGGTTTCCTCCCACAGTCCAAAGATGTGCGGGTTAGGTTGATTGGCCATAAGGGAAATTGCCCCTTAGTGTCTAGGGATGTGTAAGTTAGAGGGATTAGCGGGTATAATATGTAAGGATATTGGGAGTAGGGTCTGGGTGGGACTGTGTTCAGTGCAGACTCGATGGGCTAAAGGGCCTCTTCCTGCACTGTAGGGTTCTATGATCAATGGTTGACTGCCACGGTGACCTGTACAGACCTCAAACCAACTTGTGGGCATGTCCTCTTTGACATTCCGAGACCCCAAAACAGATTTTAGCTTGTTTTCTTTAACCATCAATCCCCTGGATTAAGGGTGTCTTGTGGTGCAGTGGGTAGCATCCCTGCCTCTGAGCCAGAAGCTCTGGGTTTGAGTCCCGCCTCAGGACATGATGGCCAAAGAAGGTGCATTTATAATGGGGTCACAGAAACATTGAAAGCAGCAGCAAGTGGAGGCCATTTGGCCCTTTGAGCCTGTTCCGCAATTGTTCATGATCGTGGCTATTCATCTAAATCAGTAGCCTGATCTCGCCTTTCCCCCCACCTCCAATCCTTTGATCTCCTTCACCTCATGTGCTATATCTAAGTGCTTCTTGAAAACATACAGGCTGAAATTTTACCATCCCACTCACCACAGGAATCGGAGTGGGCGAGGACTGAACCATGGAAAGATCTAGTGACCTCGGGATAAAATCCCACCCACCATGTTTTGACATCAACTGTTTTCTCTGTGGGGGCGAATTCCAGAGGCTGACCACTCTTTGGGTGAAGAAATGCCCTTCTGTCCACTGCACTGTAGGGTTCTATGACTCTATCCGGCCCAGTCAGTTAGGCCTTTCTGATACTTGGAGAAGTTAGCTTTATCAGAGGCTGACACACCCTCTTTGTAAGCCAATTTGTGACTCTTTTGGGACTGCACCTGTGAGGCAGGACATGGATCGAGAAGCACAAAGTTTTCAACCCATTGGAACAGTTTGAACGTCACTGCCTCCCAGCCTTTGACTCTGTCTACACTTCTTGCTGCCTCAAAAATGCAGCCAGCATAATTAAGGACTTCACGCACCCTGGACATTCTCACTTCCGCCTTCTACAGAAGTCTGAGGTCACGTCTCAACTGACTCAAGAGCAGCTTCTTCCCTGCTGCTGTCAGACTTCTGAATGGACCTACCTTAGATTAAGTTGATCTTTCTCCACACCCAAGTTGTGACTGTAACACTAAGTTCTACTCCCTCTCCTTTCCTTCGCAATGAACAGTATGCTTCGTCTGTACAGCGTGCAAGGAACAGTACGTTTCACCGTGACAATAATAAATCAAATCAAAACAACCAAATCAAAAATCAAAATCACTTAATCAAACTGAGAAATGGACCAGATTTTACCCGTTCACTTTGCAAGGTGGGGAGATCATTTTTCAAAGTAAAACTGTACAGTGAGAGGGAGGTCAGTGCGGAAGAAAGAACCACAGAACTGTGACAGAAAACAAACTGCTCTCAGCTTGCCATCAACAGATCCAGGCAATGCGTGACTGAGGGGGGAAGGGGGGAGGATGTGCAACCTGGCTGTCTGCCCCTCTACTGCAGCTGTATTCGCAACTGAGTGTCCCTGGAGACAGAGCATGCGATGTCGATGAGCACCACTGAGGCCCTCCATGCCCATTGGGCACCCCAGGGGCTGGGCTGTACTATTGACTCATCTAATCACATTTTGGTTTGATGTTTTGAGTTTCTTGTACATTTTGGGTTTTTTTTATTTTAGGGGGTTTCCTTGCTTTGCCTTCAGTTTGGTTATTTTAGTTCAATCATTTTCACGAGAAGAATGTTAGACCTTGTGTAAGATTGTCACGGAATAGTGGTTTTACTCTGTGTTCAACAATAATTACTGTTCCTTTCCTGCCGGAATTCCTGAGTTACTGACAGTGATTCCTGAGTTATTGCCAAATAAACTGAAGGAGTTGTTGATCCAGTCAGAGGGAACAGGATGAGATAAGAGATGATGGGACTCAGATTGATAGATTAGGGGTAGGATTTTCCATTCTGGAGACCATGTATAATGGTTGGCAGGAAAATCAGTGTAATTCCCACAGGACAACAGATTTTGCGATAGGTGAGGCAGATGGCCACCCAGGCCTGTTGTTACCTGATGGGGTCAAAGGTGCTGGCGCCATTTTTAAAGAGCGCACACATTCAATGGGAAAACATGTCACGAGGATGGGGGAGTTAGGGAGAGGCAGTGACCTCAGCCTCAGGCCTCAGCCTTCCCCTTACTTTTATAGGACAATAATGTTCTGTCAATACAATAACAGAGGAACAGTCTTGAAAAGGGGTGTGAGAGGCATGTGGGGAGGCAGTGGTGTTATCTCTGGGCCAGTAGTCCAGAGAACCAGGGCAATGACCTGGGGACGTGGGCTCAAATCCCACCATGCCAGATGGTGAAATTTAGACTCGATTGAAAACCTGGAATTAAAACTCCAATGATGGCCATGAAAAAATTGTCAACTGTTGGGAAAGACCCATCAGGTTCACTACTGTGCTTTAGGGAAGGAAATCTGTCCTCCCCTTACCCAGACTGGTCTACATGTGACTTCAGTGCCACAGACCGGAGTCACAATCCACACTGAGATTCCCATAAATTTAAAGTTAAAAGTTAAAGTTAAAGTTTTATTATTAGTCACAAGTAAGGCTTACATACAATGAAGTTACTCTGAAACTCCCCTAGCTGCCACAGCCCTGCGCCTGTTTGGGTCACCTAACCATTACTTGCAGTAATGAGGGAGTGCCTCATTGCCACGGGACCACCTTTTAGATGAGGCATTAAACTGAAGCCCCTGGGCAATATTTGTTTGCTTTCATTTTAATTATTTTCACAAGAAGACTTGTGTCCATTGGGCAATATTTGTTCCTAAGCCAACATCATTAAAACAAATAATCTGTCCAAAGTTGCATTAGCGTTTGTGAAGAGCTTACGATGCGCAAATTGGCTGCCACATTCTCTCTAACAGTGCCTGAGAGTTTCAGACTTCTAGGTGTCAAGATCACCAACAACCTGTCCTGCTCCCTCCACATCGATGCTATAGTCAAGAAAGTGCCCCAACGCCTCTACTTTCTCAGGAGGCAAAGAAAATTCGGCATGTCCGCCACGACTTTCACCCATTTTCACAGATGCACCATGGAAAGCATTTTTTCTGGTTGTATCACAGCTTGGTATGGCTCCTGCTCTGTCCATGATCACAAGAAACTACAAGGGGTCATGAACAAAGCCCAGTCCATCACACAAACCAGCCTCCCATCAATTGACTCTGTCTACACTTCCTGCTGCCTCAGAAAATCAAGCAATATAGTTAAGGATTCCACGTACCCTGAACATAGTCTTTTCCACCTTCGTCAGTTGAAAAAAAATACAAAAGTCTGAGGTCACATACCAACCGACTCAAGAACAGCTTCTTCCCTGCTGCTGTCAGACTTTTGAATGGACCTACCTTGCATTACGTTGATTGTTCTCTACGCCATACCTATGACTGTAACACCACATTCTGCACTCTGTCATTTTCTTCTCTCTTAACACCATGCTTTGTCTGTTTAGTGCGCAGGTCACAATACCTTTCACTGTATACTAATACACATGACAATAATAAATCAAATTCAAATATATTTTGAAAGTAATTACTTAACTCTTCATGACAAAAGTCAGGTCAGGTGGTTGGACAGTGAAAGAGTCTCTTATTCCAAGCAGCTCATTCTGTCTAAGGATCTTTAATATGGTCATGCCCAAATCTTTGAGTTGGAAAACCACTTGAGCTGTTGTGAGGCTTCACCCTGGGCCTTGCAGGATTTCATATTCTTTAACCCGAAATTTATGACAAATGACAAGAATACAAAAGCCTCATTTCAAATGTTACATCAGTGAAATTCAAGGCAACAATTTGAGCATTCTACAATAATGTTACAGGAAATATTCTTACACCAGGGCAATGTCTGATCAGCTCTGCATTGGTTGTGAGCTTTTGGGTTGATTGGCCAAGCCACATCATTATCTTCAGCGATAATCTTTTTACAAACTTTTTCTACACTATAACAGTAACTACACTTTGGCCACGGGACACATTGAAGTGATGGTGAAAAGTAAATTCAGGCTTTCAATTTTTGTTTCATTTGTTCATGGAACAAGGGCATTGCCGGCTGGCCAGCATTTATTGCCCATCCATCGCATCGCTGTGGCTCTGGAATCACGTGTAGGCCAAACTGGGTAAGAGCTACAGTTTTCCTACTCTAAAGCTCATTCGTGAACCAGATGAGTTTTTCCTCACAATTGACAATTGCTTCGTGGTCAGCATTGGCCTTTTAATTCCAGATTTTTAATCGAGTTTAAATTTCACCATCTGCCTCGGTGGGATTTGAGCCCAGGTCCCTAGATCATTGCTCTGGGTCTCTGGATTACTAGTTCTATGATAATACCACTGCACCACTGCCTCCCCACATTCCTTTCACACCCCTTTTCAAGACTGTTCCTCTGTTATTATATTGACAGAACATTATTGCCCTATAAAAGCAAGGGGAAGGCTGAGGCCTTGTGGTTACTGTCTCCCCCTAACTCCCCTACCCTCGTGACGGGTTTGAATGTGTTCTTTAAAAATGGCGCCAGCACTTTTGACCCCATCAGATAACAACAGGGCTTCCTGTCTTACCTGCCGCAAAATCTGTTGTCCTGTGGGAATTACACTGATTTTCCTGCCAACATGGTCTCCAGAATGGAAAATCCTACCCCTAATCAATCAGCTCAGTCCAATCATCTCTTATCTCATCCTGTTCCCTCTGACTGGATCTACAACTCCCTCGGGTTATTTGGCAATCTGCAATAATTCAGGAATTCTGACAGGAAAGGAACAGTATTTATTGTTGAACACGGAGTAAAGCCACTATTCTGTGAAGATCATACACAACATTTTTTTGGTGAAAATAATTACACTAATGCAAACAAATATTGCCCATGTCCACTTGAGTGGCTTCAGTTTAATGCCCCATCTGAAAGGTGGACCCATGACAATGAAGCACTCCCTCAGTACTGCAATGGGCATCTCAGCGCAGATTGTGATTCAGGTCTCTGGCTTGGAACATGAGCTCACAATCTTCTCACTCAACGGTAGGAGTGCGACCCACTGAACCACGGATGGCACTCTTGAGGGGGTGTAAGGTCAAGTCTCTGAGAGGGGACTCCTAAAACCATGGACCCCCACTGAGTTTGAACCCAACTGAGGGTTGGCGCAGATAGTAAGTACAGCTCATTGATGGGGGTGAAGGGGAGGTTCTTGCTCAAGATATAAGGTTTTCAAAGTCAATGGATTGTAAAAATAGGGAAGTCTTGCTAAAACTATACAAGGCACTAGTTAGACCACACCTGAGATACAGTGAACAGTTTTAGTCCGCGTATCTAAGGAAAGATTTACTCGCATAGGAGACAGTCCAGAGAAGGTTCACTAGGTCAATCCCGGGTATGGAGGGATTTTCTTATGAGGAGAGGTTGAATAGGTTGGACCTGCACTCATTGGAGTTTAGAAGAATGAGACATGACTTTATTGAGACATATCAGATTCTCGGGGCGGGGCGGTGCTGGACAGGAAGATACTGAGAGGTTGTTTCCATTATGGGAGAGTCTTGGACCAGAGGGCATAATCTCAGAGTAAGGGGGTCATCAATTTAAGACAGAGAAGAGGAGGAATTTCTGCTCTTAGAGGATAGTGAATCTGTGGAATTCTTTACCACAGAGGGCTGTAGAGGTTGGATCATTGAGTATGTTCAAGGCGGAGATAGACAGATTGTTAATCAGTAAAGGGATCAAGGGTAATGGGGATAAGGCAAGAAAGTGGAGTTGAGGAATATCACATCAGGTCATTCATGATCTTACTGAATGGGAGAGCAGACTCAATGGGCCAAATGGCCTGTTTCTGCTCTGATGCCTCATGGTTTTATGGTTCTTTCAGATCATTGGAGAGGGTGCAGAGAGGGTTTAGCGGAAAGGCACCAAAGATAAGGGAGTTCAGTTAAGTGGAGACACGGGAGAAACAAGGTTTGTTCTCTCTTGAGCAGTGAAAGCTCGGAGGAGAATCGTTTAAAAATCATCAAAGGTTTTGATGGGTTAAATAAGGAGAAATTGTTTCCACTGACATGATGGTCAATAACTGGAGGACATAGATTCAGGATAACAGATCCTGGGGCAACATGAGGGAAATTCTGTTTGTTCTCAGGGAGTTGCTGTGATCTGGAACGTGCTGTCTGAACAGGAAGTGGAAGCAGATTCAAAAGGAACCTTCAACAGGAACCAAATAAATGCTGATGAAAACGAAATGCAGAACTCTGGGAAAAAAGGCAGGGGAGTGGAACTAATTGGACAGCTCGAACAAGCAACCAGACGATGGGCCAAATGGTCTCCTCCTATACTGCAATGTTCAATTATTTTATTCCAGATTTATTAATTAATTAAACTTTAAGTTCTTCCACCTGGCAGGGCAGGATTTGAATGAATGTCTTTGGAGGATTAGCCGAGGCCCCTAGATTGGCCCTGTTGTATTATATGGAGCTACTGACCCCCTCCCAGTGATAGTTTTACCTTTTACAGATGCACCATAGAAAGCGTTCTTTCTGGTTGTATCACAGCTTGGTATGGGCTCCTGCTCTGCCCAAAACTGAAAGGAACTACAAAAGGTCATGAACGTAACCCAATCCATTATGCAAACCAGCCTCCCAACCACTGACTCTGTCTGTACTTCCCGCTGCCTCAGCAAAGCAGCCAGCATAATGAAGGACCCCACGCACCCCAGACATTCTCTCTTCCACCTTCTTCCTTTGGGAAAAAGATACCAAAGTCTGAGGTCACGTACCAACCGACTCAAGAACAGTTTCTTTCCTGCTGCTGTCAGATTTTTGAATGGACCTACCTTGCAGTAAGTTGATCTTTCTCTGCAGCCTAGCTATGACTGTAACACTACATTCTGCACTCTCTCGTTTCCTTCTCTATGAACGGTATGCTTTGTCAGTTTAAGGCACAAGAAACAATTTTCACTGTATGCTAATACATGTGACGATAATAAATCAAATCAAAAAGTGGGCATTGAGGGATGGCGGCACATGTACAGCACAGAGCCGGCTGGCTGGCTGACTAGAGCAAGAGAATAGGGAGTAGCACCAAGAGTGACACCATGATTGTCTGGTATACCCCCAGTTACCAAGGCTAGTGCTGGGTACCAGGTGTGTTCAGGTATGCTGCTAAATAGACCAATAAATCTGCAAAATTAGCGAAGGAACTGTTGTATAAAGGTGTATAAAGGGTTTTATCGGGTGCTCCCACAGTCCAAAGATGCGTTGATTGGCTGCATTGGCCATGCTAAATTTCCCCTTAGTGTCTGAAAATGTGGAGGTTAGATGGATTAGCCATGCTAGAGTTACAGGGATAGGACAGGGAAGGGGGGGCTGGGTAAAAAACTCTACCAGAGAGTCTGTGCAGACTCGATGGGCCGAATAGCCTCTTCTGCACTTCTGGGGTTCAACGATTGTGTCACAGAACGGGGAGGTTAATCTGTGATGCAGATGACATTGTAGCATTGGAAATCAGTCAGTCATGTCCTGGGCTCCCTGAGATGACAAATGCCTTCATAGTAAGTTATCCTGTACGTGTTGTAACTGGCCTAAATAAACTCATATTTAACTAAATACCCTGGTCTGCTACAGAGTCCCTTTGCAAGAGTTCAGACCTAGCATGTTGTAGCTGTGGTAACAGTAATGGCAATCTAAAGTGATACGGCAAACAGCCAGGGCCCGTGACACACCCTGACCCCTGGCTGAACCAATCAGTCATGATGTGGGTATGCCGGCGTTGGACCGGTGTAAACACAGTAAAAAGTCTGACAGCACCAGGTTTTAGTCCAACCTATTTATTTGATAATATATTCGCAAGCTTTCGGGTTAGCCCCTTCGTAAGGTGAATGGAGAGTTCTGGCCTCAGACAGAGCATATAAAGCACAGACAGTTTAGAGATTACTGATTAGAATGCGAATCCTTACACCTAACCTGCTGTTCAAGACCTGAAGTGGCTGATAATGTGAGTGGAAGGAGCACTGATCACAGTTTAAAGAGATGTGTATTGTCTCCAGACAGTACAGTAAGTGAGGTTTTGCAAACCCAGGCAAGTCACGGGGGTTACAGATAGTGCGACATGAACCCAAGATCCCTGTTGAGACCGTCCTCATGTGTGCGGAACTTGGCTATCAGTCTCTGTTCAGCGACTCTGCGCTGTCGTGTGTCGCTTTATATGCTCTGTCTGAGGCCAGAACTCTCCATTCACCTGACGAAGGGGCTAACCCGAAAGCTTGCGAGTATATTATCAAATAAATAGGTTGGACTAAAACCTGGTGTTGTCAGACTTTTTACTGAACCAATCAGTGACAGCCTCACCTAAGATGGGTAGTGAAGGTAGCACTGCACACGTGCAAAGTTTAAAGTTTCTTGATTAGTGTCACAAGTGAGGCTTACATTAACGTTGCAATGAAGTTACTGTGAAAATCCCCTAGTGGCCACACTCCGGCACCTGTTCGGATACACTAAGGGACAATTTAGCATGGCCAGTGCATCTAATCAGCATGTCTTTCGGACTGTGGGAGGAAGCTGGAGCACCCAGAAGAAACCCACGCAGACACAGGGAGAACACGCAGACTCCACACTGACAGAGACCCAAGCCGGGAATCGAACCCCATGTCCCTGGTGCTGTGAGGCAGCCATGCTAACCGCTGTGCCACCATGTTGCCCCACAAGCAGTCACTGTCCCTACCCCATCCCTTCCCAAGCCTCGAGGACCTCACCCACTGGGAGACACAGCGTGATCGCCCTCTGAGGTACCGAGCAGTCTCGGGTCTCCTTATGCACTCACAGCCAATCCAAGCTGGATCTTCCCTTTATTTTGTGGGCTCAGATCGTGACCCGGACCATACCCAGCGGGCTGACAAAACTTCTGCAGATGCTGACTCCATGCTGGGAGCTTTGGGTGCGCCCCTTGCTTCAGGTCCAGAGATAACAGGACTTCATCCATCAGGGAGACCCAAACCACTAATATAATCTCCACACCAAGGTACAAATTTTTGAAACCGCTACCCTTGCCTACACAGTCTGAGAAAGTCAGGGATATTGAGACAGTTGAAAAGAGGAACCAATATGCCAAGAACACACCACACATGGGCTCACAACAAAACCAGCCTCACTCATCCCTAGCCACACTGGAGGTGCCACTCAAACCCCAACATCAGCCAGAAAATTTCACCCATTTCCCCACCAAGGAGACCCCAGAAGAAGGAGAATCAACAAGACACCCACAGATGGGACCTCCCGAGTAAAGATACAATCCTCCCCCCCCCACCAACAAGGTGAGAGTTACTCTGTGGGATCAGAGCCTAAATCAGTACCCCTACTGACCCCGATAACAGAAGGAAACCTCGGAGAGAAAGAGGAACACCAGCGTAGACCATAGGCGCAAGTCGTGGTTTGACAGTGTACACACTCACATGCAGGATATCACGAACATAGTCTCATAGGAGAAGTTCGGATCACACGGAGCCCCCCTGCCTGGGCTCACACTCGGGCCCTGCAGGATATTCCCCCTCCTTCCAGGGGAACCTAAACCTCAAGAAGGCAAGCTGCCTGAAAGATAGGGGACATTTCAGAGTGGACAGCCTATTCCCTCATCTAGCACATTCTCCACGGGGTCCAAGAGCATATAATCAATGTAGCTACTGCCCTAACATAGAAATTAGAAGCAGGAGTAGGCCACTTGGCCCCTCGGGCCTGCTCCACCATTCATTATGATCATGGCTGATCATCAAATTCAATATCCTGCTGCCTTGAGAAAGCAGCCAGCACAGGTCACACAGCCCACGCATCCCAGACACTCTTTCTTTCGCCTTCTTCCATCAGGAAAAAGATACAAAAGTCTGAGGTCACGTACCAACCAGCTCAAGAACAGCTTCTTCCCTGCTGCCACCAGACTTTTGAATGGACTTACCTTGCACTAAGTTGATCTTTCTCTACACCTTAACATTCCCTCCTTTCATTCTCTATGAATGGTATGCTTTGTCTGTGTAGCGCAAGAAACAGTATCCCAACACATGTGATAGTAACAAATCAAATCAAAGTTAAGCTAGGAATAGTGTATAAAATAAAGATTTGTCAGATACTAATTCCATATCGTTATCAACAGGAAGAGAAAACATCAATCTAAAGCCACCATCAAGGCCCAATGAACCATAGAACCCTCCAGTGCAGAAAGAGGCCCTTCGACCCATTGAGTCTGTACCGAACACAATCCCACCCAGGCCCTACCCCCATATCCCTACATATTATACCCACTAATCTCTCGACACTAAGGGGCAATTTCTTAGCATTGCCAATCAACCTAACTTGCACATCTTTGGACTGTGGGAGGAAACCCACACAGACACGAGGAGAATGTGCAAACTCCACACAGACAGTGACCTGAGCTGGGAATCAAACTCAGGACCCCGGAGCTGTGAAGCAGCAGTGCTAACCACTGTGCTACTGTGCTGCCCAATGGGAAGAGGCCAGCGTGTGAGACCTTTCAGCCGTTGTATACCCAGGGGCTGGTAATGGTGTCGAACCCCTTGGACTGTAAGCTTGTTTTTGACAGTACACGGTTTGTGTTGAAGCACCTCAGAGTGCAGCATGACCTCTGTGTTAAATTTGAACAACATTGTACTTTCAGCAATGGAAATAATGTTACGTTTGTAATGTTCTCCTTACTGTATTGAAGAACGTCAGAGCGCCTTCTGATCCGTGTAGGAAATGTGAATATCCTTGCTCTGTCCTGCCCTGACAATGTCAAAGGTTTTGCAATGTTTATTTCAGAAATTTTATGAGGTATATTTTTGCAATGTCGTGAATTGGTAGGCTGTTAATAAAATGATTTTTTTTCACAAGTAAAATCAAACTATCGTGTATTTTGTACAAACAGCAAAGGACAAAGAAAAGTACAGCACAGGAACAGGCCCTTTGTCCCCCCCCTCCCCGACACCCTCCATCTGAAGCCTGTGCCAATCATGACCTAAACTAAAACAAAACTTTCTGTCCTTACTCGGTCCGTATCGCTCTATTCCCTCCCTATTCATGTACCCATCCAGATGTCTCTTAAATGTTGCTAATGTGTCTGCCTCCACCATTTCCTCTGGCAGCGCGTTGCAGGGACCCACCACTCTTTATGTAGAAAAACTTCCACTGCACATTTCCCTTAAACTTTCCCCCTCTCATCTTGAACCTGTGCCCCCTTGTAATTGACACTTCCATGTCAACCATGCCTGAGCAGCAACCAAGAGAAAGGAAAGAATAGGATACAGCATGTTCTTTGCTATTGATATAATTATATTCAGCGTGCTGGAAGTAGGAAGCAGTTTAGATACAGATGAGGCATTGGAAAAGCAGCAGCACAAGAGAGAGACAGAGAGAGGCAGCCATATTTAGGAAGTAGCTGAGCTAAAGATAGGTGCTGAAGGGAAGCCAGTTTGTGCAAAAGATAGTTTTGTTTTGCTGAACTGAAAGCAACTCCCAGATTCTGATCACTTAATCTCTAAAACGTGGAAATCACTGGCTAGATTTGACTAAAAGGTTTATGGGCGTTACGTGGGAAATGGGGTCTCAGCAGAGTTCAGGCACTGGGGAAAAAGATATTTTTGGGTTTTCCGTTTTTGAGGAACAAGTGCTTATTATTAATGTGTCAAAATATAAGATTGTACTTTGTAGTGTTTTATTATCTTTCTTACACTTTAATAAATACTTATTTTGTTTGTTTAACAAAAGAGAGATCTGAGTTCATAGAATCCCTACAATACAGAAAGAGGCTATTCAGCCTATCGGGTCTGCTCCAACAACAGTTCCATCCAGGCCCAATCACCGTAACCCCATGTATTTACCCCAGCTAGTACCCCTGATCTATGGGGAAATTTAGCATGACCAATCCACCTAACCCGCACATTTTTGGACTGTTGGTGTAAACGGGGCACCTGGAGGAAACACATGCAGACACGCGGAGAACGTGCAAACCCCACGCAGACAGTCATAAGAACATAAGAACATAAGAAGTAGGAGCAGGAGTAGGCCATCTAGCCCTTCGAGCCTGCCCCGCCATTCAATAAGATCATGGCTGATCTGTTGTGGCTCAGTTCCACTTTCCCGCCCTCTCCCCATAACCCTTAATCCCCTCTCTTATCAAGAACCCATCAACCCGCTTCTTAAAAATATTTAGCGAGGCAGCCTCCACCACTTCAACGGGCAGAGAATTCCAGAGATTCACCACCCTTTGAGTGAAGAAGTTCCTCCTCAACTCCGTTCTAAACCGCCTCCCCTTTATCTTGAGGCTGTGCCCCCTAGTCCTACTGTCTTTTTTGAGCGGGAAGAGTCTCTCCACCTCTATCCTATCCATCCCATTCATCATCTTATACGTCTCAATGAGATCTCCCCTCATTCTTCTAAACTCTAACGAGTACAAGCCTAGTTTATTCAGCCTCTCCTCATAGCTCAATCCCCTCAACTCCGGTATCAGCCTAGTAAACCTCCTCTGCACTCCCTCCAGGGCCAAAATATCCTTGCGCAGGTGCGGCGCCCAAAACTGCACACAGTACTCCAGCTGCGGCCTCACCAATGCCCTATACAGCTGCAGCAAGACCTCCCTACTTTTATATTCAATCCCCCTCGCTATGAAGGCCCAAGACAAGAATCAAACCCAGGTTCCCTTGCGCTGTGGGACAGCAGCACTAACCACTGTGTCACCCTACAGTTTTCACTGTTTCTGCAAGCGTTCCTCGCTAACACCCAAAAACAATACACGATGCGAAACCAGTGTTTCGGGTAGGAGCACTCTCACACATAACATCAGCGAGGTTTCATAAAAGCAACAAAACACTTCAACTGGGAGACACAGAGTCCTGTAAACAACAGATAGAGGACCAGTGCTCCGTAATGAACGTGGCTGCTGACCACTGCTCTTTGTCCTTTGCCAAGTACAACAATTTTGTGCTAATTATGGAAAACACAATACAATGTGTGACCCTTGTGAAAACGCCCTGGCTCTGTGCACATTTATAGCTTGTCTGAACTGGAAGTTCCTGTTGACCTGCTGCCCCAATTTAGTTTGTAATTGCAATTGATCTCAGGTTTATAATGAAGTTACACCAGGACTGGAATTTATGATTTTCAGTTCCTGTCTGATTCCTGGCAAATGTCCCCAGGGCTCTCTGACAATTCTCTTGCCCTAACCCATGAAAATAACTCACTAACTGTTTGCGCAAATTCTGCGTACCTTCATCAGCCCGATCTTCTGCTCTATATCAAAGGGGAGGCGATGGCCCAGTGGTATTATCACTACACCATTAATCCAGAAACTAAGCTAATGTTCTGGAGACCCGGGTTTGAATCCTGCCACAGCAAATTGTGGAATTTGTTCCTGCTGGTTCCTTCAAGTCCTGATCAAAACAAACCTCATCATGGAATGGGTGAGAGCCCTGTGGCTTTTGTAGAAAGATTGTATGCTATCTTCAATTTAGTTGTCTTTTAAATTCGGTCATGGAGCATGGGCGTTGCTGGCTGGCCAGCATTTATTGCCCATCCCTAGTTGCCCTTGTTCAGAGGGCAGTTGAGAGTCAGCCACATTGCTGTGGCTCTGGAGTCACGTGTAAGCCAGACCAGGTAGAGTGTTGTTGTCTGTAGTTTCTGGAATATGTTGTATGAATGTATTATTACTGTGCATGTCAATGCCTGGGCCTTACTTGACTGAATGACTGTGGAATTCCTGACACATACTGGTCCTGAGTTTGTGACCCATCACGCTTGGCGTTCTGGATCAAAGGGGGGACTGTGGCCAAACAGGCCATCTAAAATGGCGTTTTGTAAAGCACTCTGGGACAATTGGGCAAGAACTAAAACGACAGGCCGCAACCCTGACGTGTGAATAAACAGGATACGGGTCATCTCCAGGATGAAAGGGGCTTTATAGTCACACTGGCTTGTTTCATCTCCAGGATGAAAGAGACTTTGTGGTCACACTGGGTTTTGTACCAGACATAAGGGCACCGTGAACCTTTATTTAGGAGGGAGGTATGTGACCTATGTGCCTCCAGCACGTACAGACATAGCCGTTGGAAACACACCCAAAGAGCAGTGTGGTAGCACATGATTGGACTCTTATCGATCAGGGGGATCAAGTCCTGATCAATTGATTGGCAATGGCCAAAAAGGGGCATGAAACCAAATGGGGTATAAAGGGTGCTGCACAACCAGGAATCTCTCTCTGACCCCACGAACAAGCTACAACAATGGTGACCATCGCCAGCTCGAGGAGAGCCACCACAGGAAGAGAAGGAAGGAAGAAAGACCAGAGCCAGAGTGCCACACCAGACCAAGGGACCAAACTACGCAGACGACTACCAAGACCAGTGCACATATCTGCTTGGGCACTTGCCAGTCAAGCAAAGTTAAGTCAAGGTTTTGTATTGTACTTGAACTTTAGTATTTTTCTGTAAGATAACTTATTGTGGGTTGGGTGGGTGATTATTGATTGTGTGGGTTTAAATAAATATTGTTTGTACTAATAAGACGTCTACTCATATTTATTTGTCCACCGTATAAGGGTTAAAACAGGCTGTGCAGCAGGCGACAATTGCATTAAGGTAGACAAGTCCCCAGGGTCAGATGGGATCTATCCCAGGCTACTTTGGAAGGCAAGGGGAGAAATAGCTGGGGCTTTGACAGATATCTTCACACTCTGTTTGACCACAGACAAAGTTTGAGAGGACTGGAGAATAACCAATGCTGTTCCTTTATTTAAGAAGGGAAGCAGGGATAATCCAGGAAATTACAGACCGGTGAACCTGACATCAGTGCTGGGGAAGCTTTTGGAGAAGATATTGAGGGACAGGGTATAAATACATTTAGAATATGATGGATGATTTTAACTTCCCCAACATAGACTGGGATTCCTACAATGCCAGGGGCTTGAACGGGGCAGAGTTTGTTCAGTGTATCCAAGGGTGCATTTTGAGGCAACGTATAGATAGTCCAACTCGAGAAGAGTTATCATAGATCTGGTTCTGAGAAACGAGCCCAGATAGGTGACTGGTGTCTCAATGGGGGATATTTTTGGGAACAGTGATCACAATTCTATAAGTTTCAAAAAACTTGTAGAAAAGAATAGAAGTTATCCCAGAGTGAAAGTACTAAACTGGGGGAAGGCTAACTACGACAATATTAGGCAGGAACTAGGAAATATAGACTGGGTGTGGCTGTTTGGGGGTAAATCTTCATCTAATATGTGGGAGGGAGTCTTTTAAAAGTCAGTTGTTAATAAGTCAGAACAAGTGTGTCCCTGTAAAAATGAAGAGTAAAGTTAGCAAGATTCAGGAGCCCTGGATGGCAAGAGAGATTGTGAGCTTAGTGAAAAAGACAGCGGCGGCATACATATATTTCAGGAAATTGAGAACCGATAAGGCTCAAGGAACACAAAGATAGCAGGAAAGAGCTTAAACAGGAACTTAGAAGGGAAAAAGGGGGCCATGAAATGTCCTTGGGAGGCAGAATTAAGGAAAATCCCAAAGCTTTTTTATGCATATGTAAAGAGGAAGAGGATAGCCAAGGAAAGGGTAGGTCCACTCAAGGACAGTGGAAGGAATTTGTATGTGGAGTCAGATGAGGTCCTTAACGAGTACTTTGCATCAGTATTTACAAAGGAGAGGGAAGTGGTGGATAGTGAATGAAGAGGATGTTGGCATTTGAGGGTATGTTGAAATAAAAAGGGAAGAGGTATTGGAGGTTTTGAAAAACTTTAAGTGGGCAACTCCCCAGGGCCAGAGAGGCTTTATCCCAGAATACTGAGAGAGATGAGAAGAAATTGTTGAGCTCTTGGCCAAAATCTTTGTATCCTCTTTAGCCATGGGCAAGGTGCCAGAAGATTGGAGAGTAACTAACACTGTTCCTCTGTTCAAGAAAGGACTATCTGGGAAATTACAGACCTATGAGCTTTACATTAGTGGTGGGGAAATTATTGGAGAAAGTTCTTAGGGACAGGATGTACTCACATCTGGAAGATACTAGGCTTATTAGCAATAGGCAGCATAGTTTTGAGAAGGGGAGGTCATGTCTCACAAATTTGATTGAGTTCTTTGAGGAAGTAACAAAAACAATGACCTGGGCAGATGCTAAATTAGCAGATGCTACATTCATGGGCTTTAGTAAAGCCTTTGATAAGGTTCCTCATGGCAGGCTGATAAAGAAGGTACAGTTATATGGGATCCAAGGTGAGCTGGTAAGAGGGGTACAAAACTGGCTTGGGCATAGAAAGCAGTGGAAGGGTACTTTTCCAACTGGAGGTCTATGACAGGTGGTGTTTCACAAGGAACAGTGCTGGGGCCTCTGCTGTTTGTAATATGTATAAATGATTTGGAGGAAATTGTGGGTGGTCTGATTAGTAAATTTTCAGATGATACAAAAATTGGGGGAATAGTGGATAGTGAAGAGAATTGTTAGGGGACACAGCAGGATATAAATTGGCTGGAGACCTGGGCCAGAAGATGGCAGATGGAATTTAACACGGGTAAATGTGAGGTGATGTGATGTGATTTGGAAGGTTGACTGCAGCAGGAAAGTATACGGTAGAGCCTTTAGATGTATTAGCATACAGAGGAATCTAGGTGTGCAGATCCACAGTTCCCGGAAGGTGACAACTCAGATGGACAAGTTGGTTAAGAAGGCGGATGGCACGCTGGCCTTCAGCGATCGAGGTGTTGACTATAGGAATTGGAAAATCATGTTGTAGACTTTAGTTAGGCTGCATTTGGAGCATTGTGTACAATTCTGGTCACCACACTGCCGGGAGGATGTTAATGTATCAGAAAAGGTGCAGAAGAGATTTACCAGGTTGTTGCCTGGTTTGGAGGATATGGGCTATGAAGAAAGGTTGAAAAAATACTTGGATTGTTTTCATTGGAGCGACAGAGGATGCGGGGGTGGGGAGGAACCTGATAAATGTTTACAAGATTATGACAGGCTTGGATAGAGTGGATAGTCAGGGTCTTTTTCCCCAGGTCAGAGAGTCAATTACTCGGGGGCATAGGTTGAAAGCGAGACGGGAAAAGTTTAATAGAGGTATAAGGAGTGAGTGTTTCACACAGAGGGTAGTGAATGCCTGGAACATGTTGCTGGAGGAGGTGATGGAAGCAGATTCAATCACAATGTTCAAGAGGCTTCTGGATAGATAAACGAATAGGCAGGGAAAGGGGATATGGACCATGCAGAGGCAAGGAAATATTAGGTTACAGAGGTATCTGTGTCGGCACGGGCTTGGTGGGCTGAAGGGCCTGTTCCTGTGCTGTACACTTCTTCGTTCTTTGAAGAGATGGACTAGTTCGTGACAGACAGCGTTTTGTAAAGGGAAAGTCACGTCTCAACAACTTAGTTGAGTTTTTTGAAGTGGTGACAAAGATAATTGTTGAGAGAAGGGCTGTGAATATAGTTTATTTGGGCTTTAGTAAAGCATTGGAAGGTCTTACATGGCAGACTGGTATAAAAACTAAAATCACATGGAATTCAGAATGGGCTGGCTAGATTGATGCAGAACCTGTTTGGTCATAAAAGGCAGAGAGGAGCGGTGGAAGGGTGTTTTTCAGAATGGAAATCTGTAGCTAGTGATGTTCTGCGGGGATCAGTGCTGGGACCTCTGTTGGTTGTAGTATATATAAATAATCTGGAGGAAAATGTTGGGGGGCCCGATTAGTAAGATTGTGGATGACATGAAGATTGGTGGAGTTGCTGATAGTGCTGGGGATTGTCAGAGGATAAAACAGGATATAGGTAGATTGGAGACTCGGGCATAGAAATGGCAGATGGAGTTTAATCCGGACAAATGTGGGATGATGCATTTTGAGGATCAAAATTAGGTATGGATTATACTGTTAATAGCAGGACCTTTAGGAACATTAACATACAGAGGGATCTGGGCGTGCAGGTCCACAGTTCCCTAAAAGTGGCAACACAGGTGGCTCAGGTGATTAAGTAAGCATATGGCATGCTTGCCTTCATTGGCCAGGACACTGAATACAAGAGTTGGCAAATCATATTACAGCTATATAAAACCTTGGCTGGGCCACATTTGGAGTATTGCGTGCAGTTCTGGTTGCTACACGACCAGGAGGATGTGGAAGGTTCAGGGAAGTGCAAGGAAGGTTCATCAGGATGTTGCCTGGTCTCGAGGGCGTTGGCTATGAGGAGAGGTTGAATAAACTAGGATTGTTTTCACTGGAAAGACAGAGGCTGATGGGGGGGATACCTGATAGAGGACTACAAAATTATGAGAGGTGTGGACAGGATGGATAGTTAGATTTTATTTTGCAATTACGAAGGGGAAGCTTTTCACGCAGAGAGTGATGGGTGCCTGGAATGCGCTGCCAGAGGAAGTGGTGGAAGCAGGCACATTAGCAACATTTAAAAAGCATCTTGATGGGTACATGAACAGGGAGGGATTAGAGGGATACAGACCGAGTAAGGACAGAAGGTTTTTTTAAAGTTTATTTAGGACATCATGACCAGCACAGCTTGGAGAGCCAAAGGGCTTGTTCCTGTGCTGTATCTTTTAGTTCTTTGGCCTATTATTCATATCTCAGACACAGAAAGGCAGTCAGTCCCGGAAGCAAATGTTCGAAACAGTTTAAAAATTGTATAGCGTGTTGATTTTTATTTGATTTGATTTATTATCGTCCCACGTATTGGCATACAGTGAAAAATACTGTTTGTTGCACGCTATACGGATAAAACATATTAAGCCTCTCAGTTACAACTTGGTAATAAAAGATGATGCAAGTCCAGCTTCTTCATAAACTCATTTTATTCTCTTGCCATTCCAAACACACATACACCCAACAGCCAGCACCTGTAATCCCTTTATATATCCTGCTGAGTAAAATTAAACAAGTAACATACAACTTAGGTCTGAAGTGGAAGGTTGCAGTTAACCCATTCCTAACAGAACAGAGAAGGAAAGGTGAGAATGCAGAATATTACAGGGGCAAGGCCTCACCGGGAATACTGCGTACAGTTTTGGTCCCATTACCTAAAAAAAGGATATAATAACATTGGAAGTCCAAAGGAGATTCACCAGGCTAATCCCTGGGATGAGAGTTATCCTATCAAGAGGGACTAAAAAGCTTGGATCTGTATTGCTTGGAATTTAGAAGAATGAATTTAGAATCCCTACACTGCAGAAGACGGCCATTCAGCCCATCAAGTCTGCACTGACCACAAACCCACCCAGGCACTATCCCCATAACCCATGTATTTACCCCACTTAGTCCTCCTGACACTAAGGGGCGATTGAGCATAGCCAATCCATTAACCCGTGCATCTTTGGACTGTGGCAGGAAAGCGGAGAGCCTGGAGAAAACCCACACAGACACAGGGAGAACATGCAGACTCCGCACAGACCCAAGCCGGAAATCGAATCCTTGGCGTTGAGAGGCAGCAATGCCACTGAGTTATTCAAAAATATGAGATCATGAGGAGGCTGGACAGGTGAGATGTTTTCACCAGTGGGAGACTCTTGAACAAGGAGACATAGCTACAAGATAAAGTGCCAGTCATTTAAAACTGAGATGCATAAAAATCTTTTTTCGCAGAAGATGGTGAATCTTTGGAATTCTCTGACTCAAGGCAGGCTGGGTCATTAAAAGTATTTAAAGTGGAATTGGATAAATATTTGATAGATTGAGGAATAGAAGGAAATGGCTTAGAAAAGGAGTTGAGGCCAGTATAGATCAGCCATGATCTTATTAAATGGCAGGGCCTAGTGGCCTCCCCCTGCTTCTATTTCTTGTTGTTCATGGATTAAGGGAGTGATAGGGACAGACATATTGACATTCCCTAGAGAAGACAAAGATCAGGACAGGAGTAGAAGAGCTTAAAACTAGTGAATGTTTGTGTCTGGCTGCTTCTGACACAAGGAGAATCCTAGGAAGTCAATGTATACACCGCAACTTGATGTGCCTAACACTCTTGAAAGAGGCTCACGCCAGATTTTGAATGCTCATTCAGTGTTTGCAATTAAACAAGGCTGAGGCACTGACTTATCTTGATCATACATTATCAGCAGTAAAAGCGGTAATAAAACAGAAGCGATGGCTTTTATTATTTCTAATTATAACTGTGAATGATTAACTGCTGAGTTTCGGACTCACACAGTCCCACAAGGGCCTTATGAGCAGTATCCCATCTCAAAAGGAACTAGTTTATTCCTTGTCTGTGGACTGCCATTGCCTCACATTCTCCACTTGCCTGGATGGGTGCGGCTTCAACAACACTCGAGAAGCTCAACACCATCCAGTGCAAAGCAGCCCCACTCGATTGGCAGCCCGTCTACAAACATCCACTCCCTCCACCACCAACGCTCTACTGCTATCTCCAAAATACACTGCAGCAATTCACCAAAAGATCCTTAGACGCCACCTTCCAAACCCACAATCACTTCCATCTAGAAGGAAGAGGGCAGTAGGCACATGGGACCACCACCACCTGCAAGTCATTCAGCATGGTGACTGACTTGGAAGGGAAATATATTGCCGTTCCTTCACAGTTGCTCAGTCAAAATCCTGGAACTCTCTCCCGAATGGTCCTACAGTGTAGCCGCACCTCAGGAATGCAGCATTTCAAGAAGGCAGCTTACCACCACCTTCTGAAGGGCAGTTAGGGATGGGCGATAAACACTTGCCTAGCCACCAATACCCACATCCTAAAAATGAATAGTAGAAAAGAAAACCGGAATAAATTTGCTTACACATTCAAAGTCCTGGATAGAAGTGAACCTGTCACCCACAAGGTTGGCACGATGGACCACTGCTACCTCAAAGCACAGGGATCTGGGTTCAATTCCTGGCTTGAGTCACTATCTGTGCAAGGTCACATTCTCCCCATGTCTGCAGGGGTTTCCTCTGGGTGTTCTGGTTTCCTCCCAGTCTGGTTGGGTGCATTGGCCATGCTGAGTTCTCCCTCAGTGTACTCAAACAGGCGCAGCAGTGTGGCGACTAGGGGATTTTTGCATTAACTTCATTGCAGTGTTAATGTAAGGCTAGTTGTGTTACCAGTAAGTACACTTTACAAATAATCCTCCCTCTGTTTTCCATCAAACTACAGCAAGAGCAATTTAAAGTTCCTATCATGCGCATAAAACACGAAAGATCTGATAAACCGTGTCAAGCAAACCTTACTCTGTTTAGTTAAAAATGGACTTTGATGAACCAGAAACTACAGGTCACACGAATTGCAAGTTAGCTACATTTCTGGAATGTTCCTCCAGTGATTACAGGTAAAGCTCAAGCCTCAGCCTTGTGGAACCTCACATCTATCTTTGTGAATACATTACAATCCACGTCACAAGGGAGCAGCAGATGATCCATCCCCCCCAATCCAAACCCGTTATACCTGCGGGTGCTCTAATAGCCACTATCTATCGCCCAAGGTGAACGATGGGTTTGACCTCAGACACAAGCAAGATTTTCCAACCCCCCCCCTGTTTTCCAGTGGCGGTAGTGACTTGCTGGTCACTGGAGGAACTT
The DNA here is from genome assembly GCF_965287045.1 of Carcharhinus amblyrhynchos. Lineage (NCBI taxonomy): Eukaryota > Metazoa > Chordata > Chondrichthyes > Carcharhiniformes > Carcharhinidae > Carcharhinus > Carcharhinus amblyrhynchos. Next base: position 9,310,733 of record NC_137349.1, on the reverse strand, counting down.
CCATTCCCGTCGATATTGATGGCACTTTGCGTGGCTCGCCCATCTCGCCACCAGGGAACCCCACACGCGGGGGTCAACTTTGGTAGGACTGGCAGTGTCCGCCATTAGGGAGCGGCAGAGAATGCAGCCCATAGAAGCAGACTCATCACATGACCTAAGATACTGTAGCCTTGGGAAAGATTTAGGATTCTGTTTGGGCGAATTGCCTCCCAAGTGTCAAATTCGTGTAAAAACCTGGACTAACTCCAGCTGTTTTTTTTTAAGCGGGAGTTTCAAAATCTCGCACACTGTGCACTGTGGAGTGCTTCAGGGAAATCAGCGTTCGTGGTCTAGTCCTGCCGGAGAGGCCGGAAGCATCGCACTGAGTGGGCCATTGCGCGTGCGCCGATCTGTCCATGTGGAGATTGGCACATGTGCAGTAACACGGTACTGCCAGCCTCCCAACTGCTGGCCAGCCCTGTGACCCCACATGGCTGCCCCTCTGATGCCTACCATCCCGATCGCTGGCCTCCTGGACCTCTCTGGGCCAGTCCCGAGATCCCCCCACTCCCCACAACCTGGATGGCCAGCCCCAATCATCCTCTTCCCTCCCTCTACAACCAATCCCAGTGCAGAGTGGCAGTGGGACCACCCCCACCCCCACTGTTCACCCCTATAGGTGCTGCCCCATAATAGACCCCACCTCTCTGGTCCTGCCTCTTGACATTGCCTGATGCCCGGTGGGAAGAGCCAAGCTGCCTCTTGATCATTGCCAGTTTGCCCCCTGGGCAGTGCCAGAGGGCCAGGTTGGCCCTGCCATATTGGCAATGCCCAAGCTGCCCCCTTGCCCATTACCTCCTGCAGGGCCTCTATTGCCCCCTTACCTCCAGCAGGGTCAGCCGCCAATTCGTTGTTAGTGGAGAGCTGTTGTAAACCCTGCTGGAGGGAACCACTCCTGGCAGGGGAGGGGCCACACTGATAGCGGGTCCCAGACTGACGTCTCCGGGCCTAATGAAATTGAAATGCAGATTTAAATATTAAATCAGCTCTGCTCTGATTTCTGGTTCAGAGTTGATTACACTAAAAAAAAAACTTAGTGGGCTGGGAGAATCACCACCCCTTAATGTTGCATTCCAGGACGCCCAGGTCAGTCTACGGTTTCCATGGGGGGGAGACAGTGACAGTGCTAATACCATTAGACTAGTAGTCCAGAGATCCAGGCTGATACTCTGAGGACATGGGTTCAAATCCCACTACAGCAGCTGCTAGAATTTAAATTCAATTCATTGACATCTGGAATTGAAAGCCAGTCTCATTAATGGTGACCATGAAATCATTGCCGATTGTCAGAAAAACACCTCTGGTTCCTTACCTGGTCTGGCCTACATGTGACTCCAGACCCACAGCAATGTACCTTGCTCTTAACTACCCTCTGAAATTACCTAGTAAGCCACTCAGTTCAAGGGCAATTAGGATGGACAGTAACACCCACATCCTATGGAAGAATATTTTAAACTCCAGCCTGTCAACGCCAAAGCAAGACTCCCAGCTGGCAACAATGTCCACCTCACGTCTGAGCCCAGTTCTCTGGAGGATTCCTGTTGTCATCTTACATGAGGATCAAGCCTCTGTATCAGCCTCATCTTTCTCGTCACCACCATCCTTGGAGGAATTTGACAACTCCTGCTTTCAACCAGCGGAACCCACCTGACTTTTAACTCTCAAGTGAAGGAACCCTCACTGGACTCTGACATCCACGTGAATTAATATCCCTGTCTAAGTTTTTCCTAGTTGTAAAACTCTTATTTCATAGAAACATAGAACATTACAGCACAGTACAGGCCCTTCAGCCCTCGATGTTGTGCTGAGCTTTGTCCAAAACCAAGATCAAGCTATCCCACTCCCTATCATTCCGGTGTGCTCCATGTGCCGATCCAATAACTACTTGAAAGTTCCTAAAGTGTCCGACTCCACTATCACAGCAGGCAGTCTATTCCATACTCCGACCACTCTGAGTAAAGCATCTACCTCAGACATCCCTCCTATATCTCCCACCATGAACCTTATAGTTATGACCCCTAGTAACAGCTACATCCACCCAAGTAGTCTGCGAACATCCACTCTATCTATCCCTCCCCCTCATCATCTTATAAACCTCTATTACATCACCTCTCATCCTCCTCCGCTGTAAAGAGAAAAGCCCCAGCTCCCTCAACCTTTCCTCATAAAGACCTACCCTCCAAATGAGGCAGCATCCTGGAAAATCTCCTCTGCACTCTCTCCACTGCTTCCACATCCTTCTTATAGTGAGGTGACCAGAACTGCACACAATATTTCCTCTCCCCTTCTTATGTCCTGTATGCATGTCCTGCACGTGTTTAGTTACACAATAACTACACACCTCCCCCCCTCCAGGTTTGAATGAATGAACAATACTCTGATTAAGATTGAAGACAGTCATTTTAAGATTGATTGCAGGAACAGATAATTTGGGCAATATAAACTACTATCTATTTTAAAACTGACAACATTTCTTCTTAGACAGCAAGAAAAATAAAGGGAGTTCAGTCTGCCTCACTCCTTATCTGTAACGTACACACTCCAGACTTTGAGGATCTAGCTATGGTGAGTATGAGTGTGAGGGCATTTGAGTGTCCCACACCACCTTCAGTGGTGCCACAGTCTGATTCCGCCACCATCCCCCTGTTTCTCTTCTTCGCCTGCTCACGGTTGCACTCTCTCAACCTTGGAATCTCTCACCCAACAGCCTCTGGCACCGAGTTCAAACCATGGGCAAAGCTATCAAACTGCAAGGGGCCCAATCTTTAGGTGGCAAAGGCAAAACAAATCAATAAATGTCACCTTGGCAAGTTGCACATAATCAGATGCCAAGTGACGTGGCATCGCATGACGATACGATCAAAGACTTTGACCCCATCCTCACTCCCGAGAGCCCCGAGCTGTAGCTCTCCGCCTCCCCCGCCCACACCGCACCCTGCCCTGCCCACACCGCACCTGCACCCCCCACCGCGCTCTCCACCCCCCCAACCCTCGCACCATGCCCTTTCCCCCACCGCCACACCCTCCCACCGCACTCTTCCCCCCCATTCCGCGCCCCCCAGGACTATTTGGATATAAACTTGCAGTGTTCAGATGTGAATTTGAGCAATAGTGTCACAATGATTGGAATTTATTGCAGGATTTGTAATGCTGAGTACAAAAGGTACCAAGAACAAGATTACAAAAAGACAAAGGCGGCAAAAATAAATACAAAGGGTGGGATTTTCTGGCCCTTACGGCTGATGGCATCTTCCAGTCCCTGTCAAAGAAGAATCCCCCCCCCCCTTAACCCTTCCCCAGCCACCCACCCCTCCCCTCCCCCCCCTCCTTCACCCTCCCGCCACTACCCCCCTCCCCATGGGAGGGCTCGCCTGGTGGTGGGACAGACGAGCCCCACAAAACATCGTAGACATCGGAGGAACCGGACAATCCTGTCAGCAGCCAATACCGGCCACCAGAACTACAACCGTGGGGGCAGGAAAACCACTCTTCTCCTCCGCCACCCCCCCCCCCCCCCCCCCCAGAGAAATGGAATTATCAAGGAGTATAAAAAGAAAAAAGGGAGAAGCATTCACACAAATAAAAGCAAATTTACAAGATGGCTATATATACCCTGTTTGTGAACTGAAATCCCACTCACCTGATGCAGGAGCAGCACCCCAAAAACTTGTGCTACCAAATAAACCTGTTGGACTTTAACCTGGTGTTGAGAGACTTCTTACTGTGTGCCTCCCACAGTCCAAAGATGTGGGAGTTAAGTGGATTGGCCATGTTAAATTGCCCCTTGGTGTTAGGGAGACTAGCTAGAGTAAATCATGGGGTTATGGGAAAAAGGACCTGGGTGGGATTGTTGTCAGTACAGACTCAATGTGCCAAATGGCCACCCTCTGCACTGCCTGATTCTATGTCGGCTTACAATAAGATTGCAATGAAGTTATTGTGAAAATCCCTGAGTTGTCGCACTCCAGCGCCTGTTCGGGTACACTGAGGGAGAATTCAACATGGCCAACGCATCTAACCAGCACGTCTTTCAGACTCTGGAATGAAACCAGAGCACCCGGAGGAAACCCACGCAGCCAATGTGCAGATTCTGCACAGTCACCCAAGCCAAGTAGTGAACCGGGGTCCCTGGCGCTGTGAGGCAGCAGTGCTAACCACTGCGCCGCCAATAAGCTGTGGAAAACCCGCGTCCAAATGTTTCCTTCCCATCTCCAATGCTATCACACTCAGATTTATCTTTAACGTCACAGTGAGCCTTCCTGCAAACTGTTAAGTCAGCCATCCCTGATCACTGTCCCCTCACAGCCTGTACACAAGATACTTACCAATTTGACAACAGGAAGAACAGCTGTTCTCGCCCCAATTATGGAGAAAAGTTCACACCAAAATAAACAATTTTTAAGATTCAACCTGTCAAGAGGTCAACATGAAACTTTTAACCCAGCCCTTTCGTTTCATTGTGCAATTTGCAGATTTAGTGCAAGACAACATCGCACTCAAATGTCAAGTGATCTAATTAAACATTGTCCTTCATTTATTCTTTCACACGATTAGGGTGTCGCTGGCTCGGTCAGCATTTTTTGTCCATCCCTATTTAATCTTCAGGCAGTGGTGGCAAGGAACATTCTTGAAACTGTTGCAATCGTAAGGAGTACGAGAACTAGGAGGAGTAGGCCATCATTTAAAGGGCGAAAAGCTGCAGCAGGCTACGGTGCAGAGGGACCTGGGGGTCCTTGTGCATGAGTCGCAAAAACCCAGTCTGCAGGTGCAGCAGGTGATCAAGAAGGCAAATGGGATGCTGGCCTTTATCACGAGGGGGATAGAATATAAAAGCAGGGAGGTCTTGCTGCAACTGTACAGGGCACTGGTGAGGCCGCAGCTGGAGTACTGTGTGCAGTTTTGGTCGCCGCACTTGCGCAAGGATATTTTGGCCTTGGAGGGGGTGCAGAGGAGGTTCACTAGGCTGATACCAGAGATGAGGGGGTTGGACTATGAATAGAGACTAAATAGACTGGGTCTGTACTCGTTGGAGTTTAGAAGGATGAGGGGGGGATCTTATAGAGATGTATAAGATAATGAAGGGGATGGACAGGGTAGAGGTAGAGAGATTCTTCCCATTCAGAAAGGACAGCAGGACTAGAGGGCACAGCCTCAATATAAGGGGGAGCAGTTTAGAACGGAGTTGAGGAGGAACTTCTTCACTCAAAGGGTGGTGGATCTCTGCCCGTTGAAGTGGTGGAGGCTACCTCGCTCAATATATTTAAGTCACGGGTAGATAGGTTTTTGGTAGGCAAGTGAATTAAGGGTTATGGGGAGAAAGTGGAACTGAGCCACTTCAGATCGGCCGTGATCTTATTGAATGGCGGGGCAGGCTCAAAGGGCTAGATGGCCTACTCCTGCTCCTACTTCTTATGTTCTTATGTGGCCCCTCGAGCCTGCTCCGCCATTCAGTAAGGTCATGGCTGATCTTTTTGTGGACTCAGCTCCACTTACCCACCCACTCACCATAATCCTTAACTCCTTTACTGTTCAAAAATTTATCCTTGCTTTAAAAACGTTCAATGAGGTAGCCTCAACTGCTTCTCTGGGCAGAGAATTCCACAAATTCGCAACCTTTTGTGTGAAGAAGTTCCTCCTCAACTCAGGCCTAAATCTGCTCCCCCTTATTTTGAGGCCATGAACCCTAATTCTAGTTCCACCTGCCAGTGGAAACAACTTCCCTGCTTCTATCTTGTCTATTCCCTTCATAATCTTGTATGTTTCTATAAGATCTCCCCTCATTCTTCTGAATTCTAATAAGTATAGCCCCAGTCTCTCCTCATAAGCCAACCCTCTCATTTCCAGAATCAACTGAGCAAATCACCTCTGCTCGTGATGCTCTGTACACTTGCAGTGCTGCGAGGGAGAGAGCGCTAGGATTTTGACCCAGCAACAGCGAAGGAATGACAATGACAGGATGGTGTCGGAGGTGGAGGGGAGGATTGTAGCTAGCGGTATTCCCATGCCCCTGTCTTCTGCAGGTGGTACAGGTGGTGTGTTTGGAAGGTGCTCTCAGAGGAGCCCAGGCAGCAGGCTAGCTTGTAGGGATTGCACGATATTTCCACTTTGGGGACCAGATTCCAATCCTTTTCACTGAAACAAGGGTTGCAGCCTGAGGAGAGAATTTCAATCACAGCCACACAGAGGGTGGCACTGCTGCCTCACAGCACCAGGAGACACAGATTCAATTCCAGGCTTGGGTCACTGTCTGTGCGGAGTTTGCACATTCTCCCTGTGTCTGCTTGGGTTTCCTCCGGGTGCTCCGGTTTCCACTCAGTCCGAAAGACATGCTGGTTAGGTGCATTGGCCGTGCTAAATTCTCCCTCAGTGTACCCGAACAGGCACCACAACGTGGCAACTAGGAGATTTTCACAGTAACTTTGTTGCAGTCTTAATGTGACACTAAACAATTAAAAAAAACAGTAAACCAGCAGCCAGAGCGGTGCGGTGAATGGGTTGAGCTTAGATTCTTTAGCTGTATGTGACACAAACTAGAAGCAGGAGGCGGCCATTTGGCCCTTCAAGTCTGCTCCGCCATTCATTTTGATCAAATTCAATATCCTGATCCCCCCCCCATTTCCCTTGATCCCTTTAGCCCCAAGAGCGATAACTAATTTCTTCTTGAAATCACGTTTTGGCCTCAACTACTTTGTGTGTTAGTGAATTCCACACATTCACCACCCTCTGGGTGAAGAGATTTCTTCTCACCTCAGTTCTAAAAGGTTTACTCCTTATCCTCAAACTATGACCCCTAGTTCTGGACTCCCCCACCATTGGGAACATTCTCCCTGAATCTATCCTGTCTAACCCTGTTGGCATGTTACAAGTTTTTAAACTCCAGTGAATATAATCCTAACTGACTGAGTCTCTCCTCATATGACAGACCTGCCATCCCAGGATTCCGCCTGGTAAACCTTCGCTGTGCTCCCTCTATAGCAAGGGCACCAGTCCTGAGTAAAGGATACCAAAACTGCACACACTACTCCAGGTGCGGCCTCACCAGCACCCTATACAATAGTAGCAAAACATCCTTATCCCTACACCCAAATCCTCTCGCTATGAAGGTCAACATACTATTTGCATTTTTGCTGCCTGCTGTACTGCTTTACTGCCTGATTTCGGAGCCGTGAGGTTGTGTTACAACGGTAGAAAACTCTGGTGCGGCCGCACTTGGAGTATTGCGTACAGTTCTGGTCACCGCATTATAAGAAAGATGTGGGGGCATTGGAAAGGGTGCAGAGGAGGTTTACCAGGATGTCACCTGGTATGGTGGGAAGGTCTTATGAGGAAAGGCTGAGGGACTTGAGGTTATTTTCATTGGAGAGAAGAAGGTTACGAGGTGATCTGATTGAGGCATACAAGATGAACAAAGGGTTGGATAGGGTGGACAGTGAGAGCCTTTTACCTCGGATGGTGATGGCTAACACAAAGGGACATAGCTCTAAATTAAGGGGTGGTAATTATAGGATGGATGTCAGAGGTAGGTTCTTTACTCAGAGGGTAGTAAGGTTGTGGACTGCCCTGCCTGCAGCAGTTGTGGACTCGCCAACTTTAAGGGCATTCAAATGGTCAGTGGATAGGCATATGGATAACATTGGAATAGTTTAGGTTAGAGGGTCATTAGATTGTTGCACCGATCAGTGGAACCATCGAGGAGTTCTGAGTTCTTGTGCGCTTACTTTCAGCAACTGATGATATGGTTCTGACAATGGTGCCCAGGGAAAAAGTGTGTTTATGATGCAGGATAAAAGCAACAATCTCTTTAAAAAAATTCAGACAGGAGGATAAAGACACAAGAAATAGAAGCAGAAATTGACTATTCAACCCCTGGAACCACCTCAGAGTTCAATATGTTCACAGCTGAGTTACTGCCTCCAAATCCGTATCCCACAATTTTTTGGACGACCAAACATCTACCTATTTCAGCCTCAAATGAGTTCAATGATGGTTCACTCACTGTAGAAATAGGGCTTGGCACAGAAATGTTAAATGTAGGGCTGACAATACCATGGGTGCGTGCCAAAGAAGCAAACTCGTGTTCTGCTTCTTTGGCACACAACCAGAAACCATAAATCAAATCAACAGGGATATCCACTGCTTACTGAAGCCTATACCTGGAGGCGTTCAATTCAGGTAACCCTGACTTGTACAAGAAAACAGTAAAAAGTCTGACAACACCAGGTTTTAGTCCAACCTATTTATTTGATAATATACTCACTAGCTTTTGGGTTAGCCCCTTCGTCAGGTGAATGGAGAGTTCTGGCCTCAGACAGAGCATATAAAGCACAGACAGTTTAGAGATTACTGATTAAAATGCGAATCCTTACACCTAACCTGCTGTTCAAGACCTGAAGTGGCTGATAATGTGTCCTTCCACTCACATTATCAGCCACTTCAGGTCTTGAACAGCAGGTTAGGTGTAAGGATTCGCATTTTAATCAGTAATCTCTAAACTGTCTGTGCTTTATATGCTCTGTCTGAGGCCAGAACTCTCCATTCACCTGACGAAGGGGCTAACCCGAAAGCTAGTGAGTATATTATCAAATAAATAGGTTGGACTAAAACCTGGTGTTGTCAGACTTTTTACTGTGTTTACGCCAGTCCAACACCAGCATACCCACATCATGACTAATATTGTACAAGAAAGCCAGATACAATCTAAGGAGTTCCATCAAAGATGCCAAAAGACATGACCAGACCAAGCTAGAGTCCCAGGCTAGCCATGCAGACCCCCACCCACTATGGCGAAGTCTGCAAGATACAACAGGCCACGAGATGAAGGCACGTAAAATCATCAGGTCAACCGCACCCCTTCCTGATGAGCTCAATCCATGTTAAGCAGCATTTTACTTGCACCTCTTTCAATTTGGCGTATTGCATTCGCTGCTCCCAATGGTGGTCTCCTGCATATCGGAGAACAAGTTTGCCTGTGTCTACACTGGCAGCCCCTTCACAATCTTATACGTTCTGCCGCTTATCATAAAGTCTGAGGTCACGCACCAACCGACTCAAGAATAGCTTCTTCCCTACGGCCAGACTTTTGAATGGAACTACCTCGCATTAAGTTGATCTTTCTCTACACCCTAGTTATGACTGTAACTCTCATTTTCTTCTCTATGAACAGTATGCTTTGTCATACAAGAAACAATACTTTTCACTATATTAATACATGACAATAAATCATATCAAATCAAAATCACTGATATATATAAATGATTTGCAAGATGATGTAGCTGGTCTGATTAGTAAGTTTGCGGATGACACAGATTGCTGGACTTGCGGATAGTGATGAATATTGTCAGAGAATACAGCAGGCTATAGATAGGCTGGAAAATTGGGTGGAGAAATGACAGATGGAATTTAATCCAGAAAAATGCAAAGTGATGCATTTTGGTAGATCTAATGCAGGGGGGGAGCTATACAATAAATGGCAGAACCATCAGGAGTCTAGACACACAGAGGGACTTGGATGTGCAAGCCCACAGATCCTCAAAAGGTGGTAGCACAGGTGGAAAAGGTGGTGAAGAAGGCATATGGCATGCTTGCCTTTATTGGACAGGGCATAGAGTACACAAGTTGGCATATGATGTCACAGTTATATAAAACGTTGGTTAGGCCACATTTGGAATACTGCGTCCAGTTCTGGTGGTCACACTACCAGAAGGCTTTGGAGAGAGTGCAGAAAAGGTTTACCAGGATATTGCCTGGTACAGAGGGTCTTAGCTATGAGGAGAGATTGGGCAAACTGGGAGTTGTTCTCCCTAGAAAGATGGAGGTTGAGGGGGTGACCTTATAGAAGTTTATAAAATTAAGAAGGGCATAGATAAGGTGAATAGTTGGAAGGTTTTTCCCCAGGTCAGAAATGACAAACACAAGGTGTCATAAATTCAAGATAAGGGGGCAAGGCTCAATACAGATATGCAAGGGACTTTTTTTTGTATACACGGAGGGTGGTGGGGGCCTGGACTGAACTACCAAGCAATGTGGTTGAGGCAGACGTGTAGCCAGCTCCAGCTGTGCCTGTTTTCAGGCACAAAAACTTGGTAAAGTCGGGTGTGAGGCAGGTAACATGATCCGCGTCCGCCTCTGTGCTGGCTCCCCCCTTTACCAAGGCCCAAAGATGGTCATGATCGGGACTGCATCGGAAACGGGCATAATTACTATTTAAATGTGTTTGCACACATTTAAATTGATTTAATGGGCTGCACACACCCAACCTTACTGGCACTTCCCACTTTATCACCACATCCGCCTATCCAAATACAATGAAAAATAGACATGTTCCACAAAAGTCCAATTTGGGCATTCTAGTTAGTGAGGGGGTGAGTGCCAAGAATCCAGCTGGTCTTCTGCCTGCGATCGGTGAAGGGGGGAAGAGGAGGGGTCCGCCGGCTCCTCTGCCCACGATTGGTGAAGGGGGAAGAGGAGGGGTCCACCGCCACTCCACCCGCGATCGGTGAGGGGGGAGGGGCCCACGATTGGTCCGGGTGGCAGAGGGGATGCCGGGGGTAAGGAGATCAGTAATGGTTTGGGGTCAGAACAATTGTCTGTGGGGATCAGGGGGAAAAAACAGAAAGAAATCTCACAACACCAGCTTAAAAAAGTGGTGTTTGCTACAAATAAACCTGTTGGACTTTAAGCTGCTGTTGAGAGATTTCTTTGTTTTACCCCAGTCCAACGCTGGCATCTCCACATCAGGATCAGGGGGAGGCGTTATCCGGCCTGGGAGCCACATGGTAAATTCTATCATTTTCTTTTCTGCGCAGTTGGAGGCACCAATTGGAGCTGCAGGATTTCGGGTGTGAGAAGCCCCGGCCACAGGCTCGTGCAGTGCGATTCAGGATCGCTGATACTTTTTCAGGCAGGGTGCGTATGGGAGCGCCTGAGAATGGGTCTAAAAGCTGGATCTGAAACAGTTCGTTTCACATCCACCCAGCACTTAGGATCAAACTGGAAAAATAGGGCCCCCAGGAGTAGCCTGAATAAACTGTGTGCCAGTCACCAACAGGACCCATCAGACAGCCTAACACGGTTACTTACTAATACTGTATAAAGTCACTCTGCACTACTTAAAGTTGTCTGCACTGTATATTTATTGATTAGTCCTCAGGTACTAAAGCAGTCCACGTTCAGGTCTGGACAATCTGGGCTGTCAAGTGGCAAGAAACATTTGCGCCACGCAAATGCCAGGCAATGACCATCATCAACAAGAGATGCTCAAATCATCATACCTTAACATTCAATGGTGTAGCTATCACTGAATCCCCCCACTGTCAACTTCCTTGGGGTTACCATTGACCAGAAACTCAACTGGACTCACCCCATAAACAGTGGCTACAAGAGCAGGACAGAGGCTGGGAATACAGTAGCGAGTAACTCACCTCCTGACTGCCCAAAGCCCATCCACCATCTACAAAGGCACAAGTCAAGGTGGAATCCTCTCCACCACCTCAAGGGCAACTAGGGATGGGCAATAAATGCTGGCCCAGCCAGTGATGCCCATGTCCCACAAATGAATAAAGAAAAAGTCACAAGTAGGTTTACATTTACACTGCAGAGGTTACTGTGCAAATCCCTGAGGCACCACACTCCGGTGCCTGTTCGGATACACCGAGGGAGAATTTAGCACGGCCGATGCGCCTAACCAGCAGATCTTTCCGACTGTGGGAGGAAACCGGAGCATCCGGAGGAAACCCACGCAGTCACAGGGAGAACGCACAAACTCCACACAGACAGCGACCCAAGCTGGGATTGAACCTGGGTCCCTGATGTAGTGAGGCAGCAGTCCTAACCACTGTGCTACCATGCCACCCCTGAGAATTTAGAGCTAGTCTGCGCTGTTTGAAGTTAGACGCTGTTGTTTTAAGTTAACCCATGCTATCGAAAGGGTGTGGACCAAGTTTTGTTACTTTTGTACTGAGGATCTGTGAAGGGGATGGAAGTGAGGAAGCAGGGGAGGGTGTTGAGGAATAAGAGTCACCGCTGCCTCACAGTGCCAGGGACCCAAGTTCAATTCCCAGCTTGGGCCACTGTCTGAGTGGAGTTTGTACATTCTCCCCATGTCTGCATGGGTTTTCTCCCACAATCCAAAGATGTGCAGGTTAGGTTGATTGGCGGTGCTAAATTGCGCCTTGGAGTCAGGGGGATTCGGAGGGTAAGTACATGGGGTTACACGATATGGCCTGGGTGGGATGGTCGTCAGTACAGCCTTGATGGATCGAATGGCCTCCTTCTGCACTGTGAGGATTCTATAATTTTCAGATCTCATAGAATCCCTACAATGCAGAAGGCAGCCATTTGGCTCATTGAGTCCACACTAGTCACAGGCCCTACTCCCGTAACCCCACATATTTGCCCTGCTAATCCCCCTGACACGAGGGATGAGACCCTCCAGACTCCCACTGGAAAGGCAGGGGCTGAGATTAGCCAAGGTCAACATCGGGAGTTTAGCTCCCAGGGACAAGGGTGCGGCCTCAACTTCAATGATCTGACAGGTGCGGTCAAGGTCGGTGAGCGTGTCCACGTCAACTGCGCCACGCTGCCATCGCTGCATTTAGTGCGTTACCTCTCAATGACTCCTCTGCTAAAAAATGTCAGAATTTATATCTAACGTGCATACACTTCACCTCGTCCAAATAAACCTTGCCCTATTGTAAACGTCACACCCATTCTCAACCAAACCAATAACGACAAATAAAGACAGATGGCGCGTAACAAAAGGCAGCAGGAATTAAGCTGAGTGAAGAGATTGTGTATACAGGAGCTAATGCAATGGTGATCATTGTTAACAAGGTGTTAGCTGAGGGTACGAGGAGCAGTGGATTTGAATCTATTAAAGCTGACAGCATCCTTACACTTAACACTCCTCCTCAGAATCCACTGGAAACTCAGGCTGCTGAGGGCAGCACAGTGGTTAGCACTGCTGCCTCTCTGCGCCAGGGACTCGGGTTCGGTTCCATTCCCGGCTTGAGTCACTGTCTGTGTGGAGGCTGCACATCTTCCCCGTGTCTGCGTGGATTTCCTCCGGGTGTTCCAGTTTCCTCCCACAAACCACAGATGTGCGGGTTAGGTGGATTGGCTGTGCTACGTCACTCTTTAATGTCAGGGAGACCAGCTAGAGTAAATGCAAGGGATTACGGGTGGGTTTCTGGTCAATGCAGATACGATGGGCCAAATGACCTCCTCCTCCACTGTGTGATTCTATGAACACCTCGCCTGCGATCATCCTCAACACCAGTGCCCACAATGCTGTGCACTCAGCGTCCCCACAAAACTCTTTATACACCTATGACTGTGTGGCCAAATTCCTCTGCAGCTCGATTTTCAAGTTTGCTGACGACACCACAATAGTGGGTCAGGTCTCAAACAATGACAGAGTACAGGAATGAGATAGAGAGTCTGGTGAACTGGTGCAGCAACAATAATCTCTCCCTCAATTTCAACAGAATGAAGGTGATTATCATCAACTTCAGGAAGCGTATTGAAGGACATGCCCCTGTCTACACCAACAGGGACCAAGTAGCGGTGGTCGCGAGCTTCAAGTTTTTAGGTGTCTAGATCACCAATCTGTCCTGGTCCCTCCATTCCAACACGAGAGTTAAGAAAACCCATCAATTTTCTCAGAAGACTAAGGAAATTTGGCACAATCAGCTACGACACTTTTACAGATGCACCATAGAAAGCATTCTTTCTGGTTGTATCACAGCTTGGTATGGCTCCTGCTCTGTCCATGACCTCAAGAAACTACAAAAGGGTCATAAATGAAGCCCAATCCATCACCCAAAGCAGCTTCCCATCCATTGACTCTGTCTATACCTCCCGCTGCCTCAGAAAAGCAGCCAGCATAAGTAAGGACTCCACGCAACCCGGGACATTCTCCCTTCCACCAGGGGAAAAAGATACAAAAGTCTGAGGTCACGTACCAACTGACTCAAGACAGTTCTTCCCTGCTGCTGTCAGACTTTTGAATGGACCTACCTTGCATTAAATTGATATTTTTCTATACCCTAGCTATGGCTGTAACACTACATTCTGCACTCTCTTGTTTCCTTCTCAATGAACGGTATGTTTTGTCTGCGTAGCGCACAAGAAACAATACTTTTCACTTATGTTAATACATGTGACAATAATAAATCAAATCAAGTTAGCTCTGGCAAAAGACAGAGCTGCACTGGAAGCTCAGGCTGCTGAGTGTTGGTCATTGGTGGTGAATGAGTAACTGGGGCCTAGATTATTGGTCTCACTCAAATACATCCCCCCCACCCCGGAAATTGGCCCACAGAGCAGAAACGATTAGGTTGCAGTCTCTCTTGCTCAGCTTCTGTTTCTGCCTCCTTCTCCTCACTTGGTGGGTGCTGTGGCAAGGGATGGTCCCTCATGACGCGCAACATGGAGAGGAACAGCACAAACCGTAAACTCATAAGAACATAAGAAATAGGAGCAGGAGTAGGCCATCTAGCCCTTCGAGCCTGCCCCGCCATTCAATAAGATCATGGCTGACCTGAAGTGGGTCAGTTCCACTTTCCCGCTTTCTCCCCATAACCCTTAATTCCCCTGTCTATCAGAAACCTATCTACCCGTGACTTAAATATATCTAGCGAGGCAGCCTCCGCCACTTCAATGGGCAGAGAATTCCAGAGATTCACCACCCTTTGAGTGAAGAAGTTCCTCCTCAACTCTGATCTAAACTGCACCCCCCCCTTATCTTGAGGCTGTGTCCTCTAGTCCTGCTATCCTTTCTAAGTGGGAAGAATCTCTCTACCTCTACCCTGTCCATCCCCTTCATTATCTTATACATCTCCATAAGTTCCTCCCTCATCCTTCTAAACTCCGAGTACAGACCCAGTCTATTTAGTCTCTATTCATAGTCCAACCCCCTCATCTCCGGTATCAGCCTAGTGAACCTCCTCCGCACTCCGTCCAAGGCCAATATATCCTTGCGCAAGTGCGGTGACCAAAACTGCACACAGTACTCCAGCTGCGGCCTCACCAGTACCCTGTACAGTTGCAGCAAGACCTCCCTACTTTTATATTCTATCCCCCTCGCTATAAAGGCTAAACTTACACAGTCGAGTGTGGCAAGGCCCCACCAAGGTAGCAGAATCATTGCTTTCACCCACCCTTGATCGATTGCCTCTTGGCACTGCCTGGCAATCGTTGTGTGTGTGTTCATGCCACCTGTGTGTGGGTTGTGAAGCAGAATTGCCTTTCTCCTCCAATAAGCGCCCTTAATTTGCCAGTGACTGAAGTGCAGCTGATACAGGGAACCTGGCCCCGTCCCAGATATCGATCTACTGCCTCTTGTCACGTACCAGCCAGCTGCTGAGGGAGTAAAATCCCTTCGATACAGCAGAGTGCACACAAAGGAATGCGTGCGCAGTCAGGGGCATCCTGCTACACAAGGTCACCTGGATTACCTTACAAACCGTCGAGCTCCGGCTACCAGGCTTAGCTCCGGCAAGGGAGGAGAGTGAAATGAAGTCATGGCTTCTTGAATAAAGGGATTCAGTGACTCCCGAATGCAGCAGTGGGTTACAAACAGTGAGACGTTGGTAATATCGCCGCAAACAACCTGGCAGGATCTCGCCACACGGTCATCTTCAAGGACAACGCTGCCCTTGCCCTGAACTAAGTCTGAAGTTGAGGGGGGCTGCAGCAGGTGGGCAGCTTCAGTGACAACGGTGTGGTGACACAGTGATTAGCACTGCTGCCTCACACGGCCAGGGGCCCGGGTTCGATTCCCGGCTTGGGTCGCTGTCTGTGCGGAGAACAAAGAAAGAACAAAGAAAATTACAGCACAGGAGCAGGCCCCCCACCTGCAAGTCTGTACTGACCATGCTGTCCAACTGAACTAAAGCCCCCTAACCCTCGGGGGACCCTATCCTCCTATTTTCATCCTATTCATGTATTTGTCAAGCCGCCCCTTAAACGTCACTACCATATCCGCTTCCACTACCTCTCCCGGCAGCAAGTTCCAGGCACCCATCACCCTCTGTGTAAAAAAAACTTGCTTCGTAGATCTCCTTTAAACCTTGTCCCTTGCATTTTAACTCTACGCCAGTTGGTTGTTGACTTTTCCACCCTGGGAAAAAGCTTCTGACTATCCACTCTGTCCATGCCCCTCCTAATCTTGTAGACTTCTATCAGGTCACCCCTCAGCCTCCATCATTCCAGTGAGAACAAACCAAGTTTCTCCAATCTCTCCTCATAGCTAATGCCCTCCATACCAGGCAACATCCTGGTAAATCTTTTCTGTACCCTCTCCAAAGCCTCCATATCCTTCAGGTAGTGTGGCGATCAGAATTGAACACTATATTCCAAGTGTGGCCTAAGTTCTATAAATCTGCAACATGATTTGCCAATTTTTAAACTCAATGCCCCAGCCATTGAAGGCAAGCATGCTGTATGTCTTCTTGACTACCTTCTCCACCTGCATTGCTACTTTCAGGTGACCTGTGTACCTGTACACCCAGATCCCGTTGCCTATCAATACTCTGAAGGGTTCTGTCATTTGCTGTATATTTCCTATCTGTCTTAGACCTTCCAAAATGTATTACCTCATTTTTGACCAGACTAAACTCCAGCTGCGATCTGTATGTTCTCCCCATGTCTACATGGGTTTCCTCCAGGTGCTTCGGTTCCCCCTTCCAGTCAGAAAGACTTGCTGGTTAGGTGCATTGGCCATGCTAAGTTCTCCCTCAGTGTACCCGAACAGGCACTGAACTGTGGCAGCTAGGGGATCTTCACAGTAACTTCATTGCAGTGTTGATGTAAGCCTACTTGTGAGTAATGAATGAATGTTGACTAACTTCAGCGCGGCGCATGCATCTCAAACACTGGGTATGTGTAGCACTAGAGTAGTTTACAGCAAGTTCGTAGGTGGGACCAGAGCAAAGGTGAAGGTAAGAAAATCACAATCAGGAGTGCTGTGTACGTCTACACGGCTTGTGATAGATAAGATTGATAAGTTACAGTGGGAAGCCAACGATCAGGGTGGGCTGTGGGGGGCTGCCTGCCTCCTGAGGGGGGGGGGTCTGCCAGGGTGGGGTAGTTGTGGGGGGGGGGGGGGTAGTTTGTGACTGATGGGGGGGGGGTGGGGAGATGCTGAAGATTGGGATGCTTTACTGGGATATTTTTTGCTGAGAGTCATGAATTGTCTCCTGAAACAATTGTCACTCCTTGCTGTCTGTCTTTCCTGCTACTCTATTCACCCAATCCACTTTCACTAACTCTCTCCATTTCATTGGAATTCCCTTCATTTAAAGTTAAAACACAAATGTTTCTGACCCAAGTTTCTCACCCTCAAGTTGGATATTAAATTCTGTCACGTTATGATCACTACTTCCTAGGGGATTTTTTTAACTCGGAGATCATTTATTAAACCTGCCTCCTTTCCCATTACCAGATCCAAGCTAGGCTTCTCCCTAGTTGGCTCCATGATGTATTTCTCTAGGAATCTGCCCCTAATGCACGCTATGAGTTTAATGTCGTCACTAGCCTTTCCACCTTGATTAAGTCAATCAACATGAAGACTAAAGTCACCCATAATTACTGCTCTATTTTTACATGCTCATATTATTTGCTCCTTTATATCCTTTCCTATGGCGTTTTGGGGGATCTATTCACCACTCGTACCAGTGCCGCCTTTCCCTTGCAGCCTTTTTTTTCACAAATGGATCCAAATGGACTCAACGCCATCCAAGGCTAAATCATCTCTCACAACTGACCTCATTTCATCCCTTATTAACAGTGTTACCCCACCATATTTTCCTTCCTGTCTTCCCTAAAGAAGAAATATCCCTGAATATTAAGTTCAGATTTGGTCTCCTTCTAACCACGTCTCAGTAGTGGCTACCAGATCATAACTGTTTACTTTGATTAATTTGCTTATCTTATTCCGAAGGCTTCGTGCATTAAGATACAAAACCATTAGGCTTGCCCTTTATACCATTTTGAATCATCATAAAACTTTACTTTGTCTCTTGTATTTGCCTCTTGCCCTTGATTATCCGGTCTACTGTGTTTGCATTTTATTGTTCTTACTTTTTGACTCTCTCGCTTGCTTCTTCACCCCTCCCCGAACCTTCTGCAGGCAGCTAAGTTTCCAGTTGTATTTTTGACCCAATACCTGTCACAAGCAGACATTTTCTCCTTTATCTTAATTTCTGACTCCTTTGTCATTCAGGGGGTTCTGGATCTCTTTACCCAACCTTCCCCTTTTCAAAGGGATGTACCATCATTGTGCCCCAATCATCGCTCATTTAAAGGGAGCCCATTGATCCGTTATCACTTTTCCTGCCAACCTTTGACTCCGATTGATTCAGTCCAGATCCATTCTTACCTCATTCACCTGAGTTCATTGTTCTTCTTCTGCAATGTTCCTCGTCCTTTTCCTACAGTCAGCCTGAACCTTCAGATACAACGATCATTCCCTAAATGTTCTCTTGCTGACATTTGTCCACATCTCTCGCCTCATCTCAACAGTCTTCTTCCTCATTGGATTGGAAATATACAGAAGAAAATTTTCCTGAACACACTCAAAGTCCTGTCCTTTTCTGCCCTATACACCAACTACTATCCCAGTCTATGTCTGGACAATCAAAGACTCCCATTATAATCATGATAAAGTATATACATCAGTGTCACAAGGGGTAGGCTTGCATTAACATTGCAATGAAGTTACTGTGAGAATCCCCTAGCCGCCACACTCCGGTACCTGTTCAGGTACACTGAGCAAGAATTTAGCTTGGCCAATGCACCTAGCCAGCATGTCTTTTAGACTGCGGGAGGAAACCCATGCAGACACAGGGAGAACGAGCAGACTCCGCACAGTGACCCAGGATCAGGAATTGAACCTGGGCCCCTGGCGCTGTGATGCAGTTGGCTTCCCTCCAGCCCTGACCGATCCCCGTGCAGAGTGGTAGTGGGACTCCTTCACCCCCCCCCCCCCATGATCATCCCTTAGCCTCGCCCACAATAGTCCCCATCCCTTGGCACTGCCCAATGCCTGGTGGGCAGTGCCAAGGCTGCTCCTGACCATGGGCACTTTGCCAGGGCACTGTCAGGGTGCCCATGCACAGGGGACACCACAACCACCCTCCCAACCACCTGATCCTTTGGGGAGGGGGGGGGCAGCTCTGATTGTGCGCCCACCCCCCCCACCCTTCACTCCAGCAGGGTCTCCCGCTAGTTCCCCGAAAGTGGGGAGCTACTCTAAACCCCACCGGAGTGAAGTGGGGTGAGAACTACTAACAGGCCTGGAGAATTCAGTCCTGAGTCTGATAATTACATTTAAATTGGATTACAAAAGGTTAAAAGCCTGGCCATCCCACCACTTTCCACCATGATCTTAACCGTGCATGCTCTCCAGCAGTGGGAGATGCGGACGTGTTGGGAATGCAAGCACGAATCCAATGAAATGTCCGACACGCGCACCTCCCAACCTGACGCGCCAAAAAATTGGCGCACCACGATGGGAGAATCGGGCCCTACATGAGGAATAAACAAACCACTGTTAACCAAGGAAGTTAAGGAGAGTATTAAGTTGAAACAAAAAAGCATATCAGGAGGCAAAAGTCAGTGATAGGCCTAAAGACTGGGGTAAATTCAGAATCCAGTGAAGAAGATCTAAAAAGATAATAAAGAGAGGAAAAAAAACATGAGGGCAAACTAGCAACAAAAACTGACAATAAAGGACTTTAAATATTTAATAAAAAGAGAGATCAAAGTGAACACAAGCCCCTGAGAAAATGATTCATGGAGATAGTTATGGGGAACAAGGAAATTGCAGAATTAAACAGATACTTGGCAGTCTTTATGGTGAAAGATACTTTGAACATTTCATTAATAACAAACAATACAGGGAGGGATTAAGTGCTTTCACTATCACTGGAGAAGTAACAATGGACAAACTAATAGGGCTAAAGGCAGATAAGTCCCCTGGCCCTGATGGCTTGCATCCTAGGATCCTAGAAGCAGCTACAGAGATAATGGACGCATTGGTTGTAATTTTCCAAAAATCCTTGGATTCCGGAAAAGTCACGGCAAACTGCCAACGTGACACTCCTATTCAAAAAGGAGTGCGGGCAAGAAGTGGGCAACTACAGGCTGATTAGCCTAACATCTACTATTGGAACAACGTTTGAATCAATTAAGTAGTAATAACAACACATTTAGAAAACCAGAATCTAACCAGAGTCAACGTGTCTTCATGGAAGAGAAATCGCATCTGACTAGAGTTTTTTTTGAGGAAGCCTCAACCAGAGTGGGTAGAGGGGAACCAGAAGATGTGTTGTATTTGGACTTTCAGAAGGTGTTTGACAAGGTACCTCACAAAAAGGTTAAGTCATAAGAGTCCATGTTGGCAGTAGTATATTGGCATGGATAGAGAATTGGTTAATGGGCAGGAAGCGCAAGTGGTGATATGGGGTTCTTCACCTGGTTGGTGAATTGTAACCAGTGGCATTCCACAGGGATCAATGCTGGGACCACAACTGTTTACAACATGTATCAATTACTTGGAGGGAGGAAGTGAATTTCCAGTAGCAGATGACACAAGCTAGGTGGAAAAGTGAGTTGTGAAAGGGATACAAACAGTTTACAAAGAGATGTTGATAGACTAAGTGACTGAGCAAAAAGTTGGCAGATGTGGGAAAATGTGAAGTATTTTTGAAGGGAGAACAAAAGAATAGGATATTACCTAAATGGAGAAAAATAGCAGAAAGCTGCAACGTAACAGGACTTTTGCCCAAAACACAAAGTTAGGACACAGGTGCAGCAGGTAGGCTGATAAGATGTTGGCTTTCATTTCAATGGGGTTGGAGTATAAGAATAGGGAAGTCTTGCTACAACTGTACATGGTACTGGTGAGGCCACATCTGGAGTATTGTGAGCAGTTTTGGGCAGATGTTTCAACGGAGGCAGTTCAGAGAAGGTTCACAAGGATGTTCCCTGGTATGGCTGAGATTCCTGATCAGTAAGGGAATTAAGGGTAATGAGGAAAGGGCAGGAAAGTATACAGGAGGAATGTTAGATCAACCATAATCCTAGAGAATGATGGAGAAGGCTCAAGGGGCTGAATGTCCTAAATGTCCTACTCCTGTTTTATTTCTTTTGCATTTATGCAAATCTTTTGGTTTGATTTATTATTGTAACATGTATTAACATACATACTATACAGATAAAGCATACCATTCATAGAGAAGGAAACAAAAAAAGTACAGAATGTAGTTTTACCGTCATAACTAGTGTGTAGCGAAAGATCAACTTAGCACGAGGTAGATCCATTCAAAAGACTGACAGCAGCAGGGAAGAAGCTGTTCTCGAGTCGGTTGGTATGTGACCTCAGATCTTTGTATCTTTTTCCCGAAGGAAGAAAGGTGGAAAAGAGAATGTCTGGGGTGCGTGAGGTCCTTAATTATGCCGGCTGCTTTGTTGAGGCAGCAGGAAGTGTAGACAGAGTCAATGGATGGGAGGCTGGTTTGCGTGATGGATTGGGCTACGTTCACGACATTTTGTAACCCCTTGCAGTCATGGGCAGACCAGGAGCCATACCAAGCTGTGATACAACCAGAAAAAGTGCTTTCTACGATGCATCTGCAAAAGTCGGAGAGAGTCGTAGCTGACATGACAGATTTCCTTAGTCTTCTGAGAAAGTAGAGGTGTTGGTGGGCACGGGGGGGACCAAGACAGGTTGTTGGTGATCTGGACACCTAAAAGACTTGAAGTTCTTGATCCTTTGTATTTCATCCCCGTTGATGTAGACAGGGGCATGTTCTCCTTTACGCTTCCTGAAGTTGATGACAATCTCCTTCGTTTTGTTGACATTGAGGGGGAGATTATTGTTGCCACACCAGATTCTCTATCCCATTCCTGTACCCTGTCTTGTCATTGTTTGAGATCCGACCCACTGAGATGGTGTCGTCAGCAAACTTGAAAATCAAATTGGAGGGAAATTGGCCACACAGTCATAGGTGCATAAGGAGTATAGTAGGGGGTGAGAACAGACTTGTGGGACACCGATACTGAGGATGATTGTGGAGGTAGTGTTGTTGCCTATCCTTACTGATTATGGCCTGTGAGCTAGGAGGTTCAGGATCCAGTCACAGAGAGAGGTACTGAGGGCCAGGCCATGGAGTTTGGAGATGAATAGTTGTGTTGAAAGCTGAGCTGTAGTCAAATAGAAAAATGACATGGGTGCCCTTGTTATCAATGTCTCCGGTATGACTGAGATAGATAGACTTCTGATCAGTAAGGGAATTGAGGGTAATGGGGAAAGAGAAGGAAAGAGTGCAGGAGGAATGTTAGATCAACCATGATCCTTTTGAATGGTGGAGGAGGCTCGAGGGGCCAAATGGCCTAACCCTATTCCTATTTCCTATGCACTTATGCAAATCAGGCCATGGCAAAGATGAGGTAATTGAAGAGACATTGGGTAGGTTCTCTAATTAAAATCGACAGGGCACAAGGCTGGGTGAGATGCATCTATGGATACTGAGAGAGTGGAAATTGGACAGGCACTGACTATAATTTTTTAAACTTCCTTAGACTTAGGGATGTCCCGGAGAACAGGAAGATTTGCAAACGTTTCCGCTCCTATTCAAAAAAGTGTGTAAAGTTAAGCCCAGGAAGCATAGGCCAGTCTGTTTCAGTTCAAAGGTGGGGAAACTTCTAGAAATAGTAATTTGGGACTCATTTATTGGTCACATGAACCAATGGAGGTTAATGATAGAAAAGATACGAGGGGGAAAGTTTGCCAGAACTTCACCACCCGAGGCTCGTAAAATCCCACCTGAGACAAACAGCGAATGCTGTTCCGCAAGCTGTGCTTACCCCAATTCTGGTCCAGGTGTGGTGGTAAAATTCCAGCAGTTGTATTTCACTAATTAGCTGGAGTTGGGGAACTAAAAGTGTTGATGAGGTAATGAGTTGATGTGGTTTACACGGACTTTCAAACAGTTTTTGATAGTGTCGCACAGACTTGTGAACAATGTTCTAGCTCCTGAAATGAAAGGGACAACAGCAACGTGGACACAGAGTTAGCTGAGCAGGAGGAAACAAAGTAGCAGTTAATGGATATTTTTCAGGCTGGAGGAAGGTTGAATGCCATTCAATAAATCATAATGAAGTCTTTGCAGCCTTAAGTAGTTTAACTGGCTTAACTAGCATGTCAACTACAAGTAGTATGTACAAATATACAATGAGGGATTAAAGCAAGGAGCTGCCTCCATTCTTGCTTGTGCATAGAGCTCTGTCCAAAAACTAGACAGACTGCTAGATGCAATTCAGCACACAGTGGTAAGCACTGCTGCCTCACAGCGCTAGGGTCCCAGATTCAATTCTGGGCCCCGCGCCACTGTGTGTGGAGTTTGCACATTCTGTGTCTGCGTGGAGTTCCTCCAGGTGCTCTGGTTTCATCCCACAATCCAAAGATGTGCAGGTTAGGTTGATTGGCCATGCTAAAATGCCTTTTAATGTCAGGGGGATTAGGAGGGTAAATGTGTGGGGTTACAGGGATAGGGCAGGACCTGGGTGGGATTGATGTCAATACAGGCTCAATGGGCCATTTGGCCTCCTCCTGCACTGGAGGCTCAGTGATTCTATGAACCTAGACCTTGGTGTACAGATCACAATTAAAGGTTTGTGGATGATAAAAAAAACTCAAACGTTGTGAGGAGGATAGTGTAGAACTTCAGAAGGGACATAGACAAGCTGGAGAAGTGGGCAGATAGGTAGCAGCTGAAGTTCAATGCGGAAAAGCATAAAGTGATTCATTTTGATAGGAATATGGAGAGACAATATAAAACTGAAAGGGGGGGCAGGAACAGAGAGACCTGCGTGTGTATGTGCATAAATCACTGAAGGGGGCAGGACAGGTAGAGAGAGCAGTGAATAAAGCACATAGTATCCTGGGATTTATTAATAGGAGCATAGAGTACAAAAGCAGGAAATTTATGTTGAATTCATATGAATTACTAGTTCAGTCTCAGCTAGAGTATTTGGATGTCAAAACCTTTCATGCAGAAAAGATTGACTAGAAAGCTTCCTGGTGTGAGAAACTTGAGCAATAAAAATAGATCAGAGAAGTTGGGGCTGCTTTCCTTTGCAAAGAGGAGACTTAAATGAGGTATTCAAAATCATTAGGTGTCGAGTGGACAGGGAGAAACCGTTCCCACTTATGAAAGGATCGAGAAAGAGGGCACAGATTTAAACTAATTTGTAAAAGCAGGAAGTGCAGTGTGAGATCCCCCTTTTCACACAGGGGGATTAGAATCTAGAATGCACTGCCTGAGAGAATGGTGGAGGCAGTTTCAATTGAAGTCTTAGGAGGAATGCCACTTGCATTCAGGGGGTCAGTACAGACAACATGGGCCGAATAGCCTCCTGGTGCGCCAGGCCAATTGTGGTCATCAGTGAGATTCAGGTTGGAGAATTATTTCCTGAAAACGCAGTTGGTTTGGCCTCTCACTGAGCTCCTCATCACCGACCCCCTCTCCTGAGGGCTTGTCATTCTGTGTCACACTGCATTCCAAGCTGAATGCTCCAGACCGCAGCCATTGCTGAAAGAAACTGGTTTGTGCAGAAACCCAGCAAAAGCCTCCTTCAGTGCCTGCCGCACCGTTCCCTGGAGACTCCCGAGCAATTCTGCAACGTGCGAACATGCACAGAATTGTAGCAACAGTCAGGTGCAATGAATCAGCCATAGCTGAAAAGCCCTTCAAGCTATGTGATTACAGGGTTAATTCCTCTGCCCACATCGCAATTGTTTAGTGACAGGGTGAGTCAAAGAGTGACAGCACCTGCATCACACTCCCTCACTGGCATCACGACCTCTGTATAGCCTTGATCTAGAGAAAGATAGAAACAGGAGGCCATTTGGCCCTTCAAGCCTGCGTTGCCGTTCATCACCATCATGGCTGATTGGCCAACTCAATAACCTAATCCTGCTTTCTCCCCATAATGTCTGATCCCATCCCATCCCACCTCCCCCCCCGCAAAGTGCTATATCCAGCCGCCTCTTGAATACATTCAATGTTTTGGCATCAACCACTTTGTGGTGATGAATTCCACAGGCTCACCACTCTTTGGGTGAAAAAAAAGTGTCTCCTCACCTCCTTACTAAACGGTCTACCCTGAATCCTCAGGCTGTGATGCCTGGTTCTGGACTCCCCCACCATTGGTGACATCCTCCCTACATCTAACCTGCATAGTCCTGTAGAATTTTATAAGTCGCTATGAGATTCCGCCCCACTCCCCTTCATTCGTCTGAACTCCAGCGAAAAACAATCCTAACTTAGTCAATCTCTTCTCGTACATCAGTCCCGCCGTCCTTGGAATAAGCTGGTAAACCTTCATTGCACTCCCTCAAGAGCAAGAACATCCTTCCTCAGAGGGGGAGACCAAAACTGCACACAATATTGCTATTGATCTAATTGCTTTAGAAGCAGTTTAGAAGATCAAGGGGCGACCTTATTGAAACATAAGACCTTGAGGGGACTTGATAGAGTGAATATCCAATATTTCTCTTGTGGGAGAATCTAGAACTTGGGAACTGTAGCAGGAGATATTGAAACCCTTGCTATTAAAGGGCTTTTAAACAAAAGTAGATTGGTTAGAGACCAAAATGTGCCTTATACATAAAGGTATCACAATCTGCTTCCTACATATATCATACAAAGATATGGCCTATTAACCACATACATAATCAATAGTAATGAATTTTTAATCAAGTATCATAACTGTGAAATGGAGTCTTAAAGTCGTTTGTGAGCTACCCAACAGCATAATGGGAAGAAGCAGAACCAGACAGGCCACATTCCCTGGAACAATGAAGCATAGAACTTAATCAAATCAGAGAGAGGCTTTGGAAGGTCTTGCAGCTGTGGGGTAATAGATAATGGAATGAATAGAAGGATTCAACTGATAATTAAAAATGAATAGGAGCATTCTGTTCCTCACTCGGCCTGATAAGGTTTAACCAGTTAGACAGGATGACTCTCAGCTTCCGCAGTGCAGGTGTCAGGAGTGAAGGTTAAACCTGTCAAACCTAGGGGTTTGGGTTCAGATAGCCAATGAATTTCCTAATTATGCCAGGGGGTAGAATATTATTGGCCAAAGTAAATTATGTGTATATTGCAATTGGACCATCCCATTTGGACAATGGATTGACAGGGAATACAAATCTTTGAAAATAGTATCTCAGATATGTCCATGTGATGTAATTTTAGAGAGAAGTTGGATTCCATCTGGCGCCTCTCTCCCAATGAGTAACGATCAAATAAAGAAGGTCTTTTATTGTCTACTGTCTCTGGCAAGTTTTGGATCAGTTGAATTCAGCTCAATACAGGACCCCAGACGGATGCCCCCAGAAAATTCCCCTCATGGTGAGGCTTTCAGAATAAGAGGTTCCCCCTTTTAAGGCAGAGATCTGTGAAAAACTTCCGCTGCACACCTCCCCGAAACCAACCACTTCTCACCTTAACCCTGTGTTTTCACAGTAACTTCATTGCAGTGTTAATGGAAACCTAATTGAGACACCAATAAATACACTTAACTTTTGTAGTTGACCCTTCCACCCTGGGAAAAAGCTCCTGACTTTCCACCTATCAAAGCCTCTTATTTTGTAGACTTCTATCGATCCAATAGAATTGATGGACAGCCAAGCTGGGGGGTGTGTGATCAGTTCCTGACCCTGACAGCTCACTGATGAGTTAGCAGCCTGTCATTGCCAGCTCTGGATAAGGATAATGGGCCCCTCTGCTCCACATGTTCTTGTCTCTTTACTTGTTTATGTTCCTTTTGCACGCATGGACAGTTGTCTGCAAGCTGTGAGAGGCACTGCTGAGCTTTTGCCTTTCATTTTTGATCAAGCAGCTAGAAGCTTCACGCAACAATTAGCAACCTATTTTGGACGTATCAAAACATCATACATATATGCCCAAGATCACAAGGAACCACGAAAGGTCATGAACATAGCCTAGTCTAACATGCAAATCAGCCTCCCATCCATTGACTGTCTACACTTCCTGCTGCCTCAGGAAAGCAGCCAGCATAATTAAGGACCCCACGCGGCCTGGACATTCTCTCTTCTACCTTCTTCCGTTGGGAAAAAGATACAAAAGCCTGAGGTTACGTACCAATTAACTCTAGAACCATTTCTTCCCTGCTGCTGTCAGATTTTTGAATAGACTTACCTTGCATTAAGTTGGTCTTTGACAAGGTACCTCACAAGAGGTTATTGCAGAAGGTCAGGGGGCATGGAGTTGGGGGTAGGGTGTTAGCGTGGATAGAGGATTGGTTGTCAAATAGGAGACAGAGAGTGGGGGTTAATGGGTGCTATTCGGATTGGCGGTTGGTGACTAGTGGAGTGCCCCAGGGGTCGGTGCTGGGGCCTCAGCTATTAACCATTTATATAGATGATCTGGAGGAGGGAACCGAGTGTATGGTGTCGAAATTTGCTGATGACACCAAGATTGGTGGAACGGCAAATTGCGCGGAGGGTGTGGAGAGTCTGCAGAAGGATCTAGATAGGCTGGGAGAATGGGCCAGGAAATGGCAAATGGAATTTGATGCTGGCAAGTGTGAGGTGGTCCACTTTGGTAGGAATAATGGTAGGAAGGACTATTACTTACGGGGCGAAAAACTGCAGCAGGCGACGGTGCAGAGGGACCTCGGGGTCCTTGTGCATGAGTCGCAAAAACCCAGCCTGCAGGTGCAGCAGGTGGTCAGGAAGGCGAATGGGATGCTGGCCTTCATAGCGAGGGGGATTGAATATAAAAGTAGGGAGGTCTTGCTGCGGCTGTATAGGGCATTGGTGAGGCCGCAGCTGGAGTACTGTGTGCAGTTTTGGTCGCCGCACTTACGCAAGGATATTTTGGCCTTGGAGGGAGTGCAGAGGAGGTTTATTAGGCTGATACCGGAGTTGAGGGGGTTGAGCTATGAGGAGAAGCTGAATAAACTAGGCTTGTACTCGTTAGAGTTTAGAAGAATGAGAGGAGATCTCATTGAGACGTATAAGATGATGAATGGGATGGATAGGGTAGAGGTGGAGAGGCTCTTCCCGCTCAAAGGACAGTAGGACTAGGGGACACAGCCTCAAGATAAAGGGGAGGGGGGCGGTTTAGAACAGAGTTGAGGAGGAACTTCTTCACTCAAAGGGTGGTGAATCTCTGGAATTCTCTGCCCGTTGAGGTGGTGGAGGCTGCCTCGCTAAATATTTTTAAGACACAGGTTGATGGGTTTTTGATAAGTGAGGGGATTAAGGGTTATGGGGAGAGGGCGGGAATGTGGAACTGAGACACGACAGATCAGCCATGATCTTATTGAATGGCGGGGCAGGCTCAAAGGGCTGGATGGCCTACCTTATGTTCTTTCTCAACACCCTAGCTATGACTAATAGTCTCTCATTTCCTTCTCTATGAACGATGTCCTTTGTCTGCATAGTGCGCAAGGAACAATGCTTTTCACTGCAGGTTAGCATACGTGACAATAATAAATCAAATATTATATGTATCACATATGCATTGCAACTCAAAATATACTGCAGATGCCTCTGCCTTTTCTTTATTTATTTCCCCCAATTAAAATTGGGATCCCTAGTTAAAGGGATACTCCCTATTTCACCTTCATTGCTGTCAATAAAGTCATCACATCCCTACAATGCAGGAGGAGGCCATTCAGCCCATCAAATCTGCACCAACTCTTTGACAGAGCAACTTAGCCAAGTCCTAACCCCATAACCACACATACTACCCCGCTAATCCCCGAACTAACTCATTGAGGGATACCAAGGGGCAATTCAGTGTGGCCAATCCACCAAACCTGCACAGTTGGAGCTGTGAAGGAGAATCACTCTGAAATAAAGTTCCATGACTTTGAGACAATTTGCCAAGACTTCACCAACACACTAGCAACATTGATTCCAGAAATTCCCTGAGCAATGTGCCTAAAAGGAGTGAATACGGTGTTGCTCTATCCCTTGGGACACCTTACAGGAGGCACCAGGAGAAATTCCTAGTCCTGAACACCCAGGTGGTGTTTCCAGCCAGGGGTGGCATGGTGCCACAGTGGTTAGCACTGCTGCCTCACAGCTCCAGGGACCTGGGTTTGATTCCTGGCTTGGGTCAATGTGTACAGATTGCACATTCTCCCCATATCTGCATGGGCTTCCTCCCACAGTCCGAAAGACATGCATTGACTCGAACAGGTGCCGGAGTGTGGCGAAATCAAATATTAATAGGAGTATCATCGTAGCAAAATAAATATTGACACGGTTATCAGACAACAAATTTTATGAAATTGGACACGCAAAATGGAAGCAAACTAAAGCTATCCTCAGAGCCCTCCACTAAAATCACAAAGTAACAGACACCAATCAGCAGGCAAGGGCATGCTTTTAGAATGCAAATGAGGGTTGGCACATAAGGGAAATTGGACAGGATGGCACCTGCAGGAACTAAGTTAAAGAACACATCCCCACCCCATCAAAATCAGCACTCCTAAACCAGTCAAACAACCCATGGAGACACCTAAAATTAACACAGTTAAGGAAACATCCCTGGCCCCTCAAAACTCTTCAGATCAGTAACACACCTATGGTTCAAACCCCAGAGATTCGAGACCATTGATAACCAACCAGACAAGAACGAGTAACACACACTTAAAACAATCGCTCCAACACTTGGAAACATCGAAACAGGATGGCTGAAGTCAAATACTGTAAATAAAGGATTAGCATTTGAAACACGAAGTTCAGGTATAAATGTAGCCCGTTGTGGGGGAGTCTTTAGAGCGCTTCCGGGACAGTCCAATTGTATGACACCCCATGTACACTGCTCCAAGCAGTGTTAAACTGCAGGTTGACTGCCCCAGGCAAGCTCAATATTACACACCAAAACCAATCTCGCAAACAAGCTGGTTTTATTGACACATCAGGAATGCAGTACCTGCTATCACTCAATGGCCAAGTATCAAACACAGTAAAAAGTCTGACAACACCAGGTTTTAGTCCAACCTATTTATTTGATAATATACTCGCAAGCTTTCGGGTTAGCCCCTTCGTCAGGTGCTAACCCGAAAGCTTGCGAGTATATTATCAAATAAATAGGTTGGACTAAAACCTGGTGTTGTCAGACTTTTTACTGTGTTTACGCCAGTCCAACGCCGGCATACCCACATCACAAGTATCAAACATCAAAGGATCTGTTGTTTTGGTGGGAAACGCTGCCACCTCATGGTTAACTTTAGAATGCATGGTTCAGAATTCCATCAACTCTACAGAAATATTGTATTGGCTCATAGAACATTAGAATCATAGAACCCTACAGTGCAGAGAGAGGTCCTTTGGCCCATCGAGTCTGCACCAAACACAATCCCACCCAGGCCCTACCCCCCTATCCCTACATATGATACTCACTAATCCCTCTAACCGACCTATCCCTGGACTCTAAGGGGCAATTTCTTAGTATGGCCAAACTGAACCCACACATCTTTGGACTGTGGGAGGAAACCAGAGCACCCAGAGGAAACCCACGCAGACATGAGGAGAATGTGCAAACTCCACACAGACAGCGACCCGAGCCAGGAATTGAACCCCGGACCCTGGAGCTGTGAAGCAGCAGTGCTAACCACTGCGCTACCGCGCCACAACATTGAACCAGCCCTTCAGCCCACCATGTCGTACTGAACAGGACGCCAAATTAAACTAATCCCTCCTGCCTGTCCTTGGTCCATATCATGGAAAAAACCCTCAAATGCCCCTATTGTGTCTGCCTCCCCCATCATCCCTGCACCCCTGGCAACACGTTCCACTCTCTGCAGAAGCAGAAAGGCATTGGGGTGTGTGGGGGGGTGGCAGTGGTGTTGGTGGAGGGTGGTCTGTCCTCACTGTTTAAACCGATGACCTGCTGCCGGGCGAGGAGGCCATTTCCAGCGATGACTTCTCTCCAGCAAGGTTCTCTGGAGCCGGGATTGCAACCCCCCACTAACCCCATGTCTGCACCCTGGAATTTCTTCCCGATCCCACCTTCTCGGGTCTGTAAAGTAACGAGGGACACAGATCAGCTAGATAGCCGACATCTTTTCCCAAAGGTAGAGGAGTCTAAAAACTAGAGGGCATAGGTTTAAGGTGAGACGGGAGAGATACAAAAGTGTCCAGAGGGGCAATTATTTCCACACAGTGGGCAGTGAGTGCCTGGAACAAACTGCCAGAGGCAGCAGTAGAGGAGGGTACAATTTTGTCCTTTAAAAAGCTTTTAGACTGTTACATGGGTAAGATGGATGTAGAGGGATATGGGATAAATGCAGGCAATTGGGACTAGCTTAGGAGTTAAAAAAGGACAGCATGGACAAGTTGGGCCGAAGGGCCTGTCTCCATTCTGTAAACCTCTGACTATCCCATAGGAGCAACTTCTGTAGTTTGCCAGTAATACCACAGTAAGGCTGGCAGAGAGAATGATGGCAGTGGCATAACCTGGGACAATGCGCAGATCGATAGAGGGACGGGGAGGGGCGCAGGGACAGAGGCAGCTGCTGGAGGACAGCAGGAAATATTGAGAGCGCAACGAGCGTGGCAAATGGGATCAAGGGCTTCGTAAACAGGGTCAGTGGCCAGAATTTTACTGCCCTGTCTGCCACAGGAATCAGAATGGGTGTGGGGTGGACAATGGAAAGGGCATTGGCCTTGAGTGGGGTTTTAGTGTTGGGATGAGCGTGGCTGTAAAATTCCACAAATTGAGTACAGAGAAGTGGGAAGCAGAAGAAGCCCTCTACGGATAAGGGGTGGGCAGCGGGGGGCACATCTGGCAGAGGTGGCAGGAGGGACTTCACTGGAGCATTCTGGAAGAAGTCAGCCCAGCAACAGCTACTGAGAAGTGGGAAGCGGAAACAGCACTCCAGGTGAAAACATTCGGGTCCATCTCCCCTCTAATCATTCTACCAGTTGCTATAGCGAATAGTTTTTAAAGTTCATTTATTAGTATCACAAGCGAGGCTTACATTAACTCTGCAATGAAGTTAGTGAAATTCTCCAAGTCACCACACTCCGACACCTGTTCGGGTCATTGTACCTAACTATCCCGTCTTTCAGACTGTGGGAGGAAACCCGGGAAGACATGGGGAGAACATGCAAACTCCACACAGACAGTGACCCAAGCCAGGAATTGAACCCAGGTCCCTGACGCGGTGCTAACCCCACTGTGCCGCCAAAATAGGCCCTTCCCATCCACCCAATCCAGACCCCCTCAATTCTTCTGCTGAGAAGTGGCAAGCAGAGGATCCATTGTTAAGGAGTGGTTAAGCCTGAAACACTCCATTAGTGTTTCTCTCCCCTTTGCCTCTTCTAAACAGAAAGACACTGGAGGTAAAAGCAAGGTGTTGCCTTGCCCTGCTGCAGTAGTGGACGACACAGCAGAAAGGGCTGATTGGAAAGTAGAAAAGGTCAGGTAAGTATTTATTCATTTTATGACTACTTGGAGTCATAGAAATCCTACAGTACAAAAGGAGGCCATTCAGCCCATCAAGTCTGCATCAACAACATCCCACCCAGGTCCTATCCCTTTCACCACGCACATTTACCCCACTAATTCCCCTAACCTATTCATCCCAGGACACTAAGGGGCAATTTACCATGGCCAATCAACCTAACCCATGCATCTGTGGACTGTGGGAGGAAATTCATACAGACACAGCGAGAATGCGCAAACTCCACACAGTGACCCAAGCCAGGAATTGAACTTGGGTCCCTAGAGCTGTGAGGCAGCAGTACTAACCACTGTGCCACCATGCCACTGCAAGTCTCAGAGGTAATTTCTATGGTTTATAATTTGTAAAGATTATATTCAGTAGTAACAAGGAACAGGAGAGGAGGACCCTGGAGAATTGGCTATAATTTGATAGGTTTCAAATTTAGCATAGTTCACTACCAACCAAACTAGGTAGAGGTGGCTGGACAGGAGATGTGCTGCTGCTGCTTGATGTGGGAGCTGGTAGATCCCATTATGAGTTGCTGGGACCACATCTTCAGCAAGTGTTGGCAGCTCAAGGAACTCTGGCTCAGAGTTGCTGAGCTCCCGACTCTGCGGCACATCCAGGAGGGGGAGAATTCCCCACAGGCTTTGTTTCAGGAGGCAGTCACACCCTTTAGATTAAGTACCCCCAATTCAGCTATTGGTCAGGGCCAGCAAGGTGTGACTGCAAATGAGTCAGGTAGAAGGACCCAGAATTCATGAACGGAAGAACCTCAGCTCTCAACCTTGTCCAACAGGTATGAGGTACTTTGTGTGAATGAGGAAGAGACTTGTAGAGAGGATGAGCGAACTGATACTGCACTGTGGTACGGGAGGCCATTCAAGAGGGAGGAGTAAAAAGAGTGGTAGTGAATTCCATAATTAGAGGGACAGATAGCATCCTTTGTAAGCAGGGTAAAGAGTCCCATAAGGACTCAGTCCCGACTGCTTTGTCCTGGGTGGTGACAAGCTTTCCAAGTGTTGTTGGAGCTGCACCCAGGCAAGTGGAGAGTATTCCATTGGCTTGTGCATTGTAGATGCTAGACGGGATTTAGGAGTCAGGTGGTGAGTTACTTGTCACACAATTCCCAGTCTCTGACCTGCTCCTGTAGCTATAGCGCCTGTACAGTTGGGTTTCTGAGCAGAGGTGATCCTCAGGGGAGACAAGGTGGTGAAACACCTTTGGGCTCAGTTTAATTTTGCTTGCCAATATTCTTTAATGCTCTCTTGGTACCTCCCTATTTTCCTTTGTGATTTCACCCCTGCACTGTCTATGCTCCTCTCAGCTTTCTGCAGTACTGAGTTAAGTTTTCCTTTCTGCCTTACCCTATCCTGTAAGCTCAGATCCAGGCAGCTATAAACATGGCCATCCCATCCTTTGTTTGTGGGAACATGTTTAATCTGAACTTCTTTGAATCTCTCCTTTGAATGCCTCCCACTGATTGGACATTGATTTAACTTTAGGTAGCTGCTTTTTCCTGTCCATTTTCACTAAATTATCCCTCAAAGAATCAGAGGTTTACAGCATGGAAACAGGCCCTTCAGCCCAACTTGTCCACACCACCCAGTTTCTAACCATTAAGCTAGTCCCAGTTGCCCGTGTTTGGCCCATAACCCTCTATAGCAAACTTTCCAACGTAACTGTCTAAATGTTTTATAAAAGACAAGATTGTACCCGTTCCGACTACTACCTCTGGCAACTTGTTCCATAAGTTCACCACCTTCTGAGTGAAAAAAAATTGTCCCTCTGGACACTTGTGTATCTACCCCACCACCCCCCCCCCCCACCCGTGTTTTAGGCTCCCCTGACTTTGGGAAAAGGTGTTTCTATGATTCTATGTTGACTATCTACCTTATCTATGCCCCTCATTATTTTATATACCTTTAAGATCATCCCTGAGCTTCCTACACTCTATCCAGCCTCTTCTAAGTCAAACCATCAAGTCCCGGTAGTATCCTAGTAAATCTTTTCTGCACTCTTTCTAATTTAATAATATCCTTCTATAATAGGGTGACCAGAACTGGACACAGCATTCTAAGTGTGGCCTTATCAATGTCTTGTACAACTTCAACAAGACACCCCAACTCCTGTATTCAATCTTCTGACCAATGAACCAAGTGTGCTCAGTGTCTTCTTCACAATCCTGTCTATCTGTGACTCCACTTTCAAGGAGTTATGAATCTGTATTCCCTAGACCTCTGTTCCATAACTCTCCCCAACACCTTGCCATTAACTGAGTAAGTCCTGCCCTGATTCAATCTACCAAAATGCATTACCTCAGATTTACCTAAATTAAACTCCATCTGCCATGCATTGGCCCACTGGATCAAATGATCAAGATCCTGCTGCAATTCTAGATAACTTTCTTCGCTGTCCACTATGCCACCAATCTTGGTGTCATCTGCAAACTTACTAACCATGCCCCCTAAATTCTCATCCAAATCATTAAATGACAATTAACAGTGGACCCAGCACTGATCCCTGAGGCACACTGCTTGTCACAGGCCTCCAGTTTGAAAAACAATCTTCCACAACTACGCTCTGGCTTCTGTCATCAAACCAATTTTATATCTAATTGGCTACCTCACTCTGGATCCTGTGAGATTTAACCTTATGCAACAACCTACCATGCGGTACCTTGTCAAAGGCCTTGCTAAAGTCCATGTGGACAATGCCAACCACTCTGCCCTCATCTACCTTCTTGGTTATCCTTAACAAACTTGGCCTCACCCCAATTTAGAGCTTGAATTCCTGTTTTATTTTTGTCCTTTTCCAGAATCATGTTAAAACTCGGGGGTGGTTTAAAACAGAGTTGAGGAGGAACTTCTTCACTCAAAGGGTGGTGAATCTCTGGAATTCTCTGCCCATTGAAGTGGTGGAGGCTACCTCGCTGAATATTTTTAAGACGCGGGTTGATGGGTTTTTGATAAGCGAGGGGATTAAGGGTTATGGGGAGAGGGCGGGAATGTGGAACTGAGCCACGACAGATCAGCCATGATCTTATTGAATGGCAGGGCAGGCTCGAAGGACTAGATGGCCTACTCCTGCTCTTATTTCTTATGTTCTTATGTAATTATAATCACCTAGGGGAGGTGGTGGCGAGGTGATATTGTCATAAATCAGAGTCCCTATCATGTAGGAGGCCATTCAACCCATTGAATTTGCACCAACAACAATCCCACCCAGGCCCTATCCCTGTAACCTGACACATTTACCCCACTAACCTAAACATCCCAGGACACTAGGGAGCAGTTTAGCACAGCTAATCCGCACATTTCTGGACTGTAGGAAGAAACCAGAGCATCTGGAAGAAACCCATGCAAATGGTGAGAATGTGCAAACTCCACGCAGATATCACTCAAGCAGGGTATTGAACCCAGGTCCCTGGAGCTGTGAGGCAGCAGTGCTAACTATTGTTCACTATGCCTTGTCACTGGACTAGTACTGCAGAGATCCAGGGTAATGCCCTGGGGTTCAAACCACAGCAGATGGTGAAATTTGAATTCAATAAACATATATCTGGCATTAAAAGTCTAATGTTGACCATGAAACCATTGTCAATTGTCATAAAAACCCCACCTGGTTAATTCATGTTCTTGAGGGAAAGAAATCTGCCATCCTCACCTAGTCTGGCTGACATGCAACTCCAAAACCACAGCAATGTAAGTTGACTTGCAAATGTCCTCAGGTAGACAATATATGTTCTGTCTGCCAGTGCCACCCACATTCCATGAACGAGTAAAAATACTCAAGTGTTCTCCCACTGTTACTCCTCCGACCTGCCCCAGTATCATTTCATAAAACTAAGCCCAGAACCACACACTCAAATCAGAATAAAGTACTGCAGATGCTGGAATCTGAAACAAAGACAGCTGGAAAAGCCAAATTGGCCTGGCAGCATCTGGAGGGAGAGAAAAGAGAGTTAATGTTCTGAGTCCACATGACCCTTCTTCAGAAATAAAGTGGGGGGGGGGAGAGAGGGAAACGTGTTGGGTTCAATTATGTATATGAGAGGTGGAACAGCCAGAGATTAGTGGGAGCTGGGAGAAACCTCAACAAAATGTAGCAAAACTTAAAAACAAGTGACAGATGGCCCAATGGAGGAGGGAGGATTTTGGGAGGCTCCTGGCTTTAGTCCAACCATGGACAAAAAAGAGAGCCAAATTCAGGAGGTGAAGTGAGTGTAACTGGAATTGGGGGAGTCATACCTGGCACAAGGGATGATGGTTGTGACAGTTGGAAGTCAACAATCTCACTCTCAGGATATCATTGCAGGAGTCCCTCAGGGTGGTATCCCAGGCCCACACCCAACCATCTTCAGCTGCTTCATCGCCACCTTCTTTCCATCATAAAATCAAAAGTGGAAGTGTTCACTGATGATTGCACAATGTTCTGCATCATTCACGACTTCTCAGATACTGAAGCACGCCAGGTCCAAATGTAGGAAGAACTGGACAATATTCAGGCTTGGGCTGACAAGTTACAAGTAACATTCACGCCACACAAGTGCTGGGCAATGACCATCTCCAACAACAGAGAATCTACCCGTTACCCTTAACAGTCAATTGCAGCCCACTTGACTCTCACCCCATCCACCATCAAGATTCACTCCCATTGCCACTGACATACAGTATCAATCTTGTGTACCATTTGGGAGGTACACAAGATTGCTTACATACCTCCAAAATATGTATTGGGCAGCATGCTAGCAAAGTGGTTAGCACTGCTGCTTCACAGCTCCAGGGACCTGGGTTCGATTGCCAGCTTGGGTCACTGTCTGTGTTGGGTCTGCAAGCGTTTCCTCCTGGTGCTCCAGTTTCCTCCCACAGTCCAAAGATGTGTGGGTTAGGCTGATTGGCTATGCTAAAATTGCCCCTTAGTGTCCTGAGATGCGTAGGTTAGAGGAATTAGTGGATGAAATACATAGGGATATGGGGGTAGGGCTTGGGTGGGATTGTGGTCAGTGCAGACTTGATGGGTCAAATGGCCTCCTTCTGCACTGTAGGGTTCTATGATTTAGAAGATGCTCTGCAGCAACTCACCAAATTTCCATAGGCAGCACCTTTCAAACCCATGACCACTACCATTGTAAAGCACAAGGGCAGCTGATATATGGGAACACCACCACTACCTGGAAGTTCCCTTCAAGTCACTCACCATCATGACTTAGAAATATATCACCGTTCCCTCGCTATCGCTGGGTCAAAATTTTGGAAGTTGCTCCCCAATAACACTGTGGATGAACCTGCCCCACATGAACAGCAGTGAGGCAAGAGGGCACCTCACCACTATCTTCCCAAGGGCAGTAAGGGACAGGCAATAAGTGCTGGTCTAGCCAGCAACAGCCACATCCCAGGAAATACAAAAATTGTCCCATCTAAAACTCCCTACGGACTCTAACCCAAGGGGACAATAAGCCACAATACAAGGGCAAGACATCACAAAGGTCAACAAGGATTGGACAGGAGCCAAACAAAAAGAAGCAGAGCAAGTAGAAAAGGGGACATGTCCTCTCTCTGTCTGCCCCAAGAGCTGGGGAGGGAGTGTTTGTAGTGTGCAGAGTTTTGACTTACCCTCATGGAACATTTGAGATCACAACCATTTCCTGCACCACAGGACACAGTGCTCCTCTGGATCCCACAGGCTCTAACTTGGGGAGGGAATGGCCTAGTGGTATTATCACTAGACTAGTAATCCAGAAACTCAGCTAATGCTCTGGATCAAATCCCTCACAGCAGATGGTGGAATTTGCATTCAATAAAAAAAAATCTGGAATTAAGAGTCTATTGATAGCCATGAAACCATTGTCAATTGTTGGAGAAAACCCATCTGGTTCACTAACATCCTTCAGAGATGGAAATCTGTCATCCTTACCTAGTCTGGCCTTCATATGACTCCAGAGCAGCAGCAGTGGTTGACACTGAACTGCCCTAGAAAGCCATTAAGTTGTACAACAGCAACTGGGGATAGGCAGATACTGGCTAGCCAGCCATTGACAACCATGTCCCACAAATGAATAATATAAAAAAACCACACCCTGGCCACCTCCTCCCATACCAGCCTGGGCACAGTGGAGGACCTCCTGCTCCCATCCTTCAGAAAGGGTGAAATCCTCTCAATTTATCCCAACTGCCCAGGGGAGAATTTCTAGGGAGCCATTACTAAACCATGAGGTAAGTTACCTTCTCCTGGACATTTTCTTTCAATTAAATCAGGGAACCTGCAGCGATGAATGACTGCCAGGGTGCCATTTATATCAAACATAGAACAGCACAGGAACAGGCCCTTCAGCCCAAAATGTTGTGTCAAACATGACACCAAATTAAATTATACCTTCTTCCTGCCCTTGGTCCATATCCCTCTATGTTTTAGCCTCTCAGTTGCCATGGAGTAAGAGAGACACAAGTTCAGCTTCTTCATAAAATACCTTTATTTCTTTGACCCAACTTCACAAACAGTTCTCCACTAACAAATAGTGCCAGCTGTGGTCCCTTTATATATCAGTGACTTCTACTGAATAATTGACATCAAATTAGGCTTAATTGGAAGGTCTGTTAACCCATTCCTAACACTCTATTCCTCTCATATTCATGTGCTTATCTAAAAGCCCCTTAAATGCCCCTATCGTATCTGCCTCCACCATGACCCTTGGCAGAGCGCTCCATACACCTACCACTCACTGTGTAAAAAACTTGCCCCTAACAATTCCTCTGAACTTTCCCCCCCTCTCAACTTAAGTGCATGTCCCCCGAGTATTAGACATTTCAACTCTGGGAAAAAGATTCTGACTGTCAACCCTATCTCTGCCTCTCAGAATTTTATAGATTTCTATCAGGTCTCCCCTCAGCCTCCACCACTCCAGAGAAAACAACCCCAGTTTGTCCAGCCACTCCTTATAGCTCAGACCCTCTAACCAGGTGCCCGGACACTGGGACCCATGAGGTGACAGCTGGATGAGTTACCTCCATCAATGTTCAATGTTCTCTCTGCGACTGTAACATTAATGAGTTGAACAGCACGAGAATGCATATGTTCTAGTGCCTGGCTCTCTTACAAAAATCACTCTGACATTCGCTTTCGCCTCTTGACTCAGTCCCCAGAAATTCTGCCCATGAATACTGTTTGCCCTGAGCTGCTGAAGAAACCAGGCTTTAGAGAAGGTTTAAGTTTCTTGAAACATAGAAACTAGAAGCAGGAGGAGGCCATTTGGCCCTTTGAGCCTGCTCCACCATTCATTTTGATCATGGCTGACCATTG
The DNA here is from genome assembly GCF_965287045.1 of Carcharhinus amblyrhynchos. Taxonomy (NCBI): domain Eukaryota; kingdom Metazoa; phylum Chordata; class Chondrichthyes; order Carcharhiniformes; family Carcharhinidae; genus Carcharhinus; species Carcharhinus amblyrhynchos. The sequence goes on along the minus strand of NC_137349.1, from coordinate 9,270,896 downwards.
AATTCAATATCATGATTCCCCCTTTGATTCCTTTATCTCCAAGAGCTATATTTAATTTTTTCTTGAAATCACATAAATTTTTGGCCTCAATTACATTCTGTGTTAGTGAATTCCACACATTCCCCACTCTCTGGGTGAAGAAACTTCTCCTTCCCTCGGTTCTGAAAGGTTTACTCCTTATTCTCCGGGTCTCTCCGGGTTTCCTCCGGGTACTCTGGTTTCCTCCCACAGACCAAAGATGTGCGGGTTAGGTTAGAACATAGAACATAGAACATAGAACACTACAGCACAAACAGGCCCTTCGGCCCACGAGTTGCGCCGATCACATCAACACCTACCAACCTACAGACCTATCTATAACCCTCAATCTCATTAAACCCCATATACTCATCCAGAAGTCTTTTAAAAGACCCCAGCGAGTTCGCCTCCACCACCACTGACGGCAGCCGATTCCATTCACTCACCACCCTCTGAGTGAAAAACTTACCCCTAACATCACTTCTGAACTTCCCTCCCTGCACCTTAAATCTGTGTCCTCTCGTAGCGACCATTTCAACCCGGGGAAATAGCCTCTGAGAGTCCACCCTATCTATTCCTCTCAACATTTTGTAAACTTCTATCAGGTCGCCTCTCAACCTTCGTCTCTCCAGGGAAAAGAGTCCCAGCTCCCTCAACCTAACTTCATAAGGCATGCCTCCCAGTCCAGGCAACATCCTTGTAAATCTCCTCTGTACCCTTTCAATAGCTTCTACGTCTTTCCTATAGTGAGGCGACCAGAACTGCGCACAGTACTCCAAATGAGGCCTGACAAGGGTCTTATAAAGTTGCAGCATTACCTCCCGACTCCTAAACTCAATCCCTCGATTAATGAAGGCCAGTACACCATACGCCTTCTTGACCACCTCCTCCACCTGCGAGGCCGATTTAAGAGTCCTGTGGACCCGGACCCCAAGATCCTTCTGCTCTTCAACACTACTCAGACTTCTGCCCTTGACAGTGTACTCGTTCATCCCTTTGGTTCTGCCAAAATGGACAACTACACATTTATCCGTGACACATTGATTGGCTGTGCTAAGAAATTGCCCCTTAGTGTCCAGGGATGCGTCGGTTAGAGGGATTAGTGGGTATAACATCTAGGGATATGGGGGTAGGGCCTGGGTGGGATTATGTTCGGTGCAGACTCGATGGGCCGTAGGGCCTCTTTCTGCACTGTAGGGTTCTATGGTTCTAGGGTTGTATGGTTCTCAAACAATGACCCCCTAGTTCTGACTTCCCCCACCATTGGAAACATTCTTTCTGAATCTACCCTCTCTAACCCTGTTAGAATTTTATAAGTTTCTATTAGATTCCCTCTCCCTCTTCTAAACTCCAGTGAATATAATCCTGACTGACTCATCTCTCCTCATATAACAGTCCTGCCATCCCAGAAATCAGCCTGGTAAACCTTCACTGTACTCCCTCTATAGCGAGGACATCCTTCCTTCCATCCCATTTCCTTAGTGAAGAAAGAAAGAAGCAAGACTTTGCCACCAAAGGAGAAATTATTGGTGAAGTTGTCAGAGATGTGGAATGCCTGTCCAAAACATGTAGGTTCCATTCCCAATGTGAATGCTGTTGCAGCATCCACTGGGTGACAGTAGAGAGCTAATGGAGTGAATGCTTCACCCTGTAACATAGAGTATACTTAGAGGCTATCCAGCCCATCATGCCCTCCACTGTTGGTATCCAGCTCTGCCAAGATGGGCAGGTTTTCTCCGGTGTCTAGACCTCCCGCAGTGACAATATTAGCCTTAAAGTACAACTCAAAGTGGTGTTTCACCCATCTCCCCAACTGTTTATTCCAGTTGCCGATAACTTCCTCTGAATTTTTTGTCAGTGGAGTCATTTTCTTTGCTGATGGACCTGTTGCCTTGTTGATCCCATCATCCAGGTCCCCGGCATTCCCTGTGACACCTGGATATCCTAGCAGACATCCACACTACCAGAAGGATGTGGAGACTTTGGAGAGGGTACAGAAAAGATTTACCGGGATGTTGCCTGGTGTGGAGGGCATTAGCTATGAGGAGAAACTCCAATGATCACTTGGATTCCCCATTGGATGGCCAATCCAAGCCTTCTTGACACATATCAGGATATGGACGATGCATTTCAGCTATCACCCCTTCAATACCAGAGCCATCACCCTCCCCATCACACGATCACTTCTGGATTGTCTCTGAACTTGAGAAGCTGTCACAGACAAATGATTTCCTAGTTAAAATAAAGAATGTTAGCAAAACTAGTTGGTTGCATTTGCTCAGTGGGTAAAGGTATGTGTCATCATATGTATGTCAGCACGAGACTTTATCTCATAGGAATGTGCAGGTCAGATCAGTCATCATCTTTATTATTGGCTAGCAGCTAATGAAGGTATGCCTTTATACAGCCCAAAAATAGTAGTTAAAGCTCATGATCAGGTGAAATGATGACCATTTAAGTAACGATGCAACTTTCATACACCAAAAATTATACCCATAAGAACATAAGAACATAAGAAATAGGAGCAGGAGTAGGCCATCCAGCCCTTCGAGCCTGCCCCGCCATTCAATAAGATCATGGCTGATCTGAAGTGGATCAGTTCCACTTTCCCGCTTTCTCCCCATAACCCTTAATTCCCCTGTCTATCAGAAACCTATCTACCCGTGAGTTAAATATATTCAGCGAGGTGGCCTCCACCACTTCAACAGGCAGAGAATTCCAGAGATTCACCACCCTTTGAGTGACGAAGTTCCTCCTCAACTCCGTTCTAAACTGCACCCCTCCTCCCCTTATCTTGAGGCTGTGCCCTCTAGTCCTGCTGTCCTTTCTGAGCGGGAAGAATCTCTCTACCTCTACCCTATCCATCCCCTTCATTATCTTATACATCTCTATAAGATCCCCCCTCATCCTTCTAAATTCCAACGAGTACAGACCCAGTCTATTTAGTCTCTCTTCATAGTCCAACCCCCTCATCTCCGAAGCTTCTTTTAACTCCAGTTAAACTTTTCTCAGTGCTCCTTTTTCTAGCTGAGCAGTTAGATTTGGCACTATCAGTGTACACAAAGCAAGAACTATTGTGAAACATCACAAGCAAGCAGTAATGATAGCTTCAGATTAAAATAAACCAATACTTCAGACTTATGCAAAATATCTTTGACATTTTGTAAGTTTTCTCACATTCCGTTGCCCAATCCCCTGATTGTTTCACACACAGTAAATTATGCATCAATTATGTAGCTAAGTTAGGAACAGACTTGTTATAATAATTTACTAATTTGAGAAAAGACTTCAATTATGACACATGCATTGAACGTGGTGCATGTAAAACAGCTCCCTTTTTTTAGATGTTTAACGTAGATCTTTATTATCAATAACATGACCCAAATGCTGGACTGAAACCTATAAAAAGTCATACTTTTCTTTCTTGATATGCAGACCATCTTGGTCTGAAGATGTTCCAATGTTGCTTCTAAATTATTCAAATACTCCTGCTCATTGGACACTGTAATTAGAATTTCATTCAGTTGACATTGTACGCCAGAGAGACCACTTAAAATCTGATCCATTGACCTTTGCAATAGGGCTAGTGTGGACGTTATTACAAAGGCAATCTTTTATGATGAAAAAGACCATCATGAATAAAGACAGTAAGCAATCATTGAGATCCAAGTGCCTACATTCATCTGTAAATGCGCTTCTCACTGAATTTCTGCCCATTTGATAACCCAGCAAATAAATCTTCAATTAAAGGAAGTGGATATTGATCAGCACACAACCCTAGATTTATGGTTGCTTTTAAATCACCATAAATATGAACTGGTTTCATGACAGGTACAATGGGGGTAGCCCAGTCACCCTTTGTAACTGGCTTGAACACACCAGTATTAACAAGTTGCACTAATTCTTCTTTGACCTTGAATGAATTGCATCTGGCACTGCTCTTGCTTTGAGACTTGGTTAACTATCAGACTGCACCTTGAATTTGATTTGAACTCCCTTCATTGAGCAGAGTGTGTCTTCCAATACACTCTTGTATTATCCAGGTGCTGTGGGCCTCTTTTGGCTTTTTAATCCTGTTGGCAGCACTCCAGTTAAACTTTATCTGCTCCAACCATGAAGCTGGAAAATTACCACAGAGCACATGGAGAGGCAACCCCGCTGTTTGTCCACTCTACTGTAAGTTGACCATGATGAAAGCATTTAACGGCGTAACCTCTTCCGTGTATGTCCTTAAAATCACATCAGCTTATTTTAAAAGAAGATGCTTCAGTTTTCATTAGTATGTTGTCTCAGGAATTAAAGCAGCACTGGTCTCTTTATCCATCCTAATAGGTTGTCCAGTTAATTTCAGAATCAGACAGAATCTATATCATTCACCAGTATGATATAGATACAGTTCAATTGGAAATCTTCACTATATTTCTAGATATTCTCTTCTTCGCAGTCATAATTCTTTCCTTCCATGCTTTTTTTTATATATAGAATGCAACTTGTTCTTCTTGAAGGTACCAGACTCATCTTCTGAATATTCATCTCAGGGGAAGCGGATCTAACCCAACATCTATTGGCACAATTCCTGCATTGACTATCCTTGCTCCAGCATTCACTTGCTAAATGGCCCATTTTGACACATCTGTGACATGCATGTTGCTGTTTTGACTTCTTACAGGCAGTTGCCAACGTGTGCATCTTCAGCCCTGCACCAAATTGCAAAGCTTCTTTGGCAGCCAGTTCTACCAACGCTGCAAATTCTACTGCTGTCTTTAAAGTTAAAACATGTTCAGTAAGCAATCTTCTTTGAATAACCTCATCTTGGAGACCACAAACTACACAATCTTGAAGAGTATCTCCTAATGACTCACCAAGCTCACAATGTTGTGACAGCCTTTTTAAGGTTGCCACAACCGGAGCAATGCTTTCGCCTTCCACTTGATTCCTGCGGTGGAACCTGAACCATTCCACAACGATCAATGGTTTTGGAGAGTAATGCTCTTCAAGGATCTTTGTCAAGTCATCGTAGATTTTGTTTCCAGGCTTGCTGAATGAACCAAGTTCCGGAGCAAATTGATGGTTTTACTTCTTATTATACTGAGAAAAGCTGGTACAAGCAACTCATCAGCAATTTTATCCGATTGTATAAAGTATTAAAAACATTCAGCAAAGGGACTCCATGATTCATCTTCTTCATTGAAAGGACCCATAGATCCTCACTGACCCGCCATCTCTCTTCCAAACACCAGCGACACGCGACTGCTCAGCATATTATGTTTTACTGTCCTCCCAGTACTCTCCTGTTTACCCTGGAGAGCGTTGACTTAATTATTTTGTTTTTAAACATTCCCAGCCATGCAGCAAAACTTCCCTTCTTTATAATTATGCCAGATGCTGCCTGGAATTTCACACTTCACTGATTAGAACAAAAAACCTTTTTTAAAATCACACAGAGAGTTTCCACCTTTTTTTCTTCTTATTTGGTCTCCCTTCACCGGAACCTTAATCCTGTTGTTGTTGGCTTTCTTCTGATTGCAAGGACCCACAATGATTTGTCTTTCCTTTCTGGATCCTTTCTTTCAATGCTTTCGATGAAACCTGACTCATCTCCAATCTTCTTATTGCAACACCCTAAATTCGTTAAGGGTTGTGGGTTTGGAACAAAAGGAAAAGACACATGTCAGAATTCTACTGTGCTATGGGTGAGAGTGGGTGAGGGGCAGGCAATGCGAAGGTCCGTTGACCTCAGGCAGGATTTTCTGGTCTCTCATTGAGCAAAGATGTAAAATGCCACCCTTGGCTTACATACGTAGATTCAAAGTAACACACAAGGCATTTATTAAAAGAGATGCTCGCTGCACAGAACAGAAACTGAAATTAAACAGCAGTCAATGAAACACCCTAATGTCATCACTATCAAATTATGTGATCTGCTCTTAAAGCAATCATGCAACCACTTAAATATATATCATTAAGCCAATCCCATGATCTCTAATTTTGTGTAATAGACTCCTGCCTGGCACCACAGGCTTTTTGAAAATCCAAATATTCTACATCTTCTGATTCTCCCTTATCTACCCTACTCATTCCATCCTCGAAAAACTCTAAAAGATTCCCCAGTTAGATTTTAATCTGTTTGGCTTAAACTTCTCTAACTTTAGCTCACAGTTTCTCCCTTTTACATTGGGAATCTGCTTCCAGCCTTTCCCTTGTGTGTTTCAACTTAAAATGAGCCAACATTTAAATTTCAAGAGACTGGACTACAAAAGACAAAGGCCACTTGCCATGGATACGTTTCACAAACCAGTCACGTTTTGCCTCCCAGCATTCCACTTGTAGCAGGAGAGGTGAACTGACCCTTGATATCCTGACTTCTGGCTTCCGATTTCAGATGGGAGGCCTGTGGCCAGGCCCCACCCACTGCAGGCCATTCGCTATGGGGCTAGCAATTTTACTTCATTGAGAACATTGAAAATAGAAAGGCCCCTAAATAGGAAAGGAAAATCATTGTGGGCCCTCACACTTAGAAGAAAATCAGAAGGGATTGGCCTGAGGTGACGCAGGATGGGGGAATTCAGTCAGCCTGGGGGATCCCCTTGAAACAGCTCTGAAGAAAGCTGGAGGTGGCCTGAGGTGGGAGCATGCACTGGAGGAGAAGGAGATAACTGAAGCCTCATGGAGAGGGAGGGAGAGAGCAGAGCTGGAAGCAGGAGCTGGAGCAGCAGATCAAGCCTAGTGTGTCACCGCACTGAGAAGCTAAGCCCCTGAATAGGACAGAAATCTGGAGCATATTTCCCCCTTGAGAGTTTATTCAGTTTGCTGCTGGTGGAATAAAGGTTTCTTTGAAACCTTTGTGACATCGTATGCTTAAATCCCACATTACAGTTGGGACTTTGGACCCGGACATTAAAAAATGCCTTGAACCAAAACAGAGAATCAGTGAAGCGACTCCATGAATATTCTCATCGAGAGATGACAGAAACTATCAGACTAATCAACGACACGTGCCTATCCAATATTCAAATGATTTGTCTCATCCATTAAGCTCCTGTGGCAGAACTGTAACTGGTACAAGCTAACCTGCCGTCACTCACGGGACGTCTAGACTTGCACTGGCTTTCCTTGGAAATACTAATCCAAAATCCGTTTCATTAGAGTGGCACGGGGGCCCAGTGGTTAGGGTGGCTGCCTGACAATGCGAGGGAACCGGGTTTGCTTCCCACCTTTGGTCACTGTCTGTGTAGAGTTTGCACATTCTCCCCGTGTCTGCGACGGTTTCATAAGAACGTAAGAAGTAGGAGCAGGAGTAGGCCATCTAGCCCTTCGAGTCTACCCCACCATTTAATAAGATCATGGCTGATCTGAAGTGGATCAGTTCCACTTTCGTGCTTTCTCCCCATAACCCTTAATTCCCCTGTCTATCAGAAACCTATCTACCCGTGAGTTAAATATATTTAGCGAGGTAGCCTCCACTACTTCAACAGGCAGAGAATTCCAGGGATTCACCACCCTTAGAGTGAAGAAGTTCCTCCTCAACTCTGATCTAAACTGCCCCCCCTCCCTTATCTTGAGGCTGTGCCCTCTAGTCCTGCTGTCCTTTCTAAGTGGGAAGAATCTCTCTACCTCTACCCTTCTATCCCCTTCATTATCTTATACATCTCTATAAGATCCCCTCTCATCCTTCTAAACTCCAACGAGTACAGACCAAGTCCATTTAGTCTCTCTTCATGGTCCAACTCCGTCATCTCCGGTATCAGCCTAGTGAACCTCCTCTGCACTCCCTCCAAGGCCAACATATCCTTCCGCAAGTGCAGTGACCAAAACTGCACGCAGTACTCCAGCTGTACCCTGTACAGTTGCGGCAAGACCTCACTACTTTTATATTCTATCCCCCTCACTATAAAGGCCAACATTCCATTCACCTTCTTGATCACCTGCTGCACCTGCAGACTGGGTTTTTGCGACTCGTGCACAAGGACCCCCAGGTCCCTCTGCACAGTAGCATGCGGTTAATTGTTTCCCCCGAGTGCTCTGGTTTCCTCCCACAATCTGAAAGATGTGCTGGTTAGGTGCATTGGCCATGCTAAATTCTCCCTATAGTGTACTCAAACAGGCACCGGAGTCTGGGGCCTAGGGGATTTTCACAGTAACTTCATTGCAGAGTTAATTGTGACACTAATAAATAAGGTGGGGGAGAGGACCTGGATAAGATATCTGTCAGAGAGTCGGCACAGGTTTGATTAATTAAATGGCCTCCTTTTATAGTTAAGGATTCTATGATTCTATGAACAAATATTTGCAAACTAACACAGAACCCTCATAAACTCACACATTTGCATCCACACACATACTCATTCACACATTTTCCATCAATATCAGGAAGTAGAATTTTATCCTTTCCTTCCTTGTTCCAGACTGTAGCACCTGAAGCGATTAGAGCAGTGGAGACTTAAAAACAAAAACACAAAGGAAAGTACAGAACAGGAACAGTCCCTTCCGCTCATGATATCCTAACCGAACTGAAAAAAAAACCTTCTGCCCTTACTCAGTCCGTATCCCTGTATTCCCTCCCTATTCATGTAGCAATCCAAATACCTCTTAAATGTTGCTGATGTGTCTGCTTCCACCACCTCTTCTGGCAGTGCGTTCCAGGCACCCGCCACTCCCTGCATGAAAAACATCCCCCACACATCTTCTTAAAGTTTCCTACTCTCACCTCAAACCTGTGGCCCCTTGTAATTGACACTTCCACCCTGGGAAAAAGCCTCTGACTATCCACCTGTCTACACATTTCATGATTTTGTAGATCTCTACAAAAACAATCCAGTGAAAACAATCCTAGTTTATTCAACCTCTCCTCATGGCCAACACCCTTGAGACCAGGCAACAAACTGGTGAACCTTCTTTCAATTTCTCCAAAGCTTCCACATCCTTCTGGTAGTGTAGCAACCAGAACTGCACGCAACAGTCCAAATGTGCCCTAACCAAGGTTTCATATATTTGCAACATGATTTGCCAACTCTTGTACTCAATGCCCCGGCTGACGTGGGCAAAAATGCCCACATGCCTTCATAGTCCAAAAAACTAAGGCTAAGTGCATTGGCTGTACTAAATTCTCCCTCAGTGTACCCGATCAGGCACCAGAGCGTGGCAACTAAGGAATTTTCACAGTAACTTCATTGCAATGTTAATGTAAGCCTACTTGTGACACTAACAAATAAACTTTAAAAGGTTTAATCATCTTGGCCACCCACGTTGCCAATTTTAGGGAACTGTGGATCTGTACGCTCAGATCCCTCCATACATAAATATTCCTATGGGTTTTAATGAAGGTGTTCAAAATCATGAATTTAGAGGAAGTGGTTCTCGTGAGAAGAGAGACACTGTAACTGAGACAGAGTGTGTGAGTGGGAGGAAAGAGTGAGAGCCACTGGGTAAGTGGGAGAGAAAGGCTGTAACTGGAAGAGAGTGAGAACAAGACACTCGCTGGGAGGAGAGGGAGAGAATGTGTAAGTAGGAGGATGGAGAAAGAGCGAGTGTAAATGAGTATTGTGGACAGAGGCAGGAGGAGACTGTTACTGGGAGACTGAGTGTGTAGAGAGAGAATGTAACTGGGGAGAGAGTGAGAGTTATAGAGAGAGGGAGAGTAACTGGGGGAGAGAGTGAGTGTTGTAGAGAGAGAGAGAGCGTAACTGGGGAGAGAGTGTTGTAGAGAGAGACATAGAGAGAGTGTGTAACTGGGGAGAGACTGAGTGTTGTACAGAGAGAGAGTGTAACTAGGGGAGAGAGTGAGTGCTGTACAGAGAGAGAGTGTGTGTAACTGCGGAGAGAGTGAGTGTTGGAGAGAGAGAGTAACCGAGGGAGAGGAAGCGTTGCAGAGCGAGAGAGAGAGTAATGTGGAGCGAGAGAGTAATTGGAGGAGAGAATGAGTGTTGTGCAGAGAGAGTGTGTGGAACTGCGGGAGAGGGTGAGTGTTGTAGAGAAAGAGTGTGTGTAACTGGGGGAGAGAGTGAGTGTTGTAGAGAGAGAGATTTTGGGGTCAGGCAGAAGGAGGACATGTCCTCTTTCCTTCGTGCTCTGCCACTTTTCTTTTGGTCCACGTCCAACCCTTGTTGCCCCCTGTGATGCCTTGCCCTTATCTTGTGGCTTGTTGTCTTCTTGCCTCCTGGGCCTTTTTCTTCTCATGTATTATTATTCATGTTTGTTTTTAATTCTGTGGGGTGTTGAGGGGGAGGGTGGGGTACTGCAGCGTGGCAGGAGAGGAGGAGTAGGTGGAAGGGGGAAAAGGAAGAACAGAGGAAAACAGGGTGATGATCTGCTTCTGTTATATTTTGGGTGGGTGGGGGAGGTGGCTGTTGGGTTGGTGTGTGTTAGGAGGAGGGAGTTGCTAGGTCAGGGGTTTACGTGTTTCCGGGTGCTGGGATGGATGTCTAAGTGGTGTGTGTGTGTGTGTTGAGAGTTGGTTTTTGGGGTTTCCCTGGCTGAGGAGGTTTCGTGTCTGTTGCTGGGTCAGATTCTGTTTTATCGAGTGGGTGGAGGGGGAAAAGGTTTTGTTTGTGGGCGGGTTACTGAGGGGGTAGTAGGTCGGCCACTGGGGTGGGGGGGGACAGGAGGTCAGGCAGAGGGGAAAAAGGTCCTGGGGGTTTCCTGATAGGGATGCTGGTGGGTAGGTTGTTGGTTGAAGGGTGGTTTGTTGTCCTCCCCTGTCTTGGATCTTTCATCTCCCGTGTGTGCCTTTCAGGGTGGGTGGGGTGAGGGTGCCCCCAGAGCTGGTGGGATGGGGTGACATTTTATTCTTTCTCGGTGTTTTATGTTGTGGTGTGCAGGATGTCGTGGTGTGGATTCGGGTAGTATGTATTGGATTGGTGTGGGGGCACTTCCCATTTATTCAGATGGTTTATGGGTTTGGTGTGAGGGTAGGTTTTTTATTGGCAAATATTACTTCATCGACAATTTATTTGTTTATTTCTTTATTTATTAATTAGTGTCCCCAGTAGTCTTACATTAGCAATGTAATAAAGTTACTGTGGAAGAGTACACCAAGGAGGAATTTAGTATGGCCAATTCACATGATTAGCATATCTTTGGAGTGTGGGAGGAAACCAGAGCTCCCAGATGAAACCCACTCAAACACGAGGAGAATGTGCAAACTCCACGCAGGTAGAGATTCAAACCGGAACCTCAGCTTGCGTCCCTTGCCCTGAGCAGCAACAGTGCCAACCACTGTGCCACTGTACTACATAGATGAATGGCTTACATGTCTGTCTCCTCACCATGCTGGCTTTCCTGCTGTCTATCGTGGTTCTCCCTTATTTGTTTGCCTTCAGTCCTTGGGATTGATCTTGTGTGCCCACTTCTTGTCCCATATCATCTCCGCCTTATTGTGGTTCCCTTGTATCCTCTGTCTCCTGCTCTGTCATTGGCATTTGTTTGGGAAAAAGTCTGGGGTGGGGTTGGGGGGAGGTTTGTTTTTTGGGGATGGTTGAATGATCTTTGAGTCTGTTTGGGGTTGTTTGTCTGGCTTTTGTCAGTGTTTGTATTGAGGGAACTTAGCAATTAGTGACCCGTTCATCTGTGGTTCCTTCTCAGCACATGACTTGTGTTTATTATGGTTTTCCAGTTGTGATATGTTTCTCTGGTCCTTCCTGTGGTGTTTTCTTGGTGCGCTATTGGTTTCTGTTCATTATCTTCCATCCACATGTTCTGGGTGTTTGCTCTGTTAGATCCTCATCTATCCCTGTTCTTGTGTGATTTGAGTGCTTCCATGTCTTAGGTTTAGGCCGTTAGGGAATAAGGTTTTCATTCTATAGATCCACCCCTTCTCTGCTCATTTTCTTTCTGCTGTGGTCAAATGAACATTTGTGTCTAGTCCCATAATAGTTAAGGCTTCCATGCCATGTTGCATGAAATGTCTGTTTATGGCCTTGTTTTCCGCCTCTGTCCTAATTCCACTGAGGTGTCTGGAGAGCCTTTCTCTTCGTGTGTTGCCCGTTCCCCCTGTGTATATTATCTTGCATGTTTTACATTGGATGGCATATACAACATTGTGTTGGTTGCACTTGATATTTGACTTTAGTGCTACACTGTTGGTGGTGTGGTGGTTCCTTATCTCCTCTGGTGTATCAGGTGTCCGCAGGGCTTGAAGTTTCTGCTTCTACATTTCCCTTCCTTGGGTCATTTCATCTGGCTTCTGACTAGCACGTCCTTCAGATTTTTGTGTCATTGGTAGGCCATTATAATGTTGTAGTTCTCTAAGATTCTGCTGTTCTTTTTTAAGTTTCCAAAATTGTTTTTGATTATTCTATTTATTTCTCTACCCTGTGGGCTGTAAGTGATGATTAGTGGTATGATGGATCTCCCTTCCTTTCTCTGTGCTGCTTCTCCTTTTGATCCTAGGAAGTTTGATTTGAGGTGTCTCAGGAACCTCTTGGTGCACCCTCTCCATTTAAGAGCTTGAAAAAGGGTTGCCTTTTCAAAGTCTGTTTGTTTGCTGCATTTGCGATAGAAGCGAGATAGTTGTGATTTTACTAAACCTCTAATTGTATGTCGTGGGTGGTAGCTATGTGTGTGTAGGAGTACATATGTATCTGTGAGCTTGAAGAATACTTTTGTGACCAATTTGCAGGTATTTGCATTGTCCTGTGGTGATTTAAATACTGTCAGTATCGAGGAAGTCTATTTGGTCATTATGCAATGTCATTTTGATTTTAATAGACGGGTGGTGTTTATTTAGTGTGTTGGTGAAGTCCTCCATTTCTGCCTCACTGTGTGTCCATGCTCCCCAGATATCAGCCAGGTATCTGCAGTAATGTAAGGGTGTTTTAGGGGCATTTCTTAAATGCACTGTTCTCTCCACGCATGCCATGTAGGTGTTTGTATATGCTGGCGCAAACCTTTAACCCATGGCTGTCCCCTTGACCTATAGGTAGCACTTGTTATTGAATTCAAAACCATTCCTAATCACTTCCAGGTGCAGTAATCGAATTATTGCCTCATTGGGTCAGTCTCCCTGGGGGAACCTTCTGGAAGCTTTTCTTACCTCCCCCCGCCCAATTCCCCTATCTGTCTTTACGTTTGTGTATAGGCTCTCAACGTCCATCATGAACAAGAGGCTGTTTGACTAGATTGTGAGAGAGTTTACTATTTGTACAAAGTGATAGGTGGTCTTTGATGTAGCTTGGGTGTTTCCCTGGTATTGGATTCGATGTATTCTGCTATATTGTAAGACTCACTGCCACAGTCCGATACTATGGGTCTGCCCGCAGGTACTGTCCACGTGTCTGGGTGTTTGTATATTTTTGGGAGCATGTAGAAGACTCTGGGGCGTGGATGCTGGCTTGCTAGATATTTCTTTTGTTGATGTATTTGTCTGCTAATACTTGATTTAGTACATTCCTTATGATTTGCCTGGTTCCTGGATAGATAGGCCTGTCTAGTTGTTCATAGTTGTGGAGTTGCCTATGTGCCTCCAGTAGATACTGTTGTCTGACAATGTTGCTTTTAATTGTCTGCCAGTTTTATTATTGTCTCCCTGTTCTCCCTGTGTCGCCTTACAGCCTGCCTTTATGTTTTAGTGAGATTTGATTTATTTTTCAATTGTGAGATCCTTGCTGTTTTCACCTTGGTTGCTGCAAAGAATGCTGATCGTGTCCCGGGGGGGAGGTGGGGGTAGTTTCCATGTGGATTTTGAGGTGAATGGGAGTCTGTCCGATTCTCCCCCTTCAAAGTAGTCTACCAGTTTTCTTTCTCCGTAGAAGTCATCCAGATCTCGCTGGGTTTCAGGTTTGCTGTGGGTACAAAGGGACGACCCTTCTCTAAGGTCTTTCTTTGTGTTTCTGTCAGCTGGAAGATAGTGCTCAGGTTTCTGACTGTCTTGTCCTGCTGAAGGGATGTGTTATCCCATGTTGCATGTTCCTCTCCTCGGGCTTCTGTGCACTTTGGTTTAAAGCTTTCATTTTAAGATCATGTGTTGGGCTGTGACTTCTATCCAGTGTATGTTATCCCATCCCACTCCAATGAGTTTATTGCTGAGGGTTGACATGTGGTCTGCGGATTTATGAATTTATCTCTAGTATGGTTTCCTCCTCCTCGTTAGGAACATCCCTACTGTAGTTCAAGGCTACTGGAAAAATACAGGCGTTGGGGAATTTTATCTGGGCCGCTCTTAGGAGTGTTTGCCACTGTTTTGTTGCTGTTGAACCCTTTTGGCTGCTGTTGTTAATCCCTACTGATATGATGAGTGTTTTCACATGTGGTTGGGGATGTACTTTCTCCAGGTTTGCCTCGGCTTGTGTGAATTTTACCCCGAGGAAGCTATTTGTGTTGCCCCATTGAGGTATTGTCGGTATTTGGAGAGAGATAGAGTTGTGTGTGTAACTGGGGAGAGAGTGAGTGTTGTAGAGAGAGGGGGAGAGAGTGAGTGTTGTAGAGAGAGGGGGAGAGAGTGAGTGTTGTAGAGAGGGGGGAGAGAGTGAGTGTTGTAGAGAGAGGGGGAGAGAGTGAGTGTTGTAGAAGAAGTAACTGGGGGAGAGAGTGACAGACAGTGTAAGTGGGAGGAGTGTGAGCAGGGGGAGGAGAGACAGAGAGAGGCAGGAACAGACTGGCTGTTGGAGGTTCCGCCTTGCTGGGAGGCTGTAGCTGCGATTGTGGCGACAGAGCCCAGCCCGGGGACAGGGGAGCGGAGCCCAGGGCAGAGAGCGGAGCGGAGCCCGGGGACAGGGGAGCTCAGCCCGGGGCAGAGAGCGGAGCGGAGCCCCGGGGGTGGGGGGGGTGCTGAGTGTGACGGTGTGTCCTGGTCTCTCTCTGTCTCGGTGACAGTCTCGCTGCCTCCCCGGGCGGGCGGGTGGTCGGGGGGAAATGCGGTGGAAGTTGCTGTTGCTGATGCTGGTGCTCTCCTGTCTGCTGCTCTGCCTCTGGCTCAACAACCTGAGCAGCAGCCTGAGCGCCTGGAGGATCTCCCAACACTGGCAATGGAGCCAGAGCAAAGGCACCCTGGCCCACACAGGTGAGGCAGGGGGGGAAGGGGAGGGGGTAGAGGAGAGGGGAAGGAGGGGGGGGGAACAGAGAGGGGGGCAGAGAAACAGGGAGAGAGAGGGGAGGGAGGAGGATGGGGAGAAGGTGATTTTGGGACAGAGAGAAAGGAAGGAAAGAGGGGGTTTCTCTGGAGGGGTGGAAGAAGTGAGGGGAGGAGAAGGAAGAGCAGAAGGTAAGAATATGGGAAAGAGTGAAGCAGATGATCTGAAATCTCTCTCTTCCCACAGAAAATGGCTGTTATGACTGTGCATTATTTATTGAAATTGTCAGCTAAGTGTGAGAGCTGAGGCTAAGTGCTGTTTTCGTATCATTTGCTTGCTGCTTTTAAAAAAAACAAGTGCCCTTGGTCAATGATTGCAGAAGGAAATAGAATTTAACCTTTGAATCCTGTCTTTTCGCTTCCCCTAGAGAGAGAGAGAGACTCCATACTGTCATGTGAAACTACATATTTCGATCTTTTTGAAGAAATGTATTTGTAGACTTCCTGGAGCCGGATTACTATATCCTGTGACAATGGTGTCTGAGGCAGTGGTCTGATCGACATCATTGTGGCTTTTCAAATAGATTAACTGGAATGTAATTAACTCTCAAAGTGCAATTAATGTGGGATGTAGAGATGTTTTGGCAATGAGTTAGTTTCTTCTTACCCCACCCCTGGGGGAAGTTACAGTGTAAAAAAAGTTCACATAAATGTAGATGTAAGAACTTATAATGGAAATATTATAAACAAAGGAGAGAATGTGTGCCTATATGATGGCACTGACTTTCCTTGGACCTTAGCTCTCACCCTGTGACCCTAATTTGCTTGTCCATTAGAAGTACATTTGGCTGTCTCAGTGTGAGTAGGTGAACTTGTCCAGATTTTTAAAAGATCAATAGTGCCAGATAGCTTTCCGTTCGCCTTCATTTCATATTGGGTGGAATACAGTGACCAGAGAGCTTGATTGCAAAATCTAACGTTGGTTTGATTTAAAAGCAACATACTGCAGGTGCTGGAATCTGAAACAAAAACAGAAAATGCTAGAAAATTTCAGCAGGTTTGACAGCATCTGTGGGAAGAGAATAGAGCCAAGGTTTCAAGTCTAGGTGACCCTTCATCAGACCTGATGAGAACTGGAAGTTGAATGAGATTTGATTTGTTATTGTCACATGTATTGGGATACAGTGAAAACTATTGTTTCCTGTGCGCTATACAGACGAAAGCATACTGTTCCTAAAGAAGGAGAGAGTGCAGAATATAGTGTTACAGTCATAGCTAGGGTGTAGAGAAAGATCAACTTAATGCAAGGTCGGCCCATTCAAAAGTCTGACAGCAGCAGGGAAGAAGCTGTCCTTGAGTTGGTTGGTAAATGACCTCAGACTTCTGTACGTTTTTCCAGACAGAAGGAGGAATGCGTGGCGTCCTTAATTATGCTGGCTGCTTTGCCGAGGCAACGGGAAATATAGACAGAGTCAGTGGATGAGAGGCTGGTTTGTGTAATGGATTGGGCTACGGTCACAATCCTTTGTAGGTCTTGGGCAGAGCAGGAGCCATACCAAGCTGAGAACAACCAGAAAGAAGGCTTTCTATGGTGCATCTGTAAGACTAGGTGAAAGTCATGGCTGACATGCCAAATCTCCTTAGTCTATTGAAAAGTAGAGGCGTTGGTGGGCTTTTTAACACTAGTGTTGGCATGGGGGGACCAGGACAGGTTGTTGGTGATCTGGACATCTAAAATCTTGAAGCTGCCAGCCCTTTCTTCTTCACCCCTGTTGATGGAGTCCGAGATATGTTCTCCTTTACACTTCCTGAAGTCGATAACAATCTCTTTCAGTTTTTTTTGACATTGAGGGAGAGATTACTGTTGCCGCACCAGTCCCCCAGGTTCTCTATTTCATTCCTGTACTCCATCTCATCATTGCTGGAGATCTGACCCACTACGGTAGTGTTGTCGGCAAACTTGAAAATTGAGTTGGAGGAGAATTTGGCCACACGTTTGTAGGTGTGTAAGGAGTATAGTAGGGGTCTGAGAACGCAGCCTTGTGGTGTGCTGATGTTGAGGATGATCGTGGAGGAAGTATTGTTGCCTATCTTTACTGATTGAGTTAGGAAGTTCGGGATCCAGTCACAGAGGGAGGTGTCAAAGCCCAGGCCATGGAGTTTGGAGCTAAGTTCCATGGGAATAATGGTGTTGAAAGCTGAGCTGTAGACAATAAATAGGAGTCTGATATCGGCGTCATTGTTATCTCGGTCTTCCACGGTTGAGTGCCGGGCCAGGGAGATGGCATCTGTTGTGGAGCTGTTGCGGTTATAGGCAAACTGTAGTGGATCCAAATAGTCTGGGAGACTGGAATTGATTCATGATTAGTGTGAAGGGAATGCGATCTTCTGGTTGAGTTGTTAGACCAATTCTAACCTCTCAGGTTGGGGGAACACAAAAAGATTCCTAACTGCAACATTGCAAGGAAGGTCTCTCCAGTATCCTGGCAATTATCCCTGAGCCAATATTGCTCATTGCTGTAGCTGCTTTTTATAATCTTGAAGCAAGTCTTTGAAATTGCAGAGGAAAGAATATGTGTGATTTTAATTTTATTTTTTTAAGCATGTAAGCAGGTAGCTTGTTGTAAAGAGTTATCTGATTATCTGGCTTATCACCTCGCTGTTTGTGGGAACTTGCCATACACAATTGATTGCCTCACTTGAGGGCGTAGGTTTAAGGTGAGAGGGGAGAGATACAAAAGGGTCCAGATGGGCAATTTTTTTCACACAAAGGGTGGTGAATGTCTGGAACAAGCTGCCAGAGGTCGTAGTAGAGGAGGGTGCAATTTTGCCTTTTAAGGGTTATGGGGAGAAGGCGGGAAAGTGGAACTGAGCCACTTCAGATCAGCCATGATCTTATTGAATGGCGGGGCAGGGTCGAAGGGCTAGATGGCCTACTCCTCCTATTTCTTATGTTCTTATTTCCTACATTACAGCGGTGACTACACCTCGAGATGTACTTTGTGAAGCACTTTGGACCAGCTGATGTGTCAGGAGCTATTTAAGTGCGAGTTCTCATTTTTATGCAAATACTAATTCACCAAGGCAGTTTCCTATGGGGCCTTCAGTGAAACAGTTAGTTGGACTCTAATTGACAAGAGCAAACCCAAAGCAAGAATGATAACACTTATTGCCTCTTTTACTGTAAATATTCTCTCTGCTATTCCAGATTCCGATAATTGTGTGTGTTTCTTGTGACAGGGTTGGGGGGAGTGGGGGGGGCCTCAATGAACTCTTTATTTTCCTGTGACGGATCAAACCCAGGATGGAGTCATAGAACCCCAATAGTGCAAAAGGAGGCCCATCAAGCCTGCACCAGGTCCTATTCCCATAACCCCATATATTTACCCTACCAATCTCCCGATACTTAAAGGGTCAATTTAGCACGGCCAATCAACCTAACCCGCACATCTTTGAATTGTGGGAGGAAACTGGAGCAGACACGGGGAGAACGTGCAAACTCCACACAAACAGTGACCCAACCGGGAATTGAACCCGGGTCCCTGGAGCTGTGAGGCAGCAGTGCCTGCCACTCTGCCGCCTGATCTGGGGGAGGGTGGGTAAAGCTTCATCTTATTAAACTAGAAAGAGCGCAGAAAAGATTTAATAGGATGCTACTGGGACTTGATGGATTGAGGTATAAGGAGAGGCCGGATAGACTGGGACTTTTTTCTCTGGAGCGTAGGAGGCTGAGGGGTAACCTGATAGACATCTATAAAATAATGAGGGGCGTAGACAAGGTAGATAGTCAATATCTTTTCCCAAAGGTAGGGGAGCCTAAAACTCGAGGGTGTACGTTTAAGGTGAGAGGGGAGAGATACAAAAGGGTCCAGATGGGCAATATTTTCACACAAAGGGTGGTAAATGTCTAGAACAAGCTGCCAGAAGTCGTAGTAGAGGTGGGTACAATTTTGTCTTTTAAAAAGTATTTAGATAGTTACATGGGGTATAGAGGGATATGTGACAAAAGCAGCCAATTGGGATTAGATTAGGGGTTTAAAAAAAGGGCAGCATAGACAAGTTGGGTCGAAGGGTCTGTTTCCATCCTGTAAACCTCTATCACTCTTTGACTATTGTCAGCTTGGATCTTTGTCTCCCTTGTCGGGATCTCGAATTGGATTCAGTTGGATTTTAAATTTGGTTCTTGGAGCAAGCAAGGAATGGATTTAGATTTGCCCGGTCCACTCTGAGCATTGGCTGTATAACTTTAAGAATGGAGTAAAACATGAGAAAAAAATACAAACCTTGAATATTAACCATAAGATCAGAGCCAGGCTGTTCTGGGGTGATATCAGGAAGCACTCTTTTTTTAAAATAAATACATGTCAACCAAATGTTAAAGACAAATCATGTTTGACTAACTTGAATGTGTTTTTGGTGTTTGGATAAATTTGGAAAAAGCGTTGATAAAATGCCAAATGGTGGATTTGTCAATAGGATTGATGTCAGTTGGATTAAAGGGGTGGTTTTATAAGTTGGGAGGGGTACACAGTGCTATCTCTAGACCAGCATGTGGACCACTGGTCTCAAATACCCAGGTAACCCAGACATGGATAGATGGGACTGGATTTCAAAATATGAAGATGACTTGAAACTCATTGGGGTGGGTTTTCCCCTTCTGCCTGCCACGGGAATCGGAGCGGGTGAGGGGCGGACCACAGAAAAGATCGTAAGAACTAGGAACAGGATTAGGCCATCTGGCCCCTCGAGCCTGCTCCGCCATTCAATAAGATCATGGCTGATCTTTTCGTGGACTCAGCTCCACTTACCCGCCCGCTCACCACAACCCTTAATTCCTTTATTGTTGAAAAATGTATCTATCCTTGCCTGGGAAACATTCAATGAGGTAGCCTCAACTGCTTCACCAGGCAGGGAATTCCACAGACTCTCACAACCCTTAGTGTGAAGAAATTCCTCCTCAACTCAATCCTAAATCTGCTCCCCCTTATTTTGAGGCTATGCCCCCAGTTTCAAGGCGCTGACCTCAGGTGGTATTTTCTAGTTTCAGGGCAGGCATCACTGGAAAATTCTGCCTGTCATATCAGTTCCAGGGTGTGAACAGATAGTGAAAAGGACAGACAGGTGCATTTTTAGTTAATGCTTGTGTGAAACTCCACGTGGAAGTTTCGCTGCGCTGCTCAAATGCCAGTAGTTGTTGCAGTAAGGGTTGGGCTGTTTCTGACAGGTTTTGCCTGAGACTAATGAGTTATCGCCCAAAACTGCTATTCTGACGTGGAACTGGGCTCCGCAGCATTTTTTATTACTGTCACAAATAGGCTTACATTGACACCGCAACAAAGTTACTGTGACAATCCCCTAGCCGACCTTAAAAGAGGACCACACTCCGGCGCCTGGTCGGGTACACTGAGGGAGAATTTAGCTTGGCCAATACACCCAACCAGCACGTCTTTCAGACTGTGGGAGGAAACAGGAGCGCCCAGAGGAAACCCATGTAAACACGGGAAGAACATGCAGGCTGGGAATCGAACCTGGGTCCCTGGTGCTGTGAGACAGCAGTGCTAACCACTGTGCAACTGCACTGCCGCTCTGCAGGAGGGCGGATTCGGAACATCCACTCTTCCTGCCGCATCCCTGGCAGCTGTTGCTGACTCCCACTGGACTGCTGGGTTTGTCTTCCTGAACAAGTCATCGACATTAACCTCTCAACTGTAAGAACAATGCAGCAGTACCGCGTCAAAGTCTAAATGATGTGCTGCAT
Source organism: Carcharhinus amblyrhynchos (assembly GCF_965287045.1). NCBI lineage: Eukaryota > Metazoa > Chordata > Chondrichthyes > Carcharhiniformes > Carcharhinidae > Carcharhinus > Carcharhinus amblyrhynchos. The sequence goes on along the minus strand of NC_137349.1, from coordinate 9,250,116 downwards.
ACAAGCTGAATCATCACCAACAAGTCCATTCAGGACAATGTGTGGTAAACTTTCTATTCATTCTACCAACCGGAATTCTTCAATAACTGGAATTTCTTGACTTTCCCCTAACACTAGTCAAAGCAGCTGGAAGCAATTGCAAAGTTTGCCTAAACTGTATACTTAATTATTCTACACTCCAATCTATGTTTCATGTACTTTTGAAGATAAAAGTTATCTACTTCCTGAGTACTGAATTCACGCTTGAACAGTATTACACTGTATTCTTTGGCAAATGGAACTGGTCAAACTATTTGATTAACCAAATCTGGCTTTTCCCTACACATACCAACTGATAATGGTGTTATTGTACGTGGCAGGGAGGGGTAGCATTGCATCAGGAGATAGCTAGCCTGCAACATGCACTGCCAAATGGCTCCAGCAGTCAGCTGCAAACTCCAAGTTTGTTCATGTTTAAACTTTTTATCCTTTTCTGAATTTGCAACCCTTGACAAAAACGTCCTGGATTGTTCAGAAGCCTCCAGAGAAGGAGGGTGGATCTTCCCGGCATTGCTAATAACACGCTTGCAGAGGAAGTTCTTTGCTTCCATGTCACATGTAGGAGCCATCCTGTGCCCTCCCCTGTCACAATTTAAAGAGTTCACTAAGTAGTCTCTCAACACCAGGTTAAAGTGCAACAGGTTTATTTGGTAGCACAAGCTTTCGGAACACTGCTCGTTCATCAGGACTCCGGAAGCTTGTGCTACCAAAGAGACCTGTTGCACTTTAACCTGGTGTTGTGAAACTGCTTACTGTGCCTATCCCAGTCCAACGCCAGCAGCTCCACATCACAATTAAAGAGTTGACAGCAAGTGGGCACAGATTTAAGGTGATTGGCGCCAGAGAGGACATAAGGAAAACTTTGTTTTACAACGGGAGGTTAGGATTTGAATATTTGATTGGTAATGGATATGGCTAGTTGGCCATTGATGTACTATGGATGGCAAGTTGTTGTGATCAGAGATGCCCTCCCTACCTGAAATGGCACTAGAAGCTAATTCAGTATTAACTTTCAGAAGGAAATTGGCTAAATACCTGAAAAGGAACAAAAATGGCAAAGGCACAAGTGAAATGTAGCAGAGTTGGGGGGTGGGAAGGGTTTGGTGGAACCAATTTGATAGCTTACTCAAAAGTCTAGCACATGCTTAGTATTGGCTGGAATTCTCTGGCTGTTCACTCCCCATTGCCAGCAGGAATGGAGGATTTGGCGCTCAGCCAAGACTTCATTCACTGGCCTGTTACACCACTTTCTCTGACTCTGCTTTGTTCTTGACCACTCCGAGTACCAGCCTGTGCCCAAGGCTGAACCTGAAAGCAAAGTAGATTACAAAAAGCGGGTGACATGGAATAAAAGTGAGAATAGTTTTGAAGTCTGCCATTATTTGAGAAATGACAGGTATGCGATGTCATGGACCAGATGCCTAACTAATTAATAGGTACCAGTATGTCCTGTAAAACATCGGCAGCTTAACAATGTGCTTTGTTGAAACAACTGCTTTTCCACAATATGTCACATATGACACATCCACTCCAAGCCTGGCCTGGATGATAAGTATCGAGATAAGATGATTCCAAAATATTTCTCTAGGTGCCGCCTCTGGTTCCATGTTAATTTTATCACAGTACACCAAACTAAACTTGTATTAAAGTAAGGAATGCTTTGAGTGTACTGAGGCTGTAGACTACTGAAAACGCAGAGATGTATACAAACCACAGCAGAATGTTCAAGCAGTGCAAAATTGTCTGATTAATTGTCAACCAGCACCTACAAGCTGATCACCGAGGCATTGTTCTTTGTAGGAATTTGCAGTACGTATGTCAGCTGGCTTTCAGACTTTGCAACGAAGACATTCTCAAAAACATGTCATTGGTTGCAAGAGCCTTGGGATGTTCTGAGGGGCTGAAAGGTGTTGGAGAATTGCAAACTTTTTTAAACCGTGCATGGACCCTTGTGAAGGCCAAACCAGGTTCCAAGGGGGTGAAAGTAGGAACCGGGACAATCACCTCAAAAGTGGCCCCTTGGCCTTTGATGGAAGGAGGGTTTGTGTCAGATCTTTGGAGTTTGTTCAATCAGTAAGCTCAAACTAGTGGGCAGAGTGTGGGGCAAATCACTGGGCATATTAATATTGAGGGAGAGGGTGTAATGAAGACTCATCAAGATGGTATCAGTGATTTGGTACCAATGTGATGAGGGGAGGTTTGAGATTATGAGGTTCAGTTCTATCTGGAGAAGATGAAGAGGCAACTCAAAACAAAGAAAACTTATGATGGACTGAATGGAGTGGTGAGCGAAGACAGTGGAGGGAAACATGTATGTATAAATGTCACAACCTGATTTGAGAGGAGGTTAGAGGACATTTCTTTATAGAATCATTCAGCAGTTGGGAGGGAGTGCATTTGGCCCATCATGCTGGTGATGGTCCTTGGAGTGAATCTTATTCATCCTACTGTCTACTCTTCCCTCCTGGCCCAGTAATTGTTCTCCTCTTCCAAACATTTATCCAATAGGCTTTTGAAAGTTAATATTGAATCTGCTTCCACCACTGTTTTTGATGATGCATTACAGTAAAACAAAATCCTCATTGCATCCCCTGATACTTTTACCAATTAGCATAAGTCAGTATCCTATAATCACTACCAGTGGAAACAGTTTCTTTCTATGTACTCTCATCAAAACCTTTAGAACATCTCTATTAAACCTCCCTTAACTGTCTTCGCAAAGGATGCTTGGCTACTGGGAGTATTTGAGGCTGAGATCGTCGCAGTTTTGAAGGTGTGAACACCTGAAGTGGAGAAAGACTCCAGGTGTCATGGAAAACACAAAGTGGGATTAGGTGTATCTTCTATGGGGTGTGGGATCGCTGGCTGGGCCAGCATTTATCGCCCATCCCTAATTGCCTTTGAACTGAGTGGCTTGCCAGGCCATTTAAGAGTCAATCACATTGCTGTGGGACTAGAGTCACATGTAGGCCAGACTAGGTAAGGACATTAGTGAACCAGATGGGTTTCTCCGACAATGATTTCACTGTCATCGTTGGACTTCCTGATTTTTTTTTGTTGGATTCAAGCTTTGTGGTATTTGTATGCCAGAACACTACCCTGGATCTCTGGATTACTAGCTTACTGACAATACGACCATACCTTTGCCTCCTCGTTGGTTTAGGTTAAAAAAGATCCTGCTCACAGACAGTGGGCTGAATGGCCCCCACATTTGCAGGGTATTGTTTTCTCAAGAGTGATGAGAGGTGTCACTTATATTCCATAGAATTATCAACATTTGTAACATTAAGGACGCCATTTGGCCCATCGCTTCTGCACTAGGTGACACGGCACTACCTGGCCTAATTCCATTTTCCAGCTTTGGTCTGTAGCTCTGAGGTTACAGCTCTTCAGATGCAAACCCAAGGGCTTTTGTAGAGTAGGGTTTTTTCCTCTTTCATGCTTTCAGACAGAGTTCCAGAGTCTCCATATATTTCTCTCCAACCCGCCTCTAAGCTTAAAATAGAAGCAAAATACTGCAGATGCTGGATTCGGAAACAGAAAGTACTGGAACATCTCAACAAGTCTGATAGTGTCTGTGGAGAGAAAATAGAGCCAACGTTTCAAATCTGGATGATCCTTCATCAGAGATGTTTTTGATGACTATTTCAAATATATATTGGTTTGTTATTGAACTCTCTTAATAAAAAGGGGCCCTTCCAATCCGTGCTATCTAAACTGCTGGCGTAAGAAAAACAAAATGCTGCAGATGCTGGAGATCTGAAATAAAATCTGAAAATACTGGAAATACTCGGCAGGTCTGGCAGCATCCATGGAGAGAAAAACAAAGTTAATGTTTCAAATCCAAGATGACTTTTCTTCTGAACTGTCTCAACCCCTCGCTATTTTGTATACCTCAATTAAATCTCTCCTCAGTCTCCTCTTGTTCTGAAGAACCTCAGCATAATCCAGATAATGTTCCCCGATCCAGACAACATCCTCGCAAATCTCCTCTGCAACCTCTCTGGAGCTGTCACGTCTATCGTATGGTGTGGTGACTAGAACTGCACACTGTACTCCAGCTGTGACCTAACTAATGTTCTATACACTTCCAGCATAACGTTCTTGTCTTATTGTTTGCCTTGGCTATTGAAAGAAAGCATCTGGTAACCCTTTCTGACCTGGCACCACCTTTACGCTGGTCCATCAAAATACTCTCTGGCTCACCGCTCGTGTACGTAGCTTCTGTAAGTTCCAGGTACCATTTGAACTTAAATTCTGATTGCATTCATTTGAGACTTTAACCATATTTGTAAACAGTTTGGTGAAGTAATTCAGGAACTTTCATCGCAAGTTATAGATTAATTCTTATCAGAACCAGGCCAGACACAGGGAGAATGGGCAGACTCTGCACAGACAGTGGCTCAAGTTGGGAATTGAACCCGGGAACTATGAGGCAGCGTTGCTGACCACTGTGCAACCGTGGCGACTGTGTTATTTTTAGTACAGCAGTCAATTTCAAGCATTGGTTTTTCTGTGTATTCTGTACAGATGGTGTGTAATTTTTGTAAAGCTTGTACCAAGCACTGACAGGTACAGCAGAAACATATCGTGGAAAAGCAGTTGTTTCAACTAAGCACATTGATAAGCTGCCATCTTAATGATGTTTTACAGGACCCCTTACTGATAACCTATTAATCAGTTGGACATTGGGTCTGGTGACACTGCATACTGTCATTTCTAAAATAATAGCAGACATCAAAACTATTCTCACTTGTATTCCATATAATCCACTTTCTGTAATCTACTTTCAGGTTTAGCCTTGAGCACAGGTTGGTTTTCGGTCTCTGTCCTCTCCCTGTGGGCAGTTTCTGCTCGTTACACTTCACAACCCACAGTGAGATCAATGTTGTTGCATTCTGATTGGCCTAAATGAGGAAAAGCTATGTCCTGTTTGACTTGAGGACTGCGTGATCAGCCTGTGATTGGTCGAGTTTCAGTCAGTTTCTGATTGGTTGCCCGAGGGGATAGAATCGTAGAATCTCCGATAGTGCATCCTATGGAGGCCCTATCCCTGTAACCCTACATATTTACCCCACTAATCTCCCTAATCTATGCATCTTGGGATAATAAGGAGCAATTTAGCATGGCCAATCCACCTAACCCGCACATCTTTGGATTGTGGGAGGAAACTGGAGCACCTGCACAAAACCCATGCAGACACAGGGAGAACATGCACACTCCACACAGACAGTCACCAAAGACCAGAATCGAACCTGGGTCCTTGGCACTGTGAGGCAGCAGTGCTAACCACTGTGCCACCCGAGGTGATAGGTGGTCATCTGATGATGTAATTTTCCGTTGTCCCCGATTGGCCCTCTAGGGTATCAATTAAAAGTAAAAAAGATTACATATTAGTCGTGTAGGCATACATTCACACTGCAATGAAGTTACTGTGAAAATCTCTTAGTTGCCACACTCCAGCGCCTGTTCGGGTACACTGAGGGAGAATTTGGTATGGCCGATTCACCTAACCAGCACGTTTTTCAGACTGTGGGAGGAAATCCATGCAGATACAGGGAGAACGTGCAAACTGCACACAGACAGAGAAACCAACCAGGAATTGAACCCGGGTTCCTGGCGCTGTGAGGCAGCAGTGCTAACCACTGTGCCACCGTGGTGTTGCCCCATTACTTGTGGGACCAACCCTCTTGTTAAAGTTTGTTACTTCTTGTTAAGATAAAAATAATGTTTTATGATCCTTGCCAGTTTGTTTAAGATGGGGAGGTATGCCATTATGATTGATAGGTTGAGCTCATTATCTCAGACTTTGATAATAAATTAATCCTTATCAGAGAATTCACTTTCCACGGGTCATTTGATGGTTAGTGTTACTTTGCTCCATGGTTGCTTGGAATGAGTTACTTTACTTTTAAAACGAACGATTGGGCAGTAAAGGTGCTGATAACCTTCATATTGATAGAGTAAATTACACAAGGTGGGTTATATGGCATAGTTTTGACGTCTGCTGTTATTTGAGAAGTGACAGTATGTGATGTCACCGGACCCAATGTCCAACTGATAATAGGTATCAGTATGTCGTAAAACATCATTAAGATGACAGCTTATCAATGTGCTTTGTTGAAACAACTGTTTTCCCATGATACATTTCTGCTGTACCTGTCAGTGCTTGGCATAAGAAAGCTTTACAAAATTACAGAAATTACACACCGTCTGTATAAAATACATATAAAAATCCATGCTTGAAATCGACTGCTGTGCTAAAAATAACACAACAGAGTCAGCACAGTGGTCCAGTGGTTAGCACTGCTGCCTCACAGCGCCAGGGACCTGGGTTCAATGCCCGGCTTGAGCCACTGTCTGTGCGGAGTCTGCACATTCTTACCTTGTTGGCGTGGGTTTCCTCCGGATGCTCCAGTGTCCTCCCACAGTCCGTAAAAGCCATGCTGGGTGAGTGCATTACTCGTGCTAAAATTCTCCCTCTGTACCGAAACAGGGATCAGAGTCTGGTGATTAGGGGATTTTCACAGTAACTTTGTTGCAGTGTTAATGTAAGCTTGTTTGTCAAACTAATAAATGAACCTTAACTTTACTCGGAGGAGTTTAGAAGGATGAGGGGATGATCCCATTGAAACTTACAAAATACTGGAGTGTGGCGACTAGGGGATTTTCACAGTAGGTTCATTGCAATGTTCATATAAGCCTACTTGTAACACTAATAAATAAAACTTTAAAACTTATCCAACTGACAGATAATTAACATTTAAAAGAACTACAGAGTTACAAAAGCTAATTACAAAACTTAATTCTAAACTTACAAAACCAAAGATAGTAAAGTTTATTTATTAGTCACATGTGGGCTTACATTCACATAGTAATGAAATTACTGTGAAAATCCCCTAGTCGCCACACTCCAGCGCCTGTTCGGGTACACTGAGGGAGAATTTAGCATGGCCAATGCACCTAACCAGCACGTCTTTTACGGACTGTGGGAGGAAACCAGAGCACCCAGAGGAAACCCACGCAGACACAGGGAAAATGTGCAAACTCCACACAGACAGTGAGCCAAGTGGGAATCGAACCCACGTCCCCTGACTCTGTGAGGCAGCACTGCTAACCACTGTGTCACCGTACCTCCCCAAAGTCACATATTGTGAAAGCATGTGACTCTTTCTAAACATCACAAGTTAAACTGCAATAATTGAAGGCACGAGATGAATGACTTAACACCTGTTTATCTCTGCTCAGTCCGCTTTGAATCCCAAGAACACAGTTGATCATTTTAACAGTGAGGGACATGGATGGTTCCACACCAGTAATGGTGTAACCTGGACACTGGCTTGAGGGTCTTGCCAGGTTCAAACGTGATGAGCTCGTGTCCCAGAATGCAGTATAAAAACCATTAGCAGTTTACTACAGAGTTAACCCTGGTTTCTGTAGCTAGGATTCATCTTTCATTCCCTCACCCTGCAGTATAAATATCTCCCATTTTCTGTGCCTTGTGGCTTTGACAAAGGGTCACCTGGACTCAACTCTCCTTTTCTCTCCCTACAGATGATGCTGAGATTTTCCAGCATTTTCTCTTTTGGCTTTAAAAACCTTACTGCGTTGGCACGCTTTGATTATTAAAATTAAACAGGAATAATTATTGACGTTAAACTTTCCTACATCTCTGCCTAAGCACACTCAAACAATCTGGTGGTGGAGTAATAGTTCACTGAGTCTGGTATTCACTTCTTATACGTGTGCTGTAGCCTGGAGCAACAGATAGTGATGGTAGAGGCAGCAATGTTCTTTCCATCACATGACTGAACACTAATCTCTCCTACTTTCACTGCCTGGTGTAAGTATGAGTCGGAAGAAATTACAGGTTGTAACTCAACCGGTTTGTCACTTTACGAACATACCTTCCTTGGCTTTCCAAATCCTGGAATGGGATTTGAACCATAGCTTTGGCAGGGACACTGGGAGGTCTTGTATCTGCAAACAATATAAAAAGCACCCAATAATTTCCTTTTCTCTCATTTCATTGCTAGAAGGTTTTGCGTACCGGAATAAGGAAGTCTTGCTGCACTTGATTAGAACCTTGGTGAGACCACATCTGGACCAGTGTGTGCTGTTTTGGCCTCCTTACCAGAGAAAGAATGTCCTGGCCATAGAAAGGGAACAATAAAGATTCATTGCACTTATCTTCGGGACACTGTCTCAGAACGGGTGGCATAATGGTTATGGATGGCACGATGACACACTGGTTAGCACTGCTGCCTCACCACGCCAGGGACCCGAGTTCAATTCCTGTCTTAGGTCACTGCCTGTGTCTGCACGTTCTCCCTGTGTCTGCATGGGTTTCCTCCGGGTGCTCCAGTTTCCTCCCACAGTCCAAAAGATGTGCTGGTTAGGTTGATTGGCCGTGCTAAATTGTCCCTTACTGTCCAGAGGGTAAATACCATGGAGTTACAGGCCTGGGTGGGATTGTTGTCGATGTTGACTCAAAAGGCCAAATGGCCTCCTCCTGTACTCTAGGAATTCTGTGAATGGAGGTACACCATTTTGGATCAAGATGAGGAGTAATTTCTTTTGCCAGAGAGAAGGTGACTCATGGGAATTCTCTACCTCAGAGTTTTGGAGTCTGTCATTGAAAATGTTCAAAACAAAGGTCAGTAGATTTCTAGACACTAACGATGTCAAGGGATACAAAGATAATGTGAGGGGAAGGGGGTGGCGTTGAGGGAGAAAATCAGCCATAAGTGTTGGAACAGCTTCAAGGGGGCGAATGGCCTACTCCTACTCCAAATGTTCCTATCCCACAGTTCACACCATCCAGTGATTGGTGAGTGTACTGTTTGAGAGTGTGGTGGAGCCAAAATCAGTTTTTAACTTTCAGAACTGAACGAATTAATTACCTTTAAAGGGAAAGGTTTACATGGCTACGGGGAAATGGCGTGAGTTGCTCTAACAGAGAGCCGGCACTGACGCGACAGGACGAATGGACGCCTCCTGTGCTGTAATCAACCACACTGTACCTAACTAGGAATATATTTCAACAGCAGGTGAACCATTTGTATATTTCTGAGGACAATTCAAAGCTTTTTGGAGGATGTATGATTTCCTCTCTCTCTTCCAGCTCCTCGTATTTTAGTTGCTTTGTTTCCAACTGGGAATGAATGTTGTGTTTATTCATTTCATCCAGTCAGCAAGAACATTGTACTCAATGAAGCTGTTATTATTGCGTTCCAGTTAATACTCTTTCTCACATGATGAATAATTATTGCGAGTAGATGGTACAGGAAATCCAAATGAGGTGTTTTCTGTCGGCGCTGCACTGCTCACTAATCTTTTGTTGTGGCCCATAATCCCAAACAAATGTCTAAAATGCTGCCAATTGGAATACAGGAATAATGAGGCCTTGTTTCAATTGTATAGAAGCTTGGTGAGTCAGCACCTGGAGTACTGTGATTAAGCTTTGACCCCCTTAATTCAAGAAAGGATATTATTACCACAGAAGGAGAGCAACAAAGGTTAGAAACATAGAATTCCTACAATGCTAAAGGAGGCCATTCAGCCCATCGAATCTTTACTGACTCAGCATCTTACCCTCCCTATGCCTATAACCCCACGCATTTATCCACTAATCCCCCTAACCGTGGGTTTCCTCCTACAGTCCAGAGATGTGTGGATTAGGTTGATTGGCCATGCTAAATTGACTCTGGTGTCAGGGGGATTAGCAGGGTAGTCATGTGGGGTTACAGGTCCTGGATGGGATTGTGGTCGGTGCAGTCTCGATGGACCGAATGGCCTCCTTCAGCACTGTAGGGGTTCTATGACTCTATGAACCTATGATGTGGAGATGCTGGTGTTGGACTAGGGTATACACAGTAAGAAGTCTCACAACACCAGGTTAAAGTCCAACAGGTTTATTTGACAGTAAATGCCACAAGCTTTCGGAACACTGTTCCTTCGTCAGGTGAGTGGAAAGTTCTGATCAGGTGATGAAGGGCGAACCCCAAAAGCTTGTGAGTTTACTATCAAATAAATTGGTTGGACTTAAACCTGGTGTTGTCAGACTTCCTACTTACTGTGTTTTCCGGTTTATCAGTCACCTCGTGTTTATGTTTCTGATGGGATACCCGGGGATGATTGTTCTTATTGCTGGAAGGGATTCGGTGTGTACAGTCTGTTTGATCCAATACATGGCTTTTTGTAGTTACATTAGCCTTGCTGTAGTGCGTTGCTGCTGCCAATGGCCAATTCTGCCACTCTGCCTTGCAGAATTGATTGAAAGATGGGTGCGTGCAGAAGGCCACACTTTCCACATGTTTTGCTAGGTTTTGTGTTCTAGTAAGTGCATCATTGATTTGGATCTATATGCTCTGTTGACCTGTGAGAATGGCTTTGTAGTTACTTCCATCCTTGAGTAGCTCTTTGATGCTATAAATTTTTTGGGGGTTTGTCCAGTAGATTTTTTTTTTATTCATTCATGGGACATGGGCGACGCTGGCTGGCCAGCATCTATTGCCCATCTCTAGTTGCACTTGGAGAGTAGTTGACTGTCTACCACATTGCTGTGGCTCTGGAGTCACGTGTAGGCCAGAACAGGTAAAGAGGGCAGATTCCCTTCCCTAAGGGACATGAGTGAACCAGATGGGTTTTTCCAACAATCAACAATGATTTCATGATCATCAGTAGATTCTTAATTCCAGATATTTTTATTATTGAATTCAAAATCTAACATCTGCCGTGGTCCCCAGAACATTAGCTGAGTTTTCTGGACTAATAGTCTAGTGATAATACCACTCGGCCATCGCCTCCCTGTTTGCTTCCATGGGAGTGGATGCGATCACCAATTCAAAAATTCTGTCTGTGTTAAATACCGCATCAGAAACCGTGAGGTATATTATGAAGCCAAATTGGACACCAGCAATATATCTATTTCGGCATTAGAGTGAGGATAATCGCTCCAGGCACGATTCTAATGACACACTGGGAAGCTTTTATCAAAACATTTTTATTTAATAACACAATGTAATTAGAACAAAAGAATCAGCATAACCTTTCACAGTTGAACGATAGTTAAACAGGACAAGAAACAATTCTTAACTGCTAACCTATCACTGAGTTCCAATCAAGCAAAATTTCCCTTATAGACTTAAAGCACTCTTTAAAATTAGTTAGCAAAACACAGCCACATTTGCTTTGACTTAGGTTAGCAGCCCTGGAGCTTTCAGCAAACTTTTAGTGAGAGAGAGGGAATGCTTCCACTGTCTACAGCTCCAGGCAGCAACTTGTCTTTTTTCAAAAATGAAATTGTTTTTTCTTGCAAGCCGCGCTCCTCCCATTAACCACATCATTATACAATATTGCCAATCAACCTTATCAAAATTCACATGGCTCTGTGTACCTACTCTAAAATCCCAGACCTTAAGTAAACAAAAAGTCTGTGAACACTGCAAAGTAACACCTTCCTAGCTAAAACCAGTTATTATCCTGCCCTCAGCATTTGAATTACAAGCTTTGCCAGACAAAGCAACTGCTTGTAACAAAAGACTGCCTCTGAAAGCAGTCTCCAGAAACATAAAATATGTTAATAGTGCAGCATCATCACAGTCTGGTCATTCTGTATTTGGAAAATCACAGTACGTACCCTTTTCTCTTGGTCTGCTGATGAAGTGGTCTCTGGATTCTGTAAACAGCTATTGAAATGACATGGAGCTCTGGTCAATGAATGCAGAAGTTTAACCTGATTCTGAACCTGTCTGTTATGGATCCTTTCGCCTTTCTTCTGTTAATGCTAACATATTCAACTTTCATTCCCAGTTGCTAGGCAATTTTTTTATGGCTCACTTCCCTGGTTCACAATCAAAAAGCAGTAGTTCTCTGCGCGCTGTTTAAACACTCTGTTTCTATGGATTCTATGAAAACACAAGGCACCAACTGTGCACAGCAAGCTCCCACAATCAGCAATATTAATGACAAGATAATAAGTGATGTTGATTGGGGAGTAGTTTTTGTCCATGACAGGGGGAGAACTCTGCTATTCTTCAAAGTAGTGACTGTGGGATCTTTTACATTCACCTGAGGGGGCAGACAAGGCCTTAGTTTAATGCCATGGATGAATGACAGAGCAGACTTGATGGGCCGAACAGCCTAATTCTGCTCCTATATCTTATGGTCTTAATGTTCCATCTAAAAATGCAGCGTTCCCTCAGCACTGTACCAGAGTAGCAGTTTATGTTCTGAAGTGGGATTTGAAACCTTGATCTTCTGACTTGGGCAAGAGAGTGGCACAGGGGTTGGTGCTTCTGCCTCAACACCAGGGACCTGGATTCAATTCTGGCCTCGGGTCACTGTCTGCGTGGTGTTTGCATATTCTCCCCATGTCTGCGTGGGTTTCCTCCAGGTGCCTGCAGTTTCCCCCCACACTCCAAAGGTATGCAAGTTAACTGGGTTAGCCATGCTAAATTGTTCCTTAGTATCCAAAGATATGCGGGTTGGATGGATTGGCTGTGGGAAATGTAAGGGGTTAAGGGATAGAGCAGAGGGGAGAACTTGGGTGGGATGTTCCTTTGGAGAGTCAGTGCAAGCTCAGTGGGCCAAATGACCTCTCCCTGCACGGTATGGACCTCCCAACTGAGCCACGTCTGATGCTTCACACGAGCACACAGCTTGTGACAAAGCCACCAGGAAAGGGAGAGTGGAGAAGATACTTAACACCCACAAATGGTTTTTTGTGAAGCTGTGTCATGCTTATGGCTTCCCCTCCCCCACACCCGAAGCTCAGCGGTTTCTGAAACTGCCTTCCTGCTGCCACACAGAGAGGTTACGATACGTTAAATCGTTATCAGAACCTAGATAGTCTTGTCTGCTCTTAAATGTATTTAAGGTCACATTCTTCTGGGGGATAAGGAAATGGTACCGTAATCCTCGCTGTTAATGCCCTGGAAGAGTGTGCAGCAGCGGTACGGAGTTGTCTGCGTTTTAAATAGAACGTGCTGTCAGCCTTGTCAAGTGTGCACTGCTGCTGTCTCTCTGCCTTCACTCTGACTGGAGTGAAGGGTGAAAGTCCCAAACCGTCATTAGCACTGTGCTGTCGGCACCTTGGGTACAAAGGGGGCTCTGTGTGTGCTGTCAGGGTGTTTTGTTGCTGTGCTTGTTTCTCAGGATGTGGGATTTGCTGGCTGTGCCCATGCTGACAGGGTGAACCAGAGCCAGCACAGGAATAGACCAATGTCAGCCAGCTGGTCCGTACTGGAATTTACACTCCACTCCACTCCACCATCCTCCAACCATATTTGGACATTTCTGCAAGGCAGCACCAACCTGATTTAATAAAATAAATCAGTTGTTACTGTCCCCAACCCCCGCCCCCACATCACCCACCCTTTGTCTTCCCAGAGGTGCAGAGCGTGAATGGATAAATCAGTGGTACTGCTGCCTCACAGCGCCAGGGACCCGGGTTCGATTCCGGCCTTGGGTGACTGTGTGGAGTTTGCGCATTATAGAGTCATAGGGGTTTACAGCATGGAAACAGGCCCTTCGGCACAATTTTTTTAAAAGTCCTTAGCTAGTCCTAGCAGCCTGCGTTTGGCCCATATCCCTCTATACCCATCTTACCCATGTAACTGTCTAAATGCTTTTTAAAAGACAAAATTATACCCACCTCTACTACTACCTCTACCTCTGGCAGCTTGTTCCAGACACTCACCACCCTCTGTATGAAAAAATTGCCCGCCTGGGCCCTTTTGTATCTCTCCTCTCTCACCTTAAACCTATGCCTTCTAGTCATAGACTCCCCTACCTTTGGGAAAAGATATTGACTATCTAGCTGATCTACGCCCCTCATTGTTTTATAGACCTCTATAAGGTCACCCCTCAGCCTTCTACACTCCAGAGAAAATCAGCCTCTCCTTATAACTCAATCCAACAAGTCCCAGTAGCATCCTAGTAAATCTTTTCTGCACTCTTTCCAGTTTAATAATATCCTTCCTATAATAGGGTGACCAGAACTGTACACAGTATTCCAAGTGTGGCCTTACCGATGTCTTGTATAACTTCAACAAGATGTCCCAACTCCTGCGTTTAGTGTTCTGACCAATAAAACCAAGCATTCTGTCCATCTGTATTTCCACTTTCAAGGAACCATGGACCTGTACCCCAAGATTGCTTTATTCTGTAACACTCCCCAGTGTCCTGCCCTTAACTGTGTAAGTCCTGTCCTGGTTCAATCTATCAAAATGCATCACCTCGCATTTATCTAAATTAAACTCCATCTGCCATTCATCAGCCCTCTGGCCCAATTGATCAAGATCCCATTGCAGTCTGAGGTAACCTTCTTCACTGTCCACTATGCCACAGTGTCTCCCCGTGTCTGCATGGGTTTCCTCCAGGTTCTCTGGTTTCTTCCCACAGTCCAAAGATGTATAGGTTATGGGATTAGCCATGCTAAATTGCCCCTTAATGTCCCAAGATGTGTAGGTTCAGAGGATTGGCCATGCTAAATTGTCTCTTAGTGTCCCAAGATGTGTCGATTAGGGGATTAGCAGGGTAAATACATGGGGTTATAGGGATAGGGCCTGGGTAAAATAAAAAGGGTAGATGCAGACTCGATGGACCAAATCACATCCTTCTGCACTGTTGGAATTCTATAGATACTGCACCCCCCCGCCCCCCGAGACTGAGTCCTGTTAAGAGAGCAATTAAACTGGCATCACATCTCCAGAAGACTGAAGGCTGAACAGTGATGGTGGGTTTTAAGATTGTGTAAGGGAGTGGACGTAGAGAAGATGTTTCCATTGACGAGGTAAGAACTGTGGGCCATAAATACAAAACAGTCACTAATAAACCTAATCAGGAATTCAGGAGAAACCTCTTCACCCAGAAACAGTGAGGATGTAGAAACCACAGGGAACGGTTGAGGTGAAGTGTACGGAGGCATTTACGAAGGAGCTAAATAAACAGAGAGAGAAGGAAATACTGCTGGAATATGATGAGGAAAGTGTGGAGCTTAAACACTGACCTGGAGTGAATGTTCAAGCCATAATCACTATCAGAAGGGTAACGTTACCATTGAGATTCATCAGTAGCTTTATAGGTTTGGTGTCTTATGTAAAGGCCTCGCTCATTCATCTACTGTTAAGGCTGGAAGTTTCTCCTAACCTTGCATTTGGGACAGTGTTACGAGTCTAGCCCTCAGCATTTACAGTTCCAGTCATCACTGTCCTCACTTGACTTTCTGCACCATGGAACTTTTCAAATGATTTCTAATTTTCCTTTATTGCAGATGCCCCAACTCCAAGCAATGGGACAGCAGTCATCAAATCTTCTGAAACGACCCAGTTGGAGAAATGTCCTTCTGATCCACCAGATCTGGGTAAGTGATGAGAGGAAATCAACAGGATCAAAACCTCCTCTCTCGTGATCTGAGCATTTCCACTCTCAAAACGTTTGTCGTCATTGCATATTGGAAACTCCTCCAATTAACTATTGGGAAGACTGAAGTTGTTATCTTCAGTCTCCCTGTCACAAACTTAGCTGCCAGCCACCCACCTCCATCTCTCTCCCCAGGAAATTAACCTAACCGATCACCAGCTCGGTGCCATGTTTGAGGTCAAAGTGAGCCTCCAGCCACCTCCCTGCTCCATCTCTGAGCCTGTCCAGTTCCACATAGCTCCAGATCTGTCTCAGCTCATCTGCTACTGAAACCCTCACTTGCGTTTCATTTTTCACCTTCTGTTCTTGAGCATTCAGACACTCCCCTGACACCTCCCAACGTTCACCCTCACTAATCAGAGTTGATCCAAAACTCTCTGCTCTGTCTCTTGTTTTCACCGATACCTTGTGCCCGTTCCCCTACATTGGCTACCGGTCTGTTCTCCCAGTTTCAAATCTCTCCATGACCTCAACCCTCGCCATCTCTGTAAATCTCCTCCCAGTCCTACAACCATCTGAAATGTGTAAGCTTCACCAATTCCAGCCCCTTGAGTTCCGTGCCTTCAGCTGTTTGGACTCTGGAATTCCCTCCCTAAACCTTTCTGCCTCTCTCTCCTTTAATGCACTCTGTAAAACATACTTGACCAAGATTTCTCTGTCCTTGCACCGCCTTATGTAGGTTGGTTTGAAACGTTGTTCAATAACTCCATGGCCAAGTGATATTATCGCTAGGCTATTAATCCAGAAACTTAACTAATGTTCTGGGGACCTGGGTTCAAATCCCACCATGGCAGCTGGTGAAATTTGTATCGGATAAAAAATATCTGGAATTAAGTATCTACTGGTGACCATGAAACCATTGCCAATTGTTGGAAAAACCCATCTGGTTTCCTTTAGAGAAAGAAATCTGCCGTCCTTACCCAGTCTGGCCTACATGTGTCTCCAGAGCCACAGCAATGTGGTTGACTCTCAATTGTCCTCCAGGGGCAACTAGGGATGGGCAATAAATGCTGGCCAGCCAGTGACGCCCATGTCCCAACGAATGAATTTTAAAAAATTGCTGCAAAGTGGCTTGGGAATTTTTAATCTGTTCAAGGTGCAATATAAATCTGTTTCTGATTAACAGTCTGACAAACTGAATACTCTTCCTGAGGTCAGAACCATCATTATATCAATCCATAGCAGGCTAGTCCCACAAGGAGTAGGAGGTTCGGAAACACACCGAATGTGAGTATCCCGCCGGAGGTTGTCCTGGAATTCCAAGTCGGAGTAGCCGTTTCTTTTCACCAACGCTGACTGGAATGAGGAGTTTGAAATCTGAACCTCCCCTGACTTGGGAACATTAGCCACTGACCCTAAAGCTGACCCCAACCTTGGTCACTTTTCAGTCTCAGTTGCCGCCCATTGGATAGCAACACTTCCGTCCGAGTCTAAAGATTGAGGATTCAAATCCCACTCTGGAACAGCCCTGAGTGTTGGAGCCGAGGCCGGCATAGATCAGCCATGATCATATTGAATGGCAGTTCATAAGATATAGGGGCAGAATTAGGCCATTCGGTCCATCGAGTCGACTCCACCGTTTGATCATGGCTGATATGTTCCTCATCCCCATTTTCCTGCCTTCTCCCCAAAACCCTTCAACCCATTACCAATTAAAAATCTGTCTAACTCCTCCTTAAATTTACTGACTGTTCCCAGCATCCACCGCACTTTGGGGCAGCGAATTCCACAGATCCACAACCCTTTGGGAGAAGTAGTTTCTCCTCAACTCTGTTTTAAATTTGCTGCCCCTTCTCCAAAGACTAGGACCTCTTGTCCTAGAATGCCCCACAAGAGGAAGCATCCACTCCATGTCTACTTTATCCAAACCTATTATCGTCCTGTATACCTCAAAGGAGGATTGCAGAGCAGGCTCGAAGGGCTTGCTGGTCCACTCCTATTTCTTGTGTTCTTGTGAGGGAGCGCTACCCTGTGGGCAGGATGTTAAAATGCAGATCCTGGTGTGTGGATGTCCAAAGATCCTGTGGCATTATTCTAGAAGTTCTCACCATCATCCCGGTCTGGTGTTCTTTGCTGAACCAATATTGCCAAAAGTGAATTATCTGGGGGTTTGCTGAGTGCATATAGGCAGTCACACTCTCCACATTACAAAAGTGATTACCCCTCAGAATTGCATAGTCTTTCAGACAAGGCAGGGCCATTTATTTAGTTGCTGCTGGTGGGAGCTTAGAACAGAGTTGGGGAGTAACCACATCTCAAAAAGTTGTGCATCTGCTGGTGGGAGCTTGCTTTGCGTAAACTTGTTGCTGCAGAATGCGGCACAGTGGTTAGCACTGCTGCTTCATAGCGCCAGGGGCCTGGGTTCAATTCCAGCCTCGGGCCACTGTGTGGAGTCTGCACGTTCTCCCCGTGTCTGCACGAGTTTCCTCCGGGTTTCCTCCCACAGTCCAAAGGTGTGTGGATGAGGTGGATTGGCCGTGTAAATTGCCCCTTAATGTCCAAAGGAAGAACTATGGGGATATGGCATGGATTCTGTTGGGGAGTCGGTGCAGACTCAATGGGCCGAGTGGCCTCCCCCCACACTGTAGGGACTTTGTGATTTTCCTACATTACTGTGCTTCAGAAGTCATGGTTGTGGAGGATTTTGGAAATGTTGTGAAGTTACCTAAGGTACTGTTTCAAATGCGCGTTTTTTTTAATCCTTATTTCTGTTTATCCAGATTAAATGGTGGCTTATCCATGCTAGTGACTTTAATGCCCCTCCCTCAGTGCTCCTGAGAAGGCTGTAAGCCACCACCGCCCCCCACCCCCCCCATCACTTTGTAACTTGCTAAGCCATTACTCAGGACATCAAGATTCAGCTACGTTGCTGTGAGTCTATAAGAATGGCACATTGTCTTCTGTGAACTGGAAGACAATGGGGGTAAAAAGTAGCATTTTATTCTAGATTCCAGTTAATTAATTGAATTTAAATTCCTCAGCTGCTATGATAGGATTTAAACTCGTGTCTTTGGACCTCTAGTCTAGGCCTCTGGTTTACCTAACACTTGGTATTGTCGCTGGACTGTTAATCCAGAGGCCCAGCTGAATGCTGCGGCGGGGACACAGGTTCAAATCCGCAGCAGCCGTTGCAATTTAAATTCAGTTAATTAATCTGGGATTAGTCTCCGTAATGGTGACCATGACAACTGCTCGTGCCTGCATGTGACTCCAGACCCACAGCAAACGTGGCTGGCTCAGAAAAGGCCTAGCAAGCCAAGCTGCTCAGTTCAGGGGCAATGGATGTTGGCCTTGCCAGCGATGCCCGTGAAAGAATAAAGAGGGAAAAAAGAACGTGCTACTGTGCCCTCTTGAATTGATTCGATTAACAAAGCTCTCTGGTTTTTGGTTTTAACAGTCGGGCCGCTGAGGATCGTGTTTGACAAGGAGCAGTCGCTGGAAGAGCTGGCTGGATTAAACCCCTACGTGGAGTTTGGAGGTCACTACAAGCCTCAGAACTGCATCCCCCTGCAACGCATCGCCATCATTATCCCCTTCCGAAATCGGGATCATCACCTGAGACACTGGCTCTACTATCTTCACCCGATCCTGCGCCGGCAGCAGGGAGATTACGGTGTCTACGTTATTGAACAGGTAGGAGTGACTTGTGGCAGAGCGAGTAGAGTGAGGAACTCCAGTTGTAGAGAGAGACTGGAGACACCGTTGCCACCTCTTAGCCTTTCCCCCTGGTTTCTGTGACTATGACTCATCTTTCATTCCCTCCCCCTGCAGTATAAATATCTCCCACTTTCTCTGCCTTTTAGTTTTGACAAAGGGTCATCTGGACTTGAAACATCAGCTGTTTTCTCTCCTTACACATGCTGCCAGACTTGCTGAGATTTTCCAGCTTTTCTCTTCTGGTTTCATATTCCAGCAGCTGCAGTAATTTGTTTTAATTTTATGGAGAGGGGACTGGAGTTGGTCTCCTTACATTAAGCGGAAATTTGACGCAATCGTGAATGACTTTGATGAGATAAATAAGGAGACACCACTTCCAGTGGTCCAGTATCCAGACAACACACAGATTTAAGGTGGTTGGTTACAGGACCACGGATGATGTGAGGAAACATTCTTATTAACAGCAATCTGCTAAATTGCACCATAATGTCAGGGGGATTAGCAGGGCAAATACATGTGGTTACAGGGATAGGACCTGGATGGGATTGTGGTCAGTGCAGGCTCGATGGGCCAATTGGCCTCCTTCTGCACTGTAGGGATTCTGTGATTCTGCGGGCTGGCACAGTGATTAGCACTGCTGCCTTGGATGACTGTGTGGAGTTTGCACATTCTCCCCATGTCTGCGTGGGTTTCCTCCAGGTGCTCTGGTTTCCTCCCATAGTCCAGAGATGTGCAGGTTAGGTTGATTGGCCATGCTAAATTGCCCCTTAGTGTCAGGGGGATCAGTTGGGTAGGATAAGATGTTAGAATCTGGAATGTGTTGCCGTAAAGGACAATGGAAGCAGATTCAATTGTCACTTTAAAAAAAAGAATCGGATAAATACATGAAAAGAGAAAAAAAATACAGGTCTCTGGGAAAACAGCAGGGCAGTGGAATTAGTTGAATAGCTCGTTGGAGGCATGTGGGACACTTGCTTTTGTCAGTTGTGGCAGAGAATATAACAGCAAGGAGTTGTACAGAGCGTTGATTAGGTCACAGCTGGAATACTGTGTGCAATTCTGGTCACCTCACGATAGGAAGGAGTTGATTGCACTAGAGGGGGTACTCAGGAGATTCACCAGGATGCTGCCTGGGATGAAGCGTTTGAGCTATAAAGAGAGACCGGATTGACTTGGTTTGTTTTCTCTCGAGCAGAGAAGGTTGAGGGGGGGACATGATTGAGGTGTCTAAGATTGAGGGGTATGGACAGGGTGAACAGGGAGCAGCTGTTCCCCTTGGTTGGTGGGGGGGGGGGGTGGTCAGTCACGAGGGGGCATAGTTTTAGGATGAGGGGTAGGAGATTCGGAGGGGGACCGAGAAAGAACTGTCACTCGGGGTGGTGGGAATCTGGAATGCACGGCCTGGGAAGGTAGTCGAAGCTGGAAACCTTTCAACCTTTAAAAAACATTTGGATGAGCACTTAAAGAACGTAGAACAGTAGAGCACAGGAACAGGCCCTTTGACCCACGATGTTATGCCAAACATGATGCCAGATTAAACTAATCCCTCCTGCCTGCCCTTGGTCCATATCCCTCTATTCCTTGCGTATTCACGTGTTTATCTAAACGTCCCTTTATCACCGCACCGCCACCCCCCCCACCCCGCCCAGTAGTATCTGTCTGCACCACCATCCCTGGCAGTGTGTTTAAAAAAAAATTGCCCCTCACATCTCCTTTAAACTTCCCCCTCTCACCTTAAGTGCATGCCCTCTAGTATTAGACATTTCAACCCTGAGGGAAAGAAATTCTGACTGTCAACCCTATCTGTGCCTCTAAATAATTTTGTAGACTTCTGTCAGATCTTCCCTCAGCCTGCGCCACTCCACAGAAAACAACCCTAGTTTGTCCAGCCTCTCGTTATAGCTCGTACCCTCTAATCCAGCAGGATCCTGGTAAACCTCTTCTGCACCCTCTCCAGAGCCTCCACATTCTTCCTGTAATGTAGCAACCAGAATTGAACGTGGCCTAATTAAAGTTTTATAAAGCTACAACATGACATCCTGATTCTTAAACTCAGTGCCCTAACCAATAAAGGACAGCATGCCATAAGCCTTCTTTACCACCCTGTCTACTTGTGTGTTCACTTTTAGCAATATGTGAAATATCATAACATTCAAGGATATGGGACAAGTGTCGGAAACTGGGATTAACATATCTTTGGGGATTCGATTTATTATTGTCACATATACAGAGAAAAGTATTGTTTCTTGCAGGCTATACAGACAAAGCATACCGTACATAGAGAAGGAGAGGAGAAAATGCAGAGTATAATGTTATAGTCATAGCTAGCATGTAGGGAAAGATCAAATTAGTGCAAGGTAGGTCCATTCAAAAGTCTGATGACAATGTGGCAGAAGCTGTTCTTCAGTCAGTTGGTTCATGTCTTCAGACTTTTGTATCTTTTTCTGGATGGAAGACGGTGGAAGAGAGAATGTCCAGGTTGCATGGGGTCCTTAATTATGCTAACTGCTTTGCCGAGGCAGCGGGAAGGGTAGACAGAGTCAATGGATGGGAGGCTGGTTTGCGTGCTGGACTGCACTTTGTTCACGGTAGTTATTGTCAGTGCAGACTCGATGGGCCAAAGGGCCTTTTCTGAGCTGTGTGAGTTCCAGGATTTCCAGCGACAGTGAAGGTAGCAGTGATATATTTCCAGGTCAGGATGGTAAGTGACTTGGAGGGGAAGCTGTAGGTTATGGTATGCCCATGCGTCTGCTGCCCTTGTCCTTCTAGACGGCAGTGGTCATGGAGATGCTGCCTGAGAAGTTGTTGCACTGCATCTTGTAGATGGTACACAACTGTTCTTCGGTGTTGAAGGTAGTGTATGTTTATGGATGGGGTGTCAATCAAGCGGGCTGCTTTGTCCTGGATGGTGTCAAGCCTCATGAGTGTTGTTGGAGCTGCACCCATCCAGGCAAGTATTCCATTACACTCCTGACTTGTGCCTTGTAGGTGGTGGACAGGCTTTTGTGGGGGGTGTGTGAGTTACTTGCCGCAGGATTCCCAGGCTCCGACCTGCTCTTGTAACCATAGTATTTATATGGCTGTGTCCACTTCAGTTTCTGGTAACTCCCAGGATGGTGATAATGGGGTATTCAATGTTTATAATGCCATTGAATTTCAAGGAGGGATGTTGGAGATGGTCAACGCCTGGTACTTGTGTGGTGCAAATATTACTGGCCACTTGTCAGCCTACGCCTGGGTATTGTCCAGATCTTGGATACAGACTGCTTCAGTCTTTGAGGAATTGCAAACAGCACTAAGGATCCCCACTCTAATCTTATGATGGAAGGAAGATGATTGACCTCCAATCGCCAAAACCATCTTCCTTCTTGCCAGGAATGACTCTAAGCAGCAGGGTCTCCCTAGTCCCCACTGATTCCGTTATGCACAGCGAGCTCTCTCAAAAGGGAGAGGGCACTCCCTGCTCTGCTTTGAGATAGCACCGGGGCATCCTTTATGCTAGCGACAGGTCTGGCAGGGCCTCAGTTTAATGTTTCATGTGCCTGAGTGTTCCTGATTACTAACCGAGAAGCTGAGGCTGAAGATATTGGGGTATTGTTGCTGCAGTTGTTAATCTATTTGTATCTTTAATCAGGCCGGTGATGGCACCTTCAACCGAGCAAAGCTGCTCAATGTGGGATTTGTGGAAGCTTCGAAAGAGAATGACTACGATTGTTTTATATTCAGCGATGTTGATATTATACCTGAGAACGACAGAAATCTGTATCGCTGTTCTCTCAATCCTCGCCACCTGGCCTGTGCCATGGACAAGTTTGGTTATAAGTAAGTACCCAGGCTGTGCACTGATTAACTGGATTCTTTCGTGTCCCCTCTTCCTCTTTCCTTTCCTCTTTATCTCGATTTTACTTCTCTTTATCTTCATTGACGTCTCTCCCTCTCCCCCCACGCCCACCCCCACACCAAACAATCGCACTCTTTGCCCAAATCTCACCCCAATTTCGCTCTCCCCACCCCATAGAACAAAAAACAAACAAAATTATACAGCACAGGAACAGGTCCTCCAAGCCTGCACCGACCACGCTGCCCATCTGAACTAAAACCCCCTACCCTTCCGGGGATCATATCCGTCTGTTCCCATCCTATTCACGTATTTGTCCAGGCGCTCCTTAAAAGTCACCATCATATCTGCTTCCATTACCCCTCCCAGCAGAGAGTTCCAGTCACCCACCAAAAAAATTTCCCACTGTCTTTCCCTTCTCCCCCTTGTCTGTCTGTCCCTCCTTCTCTCTGCCCTTCGCTCTTCTCTCTCTTTCTTATTTCTCTCCTCTTTGTGCCTCCTCTTTTGCTTGGCAGTATTTTTCACTTTAATCATCCATAGAAACAGCAACAAGCTGTAAGTCTTCCAGCTTCCACATTGCTGAGGTTTTGTGCACTGTGATCTGCCCAGCACTGGTATAACCAGATTATCTTCGATCATTGTAAATCCCTTGCCTGAGTCTCACCAAGCAGGAGAGCTCCACTTTGATCATTGGTGTGTGCTGTTAGTTGCTAGAATTGTGTTGTGTGCTTTGGGGGGGATGGGGGTCTCCAGATCCTGCTGCCCTGACTCAGACTGGCCCTGTGCATGCGTGCGAATGTTGCAGAGGGATTGACTGAGCAGTGAAGTCCTGTGGTTGAATAGTCTGCCCACTTTCATAGCTGCTTGCTCAAGCGAGTTGCCCTAGTGAAGATTTAATTAATTTGGGATTGGGAGGGAGAGGGATAGGGTTAGGAAGGAAATGGACAGAACAAGGTCATTATTTAAACCTATTAATGTAACATCCTTGCGAGCTCCAAACTTTTTTTTCTTTATTCACTCATGGGCCATGGCTGCTGCTGGCTGACCAGCATTTATTGCCCATCCCTAGTTGCCCTTGAGAAGGTGGTGGTGAGCTGCCTTCTTGAATCATTGCAGTCAATGTGCTGTGGGTTGACCCACAATGCTGTTAGGGAGGGAATTCCAGGATTTTGACCCAGCAAGTGCGAAGGAACGATGATATATTTCCAAATCGGATCGGCTTGGAGGGGAACTTGCAGGTGGTGGTGTTCCCATGTATCTACTGCCCTTGTCCTTCTAGATGGAAGTAATGGGGATTTTGGAAGGTGCTGCCTAAGGATCTTTGGTGAATTGCTGCAGTGCGTCTTGTAAATAGTGGTAGAGGGAGTGGATGTTTGTGGATGTGGTGCCAATCAAGCAGGCTGCTTTGTCCTGGATGGTGTCAAGCTTCTTGAGTGTTGTTGGAGCTCCATCCGTCCGGGCAAGTGGAGAATATTTCATCACACTGTTTACGTGTGCCTTGTAAGTGGTGGACAGTCTTTGGGGGCTCAGGAGATGAGTTATTCGCCGCAGTATTCCCAGCCTCTGACCTGCTCTTGTAGCCACTCTGTTTATGTGGTGAGTCCAGTTGAGTTTCTGGTCAATAGTAACCCCAAGGATGTTGAAAGTGGGGGATTCGGTGATGGTGACACCATTGAGTGTGAAGGGATGATGAGGTTGTGTGTGTATGTGGTGACCTGATCGGATCAGCTTTCACTACAGTGCAGTGAGTTACTACATGTGTTGCTAGCGGGTCTCACGTTCCTGTTGTGTTATTAAAGCAGCTGTAATTGGAGTAATGAGACAGCTGGTTTCTGCACGATTAATGCAGACGAGGTATAGAGTTTCTAAGGTGGGGCAGGAACAGGGAAAATCGGGTGTCGATGAGAACCAAATGTTATAGGTGCAACAAAGTCCGACTAAATTTGGTGGGGCAGAGGGGGGTGTACACAATGAATCATAGAATCCAACAGTGCAGAAGAAGGCCATTTACTCATGAAGTCTGCACCAACCACAATCCCACCCAGGCTCTATCCCAATTACCCCATGTATTTACTCTGCTAGTCCCCCTAATACTAAGGGGCAATTTAGCATGGCTGATCCACCTAACCCGCACATCTTTGGGATGTTGGAGGAGACCGGAGCACCACAGGAAACCCATGCAGACACAGGGAGAACGTGAAAACTCCACGCACACAGACAGTGACCCAAGCTGGGAATCGAACCTGAGTCCCTGGCGTTGAGGCAGCAGTGCTAACCACTGTGCCACCATGCCACAATGAATGTTACAGATCATGCTTTGGCAATGCAAGGGCTAGTGAAAAGGTTAGTGTCAGTAAGTAGGCTGACACTAATGCTGCAATGAAGTTACTGAGAGAATCCCCTGATTGCCATACTCGGGTGCCTATTCGGCTATACTGAGGGAGAAGAGTAACCCAAGCTGGGAATCGATCCCGGTCCCTGCCGCTGTGAGGCAGCAGTGCTAACCACTGTGCCACCAAGCCTCGTAGAATCCCTACAGTGTAGAAGGAGGCCATTCAGCCCATCAAGTCTGCACCAATCTCTGATAGAGCATGTTACCCAAGCCCTTACCCCGTAACCCCACGTATTTACCCCGGTAATCCTCCTACACATATTGGAACACTGAGGGGCAATTTAGCACGTTTCCTGATATGAAAAAGAAAGTGCACTTCAAAAATTTATACGCCTGAGGCAGAATTTAACTGAGAATTATTTTCCTTTTTTCTCACTGCTATTCTAGTGCGGCAGCAAGTGCTTGCCACTGTGCCTCATAAGAAAATCCCTCCACACCTTCTCTGAACTGCCTCCAACACCAGTATATCTTTCCTTAAATAAAGAGACCAAAACTATTCACAGTATTCTAGGTGTGGCCTAACTAATGCCTTGTATAGTTTTAGCAAGACTTGATTTTTATATTCCATTCCATTTATACTCCATCTCCATTCTCCCCATGTCTGCGTGGGTTTCCTCCCACAGTCCAATGATGGGTGGGTTAGCGGATTGGCCCATGCTAAATTGACCCTAGTGTCAGGGGGATTACCAGATAAATATGCGGGATGACGGGAATAGGGCCGGGGTGGGATTGTGGTTGGTGCAGACTCGATGGGCCGAATGGCCTCCTCCTGCACTGTAGGGATGCTATGAGATCCCCTCTGAAAATCAAGGCCAACATTCCATTTGCCTTCGTTATAACCTGCTAAACTTGTGCACCAGCTTTATGTAATTGGAGGCTGTCCAACATTTTAAACACAGTAAGAAGTCTCACGACATCAGGTTAAAGTCCAACAGGTTTATTTGATAGCAAAAGCCACTAGCTTTCGGAGCGCTGCTCCTTCTTCAGTTAAGCGGGAGTTCTGTTCACAAACAGGGCATATAAAGACACAAACTTAATTTACAAAATAATGGTTGGAATGTGAGTCTTTACAGGTAATCAAGTCTTAAAGGTATAATGTGAGCGGAGAGAGGGTTAAGCACAGGTTAAAGAGATGTGTATTGTCTCCAACCAGGATAGTTAGAGATTTTGCAAGCCCAGACAATTCATGGCGGTTACAGATAGTGTGACATGAACCCAAGATCCCGGTTGAGGCCGTCCTCGTGTGTGGAACTTGGCTATCAGTCTGTGCTCGGCGACTGTGCGCTGTCATGTGTCGTGAAGGCCACCTTGGAGAACACTTACCCGAAGATCACAGGCTGAATGCCTGTGACTACTGAAGTGTTTCCCAACAGGAAGAGAACACTCTTGCCTGGTGATTGTTGAGCAGTGTTCATTCATCCATTGTTGTAGCGTCTGCATGGTCTCCCCAATGTACCATGCCTCGGGACATCTTTTCCTGCAGCGTATCAGGTAACAGATGGAATTAGGTGGGATTTCAGGTGTTGCTAATGTGTCAGTTTGGACTCAATGGGCCGAAGGGTCTCTCTTGCACTGTATGATTCTAAGGCAGTTGAAGACCCGGCAATCAATGGTGAAGAAAATGGAGAACTTTTCTTTCATGTCATTAATGCACCTTTCTGAGGGGAGCTAAAAGTGGAACTAGATAGGGCCTGAGTGGGATTGTTGTTGGTGCAGGTGTGAAGGGCCAAATGGCCTCTTTCTGCACTATAGGGATTCTATGATTCCCCACCAGAGAGGTAAATAAGATCCAAGCTGACACACTGAGGTGTTGCCACCCCCATCTTGGGCTTGATCTCAGCCAAAAGGCCGAGAGACGCGTACATTCTGTGACTGGATTCAGCCTTGTTTTAAGGGATCATGGATTAACTGCCTCGGAGAAATGTTGCCTGATTCTCTTTGTGTCTCTTTCTGATCCAGGTTGCCGTACACAGGGTATTTCGGAGGAGTTGTGGCATTTACGAAAGAGCAGTACTTGAAAATAAATGGTTTCTCCAACAACTATTGGGGCTGGGGGACTGAAGATGATGACACGTACAAGAGGTAAAATAAAACAGATCATAGCGGTTTGCAACATGGCCCTCCGGCCCAACTTATCCATGCCAATAAGCTAGTCCCAATTGCCTGCATTTGGCTAAATCCCTCCATTCCCACCTCACCCACGTAACTGTCTAAATGATTTTTAAAAGATAAAGTTGTACCCACCTCTACTGTTGTCTCTGGCAGCTCATTCCAGACACACACTATCCTTTGAGTGAAAAAATGGCCCCTCTGGACCATTTTGTATCTCCCCCTGTCATCTTAAACCTATGCCCTCTAGACTCCCCTATCTTTGGGAAAAGATGTTGATTATCTAGATGATCTATGTCCCTCTTTTTTTTATAGATCTCTATAAAATCATCCCTGAGCCTTCTACACTCCAGGGAAAAAAGTCCTAGTCTATTCAGCCCCTCCTTATAACTCAAACCATCAAGTCCCGATAGCAGATGTCATTTTGAAAAAAAAGCATAATCAGCAGTGAGGCATCTTGGAACATGTGGTCGCTGACTCTAGATAGTCAACATGTTTTCTCAAATGTAAAAGAGGCTAGATAGACCAGGGACTTTATTCCCTGGAGTGTAGGAGACTTGGGGGTGATCTTATAGAGGTCTATAAAATAATGAGGAGCATAGATCAGCTAGATAGTCACCTTTTTTTAACATCTGCTGCTCTCGTAGAGTTTAGGGAAGTGTCATTATCCCTACATAATGGTTCAGTTGGTTGTGAAATCTCACCTCTTGAGTCTGAATATCTGGGCCAGAAGCTCCAGGTTCAAGTCTCACTTCAGGACTTGATGGCCATGGAACTGCATTCACAATGTGGCCAAGCAGATTGAGTATCTGACTGGAAACCCTTCCAATACACCTGATTGGAGCATGTAAGAGTGGGAGGGTTTCCTAACCAGTCACACTGAAGAGGGCAATGGTAAACCACAGCAGTACTTTACTGAGCATAATGGACCAATCCAATGGAGGTTCATGTTGCCAGTGCCCTCTTCAGGTACAGTACCTGCGGGAGGAGGAATCAGGAGTGTGTATGTTTGCTGAACCTCCTGCGATGTAGTCTTCAGGCCTGAGTAACATCGGGTGAGATTCTCCGGCCTCCCAGCCTCCTTTTACCGTGGAATTCATACAAACTTAGGACTAAGCCATTCAGCCCTTCAAGCTTGCTCTGCCTTTTGATTAGATAATGGCTGATCCGGTTGTGTCTCAGTTCCACTTTCTTATCCACCCTTCATCCCATCACCCTTGATTTCCTTCCATCAAAAATTTATATAACTCTTGGAATTGCGTCAGTGATCTTGTCCTCCACTGCTTTCTAAGGAAGAGAATTCCACAGACCCTTTGAAAGAAACAAATTCTCCTCATCTCCAACTTCAATGGTAGACCTCTTATTCTGAAACACTGTCCCCTGCCTCCAGGGTGGCAATGGCAGCACAGTGGTTAGTATTGCTGCCTCACAACGCCAGGGACCCGTGTTTGATTCCCAGCTTCGGTCACTGTCTGTCTGGAGTCTGCACAATCCCCGTGTCTGCGTGGGGTTCCTCTGGGTGCTCCAGTTTCCTCCCACAGTCCGAAAGATGTGCTGATTAGGTGCATTGGCCATGCTAAATTCTCCCTCTCTGTGCCCAAACAGGTGCTAGAGTGTGGCGACCAGAGAATTTTCACAGTAACTTCATTGCAGTGTTAATGTAAGCCTACTTGTAACACTAATAAATGAACTTTAGTCTCTCCCACGATGGAAGTATCCTCCTGGTATCCACCCTATCAAAACCCATCAGGATCTTACAAGCTTCATAAACAATACCTCTTCTGAACTCCAGTGGGTATAGACACAATCTCTCTTCATAAGACGAGCCCCTCGTACCAGCAGTCATTGAGTGGAACCTTCTCGGAACTGCTCTGACTGTGTTGGATTTTACGTAAGAAATTGGAGCAGGAGTAGGCTGTTGACCCCCTAGAGCCTGCTCCACCATTCAACATCAGTTAGATTCAACAAGATCTAGCTCAACTCCACTTTCCTGCATTATCCCCAGATTTCTCAATTCCCTTGGTACACAAACATTATCTACGTCAGCCTTGACTGTACTCGAAGAACAAAGAAAATTACAGCACAGGAACAGGCCCTTCAGCCCTCCAAGCCTGCACCGACCAAGCTACCCAACTGAACTAAAACTCCCTACCCTTCCAGAGACCATATCCCTCTGTTCCCATCCTATTCATGTATTTGTCAAGACATCCCTTAAAAGTCACAATCGTATCTGCTTCTACTACCTCCCCCCGCAGCGAGCTCCAAGCACACATCACCCTCTGTGTAAAAAAAAAAAAAATTTGCCCTGTACATCTCTCTTAAATCTTGACCCTCACGCCTTAAACGTATGCCCCTGAATAATTGACTCCTCCACCCTGGAAAAAGCTTCTGACTACCCACTTTGTCCATGCCTCTCATAATCTTGTAGACTTCTATCAGGTCGCCCATCAACTTCCATCATTCCAGTGAGAACAAACCAAGTTTCTCCAACCATGTTTCTCCTCATAGCTAATGCCCTCCATACCAGGGAACACCCTGGTAAATCTTTTCTGTACACTTTCCAAAGCCTCCACATCTCTCTGGTAGTGTGGCGACCATATTTGAACACTATATTCCAAGTGCCGCCTAACTAAGGTTCTATAAAGCTGCAACGTAACTTGCCAATTTTTAAACACAAAACCCCGACTGATGAAGGCAAGCATGCCGTATGCCTTCTTGACTACCTTCTGCACCTGGTTGGCACTTTCAGTGATCTATGTACCTATACACCCAGATCCCTCTGTATATCAATACTCTTACGGGTTCTGCTATATACTGTACTCATTGACTGAAGCTCCGCGGAGCAGATATTCCAAAGCCTCTCAACCTTCCGAATGAACAATTTCTCCTCATCTCAGTCCTAAGTAACTGACCATCAGCCCCCAAGCTCCCATCTCCCCATGCTTCTTGTCCAGCCTGGGTCAAGAGCAGATTTTGGGATTTCCCTGGCTTCCTGGGTAACCAATCAGCAGTACAATCTCATCCCAGTCTCTAAGGAGTAGAATAACTCATCGGGATTAGCATTAATTTAACAAAGTCACTCCAAAGTAGTGAGTGCAATCAGCTGACAGGCACATTGCTTCAATGAGGCTAAACTGAAGGTGTATTATTTGGACTAGACTAACAAAGCTTTTCTGTAAAATTGATACCCTCACTGGATCTCTGAATCAGACTACAGCAAAATGGGAAACACTTGGTTAAAAAAAAAAGTTCAATTCAGAACCTGTGGCAGTGATGTTTAAACTTCTGCTCAAACACAGTGTTCAACACACTCCTGACGTTTGAGAGTTGCTGCCTTGATGTTGTGCCGCAGTGTTTCTCAGGCTATTTATAGCATATCGTTTGATGTTTTGGTGTATCTTATCATTACAGCAATAAGCTGTGTGCTTTGTATCAGCTGAGACTGCCACGAGTGCCAGTGAGGTAAACGGGCAGACACAGCTGGCTGCTCATGGTGTTGGTGGGGCCCGGGAAAGGTTTTTAAAGAGCATAAAATGTGCCAACGTGTGAGGCTTTATCCCACATTTAAAGGCCCAAGCAAGCTGTCACCTCCCTGAAAACTTCCAACAATCACAGACAGCCCCAGCACTTCACAGAGGAGTTTAGTCTGCCCACAAACCTCTTAGCACTCCATGCCCTTATCCCCTTCCTCTCCCCCCCTTCCCTTCCTCTCCCCTTCCTCCCCCCCTTTCCCTTCCTCTCCCCCCCCCCCTTCCCTTCCTCCCCCACCTCGTTTCTCAAAAGGAACATCTTGCATTACAGCTGCTACTCGATGATCAATCTTCCTGATGGTTGCTGCTGACATTGAATTCATTGTCGATAAGAAACAAGATAATCTCTGGAGTTGTTAGTTGATGGAATCATTCCCAGTCTGACTTTGAACAGTCGGTTTTTTACCCTTCTGTCACCTGCTCCTACTTCCTCTTTAGTCTCACAGAGGAGGCAATGGCCTCATGGTATTATCACTAGACTATTAATCCAGAAACTCAGCTAATGCTCTGGGGACCTGGGTTCGAATCCCGCCACGGCAGATGATGGAATTTGAATTCGATACAGAAAGTCTGGAATTAGGAGTCTACTGATGACCGTGAAACCGTTGTTGATTATTGAAAAAACCCATTGGTTCACTAATGTTCCTTAGAGAAGGAAATGCTGTCCTTATCTGGTCTGGCCTACATGTGACTCCAGAGCAACAGCAATGTGGTTGACTTTCAACTGCCCTGTAAAAATGGCCTAGCAAGCCATTCAGTTCAAGCGCAACGAGGGATGGGTAATAAATGTTGGCTGGCCAGCCAGCGATGCCCACATCCCTGGGATGAATTTTTTAAAAACTCACTACCTTCCTCTTGTATTCTCATGCTCTTTTACTTTCCCCATTCTCCCCTCAGCCACTCTGCCCTCCTTTTCAGGACTCATAATAAATCCCACATCTTTTGCCAAGCTTCTGGCCACTCTTTCCAATATCTCCTTCTTTGCCTCCACATCTTAGTTGAGCACCTTGGGATATCTCTCTGCAGCAAAAGTATAAAGTACAAGTTGTTGCTAATTTTAAAAATGTTTTCATGGGATGTGAGCTTCGCTGGCTAGGCCAGCATTTATTACCCATCCCTAAATTGCCCTTGAGAAAGTGGTGAGCTGCCTTTTTGAACCGCTGCAGACCATGTGGTGTAGGGACACAGGGAGTCCCAGGGTTTTGACTGAGTGAAGGAATGGCAATATACAGCAGCTTGGCTTGGAATGGAACTTGCATGTGGCGGTGTTCCCATTTGTCTGCTCTCCTTGTCCTTCTGGGGAGTGAAGATTGTGGGTTTGGAAGGTGCTACCACTGAAGGAGCCTTGGTGAGTGGCTGCATCTTGTAAATGGTACATGCTGCTGCCACTGTGCATAAGTAGTAGAGACTTGACTGTTTAGGTGATGAACAGGCTGCTGACCGAGTGGGCTGTTTTATCCTGGATGGTGTCTGATGAGCTTCTGTAGTGTTGTTGGGGCTTCACTCTTCTAAGCAAGTGGACAGTATTCCATCATGCTGTTGACTTGTGCCTTGTTGATGGTAGACAGACTTTGGGGAGCCAGGGGTTAGTTCTAGCCACAGAATTCCCAGCCTCTGACCTAAGCTGTCACAACCTAACTATTAATGAACACGGGACTGCATATACTTTTGAGTCATAGGTCTATAGCACAGATAAAGATTCTTCAGCCCATCACATCTCTGCCGATCAAAGATAAGACTCAAACTATTCTAATCCCATTTTAGCATAAAAGTTTTATTAATCCATTCTCTTTATCCTCTTCCTTTCCTATTTTTCCAATCTCCTCCAGCCCCCAGTTAATGGGGTTATAGAAATGCAACGTGTTGTTGGTTATATTAAGACGAGGCTTTAAATCAGGTTGAGCAGATCCTTGCATTGAGTAAGTGCTTTGTTCCATTATCCTGAAGGGTAACAATGAGTGGGATGTCTGTTGAACGACCTGACCGCAACATTGGAAGAACCAAAATGATACGGCACCAAAGAGACAAAGGGAATGAAGTCAACGAGAAGAAGTGAGTCAAAAATTGTTTTTTTTTCATTCATTTGTGAAACATGATAAGTCCATTCAAAAATTTAACGGCAGCAGGGAAGAAGCTATTCTTTAGTCAGGTACATAACCTCAAACTTTATCTGCGTTGAAGTCCATCTGCCACTTCTCCGCCCAGTCTTGCATCCTATCTATGTCCCGCTGCAACTTCTGACATCCCTCCAGACCATCCACAACACCACCAACCTTTGTATCGTCAGTAAACTTACTAACCCATCCCTCCACTTCCTCATCCAGGTCATTTATGAAAATGACAAACAGCAAGGGTCCTAGAACAGATCCCTGGGGCACTCCACTGGTGACCAACCTCCATGCAGAAAAAGACCCATCCACAACCACTGTCTGCCTTCTGCAGGCAAGCCAGTTCTGGATCCACAAGGCCAAAGCCCCCTGGATCCCATGCCCTCTCACCTTCTCAAGAAGTCTTGCATGGGGGACCTTATCAAACGCCTTGCTGAAGTCCATGTAAACCATGTCTACCGCTCTTCCTTCGTCAATGTGTTCAGTCACATTCTCAAAGAACTCAACTAGGCTCGTAAGGCACGATCTGCCCTTGACAAAACCATGTTGACTATTTCTGATCATTCTAAACTTCTCCAAATGCTCATAAATCTCGTCCCTCAGAAGCCTCTCCATCAACTTACCAACCACTGAGGTCAGACTCACCGGTCGGTAATTTCCCAGGCTGTCCCTGTTCCCTTTCTTGAAAATAGGAACCACATCTGCAATCCTCCAATCCTCTGGAACCCCTCCCGTCTCCATCGACGATGCAAAGATCATCGCCAGGGGCTGTGCAATCACCTCTCTCACCTCCCACAGTAATCTGGGGTACATCCCATCCGGTCCCGGCGACTTGTCTATCTTGATAGAGTTTAAAAGTTCTAGCACATCCTCTTCCTTAACATCAACATACTCAATCTTTACAGACTGCCACAAACCTGTAGTACAACCTCCCAGATCACTTTCCAACGTGAATACCGAGGCAAAGTACTCATTAAGCACCTCTGCCATTTCTTCCGGTTCCACACAGACTTTTCCCCCTTCACCTTTTATAGGTCCTATCCCTTCTCTTCTCATCCTTTTACTTTCTACATATTTGTAGAAGGCCTTGGGATTCTCCTTAATCTTACCTGCCAAGGCCTTCTCATGACTCCTTCTGGCTGTCCTAATTTCCTTTTTTAAGCTCCTTTCTACAAGCCTTATACTTCTCTAGATCCTTAACATCTCCTAGCTCTCTGAACCTTTTATACACCTTTCCTTTCTTCCTGACTAGGTTCACCACAACTTTCGTGCACCACGGTTCCTGCGCCCTACCAAAGCCTCCTTGTCTCATTGGAACGTTATTGTGCAGAGCTCCGGTCAAACATTCCTTGAATATCCGCCACCTTCCTTCTGTACTTTTCCCCAAGAACACCTCCTTCCAGTTTATTCGTCCAGTTATCTTCATGTTTCCCCTTACTCCAAACACCTTCCTAGCCTGCCTGATCCTATCTCTTTCCAATGCTATCATGAAGGAGATAGAATTATGATCTCCATCCCCAAGATGCTCTCCTACCGAGAGATCCAACACCTGTCCTGGTTCATTAGCCAGCACCAGGTCAAGTACAGCCTCTCCTCTCGTAGGCTTATCCACGTACTGTATCAGGAAACCCTCCTGAACACACCTAACAAACTCCTCCCCATCCAAACCCCTTACCCTAGGGATATTCCAGTCGATGTTTGGGAAATTAAAGTCTCCCATCACGACAACTCTGTAATTACTACATCTCTCTAGGATCTGTTTCCCTTTCTGCACCTCAACTTCCCTGTCACTATTGGGCGGCCTATAGAAAACACCCAGCAAAGTTATCGACCCTTTGCTGTTCCTAACTTCCACCCACAATGACTCTGTAGGCATACACTTGAAATGTTTCACTCAGTAAATAAATATAAGACGGAATAAAAATGAATGACAATTCTGACCTTCAATGAACTGACTTTTTGCAGTGAATAGAAAAAAGAGATTCTGATAAAGTATGATTTGAAAGTGAAAGTTAAATTCACTGTTTATTCATGGATGAGCCAGTCTAAAAATGAGTAACTTTCATTTCAGCATCTTAAATCTTGTCCTTTCTGTCTTTCCAGTTATGCTATTTATAATCGGATGAAGTTTACACGGATGCAGGATGGATATATATCTCTGAAATACTCACTTATCAAGAAAGAAAAAAGTCAACTTTACACAAAAATAACGGTCGATATCGGAAAACCTCCATCGTAAAGAATTGGGAATGTGCCTTTCCTATCTCCAAGTGGAGTGGAATTAACCAAAGAAATGTGTGCAGCTGCTGCTTCAGACTATCACTCACACATTTAAACAAGAAACAAGGTCACAGAGTTGTGTGACTGAAATCTCCTCACCTTGAAGAGAACAGTCTTTCTGTTCTGTCTCCTGTAGAGCCAAGGGAAGTGGGGGATGCTGTTGGTTGCTTCTCTCTGGTAGAGAGAGCTTCCAACCCTACTTGGGTAGTGAGAAGGCTCATGGGTGTGTGAATGTGTGCGAGTACAAAGGAATGAAATCTCGTACACATGCGCCAGGTCTGCGAATCGGAATGATCTCTTGCATTGTTTTGCCCACCTTCTCTTTTGGGTTTTTCTCTTTTTGGGCGTGAAGGGACTGGTTAATTGTTGAACAAGACTTCCTGTGTTTGCCGTTTACAACTCCATTCTATATCAGGGGTGAGTACCAACTTAAGCCTACCAGAGAAGGAAGAGAATTCTTTGTCCCTTCAGCGTCCACGTAAACTCTCAGGTACACTGGTTATATTTCTGTTTTAAACCAATGATTTTTTTTTTCCCTTCCTTGAGCTCATTTTTGGCTTCCAAGCCAATGAATTCCATTGTTATCTGGGAGCAGGTGTTGTCTCGAGCGGTTTGGACAGTTTCTTCACTTGTGAAGACCTTCCACTCAAGACTGCCCATCGTGGGTTTGGCTGTTGTGACCAGCACACTGGTATTCCTGCCTCTGTTGCTCTGGGGGAGCTCTATCTCTTGGGAGGTGCTGACTCCCAACAAGAGTACAGTTCCACCGACGCCTGATATCCTTCAGTACTTTCACCCAAGTGCCCATTTGCAGCGTGTGAGACGCCAACCAGCGCCATTTGGTTGTGGCGTGTTATGGTTGACTCCGGCCTGGTCCTCCATTCATTCACTCAAGTACTCAGACACACAGGATTTCCAATATAAAATCAGTGGTCAGGAATCAGGAGATGAAACCCTGGTTGGATTTTCCTCGATTTGTGGGAATTATGCTTACAGCTGAGTGGAAAGAGCTCGACGTGGATCAGAGTGTCACCGTCAACCTGATTTAGTTTCTGGCCTCAGTCCCGCGTTGGGCAGTGCCAGTCTCAGCTCTTAAACCGAGGACTGCTTTTATAGAGTATGCTGCCTGACTTTTTATTCCATTTGTTTACAACACGTTCTGTAAATGATGTCATGCATACAATCGTGTTGACTACTGACTGATGCACAACCTTAGTGTTGGGCTCTCCGTCTGTTCCACTGCGACGGTTGCCATGACATTGACAGAAAGGGTGGGGGGGCAATTAAAACCCTTTTAACCTTTCAACTAAATTCTGCACCAATCTCTACAGCAATACTGTCCCTCCAGTTGCAATCTGCATTACCAACAAGGAAAATTCCATTTCTCCTTTGTTGCCTCTGTTCATTATAGATTGTAAAGTTCCATTTGGAAACTTTTTTTTAAAAAAAAATATAATTGTAAATGAACCAAAGATCCTGGTGTAAGATTGTTTAAATTAAAATGACTTCTAAAATGGAATAGTAGTTCAATTGTATACCACACTGAACTGCTAGTTTTGGAGTGATTACATAATGAATGATACTGGGTTGTGAAAAGCATCTTTTTTTTAATGGATTTGGTATGGGGATTTATCCAATGTTATTGTTGAAATTCAGCCTCCCTGGACGGTGGCACAGTGGTTAGCACTGCTGCCTCACAGTGCCAGGAAGCCGGGTTCGATTCCCAGCTTAGGTCACTGTGCGGAGTTTGCACGTTCTCCCCATGTCTGCGTGGATTTCCTCTGGGTGCTCCGGTTTCCTCCCACACTCTGAAAGATGTGAGGCTTAGGTGGATTGACCATGCTAAATTGGTCCTTCGTGTCAGCTTGGGGGGGAGTGGGGGACTAGCTAGGGTAAATGCATGGGGGTGTGGGGATAGTGCCTGGTTGGGGTTGTGACTGGTGTAGACCTGATGGGCCGAATGGCCGCCTCTTGCACTGTAGGATTCTATGCTTCTATGACAAACTAGTTGCTGCCACAGCAAACTCACTCGCTGGCCCTGCTGGAATGATCAGTCCTCTACTTCTGAAACAAGGTCAATTTATCCCTTTTGTCTCTCGGCTCTGGTCACACACGACCTTCGCTGGTTAAAGCTGTGCGTAGCTGAGTTGTGTGGAACTGCAAGGTCCCAGGTCCCACCCTCACCATTCCCCCACTCAGTCACACTGAAGGAAGCTTGATATCAGCCAGGATGGTGGGGGCAGGGCACTGGGTCCCAGCTCCTCATTGTGGTGTGATTTGGACAGGCTGAGTGTGTTGGCATCTGCATGGTAGATGCAGTTTAATGTGGATAAATGTGAGGTGATCCACTTTGATATCAATAATAGGAAGGCTTGAATGGGTGTAAATTGAGAGAGTTGGGTGCTCAATGAGATCTTGGAGTCCTCATACGTCAGTCGGTGAAAGTAAGCACGCAGGTACATCAGGCAGTAAAGAAGGCAAATGGTATGTTGGCCTTCATAGCGAGAGGATTTGAGTGCAGGGATAGAGATGTTTTGCTGCAATTGTGCAGGGCGTTGGTGAGGCCACACCTGGCGTATTGTGTGCTGTTTCACTGTCCTTATTTGAGGAAGGATGTCCTTGCTATAGAGGGAGCACAGCGAAGGTTTACCAGGCTGATTCCTGGGATGGTAGGTCTGTCATATGAGGAAAGATTAAGTCAGTTAGGATTATATTCTCTGGAGTTTAGAAGAGTGAGTGGGGATCTCATAGAAATTTATAAATTTCTAACAGGGTTAGACTGGTTAAATTCAGAAAGAATGTTTCCAATGGTGGGAGAGTTGAGAACTAGGGGTCATAGTTTGAGGATAAGGGGTAAACTGTTTAAAACTGAGGTGAGGAGAAATTTCTTCACCCAGTGGGTGGTGAATGTGTGGAATTCACAACCACAGAAAGTAGCTGAGGCCAAAACATTGATTTCAAGAAGAAATTAGATATAGCTGTTGGGGCTAAAGCGATCAAGGGATATGGGGGAAGGGAGATGAAGATATTGAATTCAATGATCAGCCATGATCAAGATGAATGGCCTACTCCTGCTTCTAGTTTCTAAGTTTATTTCTACGTAAGACTATTTCCAGCTAACATTGGCGGTGTGTGTGTGTGTTAGAGAGCACGCATGTGTGTGCACATTAGCAAGACCTGGACCATCAGTACATGAAGAATGGTAACCTTGTCACCAAGAGCACCATGGAAGACTGCACCAGTCAGCAAGAGAGAGGGAAGGAACTGAGCAGAATTTCCTGTGATGTGAAGTTTGTACTCCCAAAGGAGCTGAAATGCAGAATGTGACACATTTCGACCTTCCAGCTTCAAATAATCATCTTCAGGAGTGAGACGCAGAGTAAACCTTCCATTAGCCTGCTCTCTTCAAGTTCTGCAGAGTGACGCATTACAACTACCACCATGTCTGTACCCCGCAATCCACCAATTACTTTAAGACCAAATTGGGGGTGTTTGGAATTGGCTTGTGTGCATCCACATAAATTATATGCTGTGAACAGTTGGGTGTTTCCTACACTTCAGTCTGCACTGAATCCAGGGTCCTGCAGCCAACTTTCTCCGAGCCATCCAAAACATGAAGTCACAAATGTTTCATTCCCCCACCATGTTCTGCATCATCATAGCTGCCACGGTTTAAAGTTTTAAAGTTTATTTATGTCACAAGTAGACTTACATTAGCATTGCAATGAAGTTACTGTGAAAATCCCCTAGTCGCCACACTCTGGCACCTGTTCAGGTACACAGAGAGAATTTAGCATGGCTAATGCACCTAACCAGCACGTCTTTGGACTGTGGGAGGAAACCAGAGTATCCGGAGGAAACCCACGCGGAGAACATGCAAACTCCACACAGACAATGACCCAAGCCAGGAATCAAACCCAGGTCTCTGGCGCTGTGAGGCAGCAGTGCCAATCACTGTGTCTGCATTCCCTCACCAAAGCATTGAGTGTTCCTTCCTTATTGAACTCTATTTAGTGGTTAAACGCTACTATCCTTTCTTGAATGCAGTGAATGTGGGAGAGGCTATGGGAAGGTTGACTGCCTGAGGGTAGGGAGAGAAATAGGTGAGGCTAGAAGCAGAATATTCTTCACAGCACCTATCGTTGTATCCTTTTTGGAATTAAACTTAATGTGTAGATTTTGTGTGAAGTCCCACTTGTTGGCTGGCAAACACTCTGCAGATTCATCAGTAATAGGTGGGTTGGGTTGGGTTGGGGGGGTCCCATTCTAGTGGGTGTGAGTCATATGTTTTGAGACACAATGAAAATATTATTTCTTCTTCTTATGAGAGAAAAGTTATTGTTTATTGAGGAAATATTTGTAAAGTGAATTTAATTAAAATTTGTCACGTTGCGTCCTTTCTCTTTGAAACTGCAATCAAGGAGGCCGGAGTCTGGAAGAGAGGATTGAATGAAATTACTGTAGCGAGAGGACCTGTGTGGGAGAGGGCATCTGTGGGGGCTGGCTGATGTTTGCAGCAAGTTCAAACTCATTGAAAACTGAAGGCGTTGCCTCCTGATGTACCGCTCTGGCTGCTGGGGACAACATATCGGAAAATCATAGCCACACAACCCGTGCTGGGAAAAATGTACTAGGGAATTTATAGTGGGAAGTCCCATTTTCCTAACTTACCACAAATGAAGAAATGCAAAAGGGCATGAGAAAATTCATAGATATTTCAAACATTTGGCCCATCAGCTCTGCACCAGCCACAATACTCGCCACAATCCTACCCTATCCCCATCCCCTAATCCCATGCATTTTCCTAAAATAATCCTGCTGACACTAAGGGGCAATTTTAGCATAGCCAATGCACCTAACCTGCACGTTATTGGACTGTGCGAGGAGCATCTGGAGGAAACCAACGCAGACACAGGACGAACGTGCAAACTCCACACAGACAGTGACCCAAGCTAGGAATCAAACCCATATTTCAGACACTGAGAGGCAGCAGTGTTAACCACTGTGCCACCCCTCATTTATCGTCATTTATTTCACATTCTCAGGAAATCTCAAAAGTCCACAATCAGAGCTATTTTCATGCAAATATTAATAGGTTCTGGTGGTGTTGTTTGAGAGATGCATTTTGGTGTTGAGGATGATTGTGGAGGACGTATTGTTGCCTGTCCTTATTGACTGCAGTCTGTGGGTTAGGAAGTTTGGGATCCAGTTATAGTGGGAGGAACCGAACCTCAGGCCACATAGTTTGGAGATGAATCTCGTAGGAATAATAGTGTTAAAGGCTGAGCTGCAGTCTATGAATAGGAGTCTGACATATCTATGAATAGTAGTCGGTAATGGCCTAGATTTCCATGCACAAAGCTCTGGGGTGAGGAACTCAAACCCACAACCTTCTGACTCAGGTGGAAGGATGACCAGCTGAGTGGTAGCTCAGCAGAAAGTTAGACCACAGCTAATGCACTGTGTACAGTTCTGAAACTCAATGTCTGAAAGGGTGGGAGAGACAGAAACTCTTGTCATTCAAAGGGATTACTTATACACTTGGGGTTAGCACTGCTGCCTCACAGTGGCCTGGGTTCGATTCCCAGCTTGGGTCACTGCCCGTGCAGAATCTGCAGATTCTCCCCATGTCTTTTTTTGGTTTATTTATTAATTTCACAAATAGGCTTACAATAACACTGCAATGAAGTTACTGTGAAAATCCCCTAGTCGCCACACTCCAGCGCCTGTTCGGGTACACTGAGGGAGAATTTAGCACAGCCAATGCATCTAACCAGCATGTCTTTCGGACTGTGGGAAGAAACTGGAGCACCCTGAGGAAATGCATGCCAACAAGAGGAGAACATGCAGACGCCACACAGACAGTGACCCAAGCCAGGAATCGAACCTGATCCCACCGCCCCTGCCCCCCCCCCCCCCCCCCGCCAAAAAATCTGCATGGGTTTCCTCTGGGTGCTCCAGTTTCCTCCCACAGTCTGAAAGATGTGCTGGCCAGGTGCATCAGCCACACTAAATTGCCCTTCAGTGTAACTGAACAGGCACTGGCCTGTGGCAATAGGTGATTTTCACAGTAACTTCATTGCAGTGTTAATGTAAGCCTACTTGTGACAATAAGAAATAAACTTAAAACACGGGGTTTTGAATCAAGAGCTGGAAAGGGGGATTTGGGTTGGATAGGTCTTTGGGCAGCAGAGAGGATGGACCCAATGGCCTCCTGTGCAGTAAATGTTTTGTTTCTAAAGTTATGAAGTGCAGAGAAATAAATATCTGATAGTAAGGGTAGGTTTTATCTCAGACATGTATCCATTATATTTTATTAAAAGACTAGTTCTTTCTCTTGCTACTTTGAGGTTTATTTCAGTTTAAGTCCCCTGGATTTCCCCTTTAAGAGTTTTTTCAACCAGCAGAGTCCCTTTAAGGAAATCCCGCCTCCTCACGTTGCTAAGCAACCAGGGAGTACGGCAATGACGGTTGGTTCATGCGCACGTCAGATGAAGAGCGTCCGCTTCTGGTTGATTGATAGCAGGCGCACGGAGCTGATTAGTTTAGCCCACCGGAAGTGGGCGGATAGTAGAGATAGACGTTCTCTGATTGGCTTTGATGGCTGTCGGTCAAAGTCCCATTTCCGGC
The DNA here is from genome assembly GCF_965287045.1 of Carcharhinus amblyrhynchos. Taxonomy (NCBI): domain Eukaryota; kingdom Metazoa; phylum Chordata; class Chondrichthyes; order Carcharhiniformes; family Carcharhinidae; genus Carcharhinus; species Carcharhinus amblyrhynchos. Next base: position 9,208,107 of record NC_137349.1, on the reverse strand, counting down.
GCAATCAGGCTGCAGGCCGGACCGGGATTAAAGTCCTGCCGCTGTGAAGAATGGAGTCGGTGGCGAACGTGCTGGAGACTTACCGGGGCCGGGACCGGCTGGTGCGGACCGTCTGCTACAGCTCGCGGCTGCTGGGCGGCCTTCTGGTGGCGCCGGGCGGAAGCCGACCCGAGCTGGGCCGCCGGCTGCTGCTGATCGCCCGGGAGCTCAGCAATTGCCGGGCGGCGCTGCGGCTCTTCGACGACCTGTCCATGTACCTGTACTCGCGGGAATACGGCCTGGGCGGGACGGTGAGGCCTGGGAGGGGCGGGACCAAGGTTGTTCCGGATGTGGGCGGGGCCAAAGTTGCACCGGGTGTAGGCGGGGCCTAGGATGGTAGGCGGGGTCAGAAGTCGGATCGGCGAGAGGCGGGGCTCGGAGGAGGTGGGCGGGCCTGGAATTTGGGGCGGGGCTAGGGGAGGTGGGCGTGACTGACGTTTGGGGCGGGGCTAGGGGAGGTGGGCGTGGCTGACGTTTGGGGCGGGGCTAGGTGAGGTGGGCGGGGTTGGTGATAGGGGCAGGACTGGTATTTTGGGCTTTGGTGGAGGTTAGGGTGTGGCTGGAGTTAGGGCGGGTCTAGCACAGGTGGGTGGGACCTTTAGGTCATGTTGATCCCCATGCAGAACTGTATTGGGGGAGGATAGCGGGGAGACAATAAATAGTGAGACAGCACTGCTGCCTCAAATTGCCAGGCAACCGGGTTCAATTCTGGCTTGGGGCACTGTCTGCACATTTTCCCCATGTCTGTGTGGGTTTCCTCCGGGTGCCCCAGTTTCCTCCCACAGCCTAAAGATGTGCGTGTTTGGTTGATTGGCCATGCTAAGTTGTCTCTTAGTGTCCCAAGATGTATAGGTTCTGGGAATTAGTGGGATAAGTGTATGGGATTAGTCTTTGGGTGGGATATTCTGTCGGTGAGCTGGTGCAGATGCAATGGGTAGAATGGCCTCCTTCTGCATTGTAAGGATTCTATAAAGGTTTTCTGAAGCAATGATGTCCTCAAACAGCTGGGAAACTCCCAGCACGACCTGGAGCTGAGGCTTATTGCAGATCAGAGCTTCAGCTTCCCCCAGTGCAAAACCCTCTGACTGTCTTTCTGTTCATCTGCTTACCCATCTCATCTTCAATATTGGAGACCCTTCAAATGAGAGGAGTTGTATTTCCAAATCAAATTGAGTCTCCTGGCTACTTTCGCATGTGGGATGTAAAAGATCCGATGACAATTTGAACATGGGATTGGGGATTTGTTCATCCTGCTGTCCTGGACAATATTCTTCACAGTAAAAAGCCTCACAACATCAGGTCAAAGTCCAACAGGTTTATTTGTAGCAAACACCACTGGCTTTTGGAACTGGCTGTTCCTTTGTCAGGTGGGTGGGAGTTCTGATCACAAACAGGGCACATAAAGACACAAACTCAATTTACAAGAATAATAATTGGTATGTGAGTCTTTACAGCTAATTAAGTCTAAAGGTACAGACAATGTGAGTGGAGAGAGCATTAAGCACAGGTTAAAAAGATGTGTATTGTTTCCAGACAGGAAAGTTAGTGAGATTTTGCAAGTCCAGGCAAGTTGTGGGGGTTATAGATAGTGTGATATGAATCCAAGATCCCAAATGAGGCTGTCCTCATGTGTGCAGAACTTGGCTATCAGTCTCTGCTCAGCAACTCTGCAATGTCATGTGTCGTGAAGGCCGCCTTGGAGAACGACTCACATTCCAATCATTATTCACGTAAATTGAGTATGTGTCTTTATATGCCCTGTTTGTGATCAGAACTCCCACCCACCTGATGAAGGAGCAGCACTGTGAAAGCTAGTGGTGTTTGCTACAAATAAACCTGATGAACTTTAACCTGGTGTTGTGAGACTTCTTACTGTGTTTACTCCAGTCCAACGCTGGCATTTCCACATCAACATTAAAAACATATTATCTGCTCATTTAGCTCATTGCCGCTTGTGGTATCTTGCTTGGGAGAGCTTGCTGCCAACATCTCCTGCACTACAACAGCGTCTACACTTTAAAAATACTTAATTGTCTGTAAAGCACTTTGGCACAACAGAAATACTCATCTATCACACTCACTTACGCCTTTTACCATCTGATCATGTGTCAATATTCTAACCATGAACATACTAAACGTGTTCACACCTTCGGGTGTTCTCACTGTGGAACTGAGTTCAGGCATTTATATAACCTCACTGCACACCAGCGAACTCACACTGGGGAGAGACCGTTCACCTGTCTTGTGTGTGGAAAGGGATTCACTTGGTCATCCCACCTGCACAGATACCAAAGAATTCACAATTAATCACAAATGACCAAGGGCAGCACGGTGGTACAGTGATTAGCACTGCTGCCTCACAGCACCAGGGAGCTGGGTTTGATTCCCAGCTTGGATCACTGTTTGGAAACTGCACGTTTTCCACATGTCTGCATGGGTTTCCTCCAGGTGCTCCAGTTTCCTCCTACAGTCCGGAAGACATGGTGATTAGGTGAATTGGCCACACTAAATTCTCAGAAAGGTGACTGCCAATTTCACACAGCAAGATGCCAAAAACAGCAATGTGACGATGAATAGATAATCTGTTTTTGTGGTGTTAATTGAGTGATAATTATTGTTCAGAACATGGGTGAAAACTCTGCTGCTCTTCATTGTCAAGATCTATTATGTCGGCTTGAAATGACAGACAGGGCCTCCGGATTAATGCCTCATTAGAAAGACAGGCACTCCTGACAGTGCAGCACTCCCTCAGCACTTGTAATGGGCATTTTGGTATTCTAACCCCTGGGGTTGGATTTGAACCCACATTCTGATGGGATGAGAGTGCCATCAACTGAGCAACAGCTGATTCATGATCTCATCCTAAACCTTTCTCCATTTCTGGCGAAAGAACACCAACGTTCATTACAAACCCACCCGACTCACACAGCTACCTTGGCTACAGCTCCTCACACCTGTCAGGACTCCATCCCATCTCCCAGTCTCTCTGTCTCCATCGCATCTGTGCCAATGATGCCACCTTCAAAAATGGCAGTTTTGACACATCTGCCTTTTCCCTTAACTTGTTTCCCCTGGCCCCCATTTCCCACCACCACCGCCCCCCCCCCCCCGACACACACACACACACACACACACACACACACCAAGCCAGGCACTCAATTGCATTCAACCCATTTCCTGCACCTCTGCCCTAACCCCTTCCCTCCCAGAACCATGAGAGGACCCCACCCCTTGCCCCCTTTTCCATCATACCAACTTCTACATTCAAAAAAAATCACCCTCCGCCAACTACAGCATGATGCCATCATGAAACATAGCTTCCCCTCTCTTCCGTTATCAGTATTCCACAGGACCGTTCCCTCTCTGACACCTTGGTCCATTCCTCCAACACCCACCCCCTTCCCCAGGCACCTTCCCATGCAATCGCAGAAGGAGCAACACCTGCCCCTTTACCTCAGCACCCCCACACCACCTTACTCACCATTCAAGGGCCCAAACATTCAGGCTAAGCAGTATTTCACTGGCACTTTTCTCAACTTGATCGACTGTATTTGCCACTCCCAATGTGGTCTCCACTACACTGAGGAGACTGAACGCAGACTGGGTGATCATTGTAAAGCACTACTCAATCCACAAGCATGACCCCACCTTCCTGTTACGACCATTTTAACTTTAGCATCTTGCTCACATGGCTGTCCTTGGCCTGTTGCAATAGTCCAGTGAAGCCCAATGCTAACTGGAGGAGCATTGTATCATCTGATTAGGCACATTTTAGCCCTCAGGATGTAACACTGAGTTCAAAGACTGTAATCTTTCTCCTTCACCTTGACCTTATTTTAAAAATCCGGAATTTTTTTGTCCCAGTGCAACATCCCCTCCCCCACTGGGCCACCTGTCGCTTGTTCTTTCGTTTTGCTTTTGCTGAGCGCTAACCTTTTTCTCCCATTAACATGTTACGCTATGCTATTTTTGTGCCACTATTAACACATGCTCTGGCTCTTCACACTGCCATGAACACTTCCCCTATCTAATGTCCCATGCATTGTTGTTGCAATCTCTCCTAGCTCCCACCAATCACTGACCACTACCCCTGCTCCGACCCCTGTATACAGTATAAAATCCATCACGTTCCCCCCTCCCTTTAACCCCAAAGAACAGTCATACAGACTCGAAGCATTAACTCTGTTTCCCTCTCCACAGGTGCTGCCAGACCAGCTGAGGTTTTTTCCCAGCATTTTCTGTTTCTGTGTTAAAAGTGTAATGTTGATTTTAGGGTTTCTTATTTTGCTCCTGAAGGAGGAAGATACTATTGTGCGGTTGCTTTCCATAACGGAGAACCTGGCAGATCAACTCTACTATCCCTGTGAGCATGTAGCCTGGGCTGCTGACTACAGAATCCTCAGCATCAACTCAGACAAGTGGTGGACACTAAGTAATTCACTGTGGAGTCTATCACTGGCACTGGGAGCTCTGAGGTGAGGGACACTGAGTTAACTCAATCTCTTTCCTCCTTATCTGTTCCCTCCAGAGACAACAGCTCCATTCTGACGTAGGGGAAATACCAAGCCAGCAAGCTCCTGCAAACAGCGACGTGATCACCTATTGTTGGGGGATGATGCGCAATTTCTTCTCTCAGACAACCACCCCAACCCCCTCTGAAATCCGTTTCTCCAGCAATCAGGGGAGGCTGGGCCATTGACTGTTTCCCACGCTGAGTCAGAGAGGTTTTTGATTGACGAGGGAAACAGGCAGGGAGGTGGAATTAAGGTCGTAGTCAGATCGGCCACAATCTTATTGAGTAGTGGAGCAGGCTTGAGGGACCAAATGGCCTAGTCCTGCCCCCTGTTTTTTTTCTGATTTTATAAGGACACAATAGAGATCTCCACTGCACTTCTTTGTGTGATTTTACACCCTATTGAGAGTCTGGGTTCAAGAGTTTGCCTGAAAGAATACACTTCTGATAAAGCAGCACTCTGTCAGCATGAGCTTTGTGTTCAAGTCTCTGGAGTGGGACTTCAATCCATGACCTGTTGACACAAGATGTTATGCACTAAAATCACGAGGGGCATAGATAAGGTCTTTTACCCAGGATAGAGGAGTCCAAAACTAGAAGACATACGTTTAAGGTGAAGGGGGGAAAGAATTACAAGGGACTTGAGGGGCAACTTTTTCATACAGAGGGTGGTGCATGTATGAAATGAGCTGCTAGAGGAAGTGGTAGATGCGGGTATGATTACAACATTTAAACAACATTCGAACAGGTACATGGATGGGAAAGGTTTAGAGGGATATGGGCCAAATGGAGACAAATGGGACTAGTTCAGTTTAGGAAACCTGGTTGGCATGAACAAGTTGGACCGAACAGCCTATTTCCATGCTGTCTATGTCTGTGACTCTAACTAAACCACGGCTGACAGCATTGAGATCTGTGGGCTTGGACTGCCTGCAGATTAACAAGGGGAGTAAATTCCTTCTGTGGCTCGGCATTCTGCACCCACCCCTCACCCCACTCCCAACCACCCCTCCTTCACACCCGACCTCACTTGAGACTCCGTGATAAGTGCACCCTAAGAAGATTAAACATTTAGGACGCGCTGGGTCGAGTGGATAGAGCCAACCTGGTGACGTACTGAGCCACTTAGGCTGGGTCTGGTTCCCCAGTACTGCCGAGGTGACTGACCTTACCGCTCTGTACTGGCAGTGGTAAAACACAACCAAGGCTCCAGTTTCTGATTGTGGCACAATGCCCAATCACTGCTGGGTTGGGATTGACGAGACTCGGATGGTCAGAGAGCCAATCACCACTCATGACTGGGAATGTTATGTGATTGGACCGGAGGCCTGAATTAGTGACTCAGTGAGACGTGTTCCAATCTCACCACAGCAGCTCAGCATCTGAAATTGCATTAATATTCATGAAATAAATATGTGATAAGATTTGTATCATACTGATGATTATGAAACTGCCAGATTGTCATTAAAAAATCCCACCTGTTTCATTGCTAACCTTTAGGGGAGGAAATCTGTCAGTGTTACACAGTCTGGCCTACTTATGACTGTAAACTGCAACAACGTTGGTGACTTTTCACTGCCCACTGGCATGCCCTAGAAAGTCCCCCATTTGATAGGAAGAGGCTCATCCCCTCCCACACGAGGGCAATTAGAGGTGGGCAATAAAAGTGGACCTCCCCTGTGTTGATCACATCCTGGGAATACATTTTTAAAATATATGTTTGGTGATGAAAGCTAAAGGAACAGGGAAATTGTTGTAGGGATGCAGGGGAATGGGGGGATATGGAGTGGCATAGTGGCTAGCACTGCTGGCTCAAGGACCCGGGTTCGATTCCCAGCTCGGTGACTACCTGTGCAGAGACTACACATTCTCCCCGTATCTGTGTGGGTTTCCTCCGGGTGCTCCGGTTTCCTCCCACAGTCAGAAAGACGTGTTGATAAGGTGCATTGGCCATGCTAAATTCTCCCTCCGAACAGGGGCCGGAGTGTGGCGACTAGGGGATTTTCGCCTTCATTGCAGTATTAATGTAAGCCTACTTGTGACAATAATAAATAAGCTCTAAAACTTTTTAAATGGATTCTGTTTTTTGGTCAGCTAACTCACAAGCTGAAATATTTTCCTCTTTCTCCTTTAACGCTTACAGATCCTTCAGAGTTGTGCAGCTGCTGAGGAAGGAACTGAAGAGAAGCCCGAATAAAACTTACCTCAAAACAGAGTATGTGAAGCGCATGGTTATTTACATTAAAGCTGCACTTCGTTGCAGCATCCAACAGGGAATGTGTATCTGATTCACTGTTGTTATAATTGTGTGGTTTATGAGATTGTTTTGTTTGGGCCAGTGCCTTTAAATTAAGGTAAAATGAAGGGGTCATGTGACCTGTTCTGAATCAGCAAGTCTGATTGGTTTGAATGTTAAAAGGTTTAAAAAGGCTCAGATGGTATTGCTGAGAATGAGGTGCAAACTGTTCAAACTGGGAGACAATGGCAGCAGCCTGTGTGTGAACAGTGTATATAGACTGTGTGTCTACAGAATCCCAGAAGAATGTTGAGAACGTCAGATTATAAACTAACTGTGCTTTAAACTGTCTGTTTTGTTCCAAGATAAAAGAGAGTTAGGATCTCGAGGATAGCCAATCATTTCTGCATGGATACATGGTCCATATGATTCATGTTGCCATGGAGATGGTCTTTGAAAGGGAACATCTCTGAAACTAACATAAGTTTGTCTTCCAGGATGCAAGTGAGGGAGAGTAGCTGTAGGTAGCAAGCACTGTGATTCACCATACAGAAATGCAGGTGGGAGCTTGTGGTAGGATTGATATCCACAAGAAGTTAAAACAAGGCTGGAAGATTTGTCTAACTTTTACTAACGGAAGAGTCAGGGGCAAGAAAACCTCTCTCTGAAAAACTGTCCTGAGAGTAAAAAATACCATGAACTCTTGGGAGCCAGGGATCACCTAGGACTGGTTCCAGAAGAATTGAATGACGGCTTGAAGGAGAGTAGAAGGAATATTAGTGAAGTGTAATTTCATTGTGATATAAGAAAAGGTGAATTTTCTATTTTGTGGTTTAAAGTACAAACCATTCACAGTGAGAGGGCTAGAATACGAGAGCAGGGATATACTTCTGAGGCTGCATAAGGCTCTGGTCAGACCCAATTTGGAGTATTGTGAGCAATTCTGGGCCCTATATGTAAGGAACGATATACTGGCCTTAGAAAGGATCCAGAGGATGTTCACAAGAATGATCCCTGGAATGAAGAGCTTGTCACATGAAGAACAGTTGAAGACGCTGGGTCTGTACTCGTTGTAGTTTAGAAGGATGAGGGGAGATCTTATTGAAACTTACACGATACTGTGAGGCCTGGATAGAGTGGATGTGGAGAGGATGTTTCCATTAGTAGGAAAAACTAGAACTAGAGGGCACAACCCTCAGACTAAAGGGACAATCCTTTAAAACAGAAGTGAGGAGGAATTTCTTCAGCCAGAGAGTGGTGAATCTGTGGCACCCTTTGCCGTAGAAGGCTGTGGAGGTCAGCTCATTTAGTGTCTTTAAAACAGAGATAGATAGGTTCTTCATTAATAAGGAGACCAAGGATTGTGGGGAAAAGGCAGGAGAATGGGGATGAGAAAAATATCAGCCATGATTGAATGGCAGAGCAGAGACAATGGGCCTAATTCTGCTCCTATGTCTTATGCTGCTATAAGTTGCTGATAAAAATAGTGTTTGGTTAATGGTGCTTTTAGACGTTTGTTACAGTAAGAGTCTAAAAATATGAAATGTTGTTTTGCCATCCTTTCAGATATTAACTGGAAATGAATTTCTTATCAGCCTTTATGGAGAACTGGGTAACAGTTAAATGAGGGAACTTTCGCAGAGAATTAAACTTAACCACCTGGATCTGATGATATCCTGCGAGACAGGATGGTCAGACGGGACTATTTAGCAGAGGTGCAAACTTTTGTTTAAAAGGCCGGTGGATAATTGAATAAAGAGAAGATTTGAGGGAAGTGGGGAATTTCTAACTCACCCAGAGCTGGGCTGTATGCAAAAAAAAATCTCAACTTCCAAAACAATGAGGATAGAGGGGAAGAAGAGGGGAAGATGTTGGATCTGTGGGAGAGTGGGACAGCCAGGGCCTAGGAAAGAACTTGAGAGGAAAGATCATTGACGAGAGCAACATGCATAATATTGGGAGAAAATGGGAGAGAGGTAAAAGGTTATGTAATAGGTCCTCGGAGGCGCAAGTCCCTTCACCAAATTCCCTTATTTACAAGATCCAACAACACTACACAGAGTGCTCTCAGCGTGCCATCTCCATCCAGCATGCAGAGGAACTGATACCCTTGTTTAAGTACAGAGATGGGGCTCCCTGATTGGACCATCCATTTGGCCCTTAATCAGGGAGCTCATATTCAAGCAGTCAACTGAATAAAATCATTAGAAGGAGAATAATTTGACACAAATCCTCTAGTCGTTCATTACCTGCTGCTGCTGCCAGAGAGGACAGGGAATTTGGCACTCAGCCAAATCTCCGCTCGCTGCGGCGGGACTGGAGAATCCCGTCAGCATGTATGGCAGGAAAATTCCAGCCTGAGTTTTTCTCGTAACCTTTCCAGAATTATGTGAATTGAGGTAGTTCCCTCAGATCACTGATACTTTATTGAGGGAGGAGACAAATACAAAAGGGGTAATTTAATATTCGGAAGACAGTTTTTATGATTGTCATTCTCTTTTGAGGAATGCAAACTGAATTATTTTTGTCCTGCCCTTGTTACAAGGAGTGGGTAACACTGCTGCCTCATAGCACCGGGGACCTGGGTTCGATTCCCAGCTTGGGTCAGTGTCTGTGCGGAAACAGCTTGTCCATCCTTGGAATGAAGAGCTTGTTGTATGAGGAATGGTTGAGGACTCTGGGTCCGTGCTCGTTGGAGCTTAGAACGATGAGGCAGGATTTTATTGCAAATTACAGGATACTGCCAGGCCTAGATAGAGTGGATGTGGAGAGGATGTTTCCACTCGTAGGAAAAATGAGAACCAGAGGGCACAACCTCAGGCTAAAGGGACGATCCTTTAAAACAGAAATGAGGAGGAATTTCTTCAGTCAGAGAGTGGTGAATCTGTGGAACTCTTTGCCACAGAAGGCTGTGAAGGCCGGGTCATTGAGTGTCTTTAAGACAGCGATAGATAGGTTCTTGATTAATAAGGAGATCGGGGTTATGGGGAAAAGGCAGGAGAGTGGGGATGAGAAAAATATCAGCCATGATTGAATGGCGGAGCAGACTCAATTGGCCAAGTGGCTGAATTCTGCTCCTGTGTCTTGTGGTCTGCGTGGGTTTCCTCCCACAGTCTGAAAGACGTACTGGTTAGGTGCATTGGTCGTGCTAAATTCTCCTTCAGTGTACCCGAACAGGCGCTGGAGTGTGGTGACGAGGGGGTTTTCACAGTAACTTCATTGTGGTGCTAATGGAAGCCTACTTGTGGCACTAATAAAATATACTTAAAAAACCTTAAGTACCTGCTGTCTGGTTAGCAATTCCCTCTGATGCCAGATTGGAAACTTGGAAACGATGGTCCTACATTCCATGGCGTGCTGCCATGAAGCTGCACAAAGAGCTTGCTGAACACTAACCTGTCTGTGTGCTGGCGGCTGCTTTCAGTACATTCTAGGCTATTACTGGGGCCCATAGGTACTGGGAATCAGACAGTGCAGAAATGTACTGGGCTGTGCTGAGGCAACGCTGCTCTGCCAGACACCATTACAAATTGCATCAGAATTCTACACCAAGTGGGAGGCAGGTGTCTGGCTCACTGCAGAAATGTACACGTTCTACATGCTTTTTACATCTCAACACCACTTCACACAAAGATGCCCGGGTTTGCCCCAAAGCCTCACCCCTCCACCCCACCCCACCTCACCCCTGCAGAAGGCTGTGGATGCTGAGGGGATAATTGGAGCTTTCAAGACTGGGATCACTAAATGTGAAGAACCTGAGAAATAGGTGCAGGAGTTGACTGTTTGGTTCTGCTGCAACATTCAATAAGACCATGGCTGATCTTCTACCAGAACAGCATCATCCTGCACTTACCCCTCATAGAATCCCTACAGTGCAGAAGGAGGCCATTCAGCCCATCAAACTTGCACCAACCACAATCCCACCCAAGCCCTATCCCCGTAACCCCACATATTTACCCTGCGACTCCCCATGATATTAACGGACATTTGGCATTGCCAATGAATCTAATCCACACATCTTTGGAGTGTGGAAGAAAACCGGAGGAGACCTACGCAGACACAAGGTGAACGTGCAAACTCCAATAGACAGTGACCTGAGGCTGGAATTGAACCCAGATCTCTGGCACTGTGAGGCAGCAGTTCTAACCACTGTGCCACCCAAAATGTCTTTGATGCCCTTATGTCTTGATTCCCTTGGTATCCAACAATCTATCAATCTGTATCTTGAATATATTCAACAACTGCGTATGCAGCTCTCTGGGGGACAGAACTCCAAAGATTCACAACCCAGTTGGTGAAGAACTTTCTCCTTATCTCAGTCCTAAATGGCTGACCGCTTAGTCTTTTGATGTGTAGCCAGGGTAGGTTAGGGGAGTTAAGATACAGATCAGCCTTGATCAAAATGTAAGGTAGTCTCTTCTAAATCCAGTGAAGAGTTCAGGAGAAACCTCTTTTTCCAGATAGGGCTGACAGTGTAGAACTTGTGACCAGTAGAAGTGGTTGCTGAGGGAGAAAGGAATAGAAATACTGATGAGATTAGACGAAGATCTGGGTGGAAGGAGATTGCTGTGGGGCAGAAGCACCAGGAGGGAGCAGATGGGCCAAATGGCCTGTTTCTGTGCTATAAGTTCAATGGGTTTACATATGTCATGATGTGGAGATGCCGGCATTGGACTGGGGTAAGCACAGTAAGAAGTCTCACAACACCAGGTTAAAGTCCAACAGGTTTATTTGGTAACACGAGCTTTCGGAGTGTCGCTCCTTCGCCACCTGAAGAAGGAATGACATTCCGTAAGCTCCTGCTACTAAATAAACCTGTTGGACTTTAACCTGGTGTTATGAGACTTCTTACCGTGTTTACATATGTCAGCAGGCGTTGTGTCAATAACTTGTTTTTTGTCCAAATATCACCCCGTAGAGAATCGAACAGGATGAGCAGACGGACGTACAGAACTCGGATGCGAGTGGAAATTCTCAACATCATCAGCTGCCTGGCTGACCTGACCAACGCCATCCATTGGATGCCGCCAGGCTTCCTGTGGGCAGGAAAGTTTCCCGAGTGGCTGGTGGGATTGATGGGAACGCTCTCCTCCGTGATCGGACTCTACCAAATGTCCTGCGGGAGCTGCAGTACCAAGGACCCGTGACAGGACAGGCGCGAGCGAGCTAGCGCCCTGGTTAATCTGGCACTGTGTGATGATTACAGGCAATGTCCGATCCAATCTATCCACATGTTTGTGGGAGGATCGCTGATTGTCTTTTGATTTTGGAGGGAGAGGCTTCTCCACCTCGCCGAATGAAGCTACAGATGGCATTATCACCACCTCCCAACGCTGGATCTCCACCGCCAAGGTGTGGTACAAGAGCGTGAAGACTTTATCTGGTGAAGGCGTGACTGTCACCCACTGACACTGAGAAAACACTGTTTTGCTTCATTTCCAACAAGCTCAAATGCATCTCCATTTGGGGTGCAGTTTAGCCCTAACACTCTACCATAGGATGTTAAAAGCAGGCCATTCGGCCCATCCTGCCTAAGCCAGCTCCCTGACAGAGATGTCCGGTCCTGTTGCCTGTTTGGCTGTTGCTCAGCACCAGTTGAGGGAGTTTCCTTTGCATCACTGACCTGCTCAAGGGCAGGACTAACACCCCTCCTGTACCAGTGGCTAAAACCTGGCACCATGATGGGATGGATAGGGGTGGGGGGGATGGTGGGCTAAAATTTGAACTCAGCTCTTTGCCCGACCTCAGCCCCTGGGATGGGGAACTCTACAGGTGGGCCCCATACTCCCTGGATGAGACACCAGGACAATCATTTGGGGACCCACCCTGGCCCAATGTTTCTGTAGGAAATGTGCACATGTGTGCGCACTTTGGGGGAGGCAGAGATAGGGCTGAGCTGTGGACATCTCCAGCTTCAACATTCCAAATCACAGGAAACTTTGTGGAGAGCGGTAACCACGGACCCTCCTGATGTGGCAGCAGAGTGGTTAGCACTGCTGCCTCACAGTGCAAGGGACCCGGGTTCAATTCCCGGCTTCGGTCACTGTGTGAAGTCTGCACATTCTCCCTGTGTCTGCGTGGGTTTTCCCCCGGGTGCTTCAGTTTCCTCCCACACTCCAAAGATATGCGGGTTAGGTGGATTGGCCATGCTAAATTGCCCCTTTGTGTCAGGGGGATTAACAGGGTAGATACATGGGGTCAAAGGGGTGAAGCCCCTTTGTCAGAGCAGGCTCAATGGGCTGAATGGCCTCCTTCTGCATTGTGGGGATTCTGTGATTCTATCCCTTTCGAAAGAGCAGGGACAAAATTAAAAACTGGAGAGTTTGCAGGTGCGGCAACATTAGAGCAACAAAGCTGACGGGTTAGATTTAAACTGAATACGGGGTTAAATTAAAACATGACATTTCTTTCTCGGAATATATATTTTAATTAATCCAGCAGGGCCTTATTTGTGTTTTTTTTTCTTCAGCCTTACAGGGACTCTTAGTCTGTCAAATGTCACCTGTCTTTAGACAAACGCAGTTAGCGTTGCAGAAACTGGTAAAAGTTATTTGAACACAGCGACAAAGTCAATCGAAACACGAATGTTGGAAAATGATATCTGACAGTCAGAAATTTAACCTGCGCCTTAAAAAGTGTTTCAGAATATTTAAGAGACAATTTCTTCAATAAAAACACTTACTTCAAGTTTCACTTTTGCCTGTTGTTTGTGACGTTCTTGATGCTGCTTGTAAAGGTTTTCAATTTTCATTGAACTATTCCCACACTGAGCAGCTGAGATGTGTGCCAAGGAAACTTGACGAGAGTCCACACAACACCAGGTTAAAATCCAACAGGTTTATCTGAAACCACAAGCTTTCGGAGCGCTGTTCCTTCATCAGGTGAAGTGGAGAGAGGCGCGCAGGCACAGAATATATAGGGAGAGTGACGAAAGCCCGACACTAATGGGTAACCAAGAATGTTAATGAGTATACAGATATATTCTGTGCCTCTGTGCCTGTCTCCACTTGACAAAGGAGCAGTACTCCGAAAGCTTGTGATTTCAAATAAACCTTTTTGATTTGATTTATTATTGTCACGTGTATTAGTATACAGTGAAAAGTATTGTTTTGCATGCTGTAGAGAAAAAGAATACCGTTCATAGAGAAGGAAAGGAGAGAGTGCAGAATGTAGTGTTACAGTCATAGCTAGGGTATAGAGAAAGATCAACTTAATGCGAGGTAGGTCCATTCAAAAGTCTAACAGCAGTAGGGAAGAAGCTGTTCTTGAGTCGGTTGGTACGTGACCTCAGACTTTTGTATCTATTTCCCAACGGAAGAAGGTGGAAGAGAGAATGTTGTTGGGCTATAACCTGGTGTCATGTGACCTCGTCCACCCCACTCCATAACTGGCATCTCCACATCAAGGAAACTTGAATGATCTGATGATTGAATTTTAACAAAGTGAGATTTCACACATGTGAATCACCAAGTGACTCAAGAACAGCTTCTTCCCTGCTGCTGTCAGACTTTTGAATGGACCCACCTCGCATTAAGTTGATCTTTTTCTACACCCTAGCTATTATTGTAACACTACATTCTGCACTCTCGCCTTTCTTTCTGTCTGAATGGTAGGCTTTGCATAGCGTGCAAGAAACAATACTGTTCACTGTATACTAATACATGTGACAATGATAGTTCATGTGAATTGACTGTCCAGTGATCTACAATAATTGTAACTTATGGAGGGAGAGAATAATAAAAGGAACCTGCTAACAGCTATTTTTATATTAAGCAATGTAATCAGTTCCTGGTGTAAAGATCTTGCACAGCACACACCCACCCGGAGAGACCTGAATTTTAGTTTCAGCTGCTCCTTGCCAAGCGCTGGCCTTGACAGCTGCGGCTCAGTGAGTGGCACTCTGGAGTCTGAAAGTTGGGGGTTTGAGTACGCCTGAGCAGACAATTGAGACTGACACTCCCTAATCAGCACTGTGGGACTGTCACGCTGTCAGAGGTGCCATTGTTGACACGGCAAGAAAATGTCACTCGCCATTTCATAGAACATAGAACACTACAGCACAAACAGGCCCTTCGGCCCACGAGTTGCACCGATCACATCAACACCTACCAATCTATAGACCTATCTATAACCCCCAATCCCGTAAAACCCCATATACTCATCCAGAAGTCTTTTAAAAGACCCCAGCGAGTTCGCCTCCACCACCACTGACGGCAGCCGATTCCATTCACTCACCACCCTCTGAGTGAAAAACTTACCCCTAACATCACTTCTGTACTTTCCTCTCCGCACCTTAAATCTGTGTCCTCTCGTAGCGACCATTTCAACCCGGGGAAATAGCCTCTGAGAATCCACCCTATCTATTCCTCTCAACATTTTATAAACTTCTATCAGGTCGCCTCTCAACCTTCGTCTCATCAGGGAAAAGAGACCCAGGCTCCCTCAACCTAACTTCATAAGGCATGCCTCCCAGTCCAGGCAACATCCTTGTAAATCTCCTCTGTACCCTTTCAATAGCTTCTACGTCTTTCCTATAGTGAGGCGACCAGAACTGCGCACAGTACTCCAAATGAGGCCTGACAAGGGTCTTATAAAGTTGCAGCATTACCTCCCGACTCCTAAACTCAATCCCTCGATTAATGAAGGCCAGTACACCATACGCCTTCTTGACCACCTCTTCCACCTGCGAGGCTGATTTAAGAGTCCTGTGGACCCGGACCCCAAGACCCTTCTGCTCTTCAACACTACTAAGACTCCTGCCCTTGATAGTGTACTCGTTCATCCCGTTGGTTCTGCCAAAATGGACGACTACGCATTTATCCGCGTTGAAGTCCATCTGCCACTTCTCCGCCCAGTCCTGCATCCTATTTATGTCCTGCTGCAACTTTCGTCACAGAAAAGCTGGAAGTTCTTCCTAGGGCAGCATTGTGGCACAGTAGTTAGTGCTGCTGCCTCACAGTGCTAGGGACTTGGGTTCAATTCCCAGTTTCAGTCACTGTGTGCAATTTGCACATTCTCCCCATGTCTGTGTGGGTTTCCTCCAGGTGCTCCGGTTTCCTCCCACAGTCTGAGAGACATGCTGGTTAGGTGAATTGGCCCTGCTAAATTTTCCCTCAATGTGCCCGAACAGGCGCCAGAGTGTGGCGACTAGGGGATTTTCACAGTAACTTCATTATGGGAATTTTATGGGAATAGATCAGGGGGTTGGGCCTGGGTAAGATGCTCTTTCGGAGAATCGGTGCAGACTCGATGGGCCAAATGGCCTCCTTCTGCAGTGTAGACATTCTGTGGAAAGGCACTACAGAAATGCAAGACTTTTGTTTGTTTATTTGCTGAATGTGGGACGTTGCCCTTGGTATTTCTACAGGAGACTCAAAGTGCTGAGAACCGGTCACAGACTGTGAAAGAGTTTACAGTTTATTTACTGAGCCTGGCAGCCAGACACTCGCTGTGAATGCTGTAACTTGGCTGAAATAAAAGGCAGGAAACACTGGGGATAAGCAGTACGGAGAAAAGGCCATGGCTTTGTTGCTGTACCAAGAGACCTCAGGAGTTTGTTATGCAGAGTCCGGAGAGACACCTTCTTCATCAAACTTTCATTTAATGGTGGCTTTAGTTACAAACATGACACAACTGTGCTAACCCGTTGCCACGGCAATAGATATCCTGACTGAAGGGAAGCCTTGTTCACCCTTAAACAAAACGGCTTGGCAAAGCAACGTCAACACAGCACTTATTGAGATTCTGCAGGCAGGGATAAACAAATACACGGTCACAGTACTTCAGCGGTTATACTCCTGAGCCCAAGCACGAGTTCAATTCACACGAAGAAAACACTCTCCGCGGCACAGCGATTAGCACTGCTTGCTTCACAGCACCAGGGACTGGGGTTCAATTCCCGGATTGGGTCACTGTCTATGTGGAGTCTGTACATCCTTCCCGTGTCTGCGTGGGTTTCCTCCCACAGCCCGAAAGATGTGCCAGTTAGGTCGATTGGCCATGATAAATTCTCCCTCAGTGTCCAGGGGATTAGCAGGGTAAATATGTGGTGTTATGGGGATGGGGCCTGGGTGGGATTGTGGTCAGCGCAGATTCGATGGGCAGAATGGCCTCTTTCTGCACTGTAGGAATTCTATGATTCCATGAAAAGTGGCCATCATTGATTATCATAAAAACCCAACGTATTAACTGGTGACCTTCTGGGGCAGCTGTTAGCATCCTCACCGGGTCTGTGTGACTCCCGTCCCCACCAACATTGGTTTAACCTTTGACTGACCCCTGAGGTGAAGTTGTGGTATTAAACAATGAACGCTGACACTGAACACCAACCTGGGCAGCCATGTCCACACACGGTGGCGCAGTGGTTAGCACTGCTGCCTCACAGCGCCAGGGATCAGGGTTCGATTCCTGGCTTGGGTCACTGTCTGTGCAGAGTCCACACATTCTCCCCATGTCTGCGTGGGTTTCCTCCGGGTGCTCCAGTTTCCTCCCGAAAGATTAGGTTAGGTGCATTGACCATGCTAAATTCTCCCTCAGTGTACACGAACAGGCACCAGAGAGCGGCGGCTAGGGGATTTTTACAGTAACGTCGTTGCAGTGTTAAGGTAAGCCTACTTAGGGCAGCACAGTGGCGCAGTGGTCAACACTGTTGCCTCACAGCACCAGGGTCCCAGGTTCGATTCCCAGCTTGGGTCACTGCCTGTGCGGAGTCTGCACATTCTCCCCGTGTCTGGGTGGGTGTTCCAGTTTCCCCCCCACACTCTGAAGATGGGTGGATTGGTAATGCTAAATTGCTCCTTAGTGTCGGGGGGGTTTGATAGGGTAAATATGTGGGGTTGTGGGGATAGGGCCTGGGTGGGATTGTGGTCGGTGCAGACTCGATGGGCAAGTAGGCTTCTTCTGCACTGTAGGGATTTTGTGATATAGTAATAAATAAACTTTAAACATCTGAAGAATGAGTTGAAAAAACAGTGTAACTAGCCACAGTCTCTAAACATTCTTTTGGGTAAACTACCCCTCCCTATCTTGACCGTTCCAACTCCTCAAGCTCTTCTCCACCATTACCCAGCTGGGGAGCGCTGCACTCCATGATTTCATTATTATTCTCTCTACTCTGACCAATCCACCCTTTCCCAGATATCTTCCGACTGTGGGAGGAAACCAGAGCAAACCCACGCAGACATGGGGAGAACGTGCAAACTCCACACAGACAGTCAGCTGAGGCTGGAATTGAAGCTGGTTCTTTGGTGCTATGCGGCAGTAGCGCTAACCACTGTGCCACCCACAATCCCTGTAACTAAGAACATGATTTGGAGCTCAGGGCTAGAGAGGTGAAGGAGGCAAAGTTAAAGTTTATTTGTTAGTCACAAGTAAGGCTTACATTAACACTGCAATGAAGTTACTTCGAAATTCCCCTAGTCACCACAGTCCGTGGCCTGTTCGGGCCAATGCACCCCGTCTTTCAGACTGTGGGAGGAAACCGGAGCACCCGGAGGAAACCCACGCAGACACGGGGAGAATGTGCAAACTCCACACAGACAGTGACCCGAGCCCGGAATCAAACCTGGGTCCCTGTGAGGCATGATGTGGGTATGCCGGCGTTGGACTGGCGTAAACCTGGTGTTGTCAGACTTTTCCCTGTGAGGCAGCAGTACTGACCACTGTGCCACTGTGCCACGCAAGAGGTCAGTTTGGATAGATAAACCCAGTGCATTGGCTGTGTGGGACAGTGAGTAGCGGGGACACGTTCAGGAGGGAGACTGACTGATATTCAGCCAAGAAGGCTTTGAAAAAGAGAGCAGCATTTTTCCAATGTTGAGACTGACTGGCTGGTTCAGCCTCTTCAAGATACCTTTAAGATCGTAAAGTGTCCCAATGTGTTTCATTGGAGTATAAATCAGAGAAAGTAAAGGACCTGGGAACAAGAGAGTGCAAAGCAGCAATGGAATAAATTCAAAATACCAGACAGATTAATTGTTAAAAAAACCTCAATTATTTTAAAACAGGCCTTTCAACAGGATTTTTTTAAAAATCCAGGACAGAACGATACTCTGTTCAGGCAGCGCAGTACAAGCTCCTTTCTAAAATTAATAGACGCCTGGGACTCATTCTCGGAATGGTATCTCCGAGTAAGGAATGTTTAACAATCTTCAAACTGTTTATAATGTCTGAAAACCTCCAACCTACGGGATTACTGCCTTGTAAACACAGCCAGGTACCCACACAGGGCGAGACTCTCCAAAACAGGCCAGCAGCGAGGAGAAGGCATGTCTGAAATTCTTACAGGGAGCTCACCAGGAACTTAAAACAAAAGGGAAAATGCTGGAAAATCTCAGCAGGTCTGGCAGCATCTGCCACACACTGTAGGGGTGGTGCAGTGGTTAGCTCTGCTGCCTCACAGTGTCAGAGACCCAGGTTCAATTCCCATCTGTGTGGAGTCTGCATGTTCTCACCGTGTCTGCTTGGGTTTCCTCCGGGTGCTCCAGTTTCCTCCCACATTCTGAAAGAGGTGCTGGTTAGGGGGGCATTGACCTGAACAGGTGCCAGAGTGCAGTGGCGGCTAGGGGATTTTCACAGTAACTTCATTGCAGTGTTAATGTAAGCCTTAGTTGTGACTAATAAATAAACTTTAGCGTCTGTAGGGAGAAAAAGGAGCAGGTGTTTCGAGTCCAGATGATCCTTTGTCAAAGCTGATTTGTCACAGTAATTTGCTTTAATGGAAACTTACTCCCCAGCTTGCTGCATCATTTTCCATCCAGGAAGAACATGTGAGGTTGGGGTGGAAAGATCAAGGCCACTGGGACTAATTGGGTAGCTCTACCAAAGAACCAGGCACCGACACAATGGGCTGAATGGCCTTCTCCAGCGTGTTAAATTGTGCTCTATGGAACGCAGATCTAACTCTTTTTATCATTTCCCACCATGTGTCATGGATGTGTGGTCAGGGAACCTCAACTCCAATCCCCAGTTTGAAGGGTATCTGACGGGTTGAGGAAGTCTAGCCATCACTGGCGGCTCTGAGCTGATGTGGAGATGCCGGCGTTGGACTGGGGTAAACACAGTAGGAAGTCTCACAACACCAGGTTAGAGTCCAACCAGTTTGTTTGATAGTAATCTTACACACTTTCGGAAACGCTGTTCCTTTATCAGGAGTGTGGAATGTGTGTGGAACCTTCCACACATCTGACGAAGGAACACCATTTCCGAAAGCTTGTAAGATTACTACCAAATAAACTGGTTGGACTCTAACCTGGTGTTGTGAGACTTCTTACTGAGTTCTCTGCTGAGCCAGGCTTTGAGGATGCAGTCAGTTTACACAGCACGGATAGAGGCTATCGTGTCTGCAAGCTTTCTGAAGCAACAATCCTATTAATCCCGCTCCCCATCCCATCCCTGCCTTCCCCCCATTGCCCGACAAGTATTCTCATTTCAAATATTTAATGTACTTATCCATATCTTACTGAAAGGTATGATTGAGTGAGTCTGTCTCAACCAGCACAGTCCAGACCACAACAATGGTGGCACAGTGGTTAGCACTGCTGCCTCACAGCGCCAGGGACCCGGGTTCAATTCTGGACTGTCTGTGTGGAGTTTGCACATTCTCCACATATCTGCGTGGGTTTCCTCCGGGTGCTCCAGTTTCCTCCCACACTCTAAAGACGTGCGGGTTAGATTGATTGGCTGTGCTAAATTATCCCTGAGCATCAGGGGATTAGCAGGGTAAATACGCGGGGTTACGGGGATAGGGCCTGGATGGGATCACTGTCAGTGCAGACTCGATGGGCTGAGTGGCCTCCTTCTGAAGGATTTTATGAGGGGAGAAGAAAAGTGAAGAAGATTCCTGTGGAAAATGGATAAATCAGTCATTAAGAAATATAAACACCTGAGTCACCCAGCCTTAATGCCCATGTTGTGAGGAGCTGTCCATTTTGGAGAAGGTCTCTTGGTGACAATGTTCCAGAGATGATACCTTCAGGAGAGGAACAGAATGGGACAGCAAGGGTGTTTAATTGAAGAACGGTAATTTATTAATTTAATAACTGCATCATTTCTGTAAACCTCTCCCAAACATTTTTTTGGGGAGGGTTTGCCTAAAGCCCCCGGGTATGTAGCATCCCCTAACTATCAGCCGTGGCTCAGTGATTACCACCCCCTCGCCACTGAATCAGAATGTCAGTGACTCAACAACTCTGCCCTCTCCTCTCACCTCGCCAGCCCCACGTCTGTGGCTGGTCTTTCAGGAGAGATGTTTAGATCGAGGGCCTGTCTGCCCCTCCCAGGTGGATGTGAAAGATCCGATGGAGCCGGGGATTTCTTCCCAGTCAATGTTCATCCCTCGATGGGGCGGCACGGTGGCACAGCAGGTAGCACTGCTGCCTCACAGCACCAGGGACCTGAGCTCGATTCGCAGCCTCGGGTCTGCACGTTCTCCCCATGTCTGGGTGGGTTTTCACCGAGTGTTCCGGTTTCCTCCCACACTCCAAAGATGTGTAAATTAGGTTGACTGGCCATGCTAAATTGTCTCTTCTAGTCCCGAGATGTGTAGGCTCGGGAGATTAGTAGTGCATGTACATTCTGCCGAGGGGAGGTAGTGGAAGCGGATACGATGGTCACTTTTCAGGAGCGTCTGGACAAATACATGAATAAGATGGGGATAGAGGGATACGGTCCCCGGAATGGAAGGGTTGGTGCGTGGTTCAGGCTTGGAGGGCCAAAGGGCCTGTTCCTGTGCTGTAATTTTCTTTGTTCTTTGCTCTTTACTAGCCATGGGAAATAGGTTTAAGTCTATTTATTAGCGTCACAAGTAGTCTTACATTCACACTGCAGTGAAGTTACTGTGAAAATACACAGAGGGTTATGGGGGTAGGGTGTGGGGTTGTGCCTGGGTAAGGTAGCCTGTCAGAGAGCTGGTGCAGATCCAAGGGGCTGAATGGCCTCTTTCTGCATTGTAGGGATTCTATGACTGACATCACAAGACAAAGACTGCCGGCTTTTGCTGCGGGCAAATTGGCTGTCGTGTTTACTCTATCAAAGCAATATCATGCCTTAAAAATTAAATTTAAAAGTGCTGGGAGGGCTTTTGGGATGTCCATGAGCGGTGTAGTTGCAAGTCTGTTTTTAAATAGTAGCCAACTCCCAATTACACATTTCCTTGAAGGGGTGAAACTGCAGTTAATGAGAGTGGCCACTAAGTGGCACCAACATCAAAGATCTGATGCGCTTGCTGAAATGGCTGTGAACAGCAGGGGGAGGCAGAGAGCCATTCCTGCTGAGAAACTCCACTTGTTAAAACTTTGTGGAAAGTTTTGGCAGAACAGAGGGGACAGCAGTAACTTTTTTTTCTGATGATGTGCTGATTTTTGTGATGTGACTGGGATTTCTTTTACTTCTCCCTCCTCTTCTCAACTCAATCAACTGACAAGATTAAACATTTGAAAATTACGCATCAGGGGTCTGGCATCCTTAGAGAGAGAATTTGAAATCCGAGCTGCCAGGATTGTGAATTCAGGAATTTTATTTAATACCCTGCGTCTGGAACACACAGCAACACCAACTACATGGTGGCACAGTGGTTAGCACTGCTGTCTCACAGTGACGGGGAACCTGGGTTCAATTCCCAGCTTGGGTCACTGTCTGTGTAGAGATTGCACATTCTCCCCATCTCTGTGTGGGTTTCCTCCCACAGTCCAAAAAACAAGCTGGTTAGGTGGCTTGGCCATGCTAAATTGCCCCTTAGTGTTCCAAGATGTGTAGGATTAGTGGGGTAAATTAAGTTTATTTATTTGTGTCATAAGTAGGCTTACATTAACACTGCAATGAAGTTACTGTGAAAATCCTCTAGGCATCATACTCTGGTGCCTGTTTGGGTACACAGAGAGAATTTAGCATGACCAATCCACCTAACCAGTACGTCTTTCGGACTGTGGGAGAAACCAAAGCACCCAGAGGAAACCCACACAAACACGGGGAGAACGTGCAGACTCACACAGACAGTGACCCAAGGCCAGAATCGAACCCATGTCCCTGGTGTTGTGAGGCAGCAGTGTTAACAATTGCGCCTCACATAGGTGCAGCTATTGGGATAGGGTGTGGGTGAGGTGCCTTGTTGAAGAGTAGGTGTTGACTTGATGGGCCCCTTCTGCACCTATGATTTAAACAGTAACGCGCGCACACACACACACAGATACATATACACACTCACACACACACAGATACACACTCACACACACAGATACAAATACATACTCACACACACAGATACAAATACACACTCACACACACAGATACAAATACACACTCACACACACAGATACAAATACACACTCACACACACAGATACAAATACACACTCACACACACAGATACAAATACACACTCACACACACAGATACAAATACACACTCACACACACAGATACAGATACACACTCACACACACAGATACAGATACACACTCACACACACAGATACAGATACACACTCACACACACAGATACAAATACACACTCACACACACAGATACAGATACACACTCACACACACAGATACAGATACACACTCACACACACAGATACAAATACATACTCACACACACAGATACAAATACACACTCACACACACAGATACAAATACACACTCACACACACAGATACAGATACACACTCACACACACAGATACAGATACACACTCACACACACAGATACAAATACACACTCACACACACAGATACAGATACACACTCACACACACAGATACAGATACACACTCACACACACAGATACAGATACACACTCACACACACAGATACAGATACACACTCACACACACAGATACAAATACACACTCACACACACAGATACAAATACACACTCACACACACAGATACATACTCACACACACAGATACAAATACACACACACACACAGATACAAATACACACTCACACACTCACACACACAGATACAAATACACACTCACACACACAGATACATACTCACACACACAGATACAAATACACACTCACACACACAGATACAAATACACACTCACACACACAGATACATACTCACACACACAGATACAAATAGACACACACACACACAGATACATACTCACACACACAGATACAAATACACACACACACACACAGATACAAATACACACACACACACAGATACATACTCACACACACAGATACAAATACACACTCACACACACAGATACAAATACACACTCACACACACAGATACATACTCACACACACAGATACAAATACATACTCACACACACAGATACAAATACACTCACACACACAGATACATACTCACACACACAGATACAAATACACACTCACACACACAGATACAAATACACACTCACACACACAAATACACACTCACACACACAGATACAAATACACACTCACACACACAGATACAAATACACACTCACACACACAAATACACACTCACACACACAGATACAAATACACACTCACACACACAGATACATACTCACACACACAGATACAAATACACACACACAGATACAAATACACACACACAGATACAAATACACACACACAGATACAAATACACACACACACACACACAGATACAAATACACACTCACACACACAGATACATACTCACACACACAGATACAAATACATACTCACACACACAGATACATACACACACACACAGATACATACACACACACACACAGATACATACACACACACACAGATACAAATACATACTCACACACACAGATACATACACAAGTACACTTATACACATACACACAAATGAAAAGAAGGCAAAATTCTCATGCACCCACTGGACATTCTGACATTTCACAATAGGAATGGCAATGAAGGGCCCCCCTCCCCGATGGTCACTCTGTCACCCCACCTATTGGGCTCAGGCCATTGAGCTCAGCTGCAATGCTGCCTGCACAGTCGAGTAGCTGGCCAATAACTCTCCGTCGAGATTTAATTCATCTGGAGCGGCGTGCGGCCCTGGAGTGTGGTTACCAGGCCAGTTCTCCAGCTAGAACTGACGTCTTCGAGAGGGGACAAACCAGAAGGGACAAAGCAGCTGCTCACATGGACAATAATGAAATAATGTACATTGTAGTAAATTGAACAACGGCTCCCTCCTCCTCTGAGTACAGAAGGAGCGTCCCTTCACCTCCTGAGTACAGAAGGAGCGTTCCTTCGCCTCCTGAGTACAGAAGGAGCGTCCCTTCGCCTCCTGAGTACAGAAGGAGCGTTCCTTCGCCTCCTGAGTACAGAAGGAGCGTTCCTTCACCTCCTGAGTACAGAAGGAGCGTTCCTTCGCCTCCTGAGTACAGAAGGAGCGTTCCTTCGCCTCCTGAGTACAGAAGGAGCGTTCCTTCGCCTCCTGAGTACAGAAGGAGCGTTCCTTCGCCTCCTGAGTACAGAAGGAGCGTTCCTTCGCCTCCTGAGTACAGAAGGAGCGTTCCTTCGCCTCCTGAGTACAGAAGGAGCGTTCCTTCGCCTCCTGAGTACAGAAGGAGCGTTCCTTCGCCTCCTGAGTACAGAAGGAGCGTTCCTTCGTTTCCTGAGTACAGAAGGAGCGTCCCTTCGCCTCCTGAGTACAGAAGGAGCGTCCCTTCGCCTCCTGAGTACAGAAGGAGCGTTCCTTCGCCTCCTGAGTACAGAAGGAGCGTTCCTTCGCATCCTGAGTACAGAAGGAGCGTCCCTTCGCCTCCTGAGTACAGAAGGAGCGTCCCTTCGCCTCCTGAGTACAGAAGGAGCGTTCCTTCGCCTCCTGAGTACAGAAGGAGCGTCCCTTCGCCTCCTGAGTACAGAAGGAGCGTTCCTTCGCCTCCTGAGTACAGAAGGAGCGTTCCTTCGCATCCTGAGTACAGAAGAAGTGTTCCTTCGCCTCCTGAGTTACAGAAGGAGCGTTTCTTCACCTCCTGAGTACAGAAGGAGTGTTCCTTCGCCTCCTGAGTTACAGAAGGAGCGTTCCTTCACCTCCTGAGTACAGAAGGAGCGTCCCTTCGCCTCCTGAGTACAGAAGGAGCGTCCCTTCGCCTCCTGAGTTACAGAAGGAGCGTTCCTTCGCCTCCTGAGTACAGAAGGAGTGTTCCTTCACCTCCTGAGTACAGAAGGAGTGTTCCTTCACCTCCTGAGTACAGGAGTGTCCCTTCGCCTCCTGAGTACAGAAGGAGTGTTCCTTCACCTCCTGAGTACAGAAGGAGCGTTCCTTCACCTCCTATTCTGAATCTGCATTAGTCTGGCGCCCCTTTCATCTCAAACAAATGTGAGATAGTTGAAGCTTGAATCAGAGCAGTTGTTTGCAGTCAGTGACAGTTAACTATCAAAGTACAGCTGCTCATTAAAACACAGCTACTTTCGAAGATTGCAAATCAAACAACAATTACTAGGATTAGTAACCTCATTAACAATCTCATCCTCCCTTCCCCAGTGCAATCATGTTGCAATGAAGTCCTTCCCCATCAGCAGCCTGGGAGTGAACTGTAGGTTGTGCATGAATGAGGAGGGGTTGCTTTAAGGGTAACAATCCTTTTAAACATGGAATGAAAACAGAGAAACGTTCACAGGGGTGACACAATGGTTAGCACTGCTGCCTCACAGCGCCAGGGACCCGGGTTCGATTCCCGCCTTGGGTCACTGTCTGTGTGGAGTCTGCACGTTCTCCCAGTGTCTGCGTGGGTTTCGTTCAGGTGCTCTGGTTTCCTCTCAAACTCCAAAGATGTGCGGGTTAGGCTGATTGTCCGTGCTAAATTGTCCCTTAGTGTCAGGCGGATTAGCAAGGTAAATGTTTGGGGTTGCAGAGTGGGATTGGGGTTGGAGCAGATTTGATGGGCCGAATGGGCTCCTTCTACACTGGATTCTATGTTCCCACCCCCAACAACAGCCTCCCATTGGTCCCAGCTACTCTGATCCAGGGGAGGGGTAAATCAGTCAGGGTCCCAGGCCCCCAACACTGCTCACCAACATAGCACTGTGTGAGTGAGCTGGGAATAGACTTGCATTTACGTAGCGCCTGTCACAAGCACCAAACATCCAAAAGAGTTTCTCAGTCAAGGAAATACCTTGGAGTGTAATCACCAATAAAACCCGCAAACCAGCCTCCCATCCACTGACTCCGTCTACACTTCCCGCTGCCTCGGAAGAGCAGCCAGCATAAGGACCCCACACACCTCAGACATCCTCTCTTCCCCTTTCTTCCATTGGGAAAAAGATACAAAAGTCTGAGGTCTTGTGCCAACCCACTCAAGAACAGCTTCTCCCCTGCTGCTGTCAGACTTTTGAATGGGATTACCTCGCATTAAGTTGATCTTTCTCTGCATCCTAGCAATGACTGTAACACTACATTCTACACCCTCTCCTTTCTTTCTCTATGAACGGTATGCTTTGGCTGTATAGCACGCAAGAAACAATACTTTTCACTGTATGTTAATACGTGACAACAATAAATCAAATCAAATCAATTTGTCCACAGCAAGCTCCCCCCCAACAATAATGTGACAGTGATCCAGATGTGCTGCATTTTTTCACTGATGTTATAAGTATTGGCCAGGACACTGGGAAGACCTCCCCCACTCCTCTCCAGAACAGTGCCAGAGGACACCCCCCCATTGGCCGTGCTAAATTTTCCCTCAGTGTACCCGAATAGGTGCCAGAGTGTGGCGACTGGAGGATTTTCACAGTAACTTCATTGCAGTGTTAATGTAAGCCCACTTGTGACACTAATACGATAAACATTTAACTAAAATATCCCTGTAACCCCACACATTTAGCATGGCCAATCCACCTAACCTGCACATTTTTGGAGTGTGGGAGGAAACCCACGCAGACACGGGGAGAACATACAGACTCCGCACAGACAGTGACCCAAGGCTGGATTTGAACCAGGGTCCCTGGCACTGTGAGGCAGCAGTGCTAACCACTGTGCCACCATGGTCTCCTGATATGTAAACCCACACGTCGCTGGCATCATCCTGGTGAATCCTCACTGCATCTTCTCCAGTGCCTCTGTACCCTTTCTGGAATATAAAGGTCAGGACTAGGTCACTACAACAAACTAGGTGTCGTCCAACCAAAACTTGATTCCTGCTCCTGAGAAAGAATGTTCTGCACTCTTGGTGAGCCGAGTGCCCTACCCCGTGAGACCTTGGTGATGTGCCAGGACTAATCCAGACAGCTCACTGAATCAGGTACAGCGGAAATTCAGATTAGAGTTTCTATTTGCTTTGCAAACTGGTCTTTTATTCGTAAGATTAATGATGTTTGTCTCTGAGTCAGCTGGGGGAAACTCATTGCAAGGGCAAGTTTCATGAATGAGTTAGACTTGCCCTCTCAAATCTTTTACGGGGCTTTGAGATTACAGGAAAGAAAAGTTATGCTTGTGTAGAACCCTAAGGACATCCACAATAAAGTTAGCTCAATTAGTCACGAGTAAGGCTTACATTGACACTGCAATGAAGTCACTGTGAAATTCCCCTAGTCACCACACTCCGGCGCTTGTTCAGGGCAGTGCACCCTAACCAGCACATCTTTCAGAATGTGGGAGGAAACCCACACAGACACGAGGAGAATGTGCAAACTCCACACAGACAGTGACCCAAGCCAGGAATCGAACCCGGGTACCTGATACTGTGAAGCAGCAGTGCTAACCACTGCGTCACCGTGCCACAGTTGAATTGGAGTCACTGGTCCATAGAGATAATTAATTTGCACCTAGCAAGATTTGAGATGAATAACCCCCTCTTAATGCTGGTGAGAGGAATATTAGTCAATATACCAAGCAAATCTCCCCCGTACCTTTTCATTCGTACAGTGAGAGTACTTTCTTTCATCTGAATAGTTTGTCTGGCCTTCTCATCTCAGTAAGAAGTCTCACAACACCAGCTTAAATTCCAACAGGTAGTTGCAAGAGTATATACCGTGTACCTGGTGGATAGTGTTCTCACCTGAGATGATGGCATCCGTGTCGATGATCCGGAATGTCTTACAGAGGTTGCTGTGGCAGGGCTGTGTGGTGTCGTGGTCACTATTCTCCTGAAGGCTGGGTAGTTTGCTGCGGACAATAGTTTGTTTGAGGTTTAAGACTTGAGTAGCTGTAAAGACTCACATTCCAATCATTATTCATGTAAATTGAGTTTGTGTCTTTGTGCCCTGTTTGTGATCAGAACTCCCACTGACCTGACGAAGGGACAGCCTGTTCCGAAAGCTCGTGTTTGCTACAAATAAACCTGTTGGACTTTAAGCTGATGTTGTGAGACTTCTTTCTGTTTTAAACCCAGTCCAACGCCAGCATCTCCACATCATAACTTCTCATCCCACAATATGGCATGTCTGACAATGCAGCACTCCCACTCCCTCTGGACTGCAGTGGGCAGCACTGTGTTTAGCACTGCTGCCTCACAGCGCCAGGGACCTGGGTTCAAATTTGTGCCTTGGGTGACTGAGTGTGTGGAGTTCTCCTGGTGTCTCTGTGTGGGTTTCCTCCCCGGAGCTCCAGTTTCCTCCCACACTGCAAAGATGTGCAGGTTAGCTGGATTGGCCATGTTACATTGTCCCAAGGTGCACTGGTTAGATGGATTAGCCACGGGAAATGTGTGGGATACTGGGAATGGAGCCGGGGGAGGGAGAACCTGGGTAAAAACACTCTATCAGAGAGTCAGTCCAGAGTGGATGGACTGAATGGCCTCCTTCTGCATTGTAGGGATTCTATGATCATTAATTTTCTAACTGGAGAGGGGAAAGTGCCAATGATTCTGCCAAACTAACACTGCAGCATGCAAATCTCCTCTACCAGATATACTCTCCATACTCAATAGACCAGTGGCTGTTCAACATCAAAAAGTGACGCAAAACAACGGCAGCTGCCAAAGGGAGGCTGCTGGCTAAATATAAACATCAACTAGCCAACCAACCCCCTCTGACACAGCAACTGAGACAGAGGCAGAGGAGGCCATTCAGTCCCTCCAGCCTATTCAGCCATCTAATGAGATCGAGACTTCTCTGCAGCTCGAGTCCGTTTACCCGCCTTTCATTCATTTTCCCCACGGATTAAAAATCTGACAAGGTGAACGGAATGTTGTCCGTTAATTTAAAGCACCGAGGAAAATGATGCTTCTTTTGCACAAAGTCTTGGTTCACGCCACATCTGGAGTGACTGCGTCCAGTTTCGGGTGCTGTACCGCAGGAAGAATGTATCAGAGGGTCAAACTGACCAGAATTTTTTTTAATATAATTTATTGGTGGGACGTGGGTGTCACTGGCTGGGCCAGCCTTTAATCCCCCGTCCCTGATTGGCCTTGTTCAGAGAGCAGTTGAGAGTCACCCACATTGCTGTGGCTCTGGAGTCACAGAGAGTCACAGCAGGGAAACAGGCCCTTCAGCACAACCCGTCCATGCCACCCTTTTTTTTTAACCAATAAGCCAATCCCTATTGCCCACGTTTGGCCAATATTGCTCGATACCCATCTTATCCATGTAATTGTCTAAATGCCTTTTAAAAGACAAAATTGTACCCACCTCCGACAACTTGTTCCAGACATTCACCACCCTCGATGTGAAAAAATTGCCCCTCTGGACACTTTTGTATCTCTCCCCTCTCATCCTAAACCTACCCGCTCTAGTTTTAGACTCCCCTACCTTTGGGAAAAGACGTTGACTACCTAGCTGATCTATGGCCCCCATTATTTTATAGACCTCTACACACTCACCCCTACTTAGGCCAGACCAGGTAAGGATGGCGGATTTCTGATACTTGGCAGATATTTCAAGTTCTCATCCAAATATTTTTTGAAGGACAGAAGATTCCCAGTCTCCATTACCTTCCCAGACAGTGCTGCTGGAATTTTACCACCGTGCCCGTCACGGGAATGGGAGCAGGTGAGGGGCAGACACTGAGAAGGTTTGTTGACCTCAGGCTGGATTTTCTGGTCTCGGGTCAAGCAAGGTTGTAAAATCCTGCCCTGCGTTCCAGATTCCCACCACTCTCTGGGTGAAACTCTGTTTTTTCTCAAATCCCCTCTAAATCTTCCACCCCTCACCCGAAAACTATGCCCCCTCAACCAATGGAACAGCTGCTTCCTACTTACCCTGTCCTTACATAAGAACATAAGAACATAGGAAATAGGAGCAGGAGTAGGCCATCTGGCCCTTCGAGCCTGCCCCACCATTCAATAAGATCATGGCTGATCTGTCATGGCTCAGTTCCACATTCCCGCCCTCTCCCCATAACCCTTAATCCCCTCTCTTATCAAAAACCCATCAACCCGCTTCTTAAAAATATTTAGTGAGGTAGCCTCCACCACTTCAACGGGCAGAGAATTCCAGAGATTCACCACCCTTTGAGTGAAGAAGTTCTTCCTCAACTCCGTTCTAAACCGCCCCCCCTTTATCTTGAGGCTGTGCCCCCTAGTCCTACTGTCCTTTCTGAGCGGGAAGAGTCTCTCCACCTCTATCCTATCCATCCCATTCATCATCTTATACGTCTCAATGAGATCTCCCCTCATTCTTCTAAACTCTAACAAGTACAAGCCTAGTTTATTCAGCCTCTCCTCATAGCTCAACCCCCTCAACTCCGGCATCAGCCTAGTAAACCTCCTCTGCACTCCCTCCAAGGCCAAAATATCCTTGCGTAAGTACGGCGCCCAAAACTGCACACAGTACACCAGCTGCGGCCTCACCAATGCCCTATACAGCCGCAGCAAGACCTCCCTACTTTTATATTCAATCCCCCTCGCTATGAAGGCCAGCATCCCATTCACCTTCCTGACCACCTGCTGCACCTGCAAGCTGGGTTTTTGAGACTCATGCACAAGGACCCCGAGGTCCCTCTGCACCGTCGCCTGCTGCAGTTTTTCTCCATGTAAGTAATAATCCTTCCTACCATTATTCCTACCAAAGTGGACCACCTCGCACTTGCCAACATTAAATTCCATTTGCCAGTTCCTGGCCCATTCGCCCAGCCTATCTAGATCCTTCTGCAGACTCTCCACACCCTCCGCACAATTTGCCTTTCCACCAATCTTGGTGTCATCAGCAAATTTCGACACCATACATTCGGTTCCCTCCTCCAGATCATCTATATAAATGGTAAATAGCTGAGGCCCCAGCACCGACCCCTGAGGCACTCCACTAGTCACCAACCGCCAATCCGAATAGCACCCATTGACCCCCACTCTCTGACTCCTATTTAACAACCATTACCCTTCATAACTGTGCCTTAAAATTAAAACTTGGCTAGCTAGGAGTGAAATCCGGAACCACTTTTTCACACAAAGGATTGTGGAAATCTGGAGCTCTCTCCACAGAAAGGCTGTAAATAGAATCATGAAATTCCTGCAGTGCAAAAGGAGGCCATTTGGCCCATCAAGCCTGCATTGACCATAATCCCACCCAAGCTC
Source organism: Carcharhinus amblyrhynchos (assembly GCF_965287045.1). Lineage (NCBI taxonomy): Eukaryota > Metazoa > Chordata > Chondrichthyes > Carcharhiniformes > Carcharhinidae > Carcharhinus > Carcharhinus amblyrhynchos. The sequence continues at coordinate 9,175,897 of NC_137349.1, read as the reverse complement.
TATCCCCATATCCCCTTGCATTTACTCTGGCTGGTCCCCCCGATACTAAGGGGCAACTTAACATGGCCAATCCACCTAACCTGCACATCTTTGGGCTGTGGGAGGAAACTGGAGCACCCGGAGGAAATCCATGCAGACAACATGCAAGTTCCACACCGATGGTGACCCAAGGTCAGGAATCAAACCCAGGTCCCTGGCGCTGTGAGGCAGCAGTGCTAACCACTGTGCCACGGATCAATTAGATTTGATAGATTTCTGTTGGTATCGAGGGACGTAGGACAGAAACAGGTAGAGGAAGCCGAGATATGGATCAGCGATGATCTGACTGAATGGCAGGGAGCAGGCTCTAGGGACGGAATGGTCTCCTCGTGTTCCAATATTCTCCTTGCGTAGGACTGAGGAAATAAGCATTAGGAAAGGGTGTTAGTGAGTGTAGGGGGAAGCACAAAGAGTGATTTGTTCTGAAACTATCAGCAGTCCTTTGGTGTTGAGTAGAAACATTTGTTCCATTCATTTCCAAAACACTCAGCTCTTCTTAATCTGGGTATTGTGGGAAAAGGTCAGAATGTTCCACCAAGTCCCCATTTATTATTCGTTTGTAATGTTGCCTGCTCATCGCAAAACGCTAGCGTAGTTATTACACTGGTCAGTTCAGCAGCAAATCAGCATTTCAAAAGGTTTCCCATTTAGCAAGTAATTTAAGGCAGCCATATTTCTTCACGGAAAATTAAATTGAATTTGATCACGGAAAATTAAATTGAATTTGGATTTTATTAGGCCATACTTGAAATATTGTGCGCAGTTCTAGTCACCCAGTTATAGAAAGGATATTATTAAACTAGAAAGAGTGCAGAAAAAATTTACTAGGATGCTACCAAAACTTGATGGTTTGAGTTATAAGGAGAGGATAGATAGATTGGGGCTTTTTTCTCTGGAGCACAGCAGGCTGAGGGGTGATCTTACAGAGGCCTATAAAATAATGAGGGGCACAGATCAGCTAGATGGTCAATATCATTTCCCAAAGGCAGGGGAGTCCAAAACTAGAGGGCATAGGTTTAAGGTGAGAGGGGAGAGACACAAGAGGGTCCAGAGGGGCAATTTTTTCACACAGAGGGTGGTGAGTGTCTGGAACAAGCTGCCAGAGGTAGTAGAAGTGGCAGATACAATTTTGTCTTTTAAAAAGCATTTAGACAGTTACATGGGTACGATGGGTGTAGAGCGATATGGGCCAAATGCGAGCAATTGGGATTAGCTTCGGGGTTTAAAAAAAAGGGCAGCATGGACAAGTTGGGCTGAAGGGCCTGTTTCCATGCTGCAAACTCCATGACTATTATTGCCACATGTATTAGTATACAGTGAAAAGTGTTGTGTCTTGTGCAGTATACAGACAAAGCATACTGTTCATAGAAAAGGAAAATAGAGGGTGCAGAATGTAGTGTTACAGTCACAGCAAGGGCATAGAGAAAGATCAACTTAATATAAGGTAGGTCCATTCAAAAGCCTGATAGCAGCAGGGAATCTGCTCTTGAGACAGTTGATACGTGTCCTCAGTTGTTTTGTATCATTTTCCCAATGGAAGAAGGTGGAAGAGAGAATGTCCAGGGTGCGTAGGTCCTTGATTATGCTGGCTGCTTTTCCCAAGGCAGTGGGAAGTATAGACAGAGTTAATGGATGGGAGGCTGAGTTGCGTGATGGCTGGACTACGTTCACAACCCTTCGGAGTTTCTTGAGGTTTTGGGTAAAACAGGAGCCATACCAAGCTGTGATCCATCCGGAAAGAGTGCTTCCTATGGTGCATCTGGAAAAGTCGGTGAAAATTGTAGCAGACATGCCAAATTTCCTTAGTCCCTTGAGAAAGTAGAGATGTTGGTGGGCTTTCTTAACTATAGCATTGGCATGGAGGGGACCAGGACTGGTTGTTGGTGATCTGGACACCTAGAAACATAAAGCTCTCGACACTTTCTACTTCATCCCCATTGATACAGACAGGGGCCTGTCCTCCACTATGCTTCCTGAAGTATAACACAAGATCAGGCCATTCAGTCCACCTGGTCTGTGTTGGTACTTTTGGGCCCATATGAACTTTCTGTCACTTTACCTCACTATATTAGTTTATCCTCCTAATCCTATCTCTCTCATGCACATATCTATCTGGTCCCTTCTATGGATCTGTAATATTCACCTCCAGTTTAGCAGGTTCGCCTCAGACTGAACAGAGATTCTTAAAATACTGAGGGATTTTGATAAGAGGGAGGGAGAGAAACAATTTCCACTGGCAAGAGAGTTGGTAAATAAGGAACAGGGGTTTAAGGTAACCGGCAGAACACGGTGAGATTTTGTGATCTGCTGCCTGAAAAGGGGTTTGAATCAGTGCAGAAAGAGGCCATTTGGCCCATCAAATCTGCACCGACTCTCCGAAAGAACATCCCACCCAGACTCTCCCATTCCCGTAACCTCACGTATTTACCCCACTAATCCCCCTAACCTACACTCCTTTGGACACTAAGGGGCAATTTAGCGTGGCCAATCCACCTAACTTGCATATCTTCGGACACTAAGGGGCAATTTAGCACGGGCAATCCACCTAACTTGCATATCTTTGGACACTATGGGGCAATTTAGCGTGGCCAATCCACCTAACTTGCATATCTTCGGACACTATGGGGCAATTTAGCATGGCCAATCCACCTAACTTGCAAATCTTTGGACACTATGGGGCAATTTAGCATGGCCAATCCACCTAACTTGCATATCTTCAGACACTAAGGGGCAACTTAGCGCGGCCAATCCACCTAACCGGCACGTTTTTTGGACCATGGGAGGAAACCGAAGCACCAGGAGGAAACCTACGCTTAAACGGGGAGAACATGCAGACTCCACACAGATAATTGGTCACACATGGCGAGAATTGAACCCAGGTCCCCCGGCGCTGTGTGACAGCAGCACTAACCACTGGACCACCGTGCATGCTGTAAGATCCCGCCATCACCAAATTTTGTCAGTTAAAGTGAAAAACAATGGCCCTTGAAGAGGAACAGACAGACAGACAAACGGTTGAAGCTAACAGGCTTTGGCACTGGGATAATAGGGAATCTTAATGTAAAAGCCTTCTGTTCAGCTCCAACTGAATTAAAAGAAGGAAGTATCTAACCAGCCTGGGACAGATCAACTTACAAGCTATTCTCCTCAAAGCCTTCCCTCACTGCAAGCTGATTTGAAGACAAAGTGGTGATTAATTCAGGGTTTTGTGTGTGTGAGAGAGAGAGAGGCATCCTGCTCCCTAATTTGCCACAACTCACGTCACTCAAACATAAGGCTTGGGGTTTTCATACCGGGATAAAATTCTGTCTCTTATAAAGTTGTCTAAGGGAAGGGTGGGAGTTATTGAGAAGCTGCTTTGGGGGTGAGTGGGCGAATCTCTGCTCTTGTTTCTTTTGTCGATTTCAGTTCTGTATTTGATCGGCGGTGTTGTTTGATGGAAGAAGGTCTCTTTCCTCTGGGACTCAAACCGAGACCGGGTGCCTCCCAGTGGGTGGAGAATACGGCCGAATATATTTACCCAGGGCTGGAACAAGTGCTGGCTTGCAGAGAGAGTCGGAGAGAGAGAAAGGAAGAACCAGAGCGGGTTGTGGAGGCGAGAGGGAGCGAGGCGAAGCCACAGACGCCTGATCAAAAGTTTGCAGGAAAGTTCGGGTGGTGACCCTCGCCTCTGCAAAAAGAATCTCTCTTTACATCGTCTCCGAGCGGCGATCTCTTTAAATATAAAGGCTGAAGCCTTGTTTGTCCAGGGCCCGAGTGGTAAGTCCAACAGCGCAGAAGAAAGTTACATTAGACACAGAGCAGTGACTCTGAGAGTTGCAATGTGTAATGTGTGGTTTTGCTTTATTGAGTTAGGGAAGAGGACAGATTTATTTTTAAATAATGCACAACTTGAATTCTATTATTAAAATAAAACCCGTGTGCACAGATGTAGTGTGTAACATTTAAATCAAACTCTAACACTGGGTGCTCTCTCCAATTCACTGCAATCACACTCCATGCTGCCATACCTCCTCAAATACTTTTATAGGGGAATGGAAACCTTAAATTGCGAGAAATCTACCATATATTAATTTTTTTTTTAGCTGGCTCATGTGTCCCACAATGAACCTCATTTATTCCATGTTTCTACTCATTGTTACATGAGGAAGATTCCTCCTCTAACAATGAGAAATTGGTGGTTTGTTCTGACTCTGAATTAAGGGTTGGGTTTTTTTTTGGTTTGATGGATTGAAATTGCATCCCTCTTGTGTCTACAAGCTGATCTCAGTGGATGGAGTCCACCGTGGCACAGTGGTCAGTTAGCACTGCTGCTTCACAGCGCTAGGGATCCTGGTTCGATTCTGGCTGCGGGTCACTGTCTGTGTGGAGTTGGCCTGTTCTTCCTGTGTCTGCATGGGTTTCCTCCAGATGCTCCGGCTTCCTCCCATAATCCAAATATGTGCGAGTTAGGTTGACTGGCCATGTTAAATTGGCCCTTAGTGTCAGGGGGGATTAGCTGGGTAAATGTGTGGGGAAATAGGGCCTGGGTGGGTTGGTACAAACTCAGTGGGCTGAATGGCCTTCTTCTGCATGATAGGGATTCTGTGACCCCATTGAGAGGAGTTGCTGCCTCTGGTGGGAATTGAGAACAATGGTCTAATGTTAAAATTAGAACCAGGTTGTTAAGGGGTTAAACCTGAAGAATAATGGGAGTGAATCCTCCAGTTCTGCACAAGGTTGTCAGTGTTGCATTAAGAGGCAGCTTCGCATCTGAACAAGATGTTACACAGGCTGTCGCTGAAGTGTAGCCACATCTGTGGGGTAATGGGGCAGCCAGTTTGTGCACAGCAAGCTCCCACAAGCTGCAATGTGATAATGGCCAGACAACCTGATTTTTGTTTTACTTTAAAATGATGTTGATCGGGACACCAGGAGTCCCCCGCCTACACCTCCCTCCCCCCACTTCCAAACTGTGACAGGTGATACCTTCTATTCACCCGGGAGGCCAGATGAAGCCTTCCTTTTAGTGTCTCATCTGAAACACAGTACCTCAGAGAGTACAGCGTACCCTCAGAGCTATGATGTTTTTATTAGTGTTGCCTTAGTTCAAGTCCCGAGGGGGAGCTGAACCCACAATTGATGAGTGAATCTTGCTCACTGAACCAAGGCTCCAAACAGAAATCAGATACAAATTGGCCACCACAATTAAATTGGATGAAGGAACACCTTCTGCTCAGGGTTTAAATGGTCTCTTCCTCTTCCTATTTTTTCCCCCCCACCTGTCATATATTAAGGTGTGGTTTCTGCATATGTGAAAGTGAAGTTGGCACAGTGGTTAGCACTGCTGCCTCACAGTGCCAGGGACCTGGGTTCGATCCCTGGCTTGGATTGCTGTCTGTATGGCGTTTGCACATTCTCCCCAAGTCTATGTGGATTCCCTCCGTTTTCCTCCCACAGTCCAAAGATGTACGGATTAGGTGGATTGCCCACGCTAAAATTGCATCCAGTGTCAGAGGGACTAGCTAGGGTGAATGCATGGGGTATTAGGGATTGATTGGCCATGCGAAATTGACCCTTAGTGTCAGGGGAGTTAGCGGGGTAAATGTGTGGGGTTGCGGGAATAGAGCCTGGGTGGGATTGTGGTCAGTGCAGATACAATGGGCCGAATGGCCTCCTTCTGCACTGTAGGGATTCCATGAACTATGATGCCAACTGTTCAGAAATGGGGCTTGCTAACTCAGTGGCATGTCTGTAAGCTCGTGTAGTTGTTGGGTGGGCACTGCCCCCAAATATCCAGGATGTTTGTTCCATGGTGTATCGCTGAAAAGGGAGCTTCATGATGCTCACCAAATGCACCTTCTGTAATATCACAGCATGTTGGGATGGGTGTTGCTGAATGTTAAACATGGTAGTATCATTACTGTGTGCTCCTATTGTTCTAGCACCTCCTATAGTGCAGGGATATGAGTTGATTGTGTTGGAGTACCAGATTAGAAACACTGAGGGATATTATGAAGCCAAACTAGACCCCAGCAGTTTTTCTATTTTGTCATAAATGAGAGCATGTTTCACTCCAGATACAATTCTACTGACTAAACTAGGGAGCTTTTATGAAAACAAATTTTATTTAACAATGCAGTTTAACTATAACAAATGAATTAGCTTAACATTTAACAATTGAACAATATTTAAACATGACAAGACACAATTTTTAACTGCTAACCTATCACCAGATTTCATTCAAGTGAAATTTCCTTTCCAGACTTAAACCCCTCTTCAAAATTAGTTAGCAAAATACGGGCATACTCACTTCTGACTTAGATTTACAGTCCTGGAGTTTTCAGAAGTCGAGAGAGAGAGAGAGAGAAAGACCTATTTCTTCTAGCAGGTCCAGGCAGCAACTCTTGTATTTTAAAATGAAAATGAAACTGGGCTTTTCTGCAAGATTAGCGCTTCCCATTAATCACATGACTCTGCCCTGTCAATCATCCTGATCAAAAATTCATGATTCTGAAAGTCCCGGTATATCTAAATAAACAAAAAGTTCATTAGCTCTACAGTGTAATATATTCCTAGCTAAAATCTGTTATTACCCTGCATTCTTGGCATCTGCTGTATGTTTTCCAGACAAACTGACTCTTGTAACAATACACTGCCTCTTAAAGCAACCCCACCTTAAACATAAACTGTATCAAAGTAGCATTGTATCATCACAGTCGGGATACTCCCACATTGCAGCAGGGAGACCCTAGTGAGAAATCAAAGTTGGGCACTCCAATTTGATTCCATAATCAGAAAAAACTTGTATTTGTATAGTGCCTTTCACCATGGCAAGATCGTGTAACAGCCCAATAAAGTACTTTTTGAAATGTAGTCATTGTTTTAATGTTTTGCACAGTTTGTGCACAGCAAGATTCCACCATTAGCAAAGCTATGTCGACCCGGTAATCTATTCTTGAGGATCGGTTGAGCAATAGGACACTATATCAGGGTAATTTTGAAGATGGAATAAAACTGGACTTTGTATTTCCTTTTGATCTTCAATGGAATTGAAATGTGGAGGTGATGAGCAAATGGTGACAGGGTGGCTATCTCTGATTTTATCACCCAGTCAAAAATTAATCCCTCCTCCTCCCCTGTGAATCATCCTCTCCTAATTTTAAATCAGAGTAGTTACAGCACAGAAGGAGACCATTCTTGGCAGTACACTGCTGCCCCACAGCACCAGGGACCCGGGTTCAATTCCAGGCTGGGGTCACTATCTGTGCAGAGTCTGCACCTTCTCCCCATGTCTGCGTGGGTTCCTCCCGGGTGCTCCGGTTTCCTCCCAGAATCCAAAGATGCGCGGTTAGGTGCATTGACCTGAACAGGTGCCGGAGCATGACAACTAGGGGAATTTCACAGAAACTTCATTGCAGTGTTAATGTAAACTTTACTGGTGTCTAATAATAAACTTTACCTTTTTACTTCGGTTTCCTCCCACAGTCCAAAAGATGTGCGGATTAGATGTGCAGATCAGGGGCTAAGTTGCCCCTGAGTGACAGGGGAATTGGCAGGGTAAATACGTGGGGTTGATTTGATTTATTGTCGCATGCATTAACATACAGTGAAAAGTATTGTTTCTTGCGTGCTGTACAGACAAAGCATACCGTTCATAGAGAAGGAAACAAGAGAGCGCAGGATGTAGTGGTACAGTCATAGCTAGGGTGTAGAGAAAGATCAGCTTAATGCGTGGGCCTGGGTGGGATTGTGCAGGCTCGATGGGCTGAATGTCCTCCGTCTGCACTGTGGGGATTCTGTAATTCGGCCCATTGTCCATTTCGGTTTTCCCAATAAAAATTCACCCATTGTCACTTCTACCTTTGCTTGTAGCCACGGACGTTTTAAACAAAAATCTGCAGATAATTGTCCAATTCACTTTGAGAGTCAAGAATGATTCCGCCTCCCACGTTCCATCATGGTGTGTCCCAGATCCTGACTGCTTGCTGAGTTTATGTATTTTAAAATGTTTTCCCTCGCTTTGCCTTCAGTCCATTTCCCAGTCTCTTTCAGTTGGTGTCGTCTGGTTCTCGACCCTGCTGCCCAAGCGAACAATCTTGATGCTGGAGTAGGGGCATTGTGTAATTGTGTAATAAATTGAAGCATTGGAAAAGAATTTACTCAAACTTTCTTGTTGCTTCGCGAGGATGATGTGAGGGCCTCGATGCAGCTTTTATACCCGCTCCGGTGCGTCACAACCTGGCACAGAGCAGACTCTTGTTCATCAACTCTGCGCGTCCACAGGTCAGAGGTTCTGAATTCCCCTGGTGTCCTAGGGAAGGGACGATGTGTCACATCCCTTTCTAAATATCTCCTTGTTGTAAGAACCTCCTTAACACTTCCATCCTTGACTTAGCATTTGCTTATTTGTCTTAATATAACTTCCTCCCCCTCCCAGCCATTGTTGCCCTAGTGTTGATTTTTAATTTTAATTTTACATTAGAAAAGTGGAAGTTCTACTGGACGTAGTGGTCCAGAAGCTGGAGCCAGTGACTAGAGACAGGAGGTCAAATCCTCCATGGAGCTGGGAATTTCCACTCAGTTGGAAAAATCTGAAGTAATAAATGCTCCTCTCTGAAATGGTGACCATGAGACTACTGGTTTGTTCTTAAAAACCCATCTGGTTCACCAATGTCCTTTTTAGGGAAGGAAATATGCCATCCTTACCCGGTCTGGCCTACACGTGACTCCAGACCCACAGCAATGTGGTTGACCCTTGACCTCTGAAATGGCCCAGTCACATGGTTGCATTCAGGGAGGTGGCACACTGCCAACTTCTCCAGAACAGTTACAGACGGGCAGTGAAGGTCAGTTTTTGCTGTGACACCCACGTCTTATGAATGAACAGAAAAGAATGGAAATGATTTTGGACATTTTGCAACGAAGGTGCTACACAAAAGCACCTTTGATGGTGATCTTGTTACCTTGCTAATGAGCCATCAGAAGTCTCCCAGTAATGTGAGACATATTTGGAGTATTGTGAGCAGTTCTGGGCCTCATAACCTAAGGAAGGATGTGCTGGTCTTGGAGGGGATGCAGAGGAGGTTCACAAGAATGATCTCTGGAATGAAGGGTTTGTCACGTGAGGACTGACTGAGGCGTCTGGGCCTATACACAATGCAGTTTAGAAGGATGAGGTGGAGATCTAATTGAAACTTATAGAATACTGCCAGGCCTGGATAGAGTGGACGTGGAGAGGATGTGGGAGAGACTTGAACCAGAGGGCACAACCTCAGACTGAAGGGACGCTCCTTTTTAAAATAGAGATGAGGAGGAATTTCTTCAGCCAGAGAGTGGTGAATCTGTGGAACCCTTTGCCGCAGAAGGCTGTGGAGGCCAGGTCATTGAGTGTCTTTAAGACAAAGATAGATAGGTTCCTGATTAATAAGGGGATCAGGGGTTATGGGGATGAGAATCGTATCAGCCATGATTGAATGGTGGAGCAGACTCGATGGGCCAAATGGCCTAATTCTGCTCCTATATCTTATGATGTTATATAGCTTTTGAGTGCTGCAAGGAAATTATTCCCCTGCATTTGATTCCTTGCCCCCAGGAGCCCCCTTCGCCTCTTGAATTCCCTTCTGCCTCTGTCTGACCAGCGTTTCTGTGCGGTGTGTAATTATCTATAATTTCAGCAGAATGCAGGAAGTGGGTCTGAGCCACTCACTGTTTCTCATTCCCAGTGACTTCAATCCTACAGACATGAAAAGGCATCTTTTTAAATCTTCAAAAGGATTATAACTTCCCCCACAAGGCCTGGGATAAAGGGATTCAGTCACTTTGAAGACACACATTCCTCAACTGTTTCTTTATTCCGCAGTCCAAGGGAACAGTTTTCTCTTGTTCCCCTCCCCCAGTCAGTATCTTCCTGCTCGCCTTGTGGAATCATTTCATCTCTAACCGCTGCTTTTTTTTTCCTTGCCTTGACTACTGTCAGCTTAGCTGAGTGGGTAGTTGCCTTGTCTCCTGTGGGTTCAAGCCCCAGTCCCAGAGACGAGCCCATAATCTGGACTGACGCTACAGCACGGCCCAAAGTTGTGCAGGTTAGGTTGATTGACCATAGTAAATTGCCCCTTTAGTGTCGGGCGGGCAAGCAGGGTGGATAAGTGGTGTAATGGGGATCGGGCTTGGGTGGGATTGTGGTCTATGCAGACTCGATGGGCCAAGTGGCCTCCTTCTGCGCTGTAAGCCTTTTATGATTCTCTGCACAGCAATAAGGACTTGTGTTTGCATATAGTCCTATTTAAAATAGTAACACAGCCCAGGTATTATCTGACAGCATTGATCCATGTAAGGAGATATCAAGACATTGGCAGGAAGCACAGTCAGGGGTAGGCTTTTAAAGGAGTGTCTTTGAAGCAGTGAGGTTTAGGAAGGAGTCGCAGAGTTTGGGGTTTGGGGGCAATTGAAGGCCCAGCCACCAGTGGCGGAGCAAAGCAGGGGGTGTGTAAAAGGCCAGAATTGGAGCACAGAAGATCCGGGATGGTTGTGGATCTGACGGAGGTTACTGAGTTGGGAACTGTTGGAGCTGCTGTGATCAGAATGTGACATTGGACTCTCCCCATTCCGTATTCATGGAATCCCTACCATGCAGAAGGATGCCATTTGGCTCATCGAGTCCACACCTCGCTTACCCCGTAAAGCCACATTTATCTCACCACCCCTCTACCCTATGTATCTGTGGACACTAAGGAACAATTTAATATGACCAATCCATCTAACCTGCGCATCTGTGGAGTATGGGAGGAAACCGAACCATCCGGAGGAAACCCATACAGAAACCCATCGGGGCGAATGTGCAAACTCTGCACAGACAGTGACCCAAGGCCGGAATTGAACTCGGGTCCCTGGCGCTGTGAGGCAGCAATGATAACCACACGTATAAAAGGGTCCTGTTACAGGAATGCGGGGTGTTAAAGGAACAATGTAAATGCAGGTTGGGTTGTCTGAAGAGCAGGGGCATTCCTCTGCAGACATTGAGCGGCATTCCCTCATAACAGCACCAACCAAAACCCACTGACTAGTCATGAATATGGGACCTTGCTGTGTGCAAATTCCCTGACATGTTTGCTGATGTACCCACACTGACCCATAGGAACTGTCTGAAATGCTTTGGGATGCTCCAAGGATGTGTTTTTGTTTTGTCGGTACAGTGGTTAGCACTGCTGCCTCACAGCACCGGAGACTCAGGTTCGATTCCCGGCTTGGGTCACTGTCTGTGCGGAGTTTGCGCATTCTCCCCATGTCTGCGTAGGTTTCCTCCAGGCGCTCCAATTTCCCCTCCATGGTCCAAAAATGTGTGCATTAGGTGGATTGGCGGTGCTAAATTGCCCGTTAGTGTCAGGAGGGTAAATATGTGGGGTTACAGGGATAGGACCTGGGTGGGATTGTTGTCAGCGCAGGCTTGATGGGCCGAATGGCCTCCTTCTGCACTGTAGGGATTCTATGATTCTATTGTACCTCCCAGTAGGATGCTGGATTAGTCTGAAGAATGTGTGCGCTGTGCGGGAGGAGGAACCAGCCAGGGTTCATGCTCTAGTTGGTTGTCCACCAAACTCCTGTTTGGGTTTATGGATTTCCGAATAGATCTGGCCGGATTGTGCGGTGAAGCTGGCTAGGGGAAGAGCTTTGCCAGGTGGTGGACGTGGTGAATTCGGCAGCATTCACTGGAGAACAAGGCGTGAGATCCAGCTTGTCTGGGTGTGGTTTGCGGTGACCAAAAGCAATTGCTGCTTCGCTGGGATGAACTCGCGTCGCGAAGAGGGGAAAATCTATTCCTTCCTCTTGGATTAGCTGAGAGCGGCTAGAAATTTCATTGCACGTTCTCCTCGTTGACTGGGTGTGAGCTGTTATTACAGGGCTTTGTTAAAATGAACACTGTCTTGCTTCACATCTGGAATGTTAAATGTACAATTTTAAGAGCCGTGCCCATGCCATCAGCAACATAACCTTTAATCTACCGGCTTGTTCTGTCTACTCCGCAGTCTAGTGCATGTACTGCAGATACCATTCTCCCTCTCTTCAAAGGACAACTCTTCCCACGCCCTGTTTTGTGACCTTTCTTCTTGCATTCACCACTGTGGGTTAATCTCGATCTGTCTATCCTGTCCAGCCACCCCGCAATTTTCAAATTCTTTTCCCCCTCCCTGTCTCTGTAACGTCCTGCAAGATTCCAGTTTAAGTTTTATTTATTAGTGCTTACATTGACACTGCAATGAAGTCACTGTGAAAATCCCCTAGTCACCTCATTCCGGTACCTGGTTTGGGTACATTGAGAGAGAACTTAGCATGGGCAATGCACATCTTTTGGACTGAGGGAGGAAACTGGAGCACCCGGGGGAAACCCACGCAGACACGGGGGGAACGTGCAGACTCCACACAGATGGTGACCCAAGCCAGGAATCAAACCCGGGTCCCTGGCTCTGCCACTGTGCTGCCACTCTCCCTAATCCTAGCCTCTTGTGAATCCCTTTACTCAGGGGGGCACTGTTTAAAAATTAGGGGTCTCCCCATTCAGGACAGATAATACGAAAATCCTTTATCTCCTGGAGGATCATGTGTCTTTGGAACCGTTTCCTAGGAAACGGTGGAGAATGGATTCCAAGATGATTCTTTCGAGAATCTAAGGGCGTGTAGGAAGGAAAGTGGAGTTGAGGCTGCAATTCAGATCAGCTATAATCTTACTGACTGTTGGAGCAGGCTCGAGGGGCTGAATGGTTTATCCCTAATTGGTACATTCATTCACCTCCTCACTATTGGTCATGCCTTCAGCTGTCCAGAGCATTGGGATCTCTTTGCCTCAGTGTCAGTATTTGTATAATTTGTGCTGGAAAACACTTTGTGAGATTTTTGTCAGCTTTTTTTGTTTTCTAAAGGTGCTATATAAATGCAGTTTCTACACCAAAGTTCCTCCTTTTCTACATCCTGCATCCTCGTTACGTTAAAACTAATATCACAATCTTCCAGTTCTTGTTCTTCCTCAGGATTTTATGGGACTGCTCACCCTTCTGGAGTGTGAGATTGGCTCGCCTACTGTTTGGTTGGGGTGATACACCGTGCGCCCAGCTCTCCCTCGGATATATTCTTATATCGCTTTTTTAAAAGGTGGTAATCCTTTGGCCGTGACAGTTGGTGATCCAAAATCTCTTTCAAAGAGCCCCAGTATAATTAATGTCCCTCCCAAAACTCTCTGTCAACATCCCAGATCCTAATCACTCGCTGTGTCTTTAAATATAAGCAATGAAAGTTATTTTCCCTCGTGTCACTGTTTGTTCTTTTGTCATTTACCTTCAGTCTGTGCCCTTTGCTCGACTGTCCTGTCAGTGGGGGGAAAAAGCCCCAAAATCACCAATCCACCCACGTAAATAGCTTCTCTAATCCCGAGATCTCGCTCTCTCGAAGGCCTTCACATCCTTCCATGGTGTATGGCCAGAGTGGGACAGTACTCCAGTTGAGTCTGAGTCAGTGTTTGATGAAGGTGATTCTCCATTTCCCTGTTGTTATTTTCTCCTCCTGTTTGAAATCCAGGGGCACCTTTGTCACCAATTCCATCTTCAATGATTTGTATGCCCCTGCACCACAAATACAGCCCCTCCTCTCCCCACCCCCCACCAAACCCTCTGCCAGGGATGTACCCTTTACTCTGTGTTGACTCTCCTCGCTCTTCCTACTAAAATGAATCACTGGTATTTAGTCTCTTCAGTTAAGTTTCATCTGCTGCATGTCCATGTGAGTGAAATTTAGTTCTGTGGTCTGCGAGGACCCTGTGGAAATATCCAGCAGGAGGCCATTCGATCCATCTGGTTGCTAGCTGTAAATCCCACTGCCTGTAATCCCACTTTCCAATTCTTGTAGGTTTCCAAGCGGACATCTGAGTAGATGTATCTCCCAGTCTAGCTGGGGTACACTCGTGTCAAATTGGTTTACACTTTCACTCTCCTACCAATAGCCCCACTCCTGCAGTTCTTGCCACATTATGCCTGTGTGCTGAGGACCCACACCTATGTTTGACTCTGAGGCAGGAAAGCCACTCGCTTGTATAGATGCGGGTTAGGTGGATTGGCCATGCTAAATTGGCCCTAGAGCCAGGGGGATTACAACGGTATATATGTGGGGTTACGGGAATAAAGCCTAGGGTCGGATTGTGGTCGGTACAGACTCAATGGGCCAAATGGCCTCCTCCTGGACTGTAGGGATTCTATCATTCAAAGACGAGGTATATCATTACCACCTTGGGGAATCAATGGCAGTGATACCAAATGCTAAGAATATCAAGGTATTAACATACCAGCTGCACTTAAATTTGACCCCCCCCAGCCCCCAGGGGGAAATAAAATATTAATAACTGAAATGTAGATCTCATCCTGAGCTGAAATGAAATCTTCATGTCGATATCATGTCCTCTCTCAGTTGCTTTGTTTCAAGACTGGAAAGTCCACATGTTCATAAATAATGATTACAGAACGTACAACCACGTGAATCCAGTCCTCTGATCTGTGTTAGTGTCACAGGAGACTCTGCAGCCGGCAGTTTATGTGATAATATTTGGCCTTTTACTGCTCTTAAACCCCTCGCATTTCCCTGGAAAAATGCCTTTCGAGTGAATGATTTTTAGTGGGGGTGTGTGAATGGGACACTCGCTATACCGGCCCAGTATTTATTGGCCATCCCTAATTGTCCTTGAGGAGGTGGTGGTGAGCTGCCTTCTTGAATGGCTACAGTCCATCTGGTGTAGGCGTACCCACAGTGCTGTTAGGGAGGGAGTTCCAGCATTCTGGCCCAGTGACAGTGAAGGGACAGTGTGCTGTATGTCACAGTCAGGGTGGGTATGGCTGGGACGGGAACTTGCACAGTGTCCCCCACGTGTTTGCTGCTCTGATGGTAGCAGTTGCCAGTCTGGAAGGTGCTCTCAGTGGAGGCTTGGTGAGTTCTCGCTGGGACACCCTGTACATCAATGGTGGAAGTATTTTAATGGCATGCCAATCAATTGGTGTCCTGGATGGTGTCGAGCTGCTTGAGTGTTAGAGCTACACTTATCCAGGCAAGTGGGGAATATCCTATTACACTCCTGATTTGTAGATGGCGGACCAGCTTTGAGGAATCAGGTGAGTTAGTCTGCGGCATTCCTAGCCTCTGACCTGCCCTTGTAACCACTGTACGGCTGGTCCAGTTCCACTTCTGATCAATGGTAACCCCCAAGATGTTGATGGTCGGAGATTTCACCATTGGATGTCAAAGAGTGATGGTTAGATTCTCCCTTGTTGCTCTGTTGTAAATTAGTTCTCAATGTTTTGTGTCTCGACAGCTCTTTATCCAAGATGTCTGTCACCGTTCACGAGAATCGGAAATCGCGCTCCAGCTCCGGGTCGATGAACATCCAACTGTTCCACAAGCCGTCGCACGCCGAGAGTCTGCTGACTCACCTCAACCTCCTCCGCAAGCGCAACCTCTTCACGGACGTGACCCTCCACGCGGGGAACCGCTCCTTTCACTGCCACCGCGTTGTGCTGGCCTCGTGCAGCCGTTACTTTGAGGCCATGTTTGCGGGCGGGATGAAGGAGAGCCGGGACAGCGAGGTGAACTTCCACAACTCCCTGCACCCCGAGGTGCTGGAGCTGCTCCTGGATTACGCCTACTCCTCCCGCGTCCTCATCAACGAGGAGAACGCCGAGTCTCTCTTGGAGGCCAGCGACATGCTGCAGTTCCACGATATCCGGGACGCGTCCGCGGAATTCCTGGAGAAGAACCTGCATCCCATGAACTGCCTCGGAATGATGCTACTCTCCGATGCCCACCAGTGCGAGCAGCTCTATGAGCTCTCCTGGCAGACTTGCCTCGCCTACTTTGCGGTGTTGTACAGGACCGAAGATTTCCTGAACCTACCAAAGGACAAACTGATTGAGCTGATCCTCAGCGAAGAATTGGAGGTGGAGGATGAGAGTCTGGTCTACGAGGCCGTCATGGGTTGGTTGAAGCATGACCTGCGTAGGCGTCGGGATGACCTGCCGGACTTGCTGCGGTGCGTGCGGTTAGCCCTGCTGCCCGAGTCGTACCTGTACAAGAGCGTGCTGGGGGAGGAGTTGGTCGCCAACCACAAGACGGGCAAAGGGGTCGTCGAGGAAGCCATTTGTTGCAAGATGAGGATCTTGCAGAATGACGGCGTGGTGACGTTGCTGTGTGCCAGACCTCGCAAAGTGAACCACGACGT
This sequence comes from Carcharhinus amblyrhynchos, assembly GCF_965287045.1. Lineage (NCBI taxonomy): Eukaryota > Metazoa > Chordata > Chondrichthyes > Carcharhiniformes > Carcharhinidae > Carcharhinus > Carcharhinus amblyrhynchos. Next base: position 9,159,630 of record NC_137349.1, on the reverse strand, counting down.
CCTGCTGCTGGGTGGCCAGACTTTCATGTGCGATAAGGTCTACGCGATTGACCAGAAGACCAAGACGGTGATCCCAAAGACCGACATCCCCAGCCCACGCAAGGAGTGCAGCGCCTGCGCGATTGGGTGCAAGGTGTACGTTACCGGTGGCCGGGGTTCCGAAAACGGAGTCTCCAAAGACGTCTGGGTGTACGACACCCTCCACGACGAGTGGACAAAGGCTGCCCCCATGCTGCTGGCAAGATACGGGCACGGGTCAGCGGAGCTTGATCAGTGCTTGTACGCCATTGGCGGACACACGGCCGTGAGCGTATCCTTCCCGGCCTCTCCCTCCGTGTCCCTGAAACAGGTCGAGCACTACGACCCCCAGTTGAACAAGTGGACCCTGGTCGCCCCGCTCCGCGAAGGGGTCAGCAACGCCGCCGTGGTTGGCGCCAAACTGAAGCTCTTTGTCTTTGGGGGCACCAGCGTCAATCGGGAGAAGCTGCCCAAGGTCCAGTGCTTTGACCCCGGGGAGAATCGGTGGACGGTACCGGCGAACTGCCCGCAGCCGTGGCGATACACCTCCGCGTCGGTGGTCGGTGACCACATCATCGTCATCGGTGGGGACACAGAATTTTCGGCCAGCTCGGCTTATCGCTTCAACAGCGAGACGTACCAATGGTCAAAGTTTGGCGACATGACAGCGAGAAGGGTCAGCTGCCATTCGGTGGCATCTGGCAACAGGCTGTATGTGGTTGGAGGATACTTTGGTGCCCAGCGGTGTAAGACTCTGGACTGTTACGATTCATCGACTGGCACATGGACTAACATCACCACGGTTCCCTATTCTCTCATTCCAACCGCCTTCGTCAGTACGTGGAAATATCTCTCGGTCTAGCTCCTCGGAGGTAAATTTTGTGTTTAAAAATCTTGCTTCTTTTGTGTTGACATAATTGAGAGAGAGAGATTAAGTTTTCCTCCCTTGGGAAATGTTGATTCTACATAAGAACCAGAAGCAGGAGTCGGCCATCTGGCCCCTCGAGCCTGCTCCACCATTCAATAAGACAATGGCTGATCTTTTCATGGACTCAACTCCACTTACCCACCGCTCACCATAACCCTTAATTCCTTTACTGTTCAAAACTGTACCTAAAAACATTCAATGAGGTAGCCTTACTGGGCAGGGAATTCCACAGACTCATAACCCTTTGGGTGAAGAACTTCCACCCAAAGTGACTCACCAACTTTAAGGGCATTCAAATGGGCATTGGATAGGCATATGGATAACATTGGAATAGGTTAGGCTATAGGGCCATTAGGTTGGTTCCACTGGTCAGCACAACATTGAGGGCCAAAGGGCCTGTACTGCGCTGTAATGTCCTATGTTCTTCCTCCTGAACTCCCCGTGTCTCCCAGGATTTGATGATGTCAGTGGCCTAAGTTCCTCCTGATGGATGACCTTTTTTGTTTTGACCTGTACTTGACCCCCTAGACCTCTGGAAAGGCTGCCAATGCCACGCATGCTAGCCACCCTCGGGACCTCCTCTGTGTGGGTGAGACCACTCGGTACCTAACAGCTGCTAAGATCAATCCTGACTGTGTGTTGGCAAAAGCCCCTTTTCAGCGGCAGTCATTGGATAATTATCCAGAACTGTAACTCTGGCTGTTTTTAATTTTTGTTTTTCCTCATTGACAACGGGGGGAGAACAGTCACTAATTTTGATTTTGGGTATTGGGGTCGTCTTTTGTCTTTTTTTTGTGTGGGGGGGGGGGGTAAAAAAGCCATGTATAAATTTGGGAGCATAGGCAACACTTATAGCCCAAGTTGCACTAGAACATCAGAATTAGGAGCAGAAATTCAGCCCTTCGAGCCTGCTCCGCCATTCAGTCAGATCAAGACTGATCTCTGCCTGGTCTCAAATCCACCTCCCCACCCGTTCCCCATATCCCCCCTCATCCCTTTTTAAAATTAGAAGTATATCTATCTCCCTCCTGAAATGGTTCAATGATTCAGACTCCACTGCGCTGTTGGGCAGCGAGTTCTACAGATTCACCAAGAAGTAGTTCCTCCTCATCTCAGTTTTAAATCTCTCAACCCGTACCTGTGACCTCTTGTTCCAGATTGCCCCACAGCGGGGAACATTTGGTCTGTGTGCACTTTATCAGTCCCTTTTTAAAACGTTACTTCTATACCTCGATCAGATCCCCTCACATGTTCCGGTAACCATTAAGAGCCAATTTCTGAGTCAGTAGTAGATCCAGACTGCAGAAGGATGACAGAATCCCTTCCCTGAAGCACAGTAATGAACCAGGTTTTTTAAATGGTCGTTATTCTGCACTGGGAGTTGAACCCGTGACCTCAGTCGGTGAGCTCAATCGGTCAGCCATCGTGCCTGTATACTCAGCACTTCCGGCTCAGCTTGTAGCACGGCCTACGATCAGACTATGCTCCCAAATATGGCTGTACAGTGATCTGATTGATCAATCTCAGACATGCCGGCGACGTTAGGTGGACTTCCCCTGACTCCAGGTTATGTCTGGCCTGTGGGTGGTCCCCGTAAACCCCAGGTTCAGTGAGGGGGTGTTACTGTCCTGTGATATCATTCAGCCTGTCTTTACCTGCCCTGTTCCTGGGTAGAGACTGGGAGAATCAGTGCACTGATAAGTCACCACCACAGAGACAGAAGTGCTGATAAGTGTCTGCACCACCGTATCTTTACAGCTGAGGTTTAAACACACTGTAATCTTTTACTTGCACTCTAGGTGTGTCTAATTTGACAGCAGTTGTTTCTCCTAACCCATTCCTCCCTAGAATCATAGAATCCTTACACTACAGAAAAAGGCCATTTGGCCCATTGATTCTACACCAATCACAATCCCTCTCAGGCCCTATCCCCATAACCCCACTTATTTATCCTGACACTATGGGGCAAATTAGCATTGCCAATAAAACTAACCCACACATTTTTGGACTGTGGGAGGAAACTGGAGCACCCAGAGGAAACCCACGGGGAGAAACTCCACACAGACGGTGACCCAAGCCGGGAATCGAACCTGGGCCTCTGGTGCTATGAGGCAGCAGTGCTAACCACTGTGCCATCCTCCCTGACTCATTGTTTGAGTTCACATTGGCTCTTTGTCTGGATGGTAAACATTGGGAGGGTTGTGGGGGGGGGGTTACTCTGATGGGGAAGAGATGGGTTACTCTGGTAGTTAAAGTTAAGAGTCAAAATTCTGATTTGGGATTGGCCCTGGGGGCCCAACTGTAATGTTCCATGTTCCCATCAGAGATGTAAATCTGGCCTTGTTGTAGACCCGTCACTCATGTCCTGAGTGATGCCAATGTGAAAGTTAACTTTGGTCAGTGTTTAAATGGATTTTATTGTGGGGGTGGTCTCACCTTAGAATGAAGTGAGGTTGATGCTGCAATACCCCCATGAGGGTAGATTTCCGCCCCCCCCAGAATGGGCCTAGGCCAGTGGGGAGGCCTTTTGGGGTGGCCATTGATGGAACATCCCCTCCCCCTCCCCCTCCCCGGGCAATCTGTTGAGTCGAATGGTCACCACCTTCTCTGCTGCAATCACTCCTGACTCCAGTGGAGTTACAGGTGGCTCAGCCTGAAAGGAGGTGCGTCTTCAGGGGAGCTCCGATCTCCCTGTCACAGCTGGGATTGGCGTCGCAAAGCCGAGGGGGACATGCCTCCTGCTCCCAGTCTCACGGAAACAAAATGGTTCTCTGCTTTTGTACTGCTGACTGGAATTGGTCATCTGTTTTTTTGCTCTGGGATAGCAGATAGTGACTTAAATAGCACCCCTACCTCACCCCCCCCCCCTCCCAAACTCCCCTTATAATAGCCGCTGTCTAGTGGGGCAAGCACTGCTTTGGAGACAGGAAGAAGCCATAGTGGGTTGCCCCCTTTTTCCCCCCCACCCCCCACTTTTTTAAGGGACCTTGCCACCGCTTTGTGTCTGGGGGTAGGGTGCAAAAAAAAAGGTCAGCCCCCATCCCCCTGCCACCCCCAGGCTTTGACTTGTGTCTCCCTTTTGTACGGACGGAGCTTTACAGTGAGACTAGGCTCCGTGAGGCCGCTCACTGGCAGTGGATGGTTAGAGCTGGATTCAGGCAGATCGGGTTGCGAGTGGAGAGGGACTGCCTGTTCGCTGCTCTGCTGTTGATCTGCCCACGTTGTGGAATTTTAAAAATAAGGAGGTGGGGGCAGGGGGGTTGGTATTTATTTATTCTGGTCGCTGATATGGAAATCAGAAGCCCTTTGGCCTAGTTACCGAATTTAGGCAGGGCCCAGGAGAGCTCCGAGGAAGATTTCCCAAAAGGCGTCTCTGAACTGAACGCTGGGAGAAAGGACTAGAAGCCAGAGAATTTTACTGTCAGCACATCGTTAGGGGCCAAAGATCAGGAGAGCGGTGTCCGATTACAAGCACAAACAGCTGTTAAAAGCGACCAACAGCGAGGTCCCGGAACAATAGAGCAAACGCAGGGCAGGGAATGAAATACAAAACGCTGGAAATACTTAGCAGGTTTGTGTGGAGAGAGAGAGAGAGAGAGAGTCAAACGCTCCACGTTAAGGTCCCAACGGGTTTTACAGAGAATGGAAAGGATAAAAGGGGAAATCCTGCGATAAGGTGGAAGGCCAGAGATTAAATGTCAGACAGGAGGTGAAATGGACAAATATTTTTTTTTGATTTATTATCGTCTGATGAAGGAGCGGCGCGCCGAAAGCTCGTGAATGCAAATAAACCTGTCGAACTTTAAACTTTATGAGACTTCTCACGTACATTGGGATACAGCTGGGCTTTTTTGGCACTGATGACCTCTCAAAGCCAGAGGGGCACACGTTGAGCCAAGCTAGCGTGTTCCCATGACGATGGGCTCTCCACAAGCTGATTCACTCTGCCTGCTGCTTAAAAGTAACTGGACTGGGAGATTCCTGATAGTTGTGAAATCCCAGTTGCTGACTAATGCCCTTTCTACATAGGAAGGAAACTTGATGCTCTTACACAATCAGGACCTCTGAATCCAGTTTGGCTCCCAGCCGGGGTGAAACCCTTTGAAGTGACTAACGACACACCCCATTGTATCATTGTTATACCACAAGGGGTTCAAGAGGGCAACCCACCACTGTCACCTGGGATGGGCAAACAAATGGCCTTGCCAATGTTGCCCACATTCCAAGAGCTACCTGGCCATCAGCCACTGATTATCCTCTGTACCTGTATCAGAGCTCCCTCCATACACTAACTCCAAATTATCCAATGACTATTAACACTTGTCCCATTTTGCTGTGTCATTCAAGTTTACTCTCCAGCGCAGTATTGAGGGGATGCTGTACTGTCGGAGGTGCTGTGTTTCAGATCAGACATTAAACAACCTTATCTGCTTGGAACGGACATATGTAGACAATGCCATGCCGTACTTATTTGGAAGAGGAGTGAGGAAGTTCTTCTCAGTGTCCCGGCCAATATTTATCCCTCAGTCGCTATCTCCAAAAAGCAAAGATATCTATTCATTAATCGCATTGCAAAAGCATTTCTTCAGCTGTGAACACTTTAAAGTGTCGAGTGATAGAAAGGTGCTGTGTAAATGCAAAGACCTCATTGAATAATTCTGTTTCTTTAATGTAGAAACTAACTTTGTAATGACGACACTCTCAAAGATGTGAAATTTCAGTCCCTTACTAACTCCCTCCTGAAGATTCTAACAATTCCATCAGAAATCCAAGAATGTGGTATTGGCTGTTTTATTTAAGAGATCTTTTCCCCTTTTGAGCATTTGTTTCTGCCCCCCGCTCTCCCCCCCAAGTCTTGGGTCCTTCCTGGAGAATGAGGAGGGATTCTCCTTTGCGCCCCTGTCCCACAGATCTGTCACGGGGATCTCTAATTTTCTGTTTAGCCCTGGATGTGAGCAGTGCTGCACGGGAGTTAAATGTCACAGAGGTGTGGGGTCCAAGGAAGTGTGAGTGATCATTAGACAAACCAATCCTCAGGGGTACCAGACTGGGTAAGGACAGCAGATTTCCTCCCTGATGGCATTTTAATCACAATCAGTGATGAGTTTCATGGTGCTATTACTGACATCAGGACAGCATGGTGGTACAGTGGTTAGCACTGCTGTCTCCCAGTGTCAGGAACATGGATTCGATTCCCGGTTTGGGTCACTGTCTGTGTGGAGTTTGCACGTTCTCCCTGTGTCTGCATGGGTTTCATCTGGGTGCTCCAGTTTCCTCCCACAATCTGAAAGAAGTGCTGGTTAGGTGCATTGGCCATGGTAAATTCTCCTCCAGTGCACCCAAACAGGCGCTGGAGTGTAGCGACTAGGGGATTTTCACAGTAACTTCATTGCAGTGTTAAGGGAAGCTTACTTGTGATACTAATAAACTGGCTGCTGTATAATTTTTCTGAAATTCCTGTCTGGTAAATATTCGTGACCATTTGTCATTGTTCTTTGACCTAGAAGCGAAGGATTGCCTGCCACCATTGAAAGATGGAGAAGATTGTGAAGAACTTCAGGTGGTACTGCCATGTTGACCACCCTGTGTGCTGACTCTGAAAGCTATTGAGCAAGAGAGGCTTGAACAAGTCACTCCAGACAAGGATTGGCGGATGAGGCCAGTGCTACTGCTGAATTTCAATGTAACACACACTACTTCTGTTTTAGTGCTGTTTATGATGCACTGGCCCCTCGAAGGTTTTAGACTTTGACCCTGCCCCATCATTTTGCCTGTTCCGAAAAGACTGTTGTTATGGTAAATGATTGAGGGATTGAGTTTCAGTGGCTGACAATCTGGTAACATATCCAGCGTACCAACGTTGGATTCACTGCAGAACCTCCCAGACCCACAACCACCAGAAAGGATACACAGCAGGTCGCACACCATCCTGACTTGGGGATTCTATCGGCCTTCGCTTCATGGTTGCTGGGTCACAATTCCGGAAGGTTCTATCTGACTTCTTTGTGAGAGCCCGTGATTGTGTCATTGCAAGGTGGCCCACCACTTTGCCAACTGAAAATGGTTGACCGTGTCAGCAAGGCCTCCAACCCCAAGAACTTGTTTCTTAAAAACTGCAACTAACTTGACCTCTGAACCATGTGCTTCCTTAACTCTGTCTTGCCCGTCTCCATCTCCAACGATCTACGCTTGCTTTTAAAACCCAAACTTGAGGATCACCCAATTAAATCTTGCCACCTCTATCTTACACCATGCACTGAACCATTCTACAGGCTGAGAGGCGCTGGTGAAGGCAAAACTGGTTGGATTCCGTTTTAGCCATTGCGATTCTGTTGACCCAGATTGGAACTTGCATAAACCATGTAAATTTGCATCATTTTATCATTGCTTGTTTCATGATTTTGCAATTAGATTGTGTACTTTGTTGTATTTCTTTTTGGGTTTTACTGCTCAAGTCTTCAAAGGGAATTGAATAACCCAAGGGAACAGCTGGCTTCTTTCAGTTACTATCTTTAGTTTGTGTTCTGCGATGGGTAAAACGCTTTTCCTCTTGCCACCAAATCGGGTTTTTTTTAATTAAAAAAAAAAAGCCTCTGGTTTTGGTTGAGAATTAGCCAGTTTATCGATGAGTGGCCCTCCCTCCCATTACATGGTACATTGGAGGACGAAGGCGCCACTCCTGGACCTGTTGTGGACTTGGCAGGTGTGGCACGGACAAGGCTAAGTTTGGCTGGCTGTAATGGCCGCTGCAGTGGGGTTAGCTGGCAGTCTCTAGTCGTGGCAACATCTTCCAAACTGACTTTGTGGGGGTCATCTGGCTTCCCTGGTGAGCTGTCCCCTGTCCAGAGGGCAGAGAGTAAAATTTGATGGAATGAAATAAGAAAGTTTTGATGGAGTGCATTGACACAGCGAGAATGGCCGCCACTCTCCACATGTTTCCTGTCGCTTGTCTCAGGTGGGGTTTGGGATCCAATCACCATGTTTTTACATTTTAGTTGACGACTCAAACATTCCTTGCTTATGCTATTTTCTATTGGCGAAACAGATTACACTTTTAACAAAGGATCGACACCTGAATTGTTCACACATCTGCTCTCTCTACACTCTGTCTCTGGTATTTTAGATTCTTTTTGCATTTTTGTTGGTCTTTTTTGTAACCCATTTTCATTGCTCCACCATTGACTGACTGACTGTGCCTTTGGACCTAAGCCTGGAGTTCCTCTTTCCTAAACTTCTGTTGCCTTAACTCCTTTTTGTTTTTGCCCCCAAGGCACTTCTTTAAAACCTACCTCTTTGACCAAACATTAGGTCATCCGTCCTGATACCACCACGCGTGGGACATCTTACAACATCAAAAGGTGCTATACAAATGCAAGTCATTGCTACTTCCCATTGGAAGATAGTTTTGTCATGCCTTGACATTTTTCCTTTGTCTCACCTATCCCCATTCTGATTGGCGGCCCCCAATGTTGCCCTCTGAACTTTGACCCTCCTAACTTTGCATGTCCTGCAGTAAAATAGGCCTGGGTGTTAACCTGTGGCAGAAGTGAGGTTGCTCACACTTCCTCCAAACAAATAAAATGGCGGAATGCTTTTGTTTTTGTTCATCGGCTGGGCCAGCACTTATGGTCCCTCCCTAATTGCCCTTCAACTGAGTGGCTTGTTGTGCCAGATGGTTTTGTATGACAATGGTGGACATGGTCATTATTGGACAATTCCTGGTCCCCAGAACATTTACCCTGGATTACTGTGGAGTGACAATACCACAAAGCCCAGCGACTTTATCTTAAGAAATTCTGCCACATCTTGCCAGTTGACCCAGTACAGTCACCTGCGGTCGCTCTCTGGTCTGCACAGACATCACTCTGCCGTACCCAAAACATGGGTTTTGTAGGCAGGTATCGTATGCAGCTCATAACGTCTTAAAATATTTTCCAGCTACAGATGAGTTGCAGAAAAATGATTAATCTTCCCTAACAATGTTCAGACACAATGGCTGATAATAAACCATGTCCCCACCCCCGTGTTTTAATTATATCAAAAATTGTCAAAGAGCCATCATTAACACTTCATAAAAGGATAAGGAAAATATTTTCGCTTCAACTAGGAAACTGTTTCGGAATCATCTGGCTGCCCGCGTCTTCCTCTGTTCTGCTAGTTTTCTGCTTTAAGTCGCCCACTTTACGTCCGTATTAAGTTATTTATCTTTGCAATTAAATATTAGTCTAAAGGTGTCAGGCCTATGACATCCTGTTCTGCTGCCACTCTGATACAATGTGCTCGCAGCTGCTGTGTCTGTAAAATGGTAAACTTGGCCGGGATCCCGGTGTTGGCATAAACCCCTTGGTTGCCAAGCGCAGGCTCACAATACCAGTGGGCCAAACCCCCTTGCCCTCCACACGAGACCCATTATCGCAGCCTGTCAGCATTGTGGAGCAGGGCCTAGTGATGACTTCACTGAGAAATTGGATGGGCTTTGCAGGAGAATAAACTTGGCTGGAGTCTGGGAATGGGACGGGAGGAGTAGGAGCGACTGGATTGTTCCACAGGGAGCTGGTATGGATCCGATGGGTTGAATGGCCTCCTGTGTCATCGTGCCTCTTGAGCTCCTATCGCTATTGTAACCAGTGCAAGAACATTTAAACTCTTAAGTAAGAGGAGTACGTTTTTTGGTTCTACTTTAAATACTATTTGTATCTCTTGTTGGAATTTTTTGAACATCGGATGAAGGAAGCAATGAGATGTTTTTTTGCTGTTAAAATATATTGTGTCTTAATTCTGGGTAGGTTGTTTTGTTTTTTATTGCAATGATAGGAAGTCAAGAATGAAGTATTTTCTGCTCCCACCTCTCCCAGGTTGATCTGCACAGTTGCAAGTCTATCTCTCGTGTTCTGTCTGTGACTGTATTTCAAATGTCCTGTAATTTTGTGAATGTTTGGTTTTAATTTATAATGTCCTGTCACTTTTTAATTATCTTAAAGATTTTGTTTTTTGACAGCCTGGTGCTGTGTGTTGAAGATTTCAATAAATAGTTACCAAAATAAAAATCCCTGCTCCTCATTCGATCTTTGCTTTCTCTCTCTGAATAATATTCAGTTTAGATTAGCTCGCTGAATGCATCACCTCCTATAGAATCTACCCCATTAGGATATATTTTACTGATTTTGATTTATTATTGTCACATGTATTAATATACAGTGAAAAGTATTGTTTCTTGCACACTATACAGGCAAAGTATACCATTCAAAGAAAAGTACAGCACAGGAACAGTCCCTTCGGACCTCCAAGCCTGCATTGATCCCTGTGCACCAACAGAGTCCATATCCTTTCATATCCTGCCCTATTCATTTATTCATCTAGTTGCCCTTTTAAATGATGCTATCTTACCTGCTCCAACCACCTCCGCAGGCAGTGCATTCCAAACATTCACCATCCTCAGTGTTTAAAAAAAAGGTAAGGAAAGGGTGCAAAATGTAGTATTAGTCATAGCTAGGATGTAGAGAAAACTCCGGTTTAATGTAAGGTAGGTCCATTCAAATGTCTGTGACAACAGGGAAGAAGCTGTCCTTGAGTCAGTTGGTACGTGACTTCAGACTTTTGTATCTTTTTCCCAACGGGAGAAGGTAGAAGAGAGAATGCGTGGGGTCCTTAATTACGCTGGCTGCTTTGCCGAGGCAGCAGGAAGTGTAGACAGAGTCAGTGGGTGGGAGGCTAGTTTGTGTGATGGATTGGGCTTCATTCACAACCTGTTGTAGTTTTTTGTGGTTTTGGGCAGTGCAGGAGCCATACCAAGCTGTGATACAACCAGAATCAATGTTTTCTATGGTGCATCTGTAAAAGTTGGTGAGAGTTGTAGCGGGCATGCCAAATTTCCTTAGCCTCATTAGAAAGCACACCAAGGCCTCTACTTTCTTAGCTATAGCTTCAGCATGAAGGGACCAGGACAGGTTATTGGTGATCTGGATGCCTAGAAACTTGAAGCTTTCGACCATTTCCACTTCTTCATCTCTGTTGTAGGCATTCCGTTTCCTGAAGTCAATGACAATTCCTTCATTTCCCCCATTCAGAGGGGGATATTATGAAAATAGAAAGGGTTTGGCTACAGCGAACAAGTCACTCGTCCCACCGTGGATTCAACTGCACTTGTTTAATGTCCAAGAATGAAGTCCTATATGAGTATCCAATTAACGCCAAACTGAAAGGTTATACCTATCGACAAGCTGGGCTCCTTTCGCTTGTAAAGAAAAGGCTGAAGAGTGACATACAAGAGGCCTTCGAGATTAGGACCGGGTTTGATGGGGTTAACGTAGAAAAAATGTTTCCATTTGCAGGCAAGACCAGGGTGACGGGCTGCTTTTGAATAGACTCTCCATGCATTTAGTTGATCTTTCTCTACCTTCTAGCTATGACTGTAAAACTACATTCTGCACTTTGCCCTTCCTCCTCTATGAACAGCATGTTCACAGAGAAGGAAGGCAATACGGTGGTTAGCGCTGCTGCCTCAGAGCACCAGAACCCGAGTTCGATTCACAGTTTGGGCCACTGTTTGTGCAGAGTTTGCATGTTCTCCCCATGTCTGGGTGGGTGGGTTTCCCCCCAGGTGCTCCGGTTTCCTCCCACAGTCCGAAAGACGTGCTGGTTAGGTGGATTGACAGGAACAGGTGCTGGAGTGTGGCGACCAGGGGAATTTCACAGTAACTTTGTTGCAGTGTTAATGTAGGCCTTACTTGTGACTAATAAATAAACTTTTAAAAACTTTTTTCTTTTGTATAGTGCGCAAGAAACAATGCATTTCACTGTATGCTAATACATGTTGCAATAATAAATCAAATCAGATATAATAAAATAGCCACTCATAAATCCAATAATAAATCGGGAATAATCTCTCTCAATGCTTCCTTAAACTAAGGGAAAGGTGATGGCCTGGTGGTAATCCTGAGGCTAATGCTCTGGAAGTATGGGTTCAAATCCCACCATAGCAGCTAGTGGAAATTATTCAATGAATTAAAATCTGGAATTATAAAGCTAGTCTCTGTAATGAGGACCATGAAGCCATTATCAATCATTGTTAAAAACTCAACCAGTTCATTCCCTTTAGGGAAGGAAATCTGCTGTCCTTACCCGCTCTGGGCTACATGTGACTTTGGACCCATAAGCAACATGGTTGACTCTCAACTGCCCCCTGGAATGGCTGAGCAAGTCACTCAGTTGTATTCAGGATGTTGGCTCAGCAGCAGTTTCTCCAGGGGTAATTAGGGATGGGTAATAAATGCCTTGGCCAAAGGACAAAAAGCAAATGGAGAGTAGTTAACAAACTTCACACAATTTGACTGATTGTCTGTGAATGTGGAACATGCTGAATATTGGCTGAGTCTCTACATTCCTCAACACGCCAAGCATCATATTTGATCATGTGCTAGCCTCAGGAGAAAACTGGGCCATCCCCCCATAAACAGTAAAAAAATGTATAGAAATTTACATCAACCTGAACAAAATAACTCATCCTGGAAATGGTAGGGCACAAAGAAGTTGTACGTGTGAGATGGATTGATTAAAGATGGTTTTGGGGATCATGTGAGAGTGTTGAACTTGAGGTAATGCACAGAATCATATTTAATGCCAAAGCTTGATGGGCTGAATGGCCTCTTTCAAAGGGAATGTTTTGCATGCATCAAAACAATTATCTTCATGTAGATTCAGCAGCGAATCAGTTAGATTCTCCACATCAATCTTCCAGCACATCCTCTTTGATTTATTCTCTCACAGGATGTGGGCATTGCTGGCTCAGTCAGCATTTATTGCCCATCACTAATTGCCCTTCAATTCCAAGTCAACCATCATGCTGTGGGCCTGGAGTCACAGGTAGGCCAGACCAGATAAAGACAGCAGATTTCCTTCCCTAAAGGGCATTAATGAACCAGATGGGTTTTTCTGACAATTGGCAATGGTCATCATTCAACTTTTAATTCCAGATCTTTGTTGAATTTAGATTTCACCATCTGCCATGGTGGGATTCAAGTACGGGTTCCCAGGTTATGCCCTGGATTGCGAGTCCAATGAACATACCACTATGTCATTGCCTCCCCTTCATTGGCTACAAAGTATTCTGGGATGTCTTGAGATCATGAATGGTTCTACATAAATAAATGTTCTTTTATAGAATGCATGATCTCTCAAGCAGTGCAGGCTCAAGGGGTCAAATGGCCAACTCCTGGCCCTAATTCATATGCTCAGATGTATATCTATATATCAAACCATAAAAATCCCTACAGTGCAGAAGGAGGCCATTTGGCCCATCGGGTCTGTTATATCTTTCCTCAATATCATCTTACCTAGACCCTTCCCTCTATCCTATGCCATAACCCTGTACATTGACCATGGCCAATCCACCAAACCTACACATCCTTAGACACTAAGGGCCGATTTGGCATGCCCAATCCACTGAACTTACACATCTTTGGACTGTTTTTTGAAGGAGTAACCAAGAAGGTAGATGAGGGCATTGCAGTTGATGTTGTCTACATGGACTTTGGAAAGGCCTTTGACAAGATACTGCACGGCAGAATGTTGCATACAGTTAAATCTCACAGGATCCAGGGTGAGGTATCTAAGTACATACAAAATTGGCTTCTTGATAAAAGCCAGAGGGTGGTTGTAGAGAGTTGTTTTTCAAACTGGAAGCCTGTGACCAGCGATGTGCCTCAGGGATCAGTGCTAGGCCCAATGTTATTCATCATTTATATTAATGATTTGGATGAGAATATAGGGAGCATAATTAGTAAGTTTGCAGATGACATCAAGATTGGTGGCATAGTGGACAGTGAAGAGTTACCTCCAACTGAAATAGGATTTTGATCAATTGGGCCAGTGGGCTGACGAATGGCAGAGAGAGTTTAATTTAGACAAATGCAAAGTGACGCATTTTGGTAGACTGAACCAGGGCAGGACTTACTCAGTTAATGGTAGGGCGATGGGAAGCTTTACAGAACAAAGAGATCTAGGGGTACATGTTCATAGCTCCTTGAAAGTAGAGACACAGGTGGTCAGAGTGGCGAAGAAGGCATTCGGCATACTTGGTTTCATTGGTCAGAACACTGAATACAGAAGTTGGGACATCTTGTTGAAATTGTACAAGACATTGGTAAGGCTACACTTGGAATATTGTGTACAATTCTGGTCACCCTATTAAAGAAAGGATATTATTAAACTAAAAGAGTACAGAAAAGTTTTACTAGGATGCTACCAGGACTTGATGGTTTGAGTTATAAGGAGAGGCTGAATAGACTGGGTCTTTTTTCTCTGGAGCGTAGGAGGTGGAGGATGACCTTATAGAGGTCTATAAAATAATGAGGGGCATTGACAAAGTAGATAGTCAATATCTTTTCCCAAAGGTAGGGGAGTCTAAAACTAGAGGGCATAGGTTTAAGATGAGAGGGGAGAGATACAAAAGAGAGCAGAGGGGCTATTTTTTCACACAGAGGGTGGTGTCTGGAACAAGCTGCCAGAGGTATTAGTAGAGCCAGGCACAATTTTATCTTTTAAAAAGCATTTAGATAGTTACATGGGTATAGAGGGATATGGTAGATAGGTAGGATGGGTATAGAGGGATATGGGCCAAATGTGGGCAATTGGGATTAACTTTGGGGTTTTAAAAAAAGGGTGGCATGGACAAGTTAGGCTGAAGGGCCTGTTTCCATGCTGTAAACCTCTATGACTCTATGACTCTATGTTTAAGAGCAGCATTCTAACATTATTATGAAATAGGAAGAGAACATTTAGCCTGTCAAGCCTCCTCCACCATTCGTTGCTGATTTGTGACTGTAATCCATGATGTTTCTCCAATCCTTTGATGCAATTAGTCAACAGAAATCTATTGATGTTAGATTCCACTAATATTTTTCTCTGTCCCCCCTAGACTTAGAATCCTCAACCCAAGGGAAATGGTTTCTCTCTATTTCTGTCACCATCTTGTAAACTTTGATCAAATCACTCAGGTGGCACAGTGGCACAGCACTGCCGTCTCACAGCACCAGGGGCCCAGGTTCGATTCCTGGCTTGGGTCACTGTCTGCGTGGAGTTTGCATGTCCTCTCCATGGGTTTCCTCCCACTGTCTGAAAGATGTGCTGAACAGGTATTGAAATGTCACGACTTGGGGAATTTCACAGTAACTTCATTGCAGTGTTAATCTAAGCCTTACTTGTGACTAATAAATACACCATACTATTTCATCTTTTAAATTCCTCAGATTTAAAGTTTATTTATTAGTGTCACAAGTAGGCTTACATTAACACTGCAATGAAGTTACTGTGAAAATCCCCTAGTTGCCAGATTCCGGCGCCTGTTCGAGTACACTGAGGGAGAATTTAGCATGACCAATGCACCTAACCAGCACGTCTTTTCCCTGTGGAAGGGAACTGGAGCACCCGGAGGAAACCCACGCAGACACGGGGAGAACGTGCAAACTCCACACAGGCAGTGATCCAAGCCAGGAATCGAAGCCAGGTCCATGGTGCTGTGAAGCTGCAGTGCTAACCACTGTGCCTGGAGTTTCTCATGAAACTGTGGGCCAGACCTGGTCAGTTTCTCCCTTATTTATTCTGTGCAGAAACTCTCGGATTCAATGACTCATTCATTGCTCAGGTTTGCAGCATTCTGGCAGCTTTCAAAGAAATTGCCCGTCTCATGTCGGCTACCTCATCACCCTCTTACAATGAGCACCCGTGTGTCAGAAGGGTTCAGGCCGTTCCTTTCTGCAGGGACAGTAACACTTCATCCAAAAGGAATGCATCTGCACCAAAGGAGTCTCTGAAATAGGCAGTTGTAGCCGGCAAACTCAGGTATCTTGTTGAAGGCTGAGGAAGTTGAGGTAGTGAGTCATTCTGGAAACATTTCTCCCCAGACCAAGGTAAAACCAGCACATTACCTAAGAGCATTACAAAATTCCTTTTCCTCAAATATCAGATAAACCGTTGGTAACCAACTGCCTTTTTTAGATTGAGTCCAAGGCAGCATCAAAGAGAACCAAATTAGACAAATTGAGAGTTAGGGGTGAGATGAGCTCCGTTTTAAATGTCAGCATGTCCAAGGAAAGTGGAGAATTGACTGATTGATTTGTTATTGTTACAAATATATTTGGATAGAGTGAAAAGTATTGTTTCTTGCACGCAATAGAGACAAAGCATACCATTCATAGAGCACATAGGGGAGAAAGAAAGGAGCAGATGTAAAATATAGTGTTGCTGTTACTGATAGGGTGTAGAGAGTCATAGAGCCATAGAGATTTACAGCATAGAAACAGGCCCTTTGGCCCAATCCCATCATGCCGTCCCTTTTTTTAACCCCTAAGCTAGTCCCAATTGCCCGCATTTGGCCCATATCCCTCTATAAAAGTGGAACTGAGCCACGACAGATCAGCCATGATCTTATTGAATGGCGGGGCAGGCTCGAAGGGCCAGATGGCCTACTCCTGCTCCTATTTCTTATGTTCTTATGTTCTTACCCATGTAACTATCTTCATGGTTTTTAAGAGACAAAATTGTACCCGCCTCTACTACTACCTCTGGCAGCATGTCCCAGGCACTCACCACCCTCTGTGTGAAATAATAGCCCCTCTGGACTCTTTTGTATCTCTCTCCTCTCATCTTAAACCTATGCCCTCTAGTTTTAGACTCCCCTACCTTTGGAAAAAGATATTGACTATCTAGCTGATCTATGCCCCTCATTATTTTATAGACCTCTATAAGATCACTCCTAAGGCTCCTACGCTCCAGAGAAAAAGTCCCAGTCTATCCAGCCTTTCCTTATAACTCGAACCATCAAGTCCCAATAGCATCCTGATGAATCTTTTCTGCACTCTTTCTAGTTTAATATATCTTTTCTTTAATAGGATGACCAGAACTGTACACAGTATTCCAAGTATAGCCTTACCAATGTCTTGTACAATGTCAACAAGATGTTCCAACTCCTGTATTCAATGTTCTGACCGATGAAACCAAGCATGCCAAATGCCTTCTTCACCATTCTGTCCACCTGTGCCTCCACTTTCAAGGAGCTCTGAAGCTGTACCCCTAGATCTCTTTGTTCTGCAACTCTCCCCAATGCCCTACCATTAACTGAATAAAAATCAGCTTAATATGTGATAGGACCATTCAAAAGTCTGATGACAGCAGGAAAGACATGATGGCACAGTGGTTAGCTGCCTCACAGTGCCAAGGACCCGGGTTCAATTCCAGCTTTGAGTCATTCTCTGTGTGGAGTCTGCACATTCACCTGTATCTGCACGGATTTCCTACAGGTTTCCTCTCACAGGCCAGCAATGTGCCAGTTAGGTGGATTGGCCATGCTAAATTCTCCCTCAGGGAGACTGGCAGGGTAAATGTATGGGGTTACAGGGATAGGTCTAGGGTGGGAATTGCTGTTGGTGCAGGCTTGATGGGCCAAATGGCCTCCTTCTATATTGTAGGGATTCAACGATTCTAAGAAGCTGTTCTTGAGTTGGTTGGTACGTGACCTTAGACTTTTGTACCTTTTTCCCAATGGAAGAAGATGGAAGAGAGAATGTCCAGGGAACATCCAGAGCTGTGCAGGGCTATGGCTGTCCAGGGACATGATGTGGAGATGCCGGTGTTGGACTGGGATAAACACAGTAAGAAGTCTCACAACACCAGGTTAATGCACCTAACCAGCACGTCTTTTCCCTGTGGAAGGGAACTGGAGCACCCGGAGGAAACCCACGCAGACACGGGGAGAACGTGCAAACTCCACACAGGCAGTGATCCAAGCCAGGAATCGAAGCCAGGTCCATGGTGCTGTGAAGCTGCAGTGCTAACCACTGTGCCTGGAGTTTCTCATGAAACTGTGGGCCAGACCTGGTCAGTTTCTCCCTTATTTATTCTGTGCAGAAACTCTCGGATACAATGACTCATTCATTGCTCAGGTTTGCAGCATTCTGGCGGCTTTCAAAGAAATTGCCCGTCTCATGTCGGCTACCTCATCACCCTCTTACAATGAGCACCCGTGTGTCAGAAGGGTTCAGGCCATTCCTTTCTGCAGGGACAGTAACACTTCATCCAAAAGGAATGCATCTGCACCAAAGGAGTCTCTGAAATAGGCAGTTGTAGCCGGCAAACTCAGGTATCTTGTTGAAGGCTGAGGAAGTTGAGGTAGTGAGTCATTCTGGAAACATTTCTCCCCAGACCAAGGTAAAACCAGCACATTACCTAAGAGCATTACAAAATTCCTTTTCCTCAAATATCAGATAAACCGTTGGTAACCAACTGCCTTTTTTAGATTGAGTCCAAGGCAGCATCAAAGAGAACCAAATTAGACAAATTGAGAGTTAGGGGTGAGATGAGCTCCGTTTTAAATGTCAGCATGTCCAAGGAAAGTGGAGAATTGACTGATTGATTTGTTATTGTTACAAATATATTTGGATAGAGTGAAAAGTATTGTTTCTTGCACGCAATAGAGACAAAGCATACCATTCATAGAGCACATAGGGGAGAAAGAAAGGAGCAGATGTAAAATATAGTGTTGCTGTTACTGATAGGGTGTAGAGAGTCATAGAGCCATAGAGATTTACAGCATAGAAACAGGCCCTTTGGCCCAATCCCATCATGCCGTCCCTTTTTTTAACCCCTAAGCTAGTCCCAATTGCCCGCATTTGGCCCATATCCCTCTATAAAAGTGGAACTGAGCCACGACAGATCAGCCATGATCTTATTGAATGGCGGGGCAGGCTCGAAGGGCCAGATGGCCTACTCCTGCTCCTATTTCTTATGTTCTTATGTTCTTATGTTCTTACCCATGTAACTATCTTCATGGTTTTTAAGAGACAAAATTGTACCCGCCTCTACTACTACCTCTGGCAGCATGTCCCAGGCACTCACCACCCTCTGTGTGAAATAATAGCCCCTCTGGACTCTTTTGTATCTCTCTCCTCTCATCTTAAACCTATGCCCTCTAGTTTTAGACTCCCCTACCTTTGGAAAAAGATATTGACTATCTAGCTGATCTATGCCCCTCATTATTTTATAGACCTCTATAAGATCACTCCTAAGGCTCCTACGCTCCAGAGAAAAAGTCCCAGTCTATCCAGCCTTTCCTTATAACTCGAACCATCAAGTCCCAATAGCATCCTGATGAATCTTTTCTGCACTCTTTCTAGTTTAATATATCTTTTCTTTAATAGGATGACCAGAACTGTACACAGTATTCCAAGTATAGCCTTACCAATGTCTTGTACAATGTCAACAAGATGTTCCAACTCCTGTATTCAATGTTCTGACCGATGAAACCAAGCATGCCAAATGCCTTCTTCACCATTCTGTCCACCTGTGCCTCCACTTTCAAGGAGCTCTGAAGCTGTACCCCTAGATCTCTTTGTTCTGCAACTCTCCCCAATGCCCTACCATTAACTGAATAAAAATCAGCTTAATATGTGATAGGACCATTCAAAAGTCTGATGACAGCAGGAAAGACATGATGGCACAGTGGTTAGCTGCCTCACAGTGCCAAGGACCCGGGTTCAATTCCAGCTTTGAGTCATTCTCTGTGTGGAGTCTGCACATTCACCTGTATCTGCACGGATTTCCTACAGGTTTCCTCTCACAGGCCAGCAATGTGCCAGTTAGGTGGATTGGCCATGCTAAATTCTCCCTCAGGGAGACTGGCAGGGTAAATGTATGGGGTTACAGGGATAGGTCTAGGGTGGGAATTGCTGTTGGTGCAGGCTTGATGGGCCAAATGGCCTCCTTCTATATTGTAGGGATTCAACGATTCTAAGAAGCTGTTCTTGAGTTGGTTGGTACGTGACCTTAGACTTTTGTACCTTTTTCCCAATGGAAGAAGATGGAAGAGAGAATGTCCAGGGAACATCCAGAGCTGTGCAGGGCTATGGCTGTCCAGGGACATGATGTGGAGATGCCGGTGTTGGACTGGGATAAACACAGTAAGAAGTCTCACAACACCAGGTTAAAGTCCAACAAGTTTAGGTGAGTGACGAAGGTTTACGATCAATTAAACTTGTTGGACTTTAACCTGGTGTTGTGAGACTTCTTACTGTATCCAGGGACAGCCATAGTATTAGGGGGTTGGATGGAGAGAAAATTGTTGGATGTGTTCAGGAGGAATTTCTCATTCAGCATGTGGATGGCCCAACTGGAGAGGGGGCAAAACTTGACCTCCTCTTGGGAAATAAGGAAGGGCAGGTGACAGAAGTGTGAGTGAGGGATCACTTTGGGACCGGTGGCCGTAATTCTATTAGTTTTAAGACAGCTACGAAGAATGATAGGTCAGGCCTAAAAGTTAAAATTCTAAATTGGAGCAAGGCCTATTTTGATGGTATTAGGCAGGAACTTTCAAAAGTTAATTGGGGGAGTCTGTGTGAAGGCAAAGGGATGTCTGGTAAGTGGCAGGCTTTCAAAAGTGTGTTAGCCAGGGTTCAGGGTAAACACATTCCTCTTAGAGTGAAGGGCAAGGCTGGCAGAAGTAGGGAACCCTGGATGCCTTGGGATATTGAGGCCCTAGTTTAATGTTGGCAAGTGTGAGGTGGTCCACTTTGGTAGGAAGAATGGTAGGAAGGACTATTACTTACGTGGCGAAAAACTGCAGCAGGCGACGGTGCAGGGGGACCTCGGGGTCCTTGTGCATGAGTCGCAAAAACCCAGCTTGCAGGTGCAGCAGGTGGTCAGGAAGGCGAATGGGATGCTGGCCTTCATAGCGAGGGGGATTGAATATAAAAGTAGGGAGGTCTTGCTGCAGCTGTATAGGGCATTG
Source organism: Carcharhinus amblyrhynchos (assembly GCF_965287045.1). Classification (NCBI taxonomy): domain Eukaryota; kingdom Metazoa; phylum Chordata; class Chondrichthyes; order Carcharhiniformes; family Carcharhinidae; genus Carcharhinus; species Carcharhinus amblyrhynchos. The sequence continues at coordinate 9,138,907 of NC_137349.1, read as the reverse complement.
GTGAGGCCGCAGCTGGAGTACTGTGCGCAGTTTTGGGCGCTGCACCTGCGCAAGGATATTTTGGCCTTGGAGGGAGTGCAGAGGAGGTTTACTAGGCTGATACCGGAGTTGAGGGGGTTGAGCTATGAGGAGAGGCTGAATAAACTAGGCTTGTACTCGTTAGAGTTTAGAAGAATGAGGGGAGATCTCATTGAGACGTATAAGATGATGAATGGGATGGATAGGATAGAGGTGGAGAGACTCTTCCCGCTCAAAAAAGACAGTAGGACTAGGGGGCACAGCCTCAAGATAAAGGGGAGGTGGTTTAGAACGGAGTTGAGGAGGAACTTCTTCACTCAAAGGGTGGTGAATCTCTGGAATTCTCTGCCCGTTGAAGTGGTGGAGGCTGCCTCGCTAAATATTTTTAAGAAGCGGGTTGATGGGTTCTTGATAAGAGAGGGGATTAAGGGTTATGGGGAGAGGGTGGGAAAGTGGAACTGAGCCACGACAGATCAGCCATGATCTTATTGAATGGCGGGGCAGGCTCGAAGGGCTAGATGGCCTACTCCTGCTCCTATTTCTTATGTTCTTATGTTCTTATGTTCTAGTCAAGAAGAAGAAAGAAGCACATGGCATGCATAGGCAGCTGGGATCAAGTGAATCCCTTGAAGACTATAGGAGTAGAGCTAAGAGAGAAACCAGGAGGGCAAAAAGGGGGCACGAGATTTGTTTTGACAGATAAGGCAAAGGAGAATCCAAAGAACTTCCACAAATACATGAAGGGCAAAAGAGTAACAGGGAGAGACTAGGGCCTCTTAAGGATCAATAAGCTCTTCCATGGGAGAATCCACAAGAGATGAGCAGGATCCCAGCTAACTACTGTGTCACCATGCCGCCTAGGAATTCAACAAAGCCCAGAGTCCCCTTCCCCTTCCCCTGGGGTCTATGGGCCTTAGTTTGAAAAAGCTAGTGTTTCTCTGTTCCAGCGAATATTGCACAGGGTGAATAGATTCTCAGTAAAGTGGATAGCAAGCTGGATAGCATCATTAGCTGTACTGTTAGAACGTTAAGAAGTCTCACAACACCAGTTAAAATCCAACAGGTTTATTTGGTAGCCAACGCCACTAGCTTTCAGAGCGCTGTTCCTTCGTCACGTGAGTGGGGAGTTCTGATCACAAACAGGGCATATAAAGGCATATAAGGAGAAGCGCTCCGAAAGCTAGTGGCATTTGCTACCAAATAAACCTGTTGGACTTTAACCTGATGTTGTGAGACTTCTTACTGTGTTTACCCCAGTCCAATGCCAGCATCTCCACATCATGACTGTCAGTACATGGCAGTGGAGCTGGTTAATCAGAGGCTCAGCTTCCCCATGTTTGCAACCCTGAATGGTAGTCAGGGAGTGTTTGTTTCAGTTAATGTGGCCCTCTAACCTCACACACACACACACACACACACACACACACACACACACACACACACACACACACACACACACACACACACACAGAGCATGTGTGTGTGAGGGTCTGCACTGAACAGCTGTTCCTTTCTATGCACGAAACTAGAAGTAACTCGATCAGGTTTGAACAAGAAGCTTCTCTGTGCTGTCTGCAGCAACCCTCTGAACTCTCCTGTTTATGCTCCTATTATTATCTATGTCCCTCCCTCTCCATTTCTGCCTGTATACTCCTTCTCAGTCTCATTACTGAAGATATTGGATATCCTTTCCCCAGTGTCTATTCTACTTACTCAGTGTCTCTTCAATTTTTTTTCCATTGACTAATATAGATCAGTTGGACAGCTTTTCAATAATTCATTCGTGGGACATGGGCTTTGCTGGCTGGCCAGCATTTATTGCCCACCCCTAGTTGCCCTTGAGAAAGTGGTGGTGAGCTGCCTTCTTGAATCGCTGCAGCCCGTGTGCTATGAGTTGACCCGCAATTCCCCAAGGGAGGAGATTCCAGGATTTTGACCTGGAGACTGCAAAAGAATGGCAATATATTTCCAATTCAGGATGGTGAATGGCTTTGAGGGGAACTTGCAAGTGGTGGCGTTCCCATGTATCTGCTGCCCTTGCCCTTCTGGACGGAAGTGGTCATGGGTTTGGAAAGTTGCTGTCAAAGGATCTTGGTGAATTGCTAGAGTGCATCTTGTAGATAGTACACACTGCTGCTACTGAGCGTCAGTGGTGGATAGAATGGATGTTCGTGGATGTGGTGCCAATCAACCGGGCAGTTTTGCCCTGGGTGGTTCTGAGCCGCTTGAGTGTTGTTGAGGCTGCACCCATAGTGAATAGAGCCGTGAAGGAGGCCTATATTGTGTTAGCGTTTATTAACAGGGGGTTTGAGTTTAAGACCTGTGGGGTTATGCTGCAACTATACCAGACGTTGGTGAGACCACATTTGGAATATTGTGTTCAGTTCTGGTCACCTCACTTAAGAAGGATGTGGAAGCATTGGAGAGAGTGCAGAGGAGATTTACCAGGATGCTGCCTGGTTTGGAGGGTAGGTCTTATGAGGAAAGGTTGAGGGAGCTGGGGCTTTTCTCTTTGGAGCAGAGGAGGATGAGAGGCGACTTAATAGATGTTTATAAGATGATGAGGGGGATAGATAGAGTGGACGTGTAGAGACTATTTCCTCAGGTGGATGTAGCTGTTACTAGGGCCATAACTATAAGGTTCATGGTGGGAGATATAGGAGGGATGTCCAAGGTAGATTCTTTACTCAGAGAGTGGTTGGGGTGTGGAATGAACTGCCTGCTATGATAGTGGAGTCGGACACTTTAGGAACTTTCAAGCGATTGTTGGATAGGCACATGGAGCACACCAGAATGATGGGGAGTGGGATAGCTTGATCTTGGGATTGGACATAGCTCGGCACAACATTGAGGGCCGAAGGGCCTGTACTGTGCTGTACTGTTCTATGTTCTATGTTCATCCAGGCAAGTGGGGAATATTCCATCACACTCCTGACTTGTGCCTTGCAGATGGTGGATAGGCCATGTGGTGCAGGTACGCCCATAGTGCTGTTAGGAAGCGATTTGCAGGATTTGCCCCCTGCGACAGTGAAGGAACGGCGATATAGTTCCACATCAAGATGGTGACTGAGAGGAGAATTTGCAGGTGACTGCTACTCTCAATTATTCTGCAGGTAATTGATCTTTTGAGTTTGGAAGGTGCTGTCAAAGGAGCTTTGGTGAGTTGCTGCAGTGCATCTTGTCGATGGTGCACACTGTACATCAGGGGTGAATATTGAAGGTGGTAAATGGAATGCCGATCAAACAGACTGCTTTGTCCTGGATGATGTTAAGTTTCTTGAGTGTTGTTAGAGCTGCACCTATCCAGACAAGCGGACAGTGTTCCATCAGACTCCTGACTTGTGTCTTGTAGATGGTGGACAGGCTTGGGGGAGTCAGGTAATGAGTTACTCACCACGGTCTCTGACTTGCTCCCTTTATAGACTCAGTATTTATACAGCTGGTTTAGTTTAGTTCTGTACTGTAGATATGATACAATTCACAAAGACCTGATTCAACACTGCAGATAAACTGATGATGTCACCACCTTTCCCAATCTAACCCACAATGTCAGAGCTTTCAGCTTTGGCCAAGAGGTTAACATTCTTACCGCAGGGTCAGAGGTTAAAGTCCCAGTGCAGAGACTAAGTGCAAAGTCCAGGCTGACACCACCATGCAATACTGAAAGAATGCTGCCCTTTTGCAGGTGCAGTTTGACAGGTCAGATACTAAACGGTGGATCTCTCCACTGGATATGAAAGATTGTGTGTCCAAAGCAGAGGCCAATAGATTTCTAGATACCACTGACATCAAGGGATATGGGGATAGTACGGGAAGATGGCGTTGAGCTGGAAGATCAGCCATAGTCCAGTTAAATGGCAGAGAAGGCTCAAGAAACCAAATAGCCTACACCTGCTTCTACGTTCCTGTCTCATGGCCTTGTTTTGAAGGTGAGTAGAGGGTTCCCCCCCATGCTAACCACTGTGCCACCATGCTTGTCCCACTGGCCAAGATCACATTGCTGTTTGTGGGAGCTTGCTGTGCACAAAATGGCTGTCCCAGCCACCAGTACCTTCTCCAGGGAAATTAGGGATGGGCAACAAATGTACCCCATGAACGAATAAAAGAGAAAGGTGGCTACAATTCAGAACAAAACTTTGCCTGTGAAGCACTTTGAGATGTCCAGGTTTGTGGAAGAAACTCAGGGAAGAAATAGAGAACGGCGACCGTTTCACTGAACAGCAAGCAAAGGAGAGATGATAGACCCACTGTAACAAAATCCTTTGCCTCCAGAGGGCTGTGACGCTGGAACGAGGATTAAAAGGCCGCATGCCAATACTGACATGGTCTAATTGGTTCGGTTGATCCCATTGAAGCTTGGTGTGAAAAGCTTGAGGTGAAAATAAGACCATAAGAATCTTAAGCATGAGATAAGCTGATTTGCAGCTTCAGACAGGTTAGTGGGGCACTGCCATTTGCCCCACCCATCGTTATCCTCCCTTTCCTATTCTTTTATAACCTCCACCAATTATCCTTTCTCCCCAAGGTATTCTCAAGGGCAGAAAAGACACATTTATTCCACAAATTCATAACCGCGTGACCTGCTCCGAGAAGGCCTTATTTTCTTTATTCATTTGACGGACACGGGTGTCGCTGTCTGGGCCAACATTTTGATTTGATTTGATTTATTATTGTCACATGTATTAGTATTCAGTGAAAGGTATTGTTTTTTGTGCGCTATATAGACGAAGCATACTGTACATAGAGAAGGAAAGGAGAGAGTGCAGAATGTAGTGTTACAGTCATAGCTGGGATGTAGAGAAAGATCAACTTAGTGCGAGGTAGATCATTCAAAAGTCTGACAGCAGCAGGGAAGAAGCTGTTCTTGTGTCGGTTGGCACGTGACCTCAGACTTTTGTATCTTTTTCCAGATGGAAGAAGGTGGAAGTGAGAATGTCCGGGTGCGTGGGGTTATTAATTATGCTGGCTGCTTTGCCAAGGCAGTGGGAAGTGCAGGCAGAGTCAATGGATGGGAGGCTGGTTTGTGTGATGGACTGGGCTACGTTCATGACCCTTTTGTAGTTCCTTGGGCAGAGCAGGAGTCATACCAAACTATGATACAACCAGAAAGAATGCTTTCTATGGTGCATCTGTAAAAATTGGTGAGAGTCATTGTGCACATGCCAAATTTCCTTTATCGCCCATCCTTAGTTGCCCTTGAAATTGAGTGGCCATTTCAGAGGGCAGTTGAGAGTTAACCACATTGCTGTGCCTCTGGATTCACATGTAGTAAGAAGTCTCACAACACCAGGTTATTTGGTAGCAAAAACCACAAGCTTCCAGGCCTCTGACCCTGTGTCAGGTGAGTGGAGAGTTCTGATCACAAACAGGGGATATAAAGACACACACTCCGTTTACAGAATATAGATTAGAATGCCAGTTAATCAAATCTTGAAGGGGCAGACAATGTGAGTGGAGATAGCATTAAGTATAGGTTACGCTTAAACTGTAAACTGAGTGTGTGTCTTTACATCCCCTGTTTGTGATCAGAGCTCTCCACTCACCTGCCGAAGGGGCAAAGCCCCGAAAGCTTGTGGCTTTTGCTACCAAATAAACCTGTTGGGCTTTAACCTGGTGTTGTGAGACTGCTTACTGCGCCCATCCCAATCCAACACCGGCAACTCCACATCATGATTCACATGTAGGTCAGACTGGGTAAGGCAGCCACATCATTTGAGGTGGGAGTTACATGTAAACCAGTGTGGAATAAGAGTAATAGATCCTTTTATATCCTTGGAGAAAAGGGTGCTGATTGGTTGGCAAATCAACTCTGATTGGCCAAGCTATTACCATGGAGAAAGTTGCCAGATTTATGGAATACAATTTCACGTCTTAACACGATGGGATTTGAATTCTTAGCACCTTGGGTGTAAGATCAGTTTCATATTCACTGCATTATCCTCCTTGACTCTGTACCAATGTAGAATACTATTCAAAGTTTAAATTTAAAGTTTATTTATTAGTGTGACAAGTATGCTTACACTAACACTGCAATGAAGTAATTGTGAAAATCCTCTAGTCACCACACTCCGGCGCCTGGTTGGATTCACTGAGAATTTAGCACGGCCAATGCACCCTAACCAGCACGTCTTTCAGACTGTGGGAGGAAACCGGAGCACCCGGAGGAAACCCACACAGACATGAGGAGAATGTGACCCAAGCCGGGAGTTGAACCCAGGCTCTGTGAGGCAGCAGTGCTAACTATTGTGCCACCGTGCCACTCATATTTCTCTCCCCAAAGTAGCTATAAGTTATTTATAACACGAATTTTAAAAACCATAAAATGGCACTGCGTAGCACAGGAGACCATCATAGGATGCCAACTTCTGATTTGATTTTACTTGATTTATTATTGTCACATATATTGGGATACAGTGAAAAGTATTGTTTCTTGCGCACTATACAGCCAATACCGTTCATAGAGTACGTAGGGAAGAAGGAAAGGAGAGGGTGCAGAATGTAACATTACAGTCATAGCCAGGGTGTAGAGAAAGATCAACTGAATATATGATAGGTCCATTCGGAAGTCAATTAGTCTCGCTCTTCCCCCATTGAAATTTAGAACATAAGAACTCGGAGCAGGAGTCGGCCATCTGGCCTCTCGAGCCTGCTCCGCTGTTCAATAAGATCATGGCTGATCTTTTTGTAGACTCAGCTCCACTTACCCGCCCACTCACCATAACCCTTAATTCCTTTACTGTTCAAAAATTTATCTATCCTTGCCTTAAAAACATTCAATGAGGTAGCCTCAACTGCTTCACTGGACAGGGAATTCCACAGATTCACAACCCTTTGTGTGAAGAAGTTCCTCCTCAACTCAGTCCTAAATCTGCTTCCCCTTATTTTGAGGCTATGCCCCCTAGTTCTAGTTTCACCTGGCAGTGGAAACAATTTCCCTGCTTCTATCTTATCTATTCCCTTCATAAACTTACATGTTTCTATAAGACCTCATCTCATTCTTCTGAATTCCAACGAGTGTAGCCCCAGTTTACTCAGTCTCTCCTCATAACCCAATCCTCTCAACTCCGGAATCAACCTAGTGAATCTCCTCTGCACCCCCTCCAGTGCCAGTATATTCTTTCTCAAGTAAGGAGATCAAAACTGTACACAGTGCTCCAGGTGTGGCCTGACCAACCCCTTATACAGCTGCAACATAATCTCACTGTTTTTAACCTCCATCCCTCTAGCAATGAAGGACAAAATTCCATTTGCCTTCTTAAATACCTGCTGCACCTGCAAACCAACTCCCTGAGATTCCTGTACAAGAACACCCAGGTCCCTCTGCACAGCAGCATGCTGCAATTTTTTAAAACTTAAATAATCATCCATTTGCTGTTATTCCTACCAATATGGATGACCTCACGTTTACCGACACTGTACTCCATCTGCCAGACCCTTGCCCACTCACTTAGATTATCTATATCCCTTTGCAGACTTTCAGTGTCCTCTGCACACTTTGCTCTTCATCCATCTTAGTGTCATCTGTGAATTATGACACACTACACTTGGTCCCAACTCCAAATCAACTATGTAAACAGTAAACAATAACAGTCCCAACAGTGATCCCTAAGGTACACCACTAGTCACTGATTGCCAACCAGAAAAACATTCATTTACCCCCACACTTTTCTTCCTGTTGGTTAACCAATCCTCTATCCATGCTAATACATTACCCGTAACACTGTGCACCTTTATCTTATGTCAGTCACCTGTAGCATCACATTTGCTGTTTCCCAATCTGCGGTAACCACTCCAGAGTCCAGTGAAATAGTAAATGCACTTGTGCATTTGCTATTTCTCCTGCCATCTCTTTTAGTACCCTGGGATGCATTCCATCAGGACCAGGAGACTTGTCTACCTTTAGCCCCATTAACTTGCCCAACACTACCTCTTTCATGATAATGATACTCTCTAGGTTCTCACCTGCCATAGCCTTCCTGTCATCAAATTGTCTCCCCTTCTCCTCCAATTTCCTGTCAAACGTCGCTATTGAATCTTTAGTATGATTTGAGCAAAGCTCCATTTGAAAGAGTAAATTAAACCCTACCCTAAAGGATCAACTCAGAAAACAATGTGATCAGATTGCGAAAGGCATGCAGCAAAAATTCATACCCTGTCGACAGGAATGTAAACAGGAAATGATCAAGCCAATAACTCAGGGCAATGTTGTTAAAACACAGTCATAAAAACTTGAGGCAATGTTGCAATTTTATGATAGAACCCTATCCCTCTGGAATAAGGCAAAAACTCAACTGCCAATTTTAAACACTTCAAAAGAACAGAGTGTGAATATTGCTGAAAAGAGACATGTTGCTGAAGTTTTTTGTCTTGCACTCATCAGAATGAACACAAGAGTGTCAAAAGTGATTAAGATAATCAGTCAAGCTCATGACTTGGCTCATTTACACTCGCCAGAAGTGACATATGTTCATACACATGGACCCTCTCTCTGCAAACAAAAGAAACATGCCCAGGCAACACGCTGGCCCAGTGGTTAGCACTGCTGCCTCACAGCTCCAGGATCTATATTCGGTTCCCGGCTTGTATCACTGCCTGTGTGGAGTTTGCACGTCGTCTGCGTGGGTTTCCTCCGGATGCTCCGGTTTCTGCCCACAGTCCAACAACGTATGGGTTAGGTGCATCGGCCATGCTAAATTAACCCTTAGTGTCCCGGCATATGTAGGTTAAAGGGCTCAGCGGAATAAATATGTGGGATTACAGAGATAAGGCCTAGGTGGGATTGTTGTCAGTGCCGACTCGATGGGCTGAATGGCCTCCTGTGGCAGTGTACGGATTCTATGATTCTATGAATATGTCCAAACCTTGTGCCTTTTTTGAATTACCCAGGGACGTGGAGAAGCTATAGTTCCCCATTGCTTTCTCCATGGCAATACCTCGGCCAATCAGAGTTGATTTGCCAACCAATCAGCACCCTTTTCTCCAACACTATAAATTGTGACTGTTTGAAATTTGGCATTCTTGCATTTGTCCTGATGAGCTCAAGATGAAAAACTTCGACAGCACGCCTCTCATTTCAACAACTTCAAAAGTAATTCTGTGAATTGCCCCAAGGTGTTGCGACAGATAAACGCAGGCAATGATATTCATTTAACTATTTCGTTACTAAGAAGTATCACTTGAAGGATCGTGAAGGAACATTGAACACGGGGTATTGGCAAAAGCTGAGAAGACATAAAATAAAACAATAGTGAAAGGAAGGATGGTGCACATTCCTGTCACATCAGGATGTCCCAAACCCCTCACTGCCAATGAGGTATCTTTGGAATAAAAGCATAAAATGCTGGAAATGCTCAACAGGTCAGGAAACGTCTCTGGAGAGAGAAAGAGACAGAGCTAACGTCTTAGATCAAGACATTTCACCAAACGTAGGTAAGTTATTCAAAATCGTATTGGGGATGTTGTACACGTAAATGGGGAGGGTGCGAAAAGGGAACCTTCTGCAATAGAGTGGAGGACAGGAGGGACTGGGGGTGCAAGGTCAAACTGAGTGGTAATGGGACAGGTAAAGAAATAAACCTTCAAAATGTGGTCACTATCGTAATGTAGGAAAGCCAATGGTTACACAGCAAGATCCCATAGACAACAACATAATAACAGCCAGTCGAACGACTTGAATGATAGTTAGTTGAGGATTGTGCTTCAGAATCCTGTACATCAACCTGAGAAGGCAGAAGAGAGTTTTGGTTTAATGTCTAATCCACATGGTGACGGCTCTGACAGCCCTCCCTCTGTACCGCACGGAAATGTCAAACTCCGTTGTGGGCTGAGTGGGACTTCAATCTTCAACTCTCTGGCCGAGGTGAATGGAATTACCTAGTACAGCAGCAAGAGCTTGGCACAGGTTTTATCTCGTTATTTTTTGGCCTCCTTCCCCCTCCACTGGTGACTATTTCACTGATTGCTCTTCTGCTGATTCTTGATCCCAATTTGGAGATGCCATCATTGGACTGGAGGATACACAGTAAGAAGTCTCACAACACCAGGTTAAAGTCCAACCAGTTTATTTGATGGTAAACACACAAGCTTTCGGGGTTTGCCCCTGCGTCAGGTGAGTATATCTTGCATCACAGAATCCTTCCCACAGTCCGCACAGAAAAGTCCTCACGTCCTTTCATATAGAGAGGCACGATGGCCCAGTGGTTAGCACTGCTGCCTCACAGCACCAGGGACCTGGGTTCAATTCCCAGCTTGGGTCACTGTCTGTGTGGAGGCTGCACATTCTCCCCGTGTCTGCATGGGTTTCCTCTGGGTGCTACAGTTTCCTCCCACAATCCGAAAGACGTGCTGGTTAGGTGCATTGGCCATGCTAAATTCTCCCTTAGTGTAACCCAACAGGTGCTGGAGTGTGGCAACTAGGGGATTTTCACAGTAAGTTCATTGCAGTGTTAATATAAGCCTATTTGTGACAGTAATAAACAAAATGTAAATTTAAACTTACACCTGACTCCATAGAATCATAAAATACATAGAACCCATACAGTGCAGAAGGCCATTTGGCCCATCGAGCCTGCACCACAGCATCCCACCCAGGCCCTCCCGTCTGCCCTATCCCGTAACCCCACACATTTACCATGGCCAATTCACCTAACCTGGGGGGGAACCAGAGCACCAGGAGGAAACCCATGCAGACACGGGGAGAATGTGCAAATTCCACAGACAGTGACCCAAGGCAGGAGTTGAACTCAGGTCCGTAGAGCTGTAAGGCAGCAGTGCTAACCACCGTGCCACCGTGCTGCCCTGAGTACAAATGCGGATCTTACCACTGTTAAAACCCGGGGAGCAAGGGTGAAGCAGCGAGTGAGTGGATTAAACTCAGTTATTCATTCTCGGGACTGAAAGTCCCTCTCCAGAACGAAGGTGACTCCTGCCCCAGCCAGGTAGAGTTGAAAAGTGGTGCCATGGTGCGGTTTTGGGCCAGTTACCAGACTGTGATGATACTGCATTCCTCGATTTACAGCGAGAAATGCATCAGATGTACCAACAGCACAGAGTGTGGACTGTGTGACCAAACTAAAAACATTCAGCAACACCCTTCTTTGACCCAATATCACAGTTTGGGGTGAGGTGGTAGCATACTGCTTTTAGATTTGGTTTGATTTATTATTGCCACATGTATTAACATACAGTAAAAGTTTTGTTTCTTGTGCGCTATACAGACAAAGTATACCGTTCATAGGGAAAGAAAGAAGAGGGTGCAGAATGTAGTGTCACAGTCACAGTTAGAGTGTAGAGAAAGATCGACTTAATGCAAGTGTGATGGCAGCAGGGAAGAAGCTGGTCTTGTGCTGGTTGGTATGTGACATCAGACTTCTGTATCCTTTTCCCGATGCAAGGAGGTGGAACAGAGACTGTCCGGAGTGTGTGAGGTCCTTAATTATGCTGGCTGCTTTGCCAAGGCAGCGGGAAGTGTGGACAGAGTCAATGGATGGGAGGCTGTTTTGTGTGATGGATTGGGTTACGTTCACGACATTTTGTAGCTTCTTATGGCACTGGACTAGTAATCTAAAGGCCCAGACTCATAGCCCGGGGGGACAAGAGTTCAAATCTCGCAATGGCAAATAGTGGAATTTAAATTCAATTCATAACTCTGGAATTAAAAGCTAATCTCAGTGTGGAACCGTTGTCAATACCAAAATTTTTTTTTATTCATTTGAGAGATCTGGGCCTCACTGGCTGGCCAGCACTTATTCCAATCCGAGTTGCCCAAGAGCAGTTGAGAGTCAAGCACATTTTTGTGGCTCTGGAATCACATGTAGGCCAGACCGGATAAGGACGGCAGATTTCCTTCCCCGAAGGGCATTAGTGAACCAGATGGGTTTTTCCAACAATCGACAATGGTTTCATGGTCACCAGTATCAGGGAACAATAGAATTCTACAGAGTAGAAGGAGGCCACTCAGCCCATCGAGTCTGCACTGACCAAGGTCCCACCCAGACCCTTAGATTCTTAATTCCAGATATTTTTTATTGAATTCAAATTCCACTAGCCTCCGTCACGGGTTTCGAACCCGGGCTTCCAGAACATTAGTTTCTAGATTAGTAGTCAAGAATAATACCACTAGGCTATCGCCTACCCCAATAAAGCAAAATGCTCCAGATGTCAGAGATCTGAAATAGGAACTGAAATTGCTGGGAAAATCTCAACCAGCCTGGCAGCATCTGTGGAGAGGGAGCTGGTCTGAAGAACACTCACATTGGTTTGGAAACGTCAGGTGGGATTTTATGGTTTTGCTCGAGGGAGGCCAAAAGTTTCTGCCTGAGGCCAACGCACATTTCCATTGTCTGCCTCTTGCCCACTCCGATTCCAGGAGAGAGGGCAATAGAATTCCAGTGATTACCTCCTTTTTTTATTAATTTTCCAGGATCTGGGCCAACATTATTGCCCGTCCCTAACTTCCCCCCCATTTCAGAGGGCATTTGAGAGTCAACCACATTGATATGAATCTGAAGTCACATGTAGGCCAGACCAGGTCACAATGGAAGATTTCCTTCCCTAAAGGACTAGATGTGTTTTTATGACAATCGGCAATGGTTTCATGGTCATCATTCAACTTTTAATTCGAGACTTTTATTGAATTCAAATTTCACCGTCTGCTGTGGTAGGATTCGAATCCAGCATTATCCTGGGTCTCTGGATTGCTAGCCCAGCAATAATTCCGCTATGCCACTGCTGTCCCTTCTCTCGCTCTCTCTGTTTTTATTATGCAACATCCTAACTCTCATTTCAGCCAAGATCAGTTAATGATGGAGATCTGATCTGAGGTGAAATGCCTAGACATGTATTCGAAAACTCGTGGTGTGAGATAACATCCTCTTTGGAGATCGCTTTGTCAAAAATACTTGAGGCTTTGCCAAGAGTCTTACAGATTCTTGCATTGATTTAGCCCCTTTCATACAATCTCTACAGTGCAAAAGGAGGCCATTTGGCCTATCAAGCCTGCACTAACTCTCTGACAGAGCATCTTACCCAGGCCCACTCCCCCACCCTGTAATGCCACACATTTACCATGGCTGATGCATCTAACCTATACATCTTGGGATTCTATTTTGGCATGGCCAATCCACCCAACCTGCTCATCTTTGGACTGTAGGAAGGAACCAGAGCACCCTAAGGAAACCCACGCAGACACAGGAGAATGTGCAAACTCCACACGGTCACCCAAAGCCAGAATCGAACCCGCATCTCTGGTGCTGTGAGGTAACGGTGCTAACCACCGTGCCACCATGCCATGCAATAGGACGTCCCACTCTGCTTTGTAGTCAATGGAATACTTTTGCAGTGTGGTCCGCATTGTAATGTGCACGGCAGCTAAGTTGTGCACAGCAAGCTCCCAAGAACAGCAATATGATAATAGCCAGGTAACCCCACTTACGATAAAAGCAAATTACTGCGGATGCTGGAATCTGAAACCAAAAGAGAAAATGCTGGAAAATCTCAGCAGGTCTGGCAGCACCTATAAGGAGAGAAAAGAGCTGATGTTTCGAGTCCAGATGACCTTTTATCAAAGTTAAAAGCAACTGGAAGGGTTCAGCTCAATATTTCCCTTTTCCGTCAGAGGCCAGTGACCCAGCAATCCAGGGTCAGAGCGCTGAGTAAAGCCAGTCTAATCTGACCCGAGAAATGGAGAGACCTCCCAAACACGCATTTCCAGTTCCATCCCAAGCACTATTAGAGTATTCAAGAGACCTTATTCAAATCCTTCCAAATTAGGGGCAGTTTGCAGTCAATCCTACAGAGAATTGGGTTATTCAGAACTCTCCTGGTCACAGAATTAATGGAAGCTCGCTTTTCTGACCAGTTGTGAAATGATCCTGTGGTCTTCCCATTAAGTTCCTAATAACCAGTTATGTTCATAGAATCCCTGCAGTGCAGAAGGAGGCTATTCAGCCTATACCAGTAACAATCCCCACACATTTATCCTGCTAATAAGAACATAAGAACATAAGAAATAGGAATCCTTCTTACCTACACATCCCAGGACACTATGGGCAATTTAGCATGGCCAAGCAACCTAACCCGCACATTTTTGGACTGCGGGAGGAAACCCATGCAGACACGGGGAGAACATGCAGACTCCACACAGACAGACACATAAGCTGGGAGTTGAACCCAGATCCCTGGAGCTGTGAGACAGCAGTGCTAACCACCGTGCCACCGTGCCACCCTAATTCACCTAACCGCACCTCTAATGAGGTAAAGCTAACCTTAATGAAGTAATAAAAACTGAAAAAGCTGATCTGAAAAAGCAGGTCTGACAGCATCTGTGGAGAGAGAATAGAGCCAACGTTTCGAGTCTGGATGACCCTTTGTCAGTAATATTGTCTTAATGAGAGAATATGACCTTAATGTGACCTTTTTTGGTGTTGTAAGTTCGAGGCAATGAGATAATGTTACTGCAATGTGGAGTCATTATTTCCCTCCACTAGTTCTGATCAACAATCTCTGAAGAGACATGTTTACTATTTCAATATGTTAATTATACTCATGGAACTCAGCCATCTTGATGCGGTTTGATCCAGGCATGTGCTGAGTTCACTTCTATTACTTCCATTATTTCTAAATCTGGACCGTATTCCACCGAATTTCCAAGTCTCGGTGGTCTGACAGGGGGGTTCAGGGTAAGACAGAGGAAACCGAATAGAAGTATATCGTTTATCTGGGGGAATCGGTGAAAAGGGAGTCACCAACTTGCCAGAGAACAAGAAGCGAGGAGAAACTCCTTTAGCTGGACACTTGGGTGGAAGGAGTGGTTACACGGCACGGTGGCACAGTGGTTAGCGCTGCTGCTTCACAGCGCCAGGAACCCAGGTTCAATTCCCGGGTTGGGTCACTGACTGTGTGGAGTCTGCACATTCTCCCCATGTCTGCGTGGGTTTCCTCTGGGTGCCCCAGTCTCCTCCCACAGTCTGAAGAACGTGCTGGTTGGGTGCATTGACCCTAACAGGCGTCGGACTGTGGCGACTGGGGGAATTTCACAGTAAATTCATTGCACTGATAATGTAAACCTTACAAAGTTTAAATAAACTTTCACTTTAAACTTTGCTTTGAAATGGAGACCAACGTCTTTCATAGAATCATATAATTCGTGGGGTGGCACGGTGGCACAATGGTTAGCACTGCTGCCTCACAACGCCAGGGACCCGGGTTTGATTCCTAGCTGGGGTCACCGTCTGTGTGGAGTTTGCATGTTCTCCCCGTGTCTGCGTGGGTTTCCCCCGGGCGCTCCAGTTTCCTCCCACAGTCCAAAGACTTCTGCACTGTAGGATTCTATGATTCTATGAATCATTACAGTGCAGAAGGAGATCATTTGGCCCATTGAATGTGCCCGGGTAACAATCACAGCCAGGCCCTATCCCGTAATCCCACGTATTTACTCTGCTAATCCCCTTGACACTAAGGGTCAATTTAGCATGGCCAATCTGCACATCTTTGGTCTGTGGGAGAAAACCAGAGAACCCAGAGGGCACAGGAAGAATGTGTAAACTCCACATGAGCCGTCACCCAAGGCTGGAATTGAACCTGGATCCCAAAGCGTTTCCCATGTTTTAATGGAAACATTGGATAAATATTTAAAGCAAAAACACCTGTTGTAATATGCCTTTAAGGGTAGCAGCATGACATCACTAGAAGGGAAGTGTGTCATGTGATCCAGTGCCAGTTTCACTTTAGCCTGTGAGCAGAACACAGGGGACACAGCTCGGCTGCTGATGTCCTCAAGCTTTCTACCCATGGATATGTGTTCTCATGTACTCAGTTTAAATAAATGAACCCATAATGTGTTTACAGAATCCCTTATGAGTGATTGGTATGTTCATATCATTACAAAAACACAACAATATGCACTAATATAGCACCTTTAGTATTGTCAAATATCAAGAGGCATTTCACAGGAGCACATACTGATCTAATTACTTAAGAAAGGATATGATCGTGTTAGGAGCAGTTCAGGGAGGATTCACCTGCTGGGGATGGGGTTAATGAGGGACAGTTGGACAGGCTGGGCCTGTTTGGAAGAATGAGTGATGATCTTATTGAAACATATTCGAACCTGAGGGGGCACAGGATGGGTGCTGGCAGGGTGTTTCCCCTGTCCGTTTAAAAATAAGGGGTGCCCCGTGTAAGATGGGGATGAGGAAAAATGTTTTCTCGGTTTGCTGGATCTGGAGCTGGCCATGTTGGTGGCAGCAGGGGCAGAGGAGGAAGAGGCGGCTGAGGAGGTGGCGGGCATGGAGAGACCACCGCAAGAACCGCCACCACCTCAGGAGGGAGGGGAGGAGGCTGCCGCTGAGGGTCAGGAGGTGGGTGAGCAGGCTCCCGAGAGAGTGCAGGGGGTGCTGAGGGCAAGGAGGTATAGGCCCTGCAATTCCTTCCACGAGAAAGGAGGAGCAGGGCAGTTCATTAATTTCGATGCGTGCCATGCACAGCAGGAGGCCCGGACTCGCGTCCATCACCGGGATCCCGAATGTGCAGGGAGCAGTGGATGGCACGCACGTCGCCCTGTGGGCCCCCCCATGCAGGGTCGCAGCAGTTGGTGAACCAGAAAGGGGTTCCACTCCCTGAACATTCAAATCGTCTGTGACCATCAGCTGAAGATCATGCCAATCGATGCAACCACCCAGGGACTGTCCATGACAGCTTAGATCCGGCAGTCGGACATCCCTGGGCTCTATGAAGACCAGCCCAGGCTTCCAGGGTAGTTACTGGGTGACAAGGGTTACCAGCTATGATCATGGCTGATGCGTGGAGGCCCGAGACCGAGGCGGGCACCCACAACAATGAGGCCCACGCAGCCACCAGCTCCATCGTTGAGCGGTGCATTGGTCTGCTGAAGGTGTGGTTCTGCTGCTTGGCCGTTCTGGCGGGTGGGGCCTCCAGTATGACTCTGTGCATGCTTCACACATCATCATCATTTGCTGCACTCTGCACAACATCACCCAGCAGCGGGGAGACCAACTGGAGCAGCAGGCGGAGGAGCAGCGAGACATGGGCACCCCACCACATGGAGAGCCGGAGGACGGGCGGCAATGAGAGGTGCCCGGCAAGAAAGGGCGGCAAGGGACGCCTTGATTTCAGCTGGCTTCACCTAGTTGGTGCTGCGCAGTGAGGGGGGTGCAACCAACACACACCCACCACACCCCAGGAGCAAGTGCAGCCGCTATTCCCCCTCCAAACCCAGCTGGGCCCTCAAACCACCACATCACCCTTCCCCAGCCTCTCTCATCCCACCACCCTGTCCCCCAGAAACATTCAACCCTATTCATGTGCCTGGACTGGCATTGGTCGTGAGTCTTGATTGAAGGTTGGAGGATGGTGACGACACGCTGTTGTGCACACTGGCATCCTGCTCCCGGTGCCACTCAAGTCTGACTCCGAATGCACGCGGCCACCCTGGCCCACAGGGTTGGGGACACGTGTTTTTTGGCCAATGGAGAGGGGTGGGGGAGGGTGGTGGAGGGATTGTTTGCGCCAAGGGTCTGGTGGATGTTGGTGAAGATAGGGTGGGCACTCTGAAACATTGCCTGAGTCTGCGAGGCCCAACAGTCAGCACCTCGATGTCTGGGAGTCGGGAGCACTGAGCTTTGTGCGGGGAGGGAGTAGCTGGGGAAGGGAATTAGAGATACATTAGTCACAGCATGATGCACAATTAACAGTTTATTGTGCTCTAACATAATTGATTAGTAAACCCTGAGCAATGCTGACCTTCACCCGTGCCCTCTGGTGAACGACAACTTTCTAACTTTGTGCTGTCTACTGTTTCTTCCCGGTGCTACCCCAGGATGCACACTGGAGGTGGAGGTAACCAGCTGTGATACACCCCCGTTGCCAGTGATGCCCTCAGCAGATGACCTTTGGAGGGCGCTGGCTGACTTGCGGATGGCACTGTTTCGGTGCCACCCTGTTCACCTCGCTGGTCCTGAGATGCCCCGGTGTGAGGAAGGGGGGAGCCGGAAGGTCTCTGGACGTCCTGGATCTCCTGGGTGGAAGATCCCAGCGTGGGCTCAAGCCCATTCTCCTCCCTCAAGGTGTCCAGAGCCCCAGGGAGCACTCCATGGGATGCCAGGGTAGCTGGACTGAACTCCAGGAGGTTCGGCGTCTCCTGGCTCTGCCAGTCCTGGTGGCACAGATACGTCTGCCCCATGATGTGTGATCCCTCAGCCCTGGCCCACTGACACTCGGCCAAGCTCCGGACCCTCTCCGCTACAGCACTCTGTGAGTCAGCCAGGCTCTGGGGCCTGGGCTAAGCTGTCGAGACTCACAGCCAAATCCTGTTGTGTCTCCAGAATGCCAGCAAAGTCCCAGCCATGGCCAGCAGTGTCTCCTACATGCCCCCGACGCACTTGACCATCGAACGCTGTCCTTCCTGGATGCTAGAAACACGCTCGCCCATGGCCCACACTGTCTCTAGGATGGCCTGGACCCTGTCATCCATGAGGACAGACTCCTGAGCCAAACTTTCCACTGCAGTCGCCACACTTGCAGTGTTGGCCTGGTTCGCAGTGCTGTGCCGTCACCACCCCCTGCAACAGCACTCTATTTGACTCCCCTATACAGCCTTGCAGTTGCAGCGTGGTTGCTGACAGCGTTTCTACAACTCCCCAGGTTTCCTGATGCATCTCCACCAGCCTTGGGAGGAACAGACCCAGAGACCCAGCAACTGGCTTGGGGACAGCTGAATCCCAGCCTCTGGCAGACCTCCATGTGTCCGAGCCCTCGGATGTGCCCACCCGCACCTGATGTGCATCAGTGTCTGTGATGTGCTCACCAGAAGCCTCAACACCACCATGGTGATCGTCTGTGTGTTGGTGGGTTGTGTGGTACGTGTCGGTGACGCTCCTGCCAGCTCCATGGCACGCTCCTCCACGCTGGTCAGCTGCCTCAGGTCGGGCACCCCCACCACCAGCCCGCATCATCTCCTGTGCATTGTGGATGTTCTTTTCCTGTGGGAACATTAGGTGGATAGCAAGCATTAACATATTGCAGTGCATGGTGCGCAATGCGTGCCTGTGTTGTGTGGACAGTTTCGGGGAAAGCGGTCACCACGGAAGGGTACTCGTTGTGGGGTGAGGGGAAGGGGTTAGATCCTGTTCCTGAGGGAATGGTCACGTGCTGTATGTGCTTCGGGTGTCTAAGCAGGTTTGGAGTTCCATGTCAAGTATATACGGGTTTCTAAGTGGGATGGACACTCACCCTTGCTGTTCAAAGAAGGTTGCACAGGTTTTTGCGATACTGCTGGCCAGAGCACAGGGTCAGGCTCCTGACATTCACCACCTCCTCCCACAATGCTATGGCAGATGCACCCCTTGGGTCAGGGTCCTGGTCGGGGGAGATCCGCTCACATCTCTCCTCCACAGCATCTAATGGTGCTCCTGCTCTGCCTCTGAAAATCTGGGAGCCGGTTTCTGCACAGCCATCTTTGTAGCGTGATTCGCTGTGTGTGCATTTCTGCAGCTTGTATACAGCTCTGGCTTATTAGGGGAGTGCGGGTGCAGTGAGTGTGGTCAGTCAGGGGAGTGCGGGGACAGTGAGTGTGGTCAGTCAGGGGAGTGCGGGAGCAGTGAGTGTGGTCAGTCAGGGGAGTGTGGGGGCAGTGAGTGTGGTCAGTCAGGGGAGTGTGGGGACAGTGAGTGTGGTCAGTCAGGGGAGTGCGGGTGCAGTGAGTGTGGTCAGTCAGGGGAGTGTGGGGACAGTGAGTGTGGTCAGTCAGGGGAGTGTGGGGGACAGTGAGTGTGGTCAGTCAGGGGAGTGCGGGGTCAGTGAGTGTGGTCAGTCAGGGGAGTGTGGGGGGCAGTGAGTGTGGTCAGTCAGGGGAGTGTGGGGGCAGTGAGTGTGGCCAGTCAGGGGAGTATGGGGACAGTGAGTGTGGTCAGTCAGAGGAGTGCGGGGGCAGTGAGTGTGGTCAGTCAGGGGAGTGCGGGGGCAGTGAGTGTGGCCAGTCAGGGGAGTGTGGGGGACAGTGAGTGTGGTCAGTCAGGGGAGTGTGGGGGCAGTGAGTGTGGTCAGTCAGGGGAGTGTGGGGACAGTGAGTGTGGTCAGTCAGGGGAGTGCGGGAGCAGTGAGTGTGGTCAGTCAGGGGAGTGCGGGCACAGTGAGTGTGGTCAGTCAGGGGAGTGTGGGGACAGTGAGTGTGGTCAGTCAGGGGAGTGTGGGGGCAGTGAGTGTGGTCAGTCAGGGGAGTGTGGGGACAGTGAGTGTGGTCAGTCAGGGGAGTGTGGGGGACAGTGAGTGTGGTCAGTCAGGGGAGTGCGGGGTCAGTGAGTGTGGTCAGTCAGGGGAGTGTGGGGGGCAGTGAGTGTGGCCAGTCAGGGGAGTATGGGGACAGTGAGTGTGGTCAGTCAGGGGAGTGCGGGGGCAGTGAGTGTGGTCAGTCAGGGGAGTGCGGGGGCAGTGAGTGTGGCCAGTCAGGGGAGTGTGGGGGACAGTGAGTGTGGTCAGTCAGGGGAGTGTGGGGGCAGTGAGTGTGGTCAGTCAGGGGAGTGTGGGGGGCAGTGAGTGTGGTCAGTCAGGGGAGTGTGGGGGCAGTGAGTGTGGCCAGTCAGGGGAGTATGGGGACAGTGAGTGTGGTCAGTCAGGGTAGTGTGGGGGCAGTGAGTGTGGTCAGTCAGGGGAGTGCGGGGGGCAGTGAGTGTGGCCAGTCAGGGGAGTGTGGCCAGTCAGGGGAGTGCGGGGGCAGTGAGTGTGGTCAGTCAGGGGAGTGTGGGGGCAGTGAGTGTGGTCAGTCAGGGGAGTGTGGGGGGCAGTGAGTGTGGTCAGTCAGGGGAGTGCGGGGGCAGTGAGTGTGGTCAGTCAGGGGAGTGTGGGGGACAGTGAGTGTGGTCAGTCAGGGGAGTGTGGGGGCAGTGAGTGTGGTCAGTCAGGGGAGTGTGGGGGCAGTGAGTGTGGTCAGTCAGGGGAGTGTGGGGGACAGTGAGTGTGGTCAGTCAGGGGAGTGCGGGGGCAGTGAGTGTGGTCAGTCAGGGGAGTGTGGGGGGCAGTGAGTGTGGTCAGTCAGGGGAGTGTGGGGGGCAGTGAGTGTGGTCAGTCAGGGGAGTGTGGGGGACAGTGAGTGTGGTCAGTCAGGGGAGTGTGGGGGCAGTGAGTGTGGTCAGTCAGGGGAGTGTGGGGGCAGTGAGTGTGGTCAGTCAGGGGAGTGTGGGGGGCAGTGAGTGTGGTCAGTCAGGGGAGTGTGAGTGCAGTGAGTGTGGTCAGTCAGGGGAGTGTGGGGGCAGTGAGTGTGGCCAGTCAGGGGAGTGTGGGGGCAGTGAGTGTGGTCAGTCAGGGGAGTGTGGGGGCAGTGAGTGTGGTCAGTCAGGGGAGTGTGGGGGCAGTGAGTGTGGTCAGTCAGGGGAGTGTGGGGGACAGTGAGTGTGGTCAGTCAGGGGAGTGTGGGGGCAGTGAGTGTGGTCAGTCAGGGGAGTGTGGGGGACAGTGAGTGTGGTCAGTCAGGGGAGTGTGGGGGCAGTGAGTGTGGTCAGTTAGGGGAGTGTGGGGGCAGTGAGTGTGGTCAGTCAGGGGAGTGTGGGGGCAGTGAGTGTGGTCAGTTAGGGGAGTGTGGGGGCAGTGAGTGTGGTCAGTCAGGGGAGTGTGGAGGCAGTGAGTGTGGTCAGTCAGGGGAGTGTGGGGGGCAGTGAGTGTGGTCAGTCAGGGGAGTGTGGGGGGCAGTGGGTGTGGTCAGTCAGGGGAGTGTGGGGGACAGTGAGTGTGGTCAGTCAGGGGAGTGTGGGGGGCAGTGAGTGTGGTCAGTCAGGGGAGTGTGGGGGGCAGTGAGTGTGGTCAGTCAGGGGAGTGTGGGGGCAGTGAGTGTGGTCAGTCAGGGGAGTGTGTGGGGTCAGTGAGTGTGGTCAGTCAGGGGAGTGTGGGGGGCAGTGAGTGTGGTCAGTCAGGGGAGTGTGGGGGACAGTGAGTGTGGTCAGTCAGGGGAGTGTGGGGGACAGTGAGTGTGGTCAGTCAGGGGAGTGTGGGGGCAGTGAGTGTGGTCAGTCAGGGGAGTGTTGGAAACACTTGTGAGAGATTTTGAAGGCTGTTTTCAGTTGAGTGTCATTCATTCCTCAGGGTGCTGATTGGCTGCCATTCAATAGGCTGCTGTGTCCAGGGGGGTGGCGGGAAGGTGGGGGTATGATGTGGGAACTGGTGGACCCCAGGGTCCTTCCCAGAGACCATGTCTGCAGTAAGTGCAGGTTGCTGGAGGAGCTCCAGCTCAAGGTGGATGAGCTGGCCTCAGAGCTACAGACACTGAGGCTCATCAGGGGGAGAGAGGGTGTCATTGTCAATGGGGTGCAAGTGACATCCACCCCCTCTAGACTGTCTAAATCTAAGGGTCAGGAACAAAAGGGGGCTGCTGGGAGGAGGAAGGGGGGTGAGGAGCGGAGGCCTCAGCCTCTTAATCTGCATAACAGGTTTGAGGTTCTTGCTTCCACTCTGGAAGAGGACGAGGCAGGTGAGGTTGGTGAGCAAGCTGCACACGGTACAGTGATGCAGCAGGACATAGGCAAAGAGAAGGGGAAAAGGAACGTCGTAGTGATTGGGGATAGTGGGGTGAAGGGTATTGGCACTATCCTTTGTCACAATGACAAAGTGCACAGAAGGGTGTGTTGTCTGCCTGGTGCTCGGGTACAGGATGTCGCAGCTGGGCTGCAGAGGAATCTGGAGTGGGAGGGTGAGAACCCAGTTGTGGTGGTACATGTGGGTGCCAGCGACGTATGCAAAGTGCGGACTGAGGATCTGGGGAGGGAGTATGAGAAGCTGGGAATGGAATTAAAAAGTAGAACCGACAAGGTGGTCTTCTCTGGGCTACTGCCTGAACCGAGTGCAGACGGGCGTAGGGTTGACAGGATAAAGGAAGTGAATGGGTGGCTCAGAGATTGGTGTGGGAGGAATGGGTTCGAATTTATGGGGCATTGGCACCAGTATTGGGGTAGGTGGGACTTGTTCGGGCGGGATGGGGTTGGTCTGAATCGTGCTGGGACCAGAGTGCTGGCGAATCGAGTAAAGAGGACTGTAGACAGGGCTTTAAACTAATTAGGGGGGGGGGAGGGTGCGAGGGTAGGTGATGTTAGGAGGTCTACAGTTAAGGATAGGGTACAGGAACCGACAAGGTGGTCTTCTCTGGGCTACTGCCTGAACCGAGTGCAGACGGGCGTAGGGTTGACAGGATAAAGGAAGTGAATGGGTGGCTCAGAGATTGGTGTGGGAGGAATGGGTTCGAATTTATGGGGCATTGGCACCAGTATTGGGGTAGGTGGGACTTGTTCGGGCGGGATGGGGTTGGTCTGAATCGTGCTGGGACCAGAGTGCTGGCGAATCGAGTAAAGAGGACTGTAGACAGGGCTTTAAACTAATTAGGGGGGGGGAGGGTGCGAGGGTAGGTGATGTTAGGAGGTCTACAGTTAAGGATAGGGTACAGGTAAGGGAAGAGGCTGAGGATGTCCCAAGTGGTGGCGTTACGGCAAATAGGGTCCAGAAGAAGGCTGGGATGAAAGCGCTTTATCTGAATGCACGAAGCATTCGGAATAAAGTGGATGAGCTGGTGGCGCAGATCGACACAAATGGATACGATCTGGTGGCCATTACAGAGACGTGGCTGCAAGGTGACAGGGACTGGGAGATGAATGTACAGGGCTATCAAGTGTTTAGGAAGGATAGGCAGGAGGAAAGAGGGGGTGGCGTAGCTCTGCTGATTAAGGACAGCATCAAGGTGGTAGCAAGGGATGATATCGGAGCCAAAGAGCAGAAAGTGGAATCGTTGTGGGTGGAGATTAGGAACAGCAAAGGGAGGAAGACGCTGGTGGGTGTCGTCTATAGGCCCCCGAATAATGATCTGGAGGTGGGGCGGGCTGTTAACGCGCAAATAAGTGCGGCGTGCAGGAATGGGACGGCAGTAGTTATGGGGGATTTCAATCTGCATATTGATTGGTCGACCCATGTTGGACGAGGTGGGCTCGAGGAGGAGTTCTTGGAATGCTGCCGGGATAGTTTCCTGGAACAGTGTGTGTTGGAGCCGACGAGGGAGCGAGCTATCTTGGATCTGGTGCTATGTAATGAGGCGGGTAGAATTAGGGACCTTGAGGTGAAGGATCCTCTTGGAGAGAGTGATCATTGTATGGTGGAGTTTCTGTTGCAGATGGAGGAGGAGAAAGTGGGTTCCCGGACACGTGTCCTTTGTTTGAATAGAGGGGAGTATGGTAGGATGAGAGAAGAATTGGCGAATGTGGACTGGGGGAGCGCGTTGGAAGGTAGGTCTGCTGAGGAGCAGTGGAGGATCTTTAAGGAGATCTTTCTTGGTGCTCAGCAGAAATTTATTCCGATGGTTAAAAAGGACAGTAGGAAGAGAGGTAATAAGCCGTGGATAACGAAGGAGGTGAAGGAAAGTGTTAAATTAAAAGCGGAGGAATTTAGAGTAGCTAAGAGCAGTGGGCGAGAAGAGGATTGGGAGAGGTTTAAATGTCAACAAAGATTGACAAAAAAGTTGATAAAGGAGGGTAGAAGAAGCTATGAAGCTGGGCTAGCGCTTAATATAAAAAGGATAGCAAGAGTTTTTATAAATATATAAAAAGGAAGAGGCTGGCTAGGGTGAACGTTGGTCCCTTAGCGGATGAGAAAGGGGACCTAGTGGTAGGGGATGGGGATATGGCTAAGGTCTTGAATAACTTTTTTGTTTCTGTCTTCACGGAGGAGGACGTGAATAATTTGCCGGGTGTTAGCGATGGAAAGGTGGTAGGACTGGAGGGTCTTAATGACATTACTGTTACTAGAGAGGTGGTGCGCAACAGACTGGAGGGGCTGATTGTGGACAAGTCCCCAGGACCGGATGGAATGCATCCGAGGGTTCTGAAAGAAATGGCGGAGGTGATAGTGGATGCCTTGGTGGTTATTTTCCAGACGTCGCTGGATTCCGGGGAAGTGCCGGAGGATTGGAAAACGGCTAATGTTACGCCGTTGTTTAAGAAGGGTGCCAGGCAAAAGGCGGGGAATTACAGGCCGGTTAGTTTAACGTCTGTGGTAGGTAAAATGTTAGAATCCGTCATTAAGGAGGAAATTGCGAGGCATCTTGAAGGGAATTGCTTGATAGGGCAGACGCAACACGGTTTCATTAAAGGGAAGTCGTGTCTGACAAATTTACTGGAGTTCTATGAGGATGTGTCTAGGGCGGTGGATAGAGGAGAGCCGGTGGATGTGGTCTTTCTGGATTTTCAGAAGGCGTTTGATAAGGTACCTCACAAGAGGTTACTGCAGAAGGTCAGAGGACATGGAGTTGGGGGTAGGGTGTTAGCGTGGATAGAGGATTGGTTGTCAAATAGGAGGCAGAGAGTGGGGGTCAATGGGTGCTATTCGGATTGGCGGTTGGTGACTAGTGGGGTGCCCCAGGGGTCGGTGCTGGGGCCTCAGCTATTTACCATTTATATAGATGATCTGGAGGAGGGAACCGAGTGTAGGGTGTCGAAATTTGCTGATGACACCAAGATTGGGGGAAAGGCAAATTGTGCGGAGGGTGTGGAGAGTCTGCAGAAGGATCTAGATAGGCTGGGCGAATGGGCCAGGAAATGGCAAATGGAATTTAATGTTGGCAAGTGTGAGGTGGTCCACTTTGGTAGGAAGAATGGTAGGAAGGACTATTACTTACGTGGCGAAAAACTGCAGCAGGCGACGGTGCAGAGGGACCTCGGGGTCCTTGTGCATGAGTCGCAAAAACCCAGCCTGCAGGTGCAGCAGGTGGTCAGGAAGGCGAATGGGATGCTGGCCTTCATAGCGAGGGGGATTGAATATAAAAGTAGGGAGGTCTTGCTGCAGCTGTATAGGGCATTGGTGAGGCCGCAGCTGGAGTACTGTGTGCAGTTTTGGGCGCCGCACCTGCGCAAGGATATTTTGGCCTTGGAGGGAGTGCAGAGGAGGTTTACTAGGCTGATACCGGAGTTGAGGGGGTTGAGCTATGAGGAGAGGCTGAATAAACTAGGCTTGTACTCGTTAGAGTTTAGAAGAATGAGGGGAGATCTCATTGAGACGTATAAGATGATGAATGGGATGGATAGGATAGAGGTGGAAAGACTCTTCCCGCTCAAAAAAGACAGTAGGACTAGGGGGCACAGCCTCAAGATAAAGGGGGGGCGGTTCAGAACGGAGTTGAGGAGGAACTTCTTCACTCAAAGGGTGGTGAATCTCTGGAATTCTCTGCCCGTTGAAGTGGTGGAGGCTGCCTCGCTAAATATTTTTAAGAAGCGGGTTGATGGGTTTTTGATAAGAGAAGGGATTAAGGGTTATGGGGAGAGGGCGGGAAAGTGGAACTGAGCCACGACAGATCAGCCATGATCTTATTGAATGGCGGGGCAGGCTCGAAGGGCCAGATGGCCTACTCCTGCTCCTATTTCTTATGTTCTTATGTTATCTTAGGGTAAAATGTCATTCTGACACTCTGTAAATAAATGTTATTGCTTTGGGAAAGAGGCAGGAGAATTTCAAAGAACTGTCACAGAGTGTCTCTGCCATTGTTAAAAAACAGTCCACCCAATTTAAACACAACTTAAATACAAGTTAAGCACATTCTCCTGTGACCCAGTGGCAGAGTGGTTAACACCGCTGCCTCACAGCTTCAGGGAGCCAGGTTCGATTCCTGGCTTGCGTCGCTGTCTGTGTGGAACCTGCACGTTGTCCCAGTGTTTGCGTGGGTCTCCTTTGGGTGTTCCGGTTTCTTCCCACACTCCAAAGATGTGTAGGTTAGATGCATTGGCCATGCTAAATTGCCCCTTAGTGCCCTGGTCAGAGGGATTAGTCGGGTAAACGCGTGGAGTTACGGGAATAAGGCCTGGGTGGGATTGTTGTTGGTGCAGACTTGATGGGCTGAATGGCCTCCTTCTGCACTGGAGGGATCATAGATCATAGAACCCTATAGTGCAGAAAGAGGCCCTTCGGCCCATCGAGTCTGCACCGAACACAACCCCACCCAGGCCCTACCCCCATATCCCTACATATTATACCCACTAATCCCTCTAACCTACGCATCCCTGGACACTAAGGGGCAATCTCTTAGCACTGCCAATCAACCTAACCCGCACATCTTTGGACATCTTTTGGATTCTATGACATATTTCTATTTTCTTTTCCAAGACCCGAATCCCAGAAGTGAGAAGTTGAAAATTGCATTGAAGTGAGCAAAATAAGACTCAGGCGAGGGACTTGGGTTCTTGACAAACTGTCGGGGGAACACAGCTGGGTAAAAGGAGGGTGGATGACTCACAGTTTGGCAGA
This sequence comes from Carcharhinus amblyrhynchos, assembly GCF_965287045.1. Classification (NCBI taxonomy): domain Eukaryota; kingdom Metazoa; phylum Chordata; class Chondrichthyes; order Carcharhiniformes; family Carcharhinidae; genus Carcharhinus; species Carcharhinus amblyrhynchos. The sequence continues at coordinate 9,111,613 of NC_137349.1, read as the reverse complement.
GCTCCCTACAACCCTCTGAACAATCCGACATCTAGTTACATTGCAGAGCCTTTCACAGGGGAGTGCCAAGCCTCCAAGTATCAAATTACCGACCTTTGAACCCGTCAGCTGTTTTGGCAACTTCAACTGCCTCAACCACCACAAAGGAACCAGCCTGTCGCTGATTTCAGACTGAAGTCTTTAACTGTTCTCAGCGGGGCTGTTGCTGTTTGGTTTGTAATTCCTGAGTAAATGTTTGGATGTAAAGTGGGTGCTAATGCCCCAGTTGAACATGCAGTGATCTCACTGGAAAAATCATAGAAACCCTACAGTGCCATTCGGCCCATCAAGTCTACACTGACAACAATCCCACCCAGGCCCTATACTCGCAACCTCACATATTCACCCTGCTAATCTCTCTAACATACACATCCCGGAACACTAAGGGGCAATTTAGCACGGCCCATCAACCTAACCTGCACATCTTTGGACTGTGTGAGGAAACCGGAGCACCTGGAGGAAACCCACGCAGACACGGGGAGAATGTGCAAACTCCACACAGGCAGTGACCTAATCCGGAAATGGAACCCATTCAAATCATCCAACCACAGAAACCCAATGATTCAAAGCTGGACGATGAGAGTCCTAGACTCTGTAATGTTATTCAGAGGAAAGGTGAGTCAGGCAGTGAATGATCTTATTGACATGTCAACAGTACAGTAAATGTCAATCATTACTTCAAACTAAACCGCAAGACCAAACCCACAAACGTTGACATTGATCCCGGTGCTTTGGAATATTTTATTACCTTAAAGGTTCTATCTAAATCAAAGTTGTTGTTGTATCAATGAGAGATTTGACAGGATACAAAAGGAACTGTTTCGATTTTAAGAAAAGAATCTAGGTTTGGCATTCCAAATGAAGTCAGACACACCTACCATTGAGATGGAATAAAACCATCACAATACAAAATGGGTAATTTGGTTAGCTAAATGCAATGATAGTTATAAACCTTTCTTCGCCTGAAGCCACTGCAATTCTTAGTATTTGCACAATGCAGTAAAAAATGATCCACCTGCTTGGTGCGTCTTATCCAAAACTCCCTGTTCCCCCTTGAGCCAAAGCCCACATCCAGTCCAAAGGGTAAGTCAAACCTTCATAACCAAACAAATTGGTCATTTTACCTGGCCACTGTCTGTGAAATCTTGCTGTGTGCAAATTTGTTGCCAAGTTCCCAACACAATAAGGGATTACATTTCAAATAAAAGTACTTAATAGCTCTCAAAGGGCTTTGTGATGTTACGGTTGTGAAAGGTGATTGAGAATGCAAGTTCTTTCTTTCTCTGGGTGGGAACATAAATCTCTGCTGTTTGCTCTTAGCTCTGGTAAAACGTTGACTCTTTTCTCTCTCCACAGATGCTGTCAGACCTGCTGAGATTTTCCAGCTTTTGCCCCAGAACATTAGCTGAGTTTCTGGATTAATAGTATAGCAATAATACCACTAGGCCATCACCTTCCTCCAGTGGTGGGACCAGACACTCCCACTGCCCCCGCGACACATGCAGCAGGCTACCCTGAAAATCCTACAAAATGCTAGAAAAACTCAACAGGTCCGGCAGCGTCTATAGAGACAGAAAGCATAGAAAGCATTCTTTCTTTCTGGTTGTATCAAAACTTTGTATGGGCTCCTGCTCTGCCCAACACTGCAAGAAACTACCAAAGGTTGTGACTGTAGCCCAATCCATCACACAAACCAGCCTCCCATTCATTGATTCCACCTACACTTCCTGCTGTCTCAGCAAAGCAGCCAGCATAATTAAGAATCCCACGCATCTCGGACAAACTCTCTTCCACCTTCTTCCGGCGGGAAAAATGATGTGGAGATGCCAGCGTTGGACTGGGGTAGGCACAGTAAGAAGTCTTGCAACACCAGGTTAAAGTCCAACAGGTTTATTTGGGAGCACAAGCTTTTGGAGCGCTACTCCTTCATCAGGTGAGATGATGAGAAAGGGGCAATTTATGAGAAAGCTCATGATACTAAATAAACCTGTTGGACTTTAACCTGGTGTTGTGAGACTTCTTACTGTATCAGGAAAAGGATACAAAAGTCCGAAGTCATCTACCAACCAGCTCAAGAGCAGCTTCTTCCCTGCTGCCACCAGACTTTTGAATGGATCTACCTTGCATTAAGTTGATCTTTCTCTACACCCTAGCTATGACTGTAACGCTACATTCTGCACGCTCTCTTTCCTTCTCTATGAACGGTATGCTTTGTCTGTATAGCACACTAGAAACAATACTTTTCACTGTATATTAATAGATGTGACAATAATAAATCAAATCAAATCAAGTGAAGAGACCGTTTTAACATTCTGAGTCTTCAGTCACGCACAGACCTGCTCAATTCTTCCAGCATTTTCCATTTTCAATCTGTTTCTAGTGAAGTGGTGGAGGGATGAAGATCGATGAGGACACCGGGGAGAACTCCCCTGCTCTTCTTTAAAATTATACCTTGGGTTTTGTTTACATCTCCGTGACAGGGTCTTGATTTTACCCAAAAGATGTCTCAGTGAAGAAAAGGTGGACAAACTCCTCTGATAGCAACCGTGTGGGTGGTTGGCCCTGACACAGACCAAAAAGACCCCAAGCGAGATCAGACAACCCAATTCTGTCAGCGTCTTTGCCAGTTGGGAACAAACAGTGGGTCTGTCTTAGAATTATAGAATGGTGACAGCCCAAGGGGAGTCCATTCGGCCCATTGGGTTTGTGCTGGGTTTCTACAAAAACAACCCCCCTCATCCCACTCGTCCATCCTTTCCTGCGATTTCATTTTTCCCATTCCCTTTTGAAAACCGCAATGGCCCTGCCACGCTGCACTCCCAGAACACGTTCCAGATCCTAACCACATGCCACCTCAGAGGATTCGTCCTCATGTTGCCGCCATTGCTCTTTAACCACTCACACTAACTCTGTACCCTCAACACAATGGGGAACAGTTTCTCCCTATTTACTCTATCCAGACCCCTCATGGGAAAGGATCATGGAATCCCTACAGTGCAGAAGGAGACCATTCAGCCCATCAAGCCTGCACCAACAACAGCCCCACCCAGGCCCTATCCCCATAACTCCACACATTTACCCTGCTAATCCTCCTGACACTAAGGGGCAATTTAGCATAGCCGATCATATCTTTGGAGTGTGGGAGGAAACTAGAGCACCCGAAGGAAACCCACACAGACACAGGGAGAATGTGCAAACTCCACACAAACAGTGACCCGAGGCCGGAATTGAACCCTGGATCCCTAGTGCTGTGAGGCAGCAGTGCTAACCGCTGTGCTACCGTGCTGCCCCCATTTATGTTGAATATATCAAATCTCCTCTCAACCTTCTCTCCCCTCAGGAGAACAGTCCCAGCTTCTCCAGTCTGTCCACATGACTGAAGTTCCTCATTCCTAGAACATTCTTGTGAATCTCTTCCATACCTTCTCGAAATCCTTTACATCCTTTCTAAAGTGCCGTGCTCGTTACACGATATTCTGTGTGAGGCTGAAAGGTTCATCATCGTGGGTTGGCACGGTGCCACAGTGGCTGCCTCAGAGTACCAGGGTCCTAGGTTCAATTCTGGCCTCAGGTCACTGTCTGTGTGGGGTCTGCTCATTCTCCCCGTGCCTGCGTGGGTTTCCTCTGGGTGCCCCAGTTTCCTCCCACAATCCAAAGATGTACAGGTTAGGTTGATTGGTCATGCTAAATTGCTCCTCAGCGTCAGGGGGACTAGCTAGGGTAAATATGCGGGGTTGCGGGAATAGGGTCTGGGTGGGATTGTGGCCAGTACAGACTTGATGGGCCAAACGGCCTCCTGTACTGTAGGGATTTTATGATTCTGTCACCTCCTTGCTTTGGCAATCCATGCTTGAAGCATTTGTAACAGCTTCCTCATCCTCCCCTGCTGCTGTTAATGATTAGACAGCGGTGAAAACTAACATCACTCCCCTTTACTGGTGGTCCACGCGCAAGTGAGGACGGTATTGTACAGCAGCTGCTGGCACTCTCTGTCTAGACTCACACATTGGAAGCAGATGGTTAGGTGAGATACGGGAAAGCAGCCAATGCCCAGGGAGCCCACAGCCCAGAAAGGGAGGAACTGGGAGAGAAAGAATGCATAAAGTTATCCCATATAATTATTGCGATTCAAGCTTCCCGCGAGTAATTCATGCCGCACAGGATTTTACACTGTCTCTACGGAAGAGAAGGGGTTAAATCCACACACATGAAAGTTCAATATTGGGTCAGTGTCTGCAGACACCAGACGTACTGAGGCTGTCTGAAGAAAGAAGGTCATTAATTCTCCAATTAGTCCAGCAGCAATTTACCATCTGCTGAATTCTGGCAATGTGCCAATCCCATTCCCTAATATCTACTTAACGGCAGCAAATGGAATAGATTCCCAGGACAAATAGGGCTTTTTATTGGACATTTTATAGTAATCGGAGGCCTGCTCTTTCTATGCGAGTCCTCAGGAACCAAACATAATGGCATTGTTAATTCCCTCTTCAATTTCCCCCACCCCTCCCCCCCCACCAACCCTGCCTCGCCAGCCCTCTCCCATCACCACCCACTATCCTGGCCTCAGCTTCAGCCTCTCCCATTGTGAGCCCGTCACCGTTCGACTGGAACCCAGGCAAAAGCTACAAACCAGTCTAGGAACTGAGATTGAATCCAGCTCAGGTTTTAACTCTGCCTGTTGGGGATGGTCCTGATGAAGGAATCTTGGCTTCTTCTGCACACAGTGGGTTTGAGTGAGGAGGGCAATCACAGAATCCCTACAGTGTAGAAGGAGGCTATTCAGCCCATCGAGCCTGCACCAACAATGTAGGGACATTGGGATTAGGAGCGAGAGTTGGCCATTCAGCCCTTTGACCCGCTCCGTTAGTCTATATGATCATGGCTGATCTCGGTCTCATCCTAACTCCCCTTCCCTGCCTTTCCCCATCGCCCTTTATCCCGCTTTTGATCAAATCTTTATCTATCTCTTTCTTGAATCCACTGCAATACAGAACAGGTTCAAGGGGCCGAACGGCCTCCTGCTACCCCTATTTCTTACGTTCTCCTGAAACGTATTTTGTGTTGGGATTTCTTCGGTGCAGTGGCTGGTCTTAGCCTGAGGGAGTTTCACTGTGTATCTCGCAATGGCCCACTGGCCTTCTTTGTGAATGAGCTTACTCACAGACACCATTTGAAGAGTGAGACTATTGTCACATGTATTAGCACACTGTTTATAGAGAAGGAAACGAGTGTGTGCAGGATGTAGTGTTACTGTCATAGCTCGGGTGTAGAGAAAGATCAACTTAGTGCGAGGTAGGTCCATTCAAAAGTCTGACGGCAGCAGGGAAGAAGCTGTTTTTGAGTCATTTGGTACGTGACCTCAGACTTTTATATCTTTTTCCCCGTGATGTACACTTGTGGCTCTAAGGGGCAATTTAGCACGGCCAATCCAGCTAAACTGCACATCTGGTGGTCGGTGCAGACTCGATGAGCCAAATGATCGTACTTCCGCGCTGTAGGGATTCTATGATTCTATCTTTGGACTGAGGAAGGAGGAAACCCACGCAGACACGGGGAGAACTTTCAGAGTCCGCACTGACAGTGACCCAAGCCAGGAATCGAACCCGGGCCCCTGGCGCCGTGAGGCAGCAGTGCCAACCACCAAAGTGCCGCCCCAAATATCACCAAAACCGTTTATCTGCTCGAGCACAATTAGATTGCTGTTTGTGTAACCTTGCTATGCGCAGAATCCCTACAACAGTGACTATATTTCAGAAAATATGCAGGACCGTTGTCAGGCAATATGGATACGTCCTGACAGAACGCATGCCAACACATGCCAACCTCTCTTTCACATTCTGCAGGAAGTGGAAAGCGAAGCTTCGAATGAGCTAAATGGTTTTCTATGTGCAGAGAGTTACCACCCTCATTGTCTGGAAGTGTCTGCTGCTAACTTTGCCAGATAAATGCAGCCGGTTATGGTCCAGCCAGGAATGTGCAGAGGAAGAGAAACATGAATCACTTGGCTGAGGTCGATCTGAAGGAACACTGAGTTAATCTTATCTGATCCTTCCCCGTACAATATTTACACAACACAGGAATTGAACAAACATTTCCTTGTAGCAGAAACATTTACATTTATCAAAGGATGTTTGTGTTGTGTAAGCTCCATGCAAAAACTCACAAGCGGTGGGAACATTACAGGAACAATGCCTGAATTTACTGTCCTGAAGCCTGCAGGATTACCCTTTTAAACCCCCAAACTTCCTTACATCGGGAAAATCAAAGCACTTTGTGGCGTCTGGCTCATTTGTAAAGATTAAATCAAAGATGACATTAATCTTTGCATTTTTCTGTAAAAAAGCATGCAGGGAGTGAGCAGGATAATGAGATTAGACACAAGGGGATATAAAAGCGCGTGGGGAGTGAGGGGGACAGTGGGATTACATTGGGCAGAACATTAAAGGGTGTGGGGAGTGAGAGGGAGCATGGGGTTAATCTGGGTGGGACATTAAAGGATGTGGAGAGTGAGGGGGAGCATGGGGTTAATCTGGGTGGGACATTAAAGGATGTGGAGAGTGAGGGGGAGCATGGGGTTAATCTGGGTGGGACATTAAAGGATGTGGGGAGTGAGGGGGGAGTAGGAATTACACTGGGTGGGACATTAAAGAGTGTGGGGAGTAAGACGGAGACTGGGATTAGACCGGATGGATATTAAAGGGTCTGGGGAGTGAGTGGGAGAGTGGGATTAGACTGGGTGGGATATTAAAGGGTGCAGGGAGTGAAGAGGAGAGTGGGATTAGACTGGGTGGGATATTAAAGGGTGCAGGGAGTGAGGAGGAGAGTGGGATTAGACTGGGTGGGATATTAAAGGGTGTGGGGAGTGAGTGGGAGAGTGGGATTAGACTGGGTGGGATATTAAAGTGTGCAGAGAGTGAGGGAGAGAGTGGGATTAGACTGGTGGCTCTTGTGTACCTATAACTGTGGCTCACTCACCACAACGCCATACTTGTACATGATGTACACAGAAGCCTGGGTGCACGATACAACTCTGTGTTATTACAGAAACTTTATTGCAAAATATATGAAATGAGAAGCCAGGAGTGATGTGAAAATTACAGGAATGCAGAAGGAGTGGAAGTGAAGATGGAGTGAGAGTACTGGGTGTGAGAGGGAGCATTGCTACTGAGAGTGAAAACGAGAGCTGATAAAGCTGGGGCATGGTTTTTACACAGCTACAGACCAGCTATAGAGTCAAGCACTGGAGTGAGGACTGCTTAGAACACAATAAAGCAACAGGCAGAGGACTGGCAGGGGCAAGGTTTATCCAATAGGCTGGGGGAGAGCAGGTTGGGTTGGGAAAAGTTTGGAACTTACTCATTAGATCTCAATTTAACAAAGTAATCCAGATCTGATTGACACGTCAGTGTCTCACACAGAAAAGCAGGATGGTCAGAGCGTTGGGAAAGCAACATCTAATGAAAAATTGCCTCAGATTCACAGAAGGAAGGAAATAATTTCTATTTCTCGATTTGATAGTTTAACACAGGCAGAGAAAGCTCAGAAACACTCATCAGGTCTGGCAGTATCTGCAGTGAGAGAGGGAGCTAACACTTTGTCATCAGGAGTGAGGTGGAAAGTTGTGTGCTCACACGTCCAGATGTCTTCTGCATCTGGAGAGCCAATAGTTTCCTCTCGCTTTCCCCATGGCAACACCCCAGCCAATCAGAGTCAACTCGTCAACCAAGCAGCATCAAATCTTGGAATCACTGAATCCCTACAGGACAGAAGGAGGCCATTCGGTCCATTGAGTCTGCACCAACCACAATCCCACCCCAGACCCCATCCTTATAACCCCACACATTTACCTTACTAATCCCTCTGACATCACCCTAACACTAAGGAGCAATTTAGCACGGCCAAGCCACCTAACCCGCACATCTTTGGACTGTGGGAGGAAAGCAGAGCACCTGGAGGAAACCCACGCAGACACGGGGAGAATGTGCAGACTCCACACAGACAGTGACCCAAGCCAGGAATCGAACCCGGTTCCCTAGCGCTGTGAGGCCATGATGTGGTGATGCTGGCATTGGACTGGGGTAAGTGACACCTGAAGAAGGAGCATCACTCCAAAAGCTTGTGCTACCAAATAAACCTGTTGGACTTTAACCTGGTGTTGTGAGACTTCTTACCGTGCTGTGCGGCAGCATTGCCAACCGCCGTGCCATCCTGACAAAGGTGAAGTGGGGTATAAAATTTGAAATATACAGCTGCTTTCCTAAGGAACAGAAATACTTGCATTTATATAGCGCCTTTCCTGCCTCAGGATGCCACAAGGCATTTTACAACCAATGAGGTAATTTGAAACATTACAGGAAATGTGGCAGCCAATTTACACGTAGCAAACTCCCACAATTGGATAATGACCAGATAATCTGAATTTGTCATGTTGCCTTAGGCCAGAGGTGGAATTTTCCAATCACGTTCGCCCGAAAACAGGAAAATCCCACTTGAGGTGAAAGGGTCTTTGCATGGTCCTGCTACCCCCCCCACCCCACCCCCCGGCCCACGACAATCCCCGTGGTGGGCGGGATGGGAAAACTCCCCCCAGCTCACTGGGTAGAACCCTCTGCTTTCCTTTGCTACAGTGTCTTGCTAGATTTAGGTTTCTCCTAGCTGGATGTCTGGCTGGATCCAGCTCAATGGGGATGTACAGATCAAGGTGGGGGGTAGGGTGGGCAGTGGGTTTGGGAATGGGTCTTGGACATTAGATATTGTCGAGAAATATACACGGGCAGTGGGGGAGGGGTGAACGCCCAGTGTCTGATATGGATGAGGGAGGTTAGTTATTCAGGGAGTTTGAATTGCTGGATGGTTTACAGGGTAGTTCGGGGTCCAGGGTAGGGAAGCATGTATGGCTGCCCCTCCTGAAATCAGTCAACACTGAGTACATATTACCCTGCCCCTCTCCGTGAGCTGTTCTCTCCTCCCTTTAGCTGCCAGGGTGCCTGAGATTAGGAAAGCAATCTAGAATTGAGACAAAAACAGAAAATGCTGGAAAAGTTCAGTGGGTCTGACAGCATCTGTGGAGAGAGAATAGAGCCAATGTTTCAAATCTAGCATCATCTGGACTGGAAACAGCTTTAGCCTCCCTCCACAGATGCTATGATGATACATTCATACTACTCGGCCAGTGTTGTCTATCTGATTCGCTGCAGGAAAGGATGTCCCAAGGCATGGTACACTGGGGAGACCACGCAGGCGCTACGACAATGGATGATTGGAGACTGTTCGATAATCACCAGGCAGGAGTGTTCCCTTCCAGTCGGGCAACACTTCAGCAGTCACGGGCATTCAGCCTCTGATCTTTGGGTAAGCATTCTCCAAGGCGGCCTTCACAACACACAACGCAGAATTGCTGAGCAGAAACTGATAGCCAAGTTCCGCACACATGAAGACAGCCTCAACTGGGATTTTGGGCTCATGTCACACTACACGCAACTCCCACCATTTGGCCTGGGCTTGCAAAGTCTTACCAACTGTCCTGGTTTGAGACAACTCACTCCTGTTTAACCTGTGATTATCCCTCTCTCCACTTGTACTGTCTCTACCTGTAAAGACTTGATTACCTGTAAGGACTCGCATTCCAACCATTATCTTGCAATTGAGTCTCTGTCTATACATAGAATCATGGAATCCTACAGTGCAGAAGGAGGCCATTTGGCCCATCAGGTCTGCACCAACCACAATCCCATCTAGGCCCCATCCCCATAACCTGCATTTACCCTAGCTAATCCTCCTGACACTAAGGGACAATTTAGCATGGCCAATCCACCTAACCTGCACATCTTTGGAGTGTGAGAGAAAACCAGAACACCATGAGGAAACCCATGCAGACACGGGGAGAACGTGCAACACAAACAATAACCAATCGAACCCGAGTCCCTTGCGTTTTGAGGCAGCAATGCTAACCACTGCCACCATGCCGCCCAAATACCATGTTTGTGAAACCTACCTCTCCACTCATCTGATGAAGGAGCAGCACTTACCAAATAAACTTTAACCTGGTGTTGTAAGACTTCTTACTGTGGTCCCAGATGCTTTCAGGCCCTCTGAGATTTTTCAGCATTTTTCTGTTTTTGATTAAGAAACCAGCATCCGCAGTGTCTTGCGTTTATCTTAGAATTGAGGCCAGCAGCCTGAATAAAATATTTTAAAGATGAAGCAGCCACAAATACCAAAGTACCGCTGTTAAAACTGGGAGAGGTGAACTTGCCACTTTATCTATTTTTAACCCCCTCACCTCAACTTCTCTTCCTTGGGGGTTAAAATTGCTCCCCTTCCCTGCCCCTCCCCCCACACCCCACACACATAGAGTCAGAAACTACAGGGACCGAGTGCAGGGGAACCACAATGGGTTGATATCTGGTACGAGACAATGACTCACACACACATCTCACAAGGCAGAACTAATAGACCAACATTGAGTCAGTAACACATTGTGCCTTGGCACCATTAAGGGATCTGGGCAGCAACAGGCGGCCAATAAAATAATCCAGCAGCACCTTCACCAATGCCAACAACGTTGCCAAGGTACTTAAACCAATCAGAAATAAAGAAGGGCCCTCAGAACTGTCCAATCAGAGATTGAAGGAGCATGTTAGACCAGGAGTTGGAACAAGTGAGGGTTTAAACCAGTGTTGCTGTGGGTGGGATGAGCACAGTTATAAATCTTATTGACAGGTCTTGCGCAGTATTGTTCCCAAGAGCATTGGTTTGGGCTTGTTCTCTGTTGAAACACAAAAAAAAACTCACTAATTTGAAACAGTCCGTCTTTATATTCTAAACCTGACCAGTTTCTGCTCACTGAATAAGTCACTTTTTTTTTGCAAGATGTGTGGGATATCATGGTTCGTACCACTGGGGGGGTGGTGGTGGTTGTAATGCGCAATGCCAACACAAGTAAAAGAACCTGCGTTTACACAGCACCTTGTACATCCCCACAGCCTAATAATAAATGCACAGTCACTGTTGTTGTGTAGGTGACAGGCACATTGTACACAGTATGACTCCACAGGCAGCCAGAATGGCCGGTTTTTGTTGCTGCTGGTAAAATAGACATTGGGTAGGATTTCGTCACTGTTTGTCTTCCCACACTATGAGAACCTTCCACTTCCACCTTGATGTGATATTTCATCTTTCTAAAACACTTTCTAAAGCACTCTCTCAGAATGAAACTACAATATCAGTCTACATTATGGGCCGAATTTTCCCATACCACTCACCATGGGAATCGTAGGGGGTGGGGGTGGGTGTGGGGGTGGGGGGGGTGGGGGGTGTCAGTGGGGGTGGGGGTGACGTAGGGGGGCATGCAAAGATCCGTTGACCTTGGGCAGTATTTTCCGGTTTTGGGGCCAGCGAGGCTGGAAAACCCCGCTTGTGTGTCGATGCTCCTGGAATGGACTCGAACCCACAATGTTCTGAGTCTGAGGTGAGAGTGTCACTGACTGAATCAGGAGGAATCAAAGCGGGACGCTGCTCCCGATTGCTGCTGTGGTCCAGGTGGATTTGGGGGGGGCTGGAGGACAGGCTCGGGTTTGGTTTTGAGGTGCTCCGATTTTCCAGTCACCCAGTAAGGTTAAACGTGGGGTTTCACGGGCCTATACTGCAGGGTGCCTACACTCTGCTAAGTAAGTGAGCACATTCCAGGAATGTGAACAAGATGACAAGTTGCTTCTCAATCTTCCTTGAAGCTATCTTCACCCACCACACGGGGTCTGTCAGGGCATACACCACATCCGTGGCCATCACTGTTTTGCACTTGGCGCGTTCTGTGTTTGTCACTGAGTCTCTGATGTCATTTTGCAGGAAAACCTTCATGGCTGAAGGGGAGGTGATGGCTGAGTGGTATTATTTGCTAGACCATTAAGAAACTCAGCTAATGGTCTCCAGCGCCACAGCGATGTGGTTGACTCTCAACTGCCCTCTGAAATGGTCTGGCAAGCCATTCAGTTCAAGGGCAATTGGGAACAGGTAATAAATGCTGGACCAGCCACCATTGAACATAAGAACATAAGAAGTAGGAGCAGGAGTAGGCCATCTAGCCCTTCGAGCCTGCCCCGCTATTCAATAAGATCATGGCTGATCTGAAGTGGATCAGTACCACTTTCCCGCTTTCTCCCCATAGCCCTTAATTCCCCTGTCTGTCAGAAACCTATTTACCCGTGACTTAAATATATTTAACGAGGTAGCCTCTACCACTTCAACGGGCAGAGAATTCCAGAGATTCACCACCCTTTGAGTGAAGAAGTTCCTCCTCAACTCCATTCTAAACTGCGCCCCCCCCTTGATACCCCCCCATGGTGAACCACGAGACAAATGGCTTAGATATTCCCTGGATGTTGTTGGAGAACACTTGGTGATGCCACTTAGCTCCACCTTTGCCCAACCTCTTACTACCTTTCCAGCTACCTGTCCTGATCTGCACTGAGTATCCTGAGCCTCAGTTCACTACAGCAGTGCAATGGTTAATTGGCAACCGCTTCGAGGCTGCTGACTAGGCCAGGTTTACAGCAAGATTTAATTGAAGTCATTATAAAGATATAATTAACTCCAATGTTCTTTGCTGTCAGCGGGACTGTAATAGATTCTAAACAGGTTGGACAGGTTATAAATCTCCAGCAGCAGCTGTGAAGTATTTCAAATCAATGCTACATTTATGTACAGATATTGTATATTTTTCTCTTCCAATTTAATTGCCATTTGTTAAATTGTTTGGATCTGCTGGAATAAATCATCAGTCGGGGGAATTACACAATGTAGAAGGAGGCCATTCACCCATTGTTCATGTGCTGGCACTTTGAAAGAATCATCCAATTAATTCCACTCATAGAATCACAGAGGTTTACAGCATGGAATCAGGCCCTTCAGCCCAACTTGTCCATGCTGCACTTTTTTTAAACCCCAAAAATAGCCCCAATTGCCTTCATTTGGCCCATATCCCTCTATACCCACCTTACCCATGTAACTGTCTAAATGCTTTTTAAAAGACAAAATTGTACCCGCCTCTACTACTACCTCCGGCAGCTTGTTCCAGACACTCACCACCCTCTGTGTGAAAACATTGCCCCTCTGGACACTTTTGCGTTTCTCCCCTCTCACCTTAAACCTCTGCCCTCTAATTTTAGACTCCCCTACCTTTGGGAAAAGATATTGACTATCTCGCTGATCTGTGCCCCTCATTATTTTATAGACCTCTTATAAGATCACCCCTCAGCCTCCTACACTCCAGAGAAAAAAAGTCCCAGTCTAGAATCATACTTGCAGAAAGAGGCCCTTCAGTGCATCACATCTGCACCAAACACAATCCCACCCAGGCCCTGCCCCCACATACCAATCCCTCTAACCTACACATCCCTAGACACTAAGGGGCAATTTCTTAGCATGGCCAATCAACCTAACCCACACATCTTTGGACTGTGGGAGGAAACCCACACAGACACAAGGAGAACATGCAAACTCCACACAGACAGTGACCTGAGCTGGGAATTGAACCCAGGACCCTGGGGCTCTGAAGCAGCAGTTGTGCCACCCTTTCCAGCCTCCTTATAACTCAATCCATCAAGTCCCAGTAGCATCCTAATAAGTCTCTTTCTGCACTGTTTCTAGTTTAATAATATCCTTTCTATAATAGGGTGACCAGAATTGCACACAACATTCCAAGCGTGTTCCACTGCTCTTTCCATTGGCCCTGTCGTTTTTACTTTTTCCAAGTGTGCATGTTGAATTTGAAAGTTAACATTGAATCTGGTTCCATCCTCCTTCCTGGCAACGTGCTCCAGGTTTCCACAACGCTCCAAATAAAGTCCTCGCCAACAGGCAACTGTACCCTGGTAAAGCTCACTCTAGTCAGACAGTCTTGCATTGGACAATTAATCAATGATTGGAGATCTGAAGCTGGGGTACATATTTCCACCTTCCCAGACTGATCTGGACTCATGTCGGGCTAATGTTTCAGGCTTCATGTGAATTACTGTGACATCTCCAAAACATGCCAGTTGACACATCATAGACACTTTAATCCAGGTCCTTCCCCCTGCCCCATGTGTATGGGGTATCATGGTGGCACAGTGGTTAGCACTGCCACTTTACAGGGCCAGAGATCCGGGTTTCAATTCTCAGCTTGGCTCACTGTCTATGCAGAGTCTGCACATTCTCCCCATGTCTGCGTGGGTTTCCTCTGGGTGCTCCAGTTTCCTCCCACAGTGCAAAGACGTGCTGGTTAGGTGCATTGGCCGTGCTAAATTCTCCCACGGTGTACCCGATCAGACTCTGGAGTGTGGCAACTAGAGGATTTTTACTGTAACTTCATTGCAATGTTAATGTAAGTGTACTTGTGACACTAATAAATTAATTTAACTTTAACTAACAAAGGAGATGGAAATGAGAGGGTGCAAAATGTAGTGATACAGTCATAGCTGGGATGTAGAGAAAGATCAACTTAATATAAGGTAGGTCCATTCAAAGGTCTGATGACAGCAAGGAAGAAGATGCTCTTGAGTCAGTTGGTATGTGACCTCAGAGTTTAGTACCTTTTTCCAGACGGAAGAAGGTGGAAGAGAGAATGTCCGGGGTGCGTGAGGCCCTTGATTATGCTGGCTGCTTTTCCGAGGCAGTGGGAAGTGTAGATGGTGTCAGCGGATAGGAGACTGGTTTGAGTGATGGATTGGAAGTTCACAACCCTTTGTGGATTGGACCAGAGCTCTGCACCACCCACTGGGCAGAAAGTTACAAACCTATTTGTGCCAAAAATCCCTCCCATAAAGGGCGACCTCTTCATTGCTCAGGACATAACAATGTCAGTGAGAAAGCTCAGATCCATTTGTAGCCCCAATTTCCTGACCTTTGTCAGTGTGTTTATTGATTGTAAATGGCTAAGTTTCAATGAGTCATACCCCAGGTGATTTATGGTTCCAGTGGGTGGACTTCCATATCCTATCTCTAATGGCTTTGATTAACAACAAACGCACCGTTATCTCCAGTAATGAATGAGGGAGTGATTGGAGATAGAATTGGTCCTGTAACTATTTTGTTGTTATGGAGCCCTGGTATGCAATTCAAATAAATATCCCGATAATATTATCATATAATCTCAATTAAGAACCCTGCAGGAACTTTCGATTAGCTACATGTATTATATATCTAAGTTTCAGTTTCGTTATCAGTGCCAAAAGTAGGCTTACATTAACACTGTGGTGAAGTTACCGTGAGAATCCTCTAGCCGCCACACTCTGAAGCCTGTTTGGGTACACTGAGGGAGAATTTGGCATGGCCAATCCATCTAACCAGCACGTCTTTCGGATTGTGGGAGGAAAGCGGAGCACCTGGAGGAAACCCACACAGACACGGGGGGAACATGCATACACCGGCAGACGGTGACGCAAGCCAGGAATCGAACCCGAGTCCCTGGTGCTGTGAGGCAGCAGCGTTACAATGTCATTTTATTGGAGATATAATTGTACTAAATCTCCAATTAAAACAAACATTGGCAATCGCCTTACAGATTAATCTAATGTACCATCAATACTTCGAATTAATTTATTAAACTCTTCCAGGACCTCTTAGTGTTTTCGCCTTTTCATTTTGTTTTCAGCAAGCTAGTTGCCTGTCCCAGTGTTTTGTGTAGATAAGGTTGTAAATTCGGATAGATTGGTGTGTTTTCCCAGTACCTGGTCATCCTTGTTTGATTAAGGGAGGATTTAAATGGCACGTTTCACAACTTTGGAGCCCCTCAAAGAGCTTTACAGACAAATGAAATCTTTTACTGCAGGGTAGCCACTGTTGTAATGTAGGAAAAGCGGCAGCCAATTTATGCACAGCAAGCTCCCGTTAATAATGATACGATAATAATCTGTGACGAGGGAGTTTAGGAATAAATAAATCTTTTAAAAAGGGACAAAGTAGAGAGGCAAAGAGTGATTATGAGAATTTTTAATTTATTTAGCAAATACTATTCCCCGAAACTGAAAACAAGGGTGTAGTGATATTGTCACTGGACTAGTAACCGAGTAATTAGCCAGGGTAATGCCGTGGGGACCCAGGTTCAAATCCCAACACGGCAGACGCTGAAATTTGAATGCAATAAAAATCTGGAATGAAAAGGCGACTGATGACCATGAAGTGGTCCCAGGGATAAGGGATTGTATTTCTGTGAAGAATCTGAGATTGTTCTCCTTAAAGCAGAGAGGTTTGTGAGGAGATTTGATACAGGTGTTCAAAATCAGGAATGGTTATGGTAGAATGTGTAAGGGGAAACTGTTTCCAGTGTCAGTAACCAGGGACCGTGAACTTCAGGCAATTGGCAAAATGCAGACACGAAGATACGTTTTTTACTGAGTGAGTTGTTGGGATCTGGAATGTGCCGAGTGAAAGGACGATGGAAACAGACTCAATAGGAACGTCCAAAAGAGAGAAAAAGGGATGTACGGGAAGCAGAGAGAGGAGTGGGACTGGGTAAATCTTTCTAAAAGAGCCAGTACGGGCATGACGGGCTGAATAGCCTCCTCCGTGCTGTAAATTCACGGTTCTCCGACACCGAGGAGGACTGCGCTGTGTGACTGTAGGCTTGATGTTGCTTCCCAAGCTGGTGAAGGCCGGGAAAGGACACTGAAGTGGTTAAAACAGAGCTTTGGACAAGTTACTCTGCCTTGAAGCCATGCCGATTAAATATGTGACAGTTAGTGACGTTCTTCCGGCTTCCCCTTGATTGGTCCAGTCTGCAGTCGACGTTGTTTTAAATCCTAGTTTCTCTCAGTTGTCCTTGGCCATTTCTTGATGTCTGATACCTGCTAACAGCCAGTAATAAATGGTTTTTTTATAACTGACTGGCAATGGCTTGCTAATTTAAACAACTATTTACTTCAGCACTAAGCCTTGTTTATATTTATACCTCCAGCTGGGGTCTGTCCGCTCACACTGTTACTGAGCGGACTTCAGACTCCAGACTCTCAGGCGCCTGGGAGAGACGAGGTTGGCAAGGTCCTTCAGCAAAGCTGGCATCTCTCATCTTCCCCACAGATAAACACTGAACATCAAAGGAAATTCTTAAGCTTTGCCTTTAAACTTTGCTGATCTGCAAACTGCGAGCCCTCAGATTAAAGGAGACCAGGCCCCACCTCCAGCTTCCAGGAACAATAACGTCCTGAGTCACGTCCTAACGCAGGCAGCGAGCGGAGAGGCCAGTCACATCCCCTCGCCCGCCTCACAGCCCGTCAGCAGGGGCTCGCTGGGCAGCACTCCCACCCTGGGGTCAACGGGCACGGGCTAAGACCTGCCAGCCCATAATACAGATTGACACTCCCAGTGCAGTACTGAGGGAGTGCTGCAGTGTCAGAAATAATCTCCTTTCGGATGAGATCTTAGCCGAGGCCCCGTCTGATCTCTCTCAAGTGGGCAGTTACAATTTCAGGAGAGGGGGAGGGGAGGCCTCCCGGGCAACATCTATCTCCCAATCATCATCACAAAAACAGATATCGTCACATTAATGTTTCTGGATTCTTTGACGAAACTCTTTGATTTGATTTATTATTAGTGTACAGCGAAAAGTATTGTTTCTTGCGCGCTATATGGACAAAGCATACCATTCATAGAGAAGGAAACAAAAGAGTGCAGAACGTAATGTTACAGTCATAGCGAGGGTGTAGAGAAAGAGCAACTGAATGTAAGTTAAGTCCATTCAAAAGTCTGACAGCAGCAGCGAAGAGGGGACTTTCTGCCCTTGCCCATTCTGAAATGGCAAAATTCCACCCAAGGTCAACGGACCTTTCCACAGTCCGCGTCGCACCTCCCCCCTCCCCTCCCCTCCCCTCCCCGCCGCTTGCTCCGATTCCCGTGGCAGGGGGACGGGAAAGTTCCAGCCAGTGTTTCCTCTTGTGGGGAAGGGGGTGACTAGTGACTGTCAGAAATGATAGTCACCAAGAAATGCAAAAGACTATTCAGGAGAAACGTCTTTACCCTGAGTATGGAGAGAATGTGGAACGGGCTCCCACTGGGAGTGGTTGGAGCAAGTAGGATCGAGACAGTGAAACTAGACAAGAACATGAGGGAGAAGGGAATAGCAGCAGTGCTGGGAAACTGAGGCTAGTAACTGGGCCACAGGCGAGGCCTCTCCATCATCTCCACAGGCCGCAGGATTAAGTGAAGCTTGTTCACTAACGGTGACCCCCGTGAATAAGGTTCAGTACAATTCTATGCTTCACTCCAACCTCCCTCCCATCTTAATCTATCATGGTAACCCCCTATTCCAGCAGTGGGAACCAGCGGTCCAGGGGCCACATGTGGCCCCATCCGGGTTCCTGGTGTGGCCCTGCAAGATATTTTATTGACTGTTGCCCATGTACGGGTTATATTCTTATAACCAGCCTCCCATCCATTGACTCTGTCTACACTTCCTGATGCCCTGGCAGAGCAGCCAGTATAAGTAAGCCCCCCACACACCCCAGACATTCTCTCTTCCACCTTCTTCCTTCGGGAAAAAGATACAAAAGTTACGTACAACTGAACTCAAGAACAGTTTCTTCCCTGCTGCCGTCAGACTTTCGATTGGACCTACCTCGCACTAAGTTGATCTTTCTCTCCACTGTAACACTACATTCTGCACTCTCTCCTTTCCTTCTCCATGAACGGTATGCTCTGTCTGCATAGTGCGCAAGAAACAATACTTTTCACTGTATGTTAATAATTGTGACAAAAGTAAATCAAATCAAAATCAACATTTAATACTCACCAAATATAAGTTATGGAAAATGCTTCATTGTTTGTAGATTAATTGAACTGTTATCAACTTCAAATGGTAAAAACAATGTAAATATTGACACTTTGGACCCAGAAGAAGCGCACGGCTCTCACAGTCAGTGTTGTGAGCAATCAGCACTTCACTTGCCTTTGCTTTAAGTGCTAATTACTTCAGTCAGACTGGCAGGAAAAAACTACACGGACGGGAATCAGGTGGAATCCTGGCACGTGGGCAACGGTCAACAAAAAGTTTGGCGAGGCCACACCCAGAACCCAGATGGGCCACATGTGGCCCCCGGACCGCTGGCTGCCCATCGCTGGAATAGGGGGTTATCATGACAGATTTAAGATGGGAAAGAGGCTTGAGTGAAGCATAGAAACCAGCACGGGCTGTTGGGGCCGAATGGCCCGCTTGTGTGCCATCCGTGGGATCTCGAATGTCCACCATCGGAGAGCACCATCGGTTTAATGTTTAACACTTCCCGTGAGGGTGATGGAGTGAAGAACGTAGGGCAGGAGAAGGCGGGGGGGGGGTGGTAAATAGCATCACCTTGCTGAGGAGGGCTGTCCAAAGGTCAGGCTGGCACTGGCTGAGGAAAGATGGAGGGAGGGATAAAAAGAAGGGGGTCAAAGGAACTCAAAGATAGGGCTCATATCTCTCAGACAACAACAACTTGCTGCGATATCCTTATCCAACCTCCAGCTAGTTAAAGCACTAAAGCAGCAATAACAGTACGCACTTTCCCTGAACTGGGGGTTGTGTAAACGTCAATCATTCATCCAGAGAGTCCACCAGCTCTGCTGCTTGAGCTGAGTGTCTTGGTTAATGATCGGACAGCAAAACATCTCCACATCTGTTCTCCCACGCTGCTAACTCTTTGTACAGTCATAAATCAGCACTCCAAGGTGACAAGAGGCAAAGAGGAGATGAAAGCAGAGGTTCCCCCTCAGCACAAACACCAAACAAAGAATTTAACCTCCACACATCAGTCACTGCAACAGATCCTGAATGAAAGATCCCCCGCGTGTTCACAGATTATTATCACACAAGGATTGCACTGAGGGATGCTTCGGGTTAGATAGAGACTAAAGTTAATTTATTGGTGTCACAAGTAAGGCTGACGTTAACACTGCGATGAAGTTACTGCGAAATTCCCCTAGTTGCCACATTCCAGAACCAGTTCGGGTCGATGCACCTAACCAGCACGTTTTTCAGACTGTGGGAGGAAACCGGAGCACCCGGAGGAAACCCACGCAGACACGGGGATATTGTGCAGACTCCACACAGACAGTGACCCAAGGCAAGGATCAAACCCGGGTCCCTGGCGCTGTGAGGCAGCAGTGCTAACCACTGTGCCGCCTCCTGTTGCCGATTCTCAGCAGTTCTCGGAGGGAGAGCCCATCAGTGAGACCGAGCTCTGTTCCCTGACCCTCATTCTCAGGATGTGGGTCACCATTTGTTGCCCTGGATCTGATGCAACAAGGAGGCTTTTTAAACCATCCAGTAGGATCCTGAGACTCAAACAAATATTGAGTGGCCTCAGGGTCACTCTGCCAGTAATATCGAGAGTCAGCGCAGGATCTGGGGAGCCATGAGAATCATTTCATCGTACAGGAGGCCATTCGGCCCATTGTGCCTGCCCTGGTTCTTTAGAACAGATATCTCATTAGCTCCACTCCCCCTTGCTTTTTCCTTTAACCCTTCATTTTTTCCCATTTTTAGGTGTTTATCTAATTCCCGTTTGAAATTTATTAATCATAGAATCCCTACAGAGCAGAAGAGGCCATTCAGCCCACCGAGTCTCTTTGACAGGGCCCACTCATTCCCCCACCCTATCCCCATAACCCTACAAGTTTCGGATGGCCAATACATCTAACCAGCACATCCTTCAGACAGTGGGAGGAAACCCACGCAGTCACGGGGAGAACGTGCAAACTCCATACAGACAGTAACCCAAGCCAGGATTCAAACCCGGGTCCCTGGTGCTGCGAGGCAGCAGTGCTAACCCACTGTGCCACCGTGTCGCCCAAATGAATGCATGTGCCCACTGCGCCTTTCATGTGGCACATTCCAAATCACAACAACTCTCTGTAAAAAATGAATCTCTACCTGCTTCTTCAAGCCAGTTATCCTAAATCTGTGTCTCTGTTCACTGAACCTCTTATTTGTGAAAATAATTTCCCTTTACTTACTCTATCGAAACCCATTCTAACTTTGAACAGTTTATTAAATCCCCTTTAATCTTCTCTGCTCTGAGGCGAACAATCCCAACTTCTCCAGTGCCTTAGGCCCACATCCTGGCAGTTTCCTGTAAACCTCCCCCAGTGTTCCCGAGAATCCTGGGGGATGTTGCTCATTGGGCTTTGACCACAACTGATTCCAGTCTAGAATCGGTGGAAGATTTCCTCTCCTCACTGCTGCTGGTCAGAGTGATCTGTCCAAGGGAAGCTCTGTTGCTCATTTCTCCTTGCACTCCCGCACTTCTCTCTTCAGTAGCTCATCCACTCATTTTCAATTTTCGGCCTGGCGACACAGTGGGTTTACACAGCTGCCTCACCGCGCCAGGGACCCGGGTTCAATCCCCGGCTTGGGTCACTGTCTGTGCGGAGTCTGCACGTTGTCTCCCCCCGTGTTTGCGTAGATTTCCTCTGGTTTCCTCCCACAGTCTGAAAGACGTGCTGGTTAGGTGCATTGACCACTCTAAATTCTCCCTCTATTTAACCGAATGGGCGCCGGGGTGTAGCGACAAGGGGATTTTCACAGTAACTTCATTGCAGTGTTAATGTAAGCTACTTGTGACACTAATAAGTAAAGGTAAGAAAAAACTTGGGCAAAATGGTTAACCAGTGGCAGTGGTGTAATTAGTCCCTTGACTAATAACTCAGAGAACCAGGGTAATCCTCTGGGGACCAGGGTTCGAATCCCACCGTGGCAGTTGGCGAAATTTGAAATCAGTAAAAATGCAATAAAAATTTTGGAACTAAAAATCTGATGAAGCTACTGTTGATAAAACTAGTGCCCTGTCAGGGAGGGAATCTGGGCTACGTGTGGCTGTAGATACACAGCGAGATAGCAGATGCTCTAGAAAGCCACTCAGTTCAAGGGCAATTTGGGATGGGTAATTAAATATTGGCCCAGCCAGAGACACTCTCACCCCAGGAATGAAAAATAAATGAGAAGGAAACTCTTACTTCATCGGGCATGCTGGAAGGGTTTCCAAGGCAATAATTGTTTGGCCACATTAAGAATGCACCTTCCATGGTCATTCAGTCCTGAGGTGGGACTTGAACCCAGAACCCAGAGGTAGGGCCAGTATCACTGCAACACAAACCCCCCAGAATACGACCAGATTAGTTAACTTTGTGCTAAATTGTGTAATCTGAGTGAGTGTCAAATCCCCAGATCATCCATAGGGAGAATCTGGCAAGGTGGAGCTGAGGGGATCATGTTGTTTGGCAGAAGCAGGCTTGACGGGCTGAATGGCCTCCTCCAGATCATGGATCCCTATGGTCTTATCAATGGTTTACAATTTCACAGCTGGAGCCTGCTTGGCTTCTATTCGTACAGTTCTTTAGCATTAATGTAGACCATGATGGGTTGAAGGGTAAAGAGATGCCCTGCTGGGACACACAGTCTGATCCACCACAGACTGAGGGTGTCACAGTGGTTAGCACCGCTGCCTCACACTGCCAGGGACA
The DNA here is from genome assembly GCF_965287045.1 of Carcharhinus amblyrhynchos. NCBI lineage: Eukaryota > Metazoa > Chordata > Chondrichthyes > Carcharhiniformes > Carcharhinidae > Carcharhinus > Carcharhinus amblyrhynchos. Next base: position 9,089,101 of record NC_137349.1, on the reverse strand, counting down.
CAGGTTCAATTCCAACCTCAGTCATTGTCTGTGTGGAGTCTGCATGTTCTCCCCGTGCCTGCATGGGTTTCCTCCGGGTGCTCCGGTATCCCCCACAATCCAAAGATGTGCGGGTTAGCTTGATTGGCTATGATAAATTGCCCCTTAGTGTCAGGGGGGACTAGCAGGGTAAATGTGTGGAGTTACAGAAGTAGAGCTTGGGTGGGATTGTGGTTGGTGCAGAGTCGATGGGCCGAATGGCCTTTTTCTGCATTGTAGGGATTCTACCCTTATTATTCCCCAGGGGAGCTCCTACAGACCGAGCACACTTGACCTTGGGGACAGCTGATCAATAAACAGCCTGGCGGAGAGAGAGAGAGAGAGAGCGAGATCAAGTGGGAAGGAAGCATCTACAGGGAGTGTAACTGAGAATGTGCAAAAGAGTTACTTAATCCCTGTGGCTGCAGGGAGCTTTCCAGCAGCCAATAGGCTGTGGCAGTGTGTAGAATCGACAGGGCGTTAATGAAGAAATATCTGGTTAGTGGGTGAGGGGTTATACACAGGAGCGTCTGTGTAAATCTGGCAATACAGGAAAGGTCTTCGATTTAACTAGCGCCTGCCGCCACAGCAGGACACCCCAAAGCAGGTTCCAGCCACTGATGAAGTATGGTCACTGTTATAATGTAAGAAAAGCCCCAACCAAAGAATGCAGAGCAAGATCCCACAAACCGCAACCTGATAATAACAAAAGCAGCAACTTGCATTTATATACCCGGATAAAAGTGGCAAAACATCCCAAGGCCACTCACAGGGGTGCTACCAACAAAATTTCACACTGAATCACATAAGGAGTTAATAGGACCAGGTGCCCAAAATCTCCTGATTTGATTTGATTATTGTCACATATTAACATACAGTGAAAAGTATTGTCTCTTGCATGCCATATAGTCAAAACATACTGTTCATAGAGAAGGAAAGGAGAGAGTGCAGAATGTACTGTTACAGTCATAGCTAGGGTATAGAGAAAGATCAACTTCATGCAAAATAGGTCCATTCAAAAGTCTGACAGCAGCAGGGAAGATGCTGTTCTTGAGTCAGTTGCTATGTGACCTCAGATTTTTGTATCTTCTTCCTGAAGGAAGAAGGTGGAAGAGAGAATGTCCGGGGTGTGTGGGGTCCTTAATTATGCTGGCTGCTTTGCTGAGGCAGCGGGAAGTACAGACAGAGTCAATGGATGGGAGGCTGGTTTGCGTGATGGACTGAGCTTTGTTCACAATCTGTTGTAGTTTCTTGTGGTCTTGGACAGAGCAGGAGCCATACAAAACTGTGCTACAACCAGAAAGAATGCTTTCTATGGTGCATCTGTAAAAGTTGGTGAGAGTCATAGCTGACATGCCAAATGTCCTTAGCCTTTTGATAAAGTAGAGGCATTGGCGTGGAAGGATCAGGACAGGTTGTTGGTGATTTGGACACCTAGAAACTTGAAGCTCTCAGCCACTTCCACTTCATCCGCATTGATGTAGACAGAGGCATGTTCTCCACTACACTTTCTAAAGTCGATGACTATCTCTTTCATTTCGTTGACATTGAGAGACTACTGTTGTCGTGCCAGTTCACCAGGTTCTCTCATTCCTGTTCTCCATCTAATCATTGTTTGAGATCCAACCCACTATGGTGGTGTCATCAGCAAACTTGAAAATCAAATTGGAGGGGAACAAAGTCCCCAAGAGTGTTTGTTAGCACTTTGTGATTACCATCCAGTGACATTACCACACCATGGTCACCTCCGGTTCCAGAAACAACCAGATCATCATATTTTCATAGTGATGTTGATTGAAGGAGAGCTATTACCCAATTCAGCAGAACTTCCACCTTTGGCTGCAAAATCTTTTGTGTCGACCAGAGAGGGCAAATGAGGCCTTTGTTTTGTATCTCACCTTACACACCTGACAGTCCATCTGTCCATCTGCCCCAGAACCATAAAATCCTTACAGTGCAGAAGGAGGCCATTCAGCCCATTGAGTCTGCGCCAACTCTCTGACAGAGCATGTTCCCTCCAGGCCCTTTCCTCCACCCTATCCCCATCATTTCACACATTTCCCATGGTTAATCCCCCTAACCCACACACCTAGGGACAATTTAGCATCGCCAATCCATCTAACCTGCACGTCTTTTGGACTGTGGAAGGAAATCGGGGCATCCAAAGGAAACCCACGCAGACATGGAGAGAATGTGCAAACTCCACACAGACAGTGACCCAAGCCAGGAATTGAAACTGGGTCCCTGGCGCTGTCGGGCAGCAGTGCTAACCACTGTGCCACTGTGCCGCTAAGTGCCATCCTGCGCACAAGCCATGGGTCAGAGCACAGTCAATAGTAAAGTAGGAAGCTCTTGGAATCCTTTTTTAATGCCCATCTCCACACACACTCACAAACCCACACACACTCACTAACAAACGCACACACACACACACACACACGCATGAACACACACGCATATGCACACACACTTACAAACAAACATAGACACGCATACAAACACTAACAAATACACACGTGCGCTCACACACACGGGCACACACATGGGCACACACACTAACAAACACACACAGACACATACACCAACAAATACACACACGCACACACACATATGCACACTAACATCCCCCAAACTTGCATTTATATAGCACCTTCCATGACCATAGGACATCCTAAAGTGTTTTCAGTCAATGAAGTACTTTTTGAAGTTTGGCCATTGTTCTGATGACAAGCAGACAACTTGTGCACAGCAAGATCCCACAAACAACATGGTGATAATGACCAGATACCTGTTTTTTATTGGGGGATAAATATTGGCCCAGGGACACTGAGGCCAACTTCAGAGTAGCACCATTAGCTAACCAACGAGGGGAGCCATCCCAACCAGAATGTTGAACCTTTGTTTGATTTTGTTGGCCGGTGTCGATCTCATTATCAACAACACGGTGTGGGCAGCGCGGTGGCACAATGGTTAGCACTGCTGCCTCACAGCGCCAGGGACCTGGGTTCGATTCCAGGCTCGGGTCTACACGTTCTCCCCGTGTCTGCGTGGGTTTCCCCCGGGTGCTCCTGTTTCCTCCCGCTGTCCAAAGATGTGTGGGTTAGGTGGATTGGCCCACGCTAAATTGCCCCTTAGCGTCAGGGGGACCAGCGGGGTAAATGCGTGGGGTTACGGGGGTAGGATAGTTGTTGGTGCAGGATCGATGGGCTGAATGGCCTCTTTCTGCACTATAGACTCTATGCACATATCAGAGAGGGGAAGAAATTCAATTTTAAATACATTCAAATTGTTGTGTTGGAAATATAATCTGAGATAACATACTCTGGATTTTTTAGCACCAGTACACGACTGGATGCTCAGTTCCTTTTGTGGTGATTGTTTGGATGTAAACCTTTGATCTTGTTCCACTGATAAACATTTCCGCAGTTACAGATCCAGGCAGCTGCTGCGGAGCTCGATTCCGTCTTGATCCCTTGTCTGAATTCATTTGATTGCCATCGAGAATGGAGTGAGCAAGGAGCCGGGGTGGAACTGAAACAACATTGTCCACCTTACACAGCTCGCATCATTCCTAATCAGGTCAATCGAATCTAATCAAACAACAAACCCGTCTCCCTGACGAATGAACCCAATCCAACTGTTCAGCATCTGACTGAAATTCTTCTTATTCTGTCGCCAAAAAAACAGAAGAAAACACATTGCGCTGTTTGTGGGAACAGGCTGCGGTATTTCCTACATTCCCAATGCAGTACTGAGGGAGTGCCATCCTGTCAGAGGTGCCATCTTCTGAATGAGGCAAATTGAGGCCCCATTTGCCCTCTCAGGTGGGAATATTTTGGAGGAAGGGAGGGGAGTTCATGCTGCCTGGTGTCCTGGTCAATATTTAATCCCATCACAACCAATACTGATTATCTGGTCATTATCACAACGTCATTGGTCAGAGTTTGAACAAAGAACAAAAAGAACAACACAGCTCGGGAAACAGGCCCTTCGGCCCAACGAGCCCGCGCCGCCATTTTAACATTATGAATCCCCTCTCCACCCATGACCCTTGTCTATGGTTATGGCATTCCACATTGAGGGAAGACTAATTTAGCGACAATTTGATGAAAAACAACGAATAAAGAAAATTACAGCACAGGAACAGGCCCTTCGGCCCTCCAAGCCTGCACCGACCATGCTGCCTGACTTAACTAAAACTCCCTACCCTTTGGGGGACCATACCCCTCCATTCCCATCCTATTCATGTATTTGTCAAGACCCCCCTTAAAAGTCACTACCGGTTCTGCTTCCACTACCTCCCCCAGCAGTGAGTTCCAGGCACCCACCACCCTCTAGGTGAAAACCTTGCCTCGTACATCTCCTTTAAACCTTGCCCCTCGCACCTTAAATCTGTATCCCCGAGTAATTGACTCTTCCACCTGGGAGAAAGCTTCTGACTATCCACTGTGTCCATGTCCCTCATAATCTTGTAGACTTCCACCAGATCGCCCCTCAACCTCCGTCATTCCAGTGAGGACAATTGCTGTCCACTAATTGGCTGCTGACTTTCCTACTTCAATTCAGCTGTGGGAACTCACGGTGGGTTAGCACCCGCTTCCTCACAGAGCCAGGGACCTGGGTTCAATTCACGGCTTGGGGCACTGTCTGTGTGGAGTTTGCATGTTCTCCCCGTGTCTGTGAGGGTTTCCTCCAGGTACTCCCACACTCCAAAGATGTGCAAATTAGGTGGATTGGCTATGCTAAGTTGCCCCTTGGTGTCTCAAAGTTTGTAGGTGAGGGGAATTAGCCACGGTAAACGTTCAGGTTACAGGGATAGGCTGGGGTAGTGGGCAAGGACAAGATATCCTGTCAGAGAATCAGTGCAACTCTATGGGCCATAGAAACATAGAAGATAGGAGCAGGAGGAGGCCATTTGGCCCCTCAAACCTGCTCCACCATTCAGCACGATCATGGCTACTCGTCCAACTCAATAGCCTAATCCTGCTTTCTCCCCATAACCTTTGATCCCATTCGCCCCAAGTGCTATATCCAGCTGCCTCTTGAATACATTCAATGTTTTGGCATCAACCAATTCCTGTGGTGTTGAATTCCACAGGCTCCCCGGATGAAGAAATGTCTCCTCACCTCCGTCCTAAATACTCTATCCCGAGTCCTCAGACTGTGACCCCTGGTCCTGGACTTCCCACCACTGGGGACATCCTCCCTGCATCTACCCTGTCTAGTCCTGTGAGAGTTTTATAAGTCTCTATGAGACCCCCTTCCTCATTTGTCTGAACTCCAGTGACAACAATCTTAACCTAGTCAATCTCTCCTTATACATCAGTCCCTGCCATCCCCGGAATCAGCCTGGTAAATCTTCGCTGCACTCCCTTGAGAGCAAGAAGGCTCCTTCTGCACTGTAGGGATTCCATGATTCCAGATAGAAGCCTTTCTTTTCCTCTCTTGGGAATATGACTGGTGCCCCCCCCGGGCCCCCGCAGCTGTTAGCATTAAGTTGACAACTATGACGAGATGAATTCCTGGAAGTTTCCTCACACAACTCGCCTTTAGTTGGCCAACACATCCATCCCTGCACCACTCAGAAAAATTCATTACCCAATCGGCCAATGATTGATGGTCACTCCGTTCTTCCCCATTGTCAATATTTTTATACCTGGTAAAGAGAAATGTTCAAAGGAAATTATATTTTAAAAAATCTGTTGAACGTGTGGGTGATTGTTCTCCAGGATCGCACACAGCTGTATCCTGGAGTTTGATCTTCAATTCCTGGAGGCTCCAGGTCATTCCCGAGGGGTTGGAAACCCTGGCTAGGATTCAGGTCTGGAAGCCAAGAGCATCAGGCCAACCAGCCTCCCATCCACTGACTCTGGCTACACTTCCCGCTGCCTCGGCAAAGCAGCCAGCATAATTAAGGACCGCACACATCCCGGACATTCTCTCTTCCACCTTCTTCCATTGGGAAAAAGACATAAAAGTCTGAGGTCATGTACCAACCAACTCAAGAAGTGCCGCCATCAGACTTTTCAGTGAACCTACCTTATATTAAGTTGATCTTTCTGTACACCTTAGCCATGACTGTAACACTACATTATCATAGTCATAGAGGTTTACAGCATGGAAACAGGCCCTTCGGCCCAACTTGTCTGTGCCACCCTTTCTTTTTTAAAACCCCTAAGCTAATCCAAATTGCCTGCATATCCCTCTATACCCATCATACCCATGTAACAGTTTAAATGCTTTTTAAAAGACAAAATTGTATCCGCCTCTACTACTACCTCTGGCAGCTTGTTCCAGACACTCACCATCCTCTGTGTGAAAACATTGCCCCTCTGGACCCTTTTGTATGCCTCCCCTATCACCTTAAACCTATGCCCTCTAGTTTTAGACTGCCTATCTTTGGAAAAAGATATTGGCTATGTAGCTGACCTGTGCCCCTCATTATTTTATAGACCTCTATAAGATCACCCCTCAGCCTTCTACACTCCAGAGAAAAAAATCCCAGTCTATCCAGCCTCTCCTTATAACTCAATCCATCAAATCCAGGTAGCATCCTAGTAAATCTTTTCTGCACTCTTTCTAGTTTATTAATATCCTTTCTACAATAGGGTGACCAGAATTGCACACAGTATTCAAAGTGTGGCCTTACCAATGTCTTGTACAACTTCAACAAGACATTCCAGCTCCTGATTCAATGTTCTGACTGATGAAACCAAGCTTCCTGAATGCCTTCTTCGCCACTCTGCCCACCTGTGACTCCACTTTCAAGGAGCTATGAAAATGTACTCCTAGATCTCTTTGTTCTGTAACTCTCCCCAACGCCTTACCATTAACTGAGTAAGTCCTGCCCTGGTTCAATCTACCAAAATGCATTACTTGCATTTGTCTAAATTAAACTCCATCTGCCATTCGTCAGCTCACTGGCCCAATTGATCAAGGTCTCGTTGCAGTTGGAGATTGCATGGTCCACTATGCCATTCAATCTGCAAACTTACTAACCATGCCTCCTATATTCTCATCCAAATCATTAATATAAATGACAAATATCAGTGAACCCAGCAATGATCTGAGACACACTGCTGGTCACGGGCCTCCAGTTTGAAAAACAACTCTCTACAACCACCCTCTGGCTTCTGTCAAGAAGTGGAAATGCCAGTGTTGGACTGGGGTAAACACAGAAGTCTCACAACCAGGTTAAAGTCCAATGGGTTTATTTGGTAGCAAAAGCCACTAGCTTTCCTTTGTCAGGTAAGTGGTAAGTGGTAGTTTTGCTCACAAACAGAACATACAAAGACACAAACTCAATTTATAAAATAATGGCTGGAATGCAAGTCTTTGAGACTTGCACAAGACTTTGCGTCACTAGCAGATTGCAATCTGCTAGTGGCTTTAGCTACCTACGTGTTGAACTTTAACTTAGTGTTGTGAGATTTCTTATTCTGTCAAGAAACCAATTTTGTATCCATTTAGATACCTCACCCCGGATTCCAAGAGATTTAACCTAATGCAACAACCTACCATGCGGTACCTTGTCAAAGGCTTTGTTAAAATCCGTGTAGACAACATCAACTGCACTGCCCTCATCTACCTTCTTGGTTACCCCTTCAAAAAACTCAATCAAATTTGTGAGATATGATTTTCCACTCTCAAAGCCATGCCCATCAGTCCTTGTGTCTCTGAACGCCTGTAGACCCTGTCTCTCAAAATACCTTCCAACATTCTGCACTCTCTCCTTTCCTTCTTTATGAACGGTATGCTTTGCCTGTATAGTGTGCAAGAAACAATACTTTTCACTGTATAGATATGACAATAATCAAATCAAATGTGGATTGGGTAAGGTCAGGCCCACAGCACTATCCCTGGAGCATGAGCCCCTTGTGCAACACACACTGACTGCAATTGTACCCACAGCTGAATACTGGCTTCTGAGGTAAGCAAATCTTAATAATGAAACCATTCAGAGCAAACAGTCGCCTTTTCACGGTCCAGATTGCAATCTGAAAGTGACGAGGGATGATTCGGGGGAAATTGTGTAAACAGTTCTGATTGACTGCATTAAGAGTTTGAAAAAAATGCACTGTTCAAACCCTGGGAACGAATGTGTGACATCATTGATTTCTGCTCCCACGGTCAGACCTCTCTTTATCTGCGCTCCGATCACTCGACTTGGGTTTAATTGCATCAGGTAAGACGTTGAACTGGTTGATTGAGAGTTTAATCCAAATATTATTTTTAGCCTGGAGTACGAAACACCTGACACATTGGCCATTCTGTGGCATTGTGTCTGTTGTGAAAGCCTGCTATTCAGTGATTGAGAACAAGACCGTACACGCAACCTGAGCTACTCAACCCCAGCTGCAGCCACAGTCTATCTTTAGCAACAGAGGGACTCTCCTTCCACATTTCACAGCGGATGTCGCTGGACTGAGCAAGAGCTCTGGGCAACGCAACACAAACCCATTCTGGAACCTGTTTGGCACCTAGCAACGCCCCAGGTCAGGTCTCATGTGGTCAAGTGCAGAGTACAACCCTTTCCATGTGTCACAGCCCAACTCCTAGCATTGCATAGTACCCCACCCCCGTAACTCTGATCACCAATTTTGTGCCAAATTAGAACTAATTTTGTGGCGTGGCTTTTGGGGTTTGACTAACCTGACCCATTCCATTTTTTTTATTCATTTGTGGGACAATTGGTGTCACTGGCTAGGCCAGCATTTATTGCCCATCCCTAGTTGCCCTTAAAACTGAAAGGCTTGCTAGGCCATTGCAGAGGGGCAGTTAAGAATCAGCCACTTTGCAAGGGGTCTGGACTCACATATAGACCAGACCAGATAAGGACACTAGCAATCCAGATGGTAAATTGCCCCTTACTGTCCCAAGATGTGGGAAGTGGACGGCTAAGGTTGGAATTAAAATTGGGTCAAGGGTTAGTGTGTGACCTTTCATGTCACCTTTATCGCCCCTTCATCAAAGCTGTCACATTGCAGGTACGGGTGGCACAGTGATTAGCACTGCTGCCTCACAGCTCCAGGGACCTGGCATTTGATTCCTCTGTGGAGTTTGCACATTCTCCCCATGCCTGCATGGGTTTCCTCCCACAGTCCAAAGGTGTGCACATTGGGTTGATTGGCTATGATAAATTGTCCTTAGTGTCCTGGGGTGTGTAGCAGGGTAAATACATGGGGTGACAGGGATAAAGCCTGGGTGGGAGTGTGGTTGGTGCAGACTTGATGGGCCAAACAGCCTCCTTCTGCACTGTTGGTATTCTATGAGTGTAGGGTTAACAATTCAGGATAGATATATTCCCGATGGTAGGGGTGGGGGCGGGGGTGGGGGTGGGTGAGGGTTAACCTTAACCTTATGGTGGACGGCGGGGGAGGGGTGTGTCCCCTTCAATGGAGGGGGTTGGGGAGGGGGTGCAGGTTCCCCCGTAATTTAGCATCTCTGCAGGCAGTATTCACATTTGCCAAGTAAGGACTTACAAGCACAGAGGAGGATGTCTGTGAGAAGCCAAGGAAAAAGTACCCAGCCCCGGACCGCAGCTGCCAAGCAACTGAGAGATTCGCCTTCCTTTTTGGGAGGCGCTTTGGGCAGGTTTCAGAGAGTGAGCGAGTTCTCCCATTGCCCTGGGACAACTGGCTGGGGTGAGAAATAAAAGGCTGGGCTCACCCGTGATGCTCACATCCCGTGAATGAATAAAAGACAAAAAGAAATTGACTGGAGAAGTTTCCATTTATGCAGCTTTCTCATAAAGAAATAGAAACCCTACGGTATAGGAGACCATTCAGCCCATCGAGTCTGCACCGACAACAATCCCACCCAGGCTTTACCCCACAAGCCCATGTATTTACCTAATTCCTCTCTCCTACACATCCCAGGACAGTAAGGGTCAATTTAGCACAGCCAAACAACCTAACCTAGATAAGGTTGTTAAGAAGGCATACGGTGTCTTGGCGTTTATTGGTAGGGGGATTGAATTTAGGAGTCGCAGCGTCATGTTGCAACTGTACACAACTCTGGTGCAGCCGCACTTGGAGTACTGTGTGCAGTTCTGGTCCCCACATTATAGGAAGGATGTGGAGGCTTTGGAGAGGGTGCAGAGGAGGTTTACCAGGATGTTGCCTGGTATGGAGGGGAGGTCCTATGAGGAGAGACTGAGGGATTTGAGGTTGTTTTTGCTAGAAAGAAGGCGGCTACGAGGGGACCTTATTGAAACATAAGATGATTAGAGGTTTAGATAGGGTGGACAGTGATAGCCTTTTCCCTCGGATGGAGAAAGCTAGCACGAGGGGGCATGGCTTTAAATTAAGGGGGGGTAGTTATAGGACGGATGTCAGGGGTAGGTTCTTTACCCAGAGGGTGGTGAGGGATTGGAATGCCCTGCCTGCTGCAGTTGTAAATGCGCCTAGTTTGGGGGCGTTTAGGAGATCCGTGGATAGGTTTGTGGATGAAAAGGGATTGGGTTAGGTTAGAGGGTCATTGTTTTTTAACTGGTCGGCGCAACATCGTGGGCCGAAGGGCCTGTTCTGCGCTGTAATGTTCTATGTTCTAACCTTGCAAGGCTGGCACAGTGGTTAGCGCTGCTGCCTCTCAGCACCAGGGACCTGGGTTCAATTTCCAGCTCAGCTCACTGTCTATGTGGCGTCTGCATGTTCTCCCCGTGTCTACAGGGTGCTCTGGTTTTCCCCCATAGTCCTAAAACGTACAGATTAGGTTGATTAGTCACGTTAAATTGCCCCTTACTGTCAGGGGGACAAGCAGGTTAAATGCTGAGGTTATAGGGATAGGGCCTGGATAGCATTGTTATTGGTGCAGGCTCGATGGGCCAAATGCCTTCCTCCTGCACTGTAGGATCCTACGATCATAATGTAAGAAACCGGGTGGCCAATTTGTGCACAGCAAGATCCCACAAACAGCAACAAGCTGGTGCACAATTTCCACATGATTGCAAAGGACGCTGGCAGTGGCAGTGCTGTCTAGATTAATCTTGGGAGGTGTTTGATAAGATGCCCGACCTGCCCCTCCACGCCACCAGGCTGAAGGCAGAAAGCAGAGGTGGAATTGTCCCTAGGGGTGACTGCAGCAGCACGGAAACATTCTCCTCTCTATCCATTTCCTCAAGTACAAGTATCTCAATCAAGACTCAAAATCCTGCTGAACGACTCAGCTACAAAAAAAACCTAAAAGTTGATAAAAGAGCCCAAGGCGTTTCACACACAAATTCTAATTGTTTTCATCAAAATAATCTGGAAACAATGTTTAGAGTAAGACACACCTTCCCTTACATGGGGCCGAAATTAAAACATGTCAAAACCTCAAATAATGTAAACATAGAGAACCAGGCCTTTGAAACAATGATGTGTTGGACAAGTTACTCAACCTGTTATTTGCCTCACTTCCCGTTCTGGACAGGTGTTTTTTTTACATATTAGATGAAGATAATCTTCAGGACGTGCAGTCCAACGGTTAGACAATCAAAATGATCAACCGGAATTCCGGAATGAAGCTTTTCTTCTTTTCCAATGAACTCACCGTAAGACATCTCCAGTTTAACTGCTAAACAGACACAAACCCAACACGAATAACTGCCCCACCCTCCACAGAAATTGCATGCCTTCGGTTTATTGGCCTCTTTCTCCACAGTTGACCTTTAAGAAGTACCTGCAGAAGGCTTCTATTTGAGGGCAAGGTAATGGCCTCTCCTCCCACAGTCCAAAAGACACTGATTCAGCACGCTGGCCATGCTAAATTCTCCCTCAGTGTACCCAAACAGGTACAGAAGTGTGGCAATTAGGGGATTTTCAGAGCAAGGCTAGATAAATGGCACAGATAGGGCAGAGAGTCAGATGCTCTTTCTGAAGGTAGAAAAGTCAAGTAGAGGACACAGGTTTAAGGTGCATGGGGAAAAGTTTAGAGGAGATGCGCGCAAGTTTTTTTTTAACACAGAGTGGCGAATGTCTGGAACGCATTGCCCGGGGAGGTGATGGGAGCAGGTACGATAGCAGCATTTAAGGGGCAGTGGAGGTTTACATGAATAGGGTGGGAATGGAAGGATATAGGTAAGTGTATACGGGTTTCGTTTAGGCAGGCATGATGATTGATGCAGACTTGGAGGGCGAAGAGCCTGTTCCTGTGCTGTACTGCTCTTTGTTCATTGCAGTGTTAACTTAAGCCTACTTATGACTATTAAATAAACTTCAGTATTTTGCAGCATTATTTTTTTTTCTTGTGTGTGACGCCTTCAGGTTTGTACATCACAATACTGCACCTGGTTAGATAAATTACCTCAAAGCCTGTGGCAAATCTCCATCAGCCGTATTCATTCACAATGTGGTGAACAGTCTGGGCGCCCACATTCACATCCTCGGCTGTCCTCGAAATTCCATTTGTGGCGAAGGTGCGATGATTCTGCAGCGAGGGTGCAGATCACATTGACAGATTTCAAGGGAGGTGGAACCCTGGCAGAGGTGCTCCTGTCCAATCACTCCCCAGATCTTTGCTGGGGTCAGCCCAGAAGTTGCTCCATTTGCCAAAACCCTGCCTTCCTCCAAACATCGGCAGAGCTCCAGAAAGGTTGGCCCAATTCGAATTGCACATTCAGTACATTCTTGGTGACCTGCCTGTTCTGGGTGGACTTCAATATAGTAATAATCTTCCAGTGATTTTACATTCTGGGGCACATCAGGAGATGGGATGTTAGACAGGACAGGAAGCCATTGCACAGCTGCCACCTTAACACATGGTTTTGCAGCTTGGTTAGCTGTTAGACCTGTGACACGTCTTTATTCATTTATTACCCATTTAACACTACGTTTTAGCAGAGCTGTTTGCGGTCTATTTTTATTTCAGATATATTGAACCCTTCTTGACGGCACTCTTCAAGGAAAGTTTTTCTCCTTTTGCCCACCACCTTCTCTCTTTCCAAGACCAGCTGACAACCTGGTTCAACAACTAGGGACATTGAAGTCCTAACTCACTTTCTTCAATGGATTCAAATGCATCATCCAGTTTTCCCTCCATTGCTAAAACTGTTTCAGGATAAGATATTGACCATGGGGAACTGAAATGAGGAGACATTTCTCCACTCAGTAGAGACACCTTGGAATTCTCAACCCAGGGACTGGGGAAACTCGTGTTGGGTATATTCCAGGTTGCGATAGAAGTTCTTTTGGTTTTAAGGGAACCGAGCCAGAAAGGAGTTTAATATTAGACAGTGGAGTGGTTCCAAGTGGCAGAAAGACCAACTCTTGCCCCTGTTGCTCATGTTCCTGCACTTGGAAAGGCCGAGCAGATACACCAGCTCCAACAATTACAAATAGTGTACACAGGCAGCACCAAATATAAACAAGGGATTTTCTTTATTGCTGGAGTCAAATTCGCTCTAGGCAGTTCTTTATTTTGCCATGACACTTAATTAGAATAATAATCCATCATAAAAACAATTGTTCGACATGCTACAATTTTGTTTACAATTCATTAAAGACAATCGAGGTGCACAATTTTGACAGGATATCAACAATTTCTTATGCCCTTTAAATTTTACAACATGTAACAAAATTAACTACAAGAACCTGTCAACACCATTAATGGCAGTCAGTGACAGGACAGTTCTGAACTATGTACAAACTATACAGCCTAACATGATATATGATCAGTAATATCCCCTCCCCATCCATTTTTTCATTTAATGTCAAAGTCTAAACAGATCAGATGACTTTACATTATAAACAGCAAACTGGGACCTGAGTCTTAACCTGCATTAGCTGTGCTCATTGGGGCAGCAATACAGGGTTAGCAGGGACATCTCCACTCTACTGACAGGGGTCCCATCCTCAACTTTTGCCAAACATCTCCTGAAGATAGGTGCACAGTGTCACAGCTGGACACTCAACCCTCCCCCAGCCACCTCACCCCCAAGTAGCTTTTCTTTACACACAAACTCAAGGCAAGAGAGCTGCAATGGGACAGTCAGCCTTGCCTACCTGCATAAGCTTCCAGTTGGGGTTTGCTGGAACCGTGAAGCCCTGGCTGCTTTAGACCCTCCCTAACCGAGGAACACAGGAGTCCAGCTACAGCATCCCTATTGTGAGAGTGGTGATCAGCAAACGCAGGCAGACTGAAGTCACACTGAGTGAACGGCAATATTGCTGCAGCCTTGCGACCCGGTGAGGTTCCATATTAATACAGGGCACGGTGGAGATGGGCTGAAGGGACATCAGGGATACAAGGTGTCTCTCTCTCACACACACTTTCCGCACAGTCCTCTTGCTCTCTAAGCTGCAGTTATTCTCAAGTTTCACTACGGACAAAATCTTGTGATTTTTATTTCCGCCTCACCCAACTCTTAGTGGAATACAATTCCAGGGGAACAGGCAGCACCCTGGTTCCACACCCAAAGTTAGGCTAAGCACTCACTGGGTAATGGAATCCCTGGCCTGTCCCTGGACCCCCCCAGCAGTCAGGGGTGACAACTTGCAAACTGTAATGCTGCCCAGACTGAGGTCAGTATAGGCGCAGAGCAGACAGCGAAATAGAATCTGGTCAGGATGCTGTTTTTGAGGATGAGCTGTGTGTGTGTGTGTGTGTGTGTGTGTGTGGGGGGGGGGCAGAAAGAGAGAGAGAGAGAGAGAGAGAGAGAGAGAGAGAGAGAGAGTGTGAAAAGACAGATGAATGAGATTACGTGCTGGTAGCTCCAATGGTTGAGATCATAAGAGCGGGTTTTCACTTCCATCTCCCTCAGATTTGTTCATTAAAGGAATTAATCTGTTGGCCCAAATTCACAGCAACTCATCAGGAAAATACTGGAATGTTTATAAGGGAAGCTAGGTTTGAATCTCAGCAGTGACAAATTCCCTCGAGTTCTCCTATAAAACAAGCTGTTGACTTTGATGCGTGACAAACGGAGGAGGATTCAGCTGGAAAGAGAAAGAGAGAGAGACTCGGCAAAAGAAAGAAACAGAGAGAGAGACAGACAGAGACTCGGCTAGAGAGACAGCACGTGTGCTCACAGGTAAGCCAGCCTCATGGCTTGACCTCAGACTGGCTAGGCCTTAGTAAAATCCTAAACTGGAGTTCAAAAACAGAAAGCCAAATCTATTCCACTCACTCGATGGTGTCCCGATGTGTGGCGATTAATGATTAGTCAAAAGGAATTTAAAATCGACAGATTATTGGAGCTCCACCTGTTATCCTACCCCTCCTCCCCTGCCCATTAGGTACAATGCTGTTGATGGGTAGGCATCTTAGCTCTAAAGTTCCACACCTCACCTGTCAGAGTGACTAAGGGGATGGCATCATTGGCATCTGTGGGGAACCACGATACCCAGGGACAGTCAGGACAGAAGTAGTGTTGGAAGTTCTGTTAATATTAGATGTCCCTCCATGTTTCCTCCCACCCATTCTGGTCTTTTCCCTCACATCTTGGGTGAATAAATGGACTGTCTTGCAAAGTCCAACAGGCACGGATATGATATCAATATTGGAGACTCAGGTCCCGAGTGGCGCAAAAATGTAACATAACAAACAGGGCTAAGCCCCCACCTTTGAGGCAACAGATTGCAAAGGTCCATTAATGCAGAGATGCACTTCAGCAGTGACAAACCCTATCACGTGACCAAATCATGCGACCCCCAGTACTTGTCACATGTTTGCACCAATTGGTGGAATGTTTATGGTTGTGCTCTTTTGCTTTGTTCATGATTTCCACTCTCCCTCCATCCTCAGACCCAAAGTACAGTAACAATTTATACAGAGTGCATTAAAGTGCTCCATAACTTAAAACGCAATGATCACTACAAATTCAGAGAATAATCAGCTATAAACAATTAGGGAACGAAAACTGTGCTCAAGTGCAAATTGGAAGAACCTCCCCGAAAATGACAAGTTAGTGGTTAATTCTATTCTGGAGGGGGTGTGCAGGGATGAGAGAAAAAGGGGGTGGGGGGGTCAAATTTATACCGTTGAGATCTTATCAGTCCCCCTCGTCTACTGTGCCAATGATATTCAAAACCGTCCCGCTCCCTCCTGCAGAGGTTAAGACGGGGTTCTTCTGCTCTGAGCTACTTTATCCATCACGTTGAACAGCTCAGCCATGCATCCTGCACAGGAATCTTTTACCAGATCATCGCCAAGTCCAAATCAAGCAGAGACTGGACCATCAACCACTCTGGGGACCAGCTCAAAAGGTCATCTTCTGCCCTCCCCTGGAGATTATAATCTATCCTGATAGAAGCAACTTCACTACACAGATCTCAAGAATCCACCCATGCCCGTTTGCAAAAGATCAGGCTGAATATACTCGTACGATCAACGATTCAGCACTATCGGGGAACCACATACTCTGCCCTTCCTTTTGAACCATCTTCTCCCAGAGGAAACAACCCGATACCTGCCTAGTTTCACCTGTCATCATCTACGGTCCTTCACTGACTGTATTATCAATCAGCAAACAAAAGCAAATCCCCTAAACCCAGTGTGAATAATGTGATAAAGTGCACTGTAGAGTGTTCAATCCCTGCTTCTTGGGAGTGATGTCTATAAACGTTTAAACGTCTGCACAAGATCCATCTGTACAAATACATGTATACACGAGAAGTTAACTTCATTCAGTTTAAACTTTGCCCTTTTTGATTTGCATTCATTGACATCTCATGGGAACAGAATACAAAAAATGTTTTTCATCAAACAAAGCCCTTTTCTATCATCTCCTGAATAAATCTCAGCCTGAGGGCCAATGATGCAGACTGCTCAGTGACTGGCCAGAGAAGGAGGTGCAACATTTAACCGCTAGGTGTGCAGCTAGGCTGAGCCAGGCGAGCAGGTATGGTCATTACAAATGGCATCCCTGATCTACGGAAAGGCTAAAAAGAACTTTACCCATCCCGATGTCAGTCGAGTGAGCTTGGTTGGACAGTGAGAAGGCTGAAGATAGGACCATGAAGTCCTCCACAGCGAAATGGTCAACTGATGCACTCAACCTAAACTTACAGAAAGAGAATGGTCAATTCAGTAAAATGCTGGACGGGTGGCTGATGGGACAATACCCACAGGAACAGCTGAGAGCTGGAGGTGGAATAGACATGGAACAAAAGGAACATGTGAACTACAGAGAGCCCAAAGTGCATACAGTCCCTAACAACATAGACAGACTTCACAGGGCAAACCACCATTACCTAAATTCTTCACTGTTATTCCCAAACAACAATGAGCTTCATACGGGAGGATAGAGCAAGAGGCTCAAATTGGTTTGGGTATCTGAAGCATTATTGAGCCATTACTTTTTCTATCTGTGCCCCGGCTTTTGCACTATCTCGAATTATTCTAGTTTTGCACCTGGACTTTGTCCATTGTGACAGTCCCCAGTTGTCAAAAGACTCCTCATGTCTGGTTGAAGAGTAACAATTTTGGGCAGTGGGAAGAGGGGTGGTATCTGTAACCTTCTGTACACTCAGTGGAACGAGTTTAGTTACTGCTTCCTTAGCAATTCTCATTGGCCCAGAAGGCAACGGCCAAGATTGGGCTCACTGTGCTTACTTGCCCAGGGCTAACGTGATACCGGTGCGATGGCCTCATGCACAAACCATCTGGTCTTTTTTTCTCCTTTATGTCTGATGAATCGAATGAATTTTCCTTTGTTGACATACACAGCCATAATCTTGCGTCAAAACCTTCACACCCAAAGGCTGAACAGAACCTGCTATTTTTGTTGCAGCAGCTGATGTCTTATCACCAAAGCCTGTGGGTGACTCATGTCAATGCCCCAAACTTCAAAGGGTGGCGAGAGAGAAGTTCAAATAAAAAAATCAATCATTCCTGGAATTTGGACATCATTGGGTACATTGACAGAGCTTCAACATAATAAGATTTAAAACATAACCCCACCTAAACCCACTGCAATCGCGACCTGGAATATCAACCTTACCCCTCCCTATGATACTGTCAATAAGTAAACCACCATTTTCTTTGATCATTGGCAGAAACCTTGGCTAATTGCCCGCATCTCATCCACTAACTTTAGCACCATATCTTCATGTGGCTGTACCAGTCACATTGCAAAGCACCTGCTCACTATCCCTGGCCGCAGGTTGCCACTAATCGACAACATGTCTCATCACAGGAAAGGCCGTACATTTTATTAGGACTCTGATAACATTGTGTGATGACTGATGAAAGGGTTCTTTTCCCCCTCTCTTTCAAATCCAAACTTCTGGCTCCCTCTTGATCTCCCCCCCCCCCTTACTCACTCAAAGATGGAGAGATATTCACCAGGCTAAACCAACCGCACTGTTTGTCAACAGGG